>NC_056729.1:1727483940-1728083940 GCF_019279795.1 Protopterus annectens | reverse complement strand
CTGCTGCCCTGCTAGAGGCTTCTAAGGCGTCATATCCATATTGTAATGAGTGTTTGGCCACTTGACACCATCTGCAAGCTTTTTTTTTGAGTTGGCACAGTCAGGAGAGGTAGCAATCTTCTGTTTTAATTGTTCCAAAGTGTGCTGTTGATATTTTAACATATGGAACTGACAACTGAGTGCTCTGATAGCCAAGGTTGCAGAGGTGTACACTTTCTTACCCCATCTGCCTACAGCTCTGGAGTCCTTGTCAGAAGGGAGAGGATTCTTGGCAGAACTAGTCTTAACTCCTTTGGGTCCCTGTGTAATGACCTCTGGGTCTGCAGCAGGATTTCTGTACAGGTATTTGTGAGAATCTGGTACTTTGTAGTACCCGTCAGGTTTACTTGGAGCAGGAGGGAGGGCATCAGGGGCTAAGCTGGATTCATGCAAATCATCATCCACCACTTCTAAAATAGGTGGGATGGCCAGGGGTCTGTGCTGGGGCAGGTCCAGAAACACGAAGTCTTTTCTTAGACAGTGGGAAGTCTTGAGATTCCTACTGAAAATGTTTCCTGAGGGATTGAAGGGTTTCCCCAAATAAGAGATCCTCTTGAGGGGAGGCAGAAGGGATGGATTCCTCTGCATCTGAATACTCTTAAGCAGTTAAGGGATGTTGTTCCTCTTCAAAATCTGAATAATCAGATTCTTCAAACTCTTGGTCTGTCAGAATTTATAGAGAAGGATGCCTTTTCCTTTTAGGAGTAGGGGCCCGAGCACCTCGGATAAGGGAGATGAGATCCTCCGCCATTTTAAGCATTTGTGCTTGGGGCAGGGGAGCAGTAGCAAGATGGTGGCTAGAAGCAGACTTCCTAGGTGTGGCCCGACTTCTAGGCCTGAGAGAATCAGTCGGTCTCTGAGAAGCGGCAGTTGGATGTGAAGACGTCGTTTTTTGTCTAGATTTGGTAGTGCGAAAGGTCTCCTTGGAAGTCGGTGCCTGTGTTATGGCTCCAGACCCAACAGAGGCAGAGACCGCCAAAGGCTCATAAGACGAAGTAGATTTCTGCAGCATACTGGACTCCGAAAGGGTCTCGGCAGAGGCCTGTGTAGATATTGAGTTGGACATCAGGGGCTGCGAAAGCGACTCACTGAATTCCGGAGAACTGACTACTTGCTTAGCGGTAGCGTCGTCGGGAGGCTTAGCCTTATGTGGTCTGTCTCTGTCTTTATCTCTATGTTTTTTCAGAATGTTCACAGATTATTTGATGGACGCCATATCGGAATTCAAAGACGGAACACGAAAATAATGGTCTACAAAAAGAGGTCTATGGCAAATGGTTTTCGCATTAAAGAGGGCACAGAAAGTACAGTTTTGTACCTACCATAAATGTAGATGTTCGAGTGCTAATACAGCTGCAGTCATAACAGATGGGTTCTCCTGCCGTCAGGCGGATCCTCGGTCGGCCGAATTCCAAAGTCTAGGTCCGGCGTCAGTTGTCGTCGCTTTCTTTCCTGACGTCAGTGCGACAGGGGTACATAAGACACAGCCGACGCCATTTTCTTCAGTCTTTCTTGCCCCAGATGTCAGGTGCCCCCAGAAGGAAGGCAATGCAATATAATCAAAAATCAGTCGTTGCAAGCAAATACACCATAGAAGGATAACCCAATCAGGTTGTAAGACTAGGTCTGTACCCAGAGGGGAAGGAGGGAGGGAAACCTGGACTGCAGCTGTATTAGCACTCAAACATCTACATTTATGGTAGGTACAAAACTGTACTATGTTCATCGTGCATACAGCTGCAGTCATAACAGATGGGTAGAATCCCAAAGCTACGCACAGGGTGGTAGGCACTAGGTGGAACTGGGAGGAGCCAGAATGCCCTGCAACACAGCAGTGGCAAAGCCTGCTCTAGTTTTGGAGTATAAAGGTAGGTGGTAGTGTTTAGTGAAGGTATGCACAGAACTCCAAGTGGCTGCCTCCAAAATATCTTTGGTAGGGACTCCTCTGAGGAAGGCTGCAGAGGTAGCTGTGGCCCTTGTGGAGTGGGATCTGATGCCTGCAGGTACAGATTTACCATGAAAGGAGTAACAAAACCGTATGCAGTGGCCTATCCATTTTGAAATTGTCTGGAAATTGGCTTCCCTTGAGCTCCTACAGCATAGGACACAGAGTTGTTCTGATTTCCTGAAAGGCTTTGTTCTGTCCAAATAGTAACGTAGCTGTCTATGGATGTCTAAGGAATGTAGCAGCCTTTCCCCTTTGTTTTGAGGATTGGGGTAAAAGGTAGGTAAGTGTATGGCCTGATTTAAAGCTACCCTGGATACTACCTTAGGCATAAATGACGGGTTGGTTCATAGGGAAACCCTGTCCTGATGGAAGATGAGAAAGGGCTGCACAGCCATGAGGGCTTGTAGTTCCGAGACCCTACGAGCTGAGGTAATGGCCAGAAGGAAAGCTGTTTTCCAGGACAAATATTGCAAATCTGTTGAGGCAGCTGGTTCAAAGGGAGGCAATGTTAATTTTTCTAGAATGTAATTAAGATCCCAGGCTGGTATTGGTTGTTTCCTTGGAGGTCTTATATTCTTAGCCCCTCTGAGGAACTGCCTTAAGAGTGGGTGAGAGAATAAGGGTGGATCAGTGTTGTATTCTGCAGAAATGGCTGAGGCATGGATTTTGATGGAGGAAAATGAAAGTCCACTGTTCAGCAGCTCAGCTAGATACTGTAATATCTGAGGCAAATTCAGTTTTCTAGGATCCTGGCCCTTTTTCTCATTCCAAGCGCAAAGCCATTTCCACTTTGGCGAGTAAGCTTTTCTAGTAGATGGCCTTCTGGCCTCCAAAATGACATCCTGCACCTCCTTGGAGAGTAGGGTCTGTTGTGGTGTTAAGGAATTTTCCATGCAGCCAGATTGAGTGTTTTCAGCTGACTGTGAAGAGTTTTGTAGCTGTGCTGAGTCAGGAGAAGAGGCATTAGAGGTAGGGTCCAGGGAGGAGAATGTGTTAGGCTCCTCAGGAGTGGGTACCAGTGTTGTCTTGGCCAGTCTGGAGCAATCAGTATCATCTTCGATCTGTCTGCTCTTGCTTTCAAGAGCACCTTGGGCAGTAGAGGCAAAGGTGGGAAGGCGTAAACTGTCCGTGCTGCCCAACTGAAAGAAAGGGCGTCCACTCTCCAGGCCTTTGGATGGAATGTCCTTGAGCAGAATTTTGTCATTTGATGATTCCTGTGGGAGGCAAAGAGATCTATGTCTGGCCTTCCCCACGCTTGGATTATCTTTGTAAACATTTGAGGATGCAACTTCCATTCGTGCGGGTCTGTCATATTTCTGCTTAGATGGTCTGCCAGCGTGTTTTCCAAACCTGGCAGGTACTGTGCTTGAGGTTCGATTTGCCATTCCAGAGCCATGTTCCAAAGTGACATGGCCAGCCTGCACAGGGGGTATGAATGTGTTCCTCCTTGTTTGTGTATGTACCACATTACTGTGGCGTTGTCTGTTCTTATCAATAATTGCCCTGGATGCAGGAGGTCCTTGAAAGCTGTAATTGCATTTATCACTGCTAGCATTTCCTTTTGATTGATGTGAAGGTGCTTTTCCTTTTGGGACCATTTGCCCTGAATGCACCTGTCTGTCATGTGTGCCCCTCAGGCGTAGTCTGAGGCATCTGTTGTGATGACTTGATTTGCTTGAGGCTTGCAGAATGGTAGACCTGTGTTTGTTTGGCATGCTTGGGCCCACCATAGAAATTCCTTTTGCAAACATGGAATTAGTGGTATTACTGTTTCCAAACTGTGGCTGTGTTAAGACCATAGGTTTTTTAGGTACCATTGAAGTTTCCTCATATGCAACTTTGCACATGGGATTAGAAGAATGCAAGATGCCATGAAGCCCAGAGCCTGCAGGATTTTCCTTGCAGTTAGCCTGGTACAATTTGCTAGCATCTTGAAGAATTGAGTTAGTTGCCCCTGATTTTCTGGCGTAAGATAGGTCATCTTGATGTTTGTGTCCAAGTTGGCACCCAGGAAAATTATTTTCTGAGATGGTGTTACCCTGGATTTCTCTTTGTTGACTGTGTATCCCAGAAAATTCAATAACCTTGTTACATAAGCCAGATGTTCCAGAAGTATGTGCTTGCTGTCCGCTTGGATCAGGCAATCGTCCAAATAAGGGTAAATTTGTATCCCTTGAAGTCTGCAGTAGGCAATTACTGATGCCAGGCATTTCATGAATACTCTGGGCACAGTAGATAAGCCAGAGGGCAATGCAGAGAATTGATAGTGGACTGAACCTGCAAGAAATCTGAGGTATCTCCTGCAGCTTTGTCTGATTGGGACATGCAGGTATGCCTCCTTGAGGTCCAATGTTACCAGCCAAGACTCCTTGCCCAGCATGGGAAGAAGCTGCTGTAAGGTGAGCATCTTGAATTTTGGTACGAGTAGAAATGTGTTTAGGATGGATAAGTCCAAAATGGGTCTCCAGTCGGTTCCCTTCCTTGGTACCAGGAATAGTCTGGAATAAAAACCTTGACCTTGTTCGTGAGTAGGTACCTCTTGAATAGCTTTCATGTCCATGAGCTTTGAAATTTGTATTTGAGCCTCTGCCCTTTGACTGTGTGGCAGGTTCGGCATGCCTCTCATTTTTGGAAGTGTGTGAAAATGAAATCTGTAGCCTCTGTTTATAATGTCCAGGATTTGTCTTTTGTGACAATATGCCAATTTTTTGAAAATAATGCCAGCTTTCCTCCCAAGGGTGCTGCCACCTGAGCCTTGCTTGGCATGCAAAGGGGAAAGTCATTGGGTTTGTTTCCTCTATTGTTATGCACTGTCTTCGCCACCTCTTGGTGCTGGAGATTGCCACTGTCTGCCTCTATATGATCCTTGAGATTGTCCTCTGCCCCTTGTGCGCCTGTATCTACCTCTTTGGGGCTTGTCCGTGGCTGGAAAGGACCAGTTTTTTGAAGGCCAATTTCTGCTAAAACGTGGTGGTTGTACCTGTAGAAAAGCTTTGACAGTTTGCATAGATTTAGCTTTTTCTTCCATTTTCCGTAGCATCTCCTCAGCATTAGTACCAAATAATACATCCTTTTGTAAAGGAGCATCTAGTAGTTTAGCTTTAACATGATCAGGCAAGATTTGTTCCCTAAGCCAGGCATGTCTACGAATGACTGATCCTGTAACAGCAGCTCTACTTGAGGCCACTAGAGCATCATAGCCACATTGTAAGGTGTGTTTACCCACTTGTTCTGCACTATGCATCATATCCTGCAACTCTTTCAAATCTGGTTGTTCAGATTGTGACATTTTATTCCTTAATTGTGATAACAGAAACTGCTGATATTTAAGCATATGGAACTGACAATTTAAGGCCCTCATGGCTAGGGTGGCCGAGGTATATACCTTTTTCCCCCACCTTTCTAAGGATCTAGACTCTCTCGGAAGGTAATGGATTCTTAGCAGTAGAGGCCTTCATTCCCTTGGGGCCTTGAGAAATGGTTTCAGGGTCAGCATTATGGCTTTTGTAAAGAAATTGGTGTGAGTTAGGAACTCTGTAGTACCTATCAGGCTTGACTAGGGCAGGAGGCAGGGAATCCGGATTAAGGCAAGCCTCCGAGTAAACATCATCAAGTATGTCCAAGACAGGAGGTATTGCTAGAGGTCTGTGCTGAGGTAGCAAAGAAATTCCCTAAGCCTTTTCTTGGAATCTGAAAATCTTGGCCTTCCCAATGGAGGTGTTCCCTCAGGGAAGGCAAGGTTCCCCGGAAAGAAAAATCCTCTGGGGGGGATACAGAAGGAATGGACTGCTCTGCATCAGAATCTTCAAAAGGGGAGTACGAGTGTTCCTCTTCATCAGAATGTTCTGAAATAATGGAGCCCTGGTCAGAAGAGGGGGAATCTTCCTCCACTCTGGGTCTCTTGTCCGGAGGGGGTTGGGAACCCCTGATAAGAGTAATTAAATCCTCAGCCATTTTGAGCATCTGCTTTTTAGGCATGGGACCTGGAGATGGGCCCTGTGCAACAGGCCTCTTGGAAAGCATGGCTGATTTAGACTTAGTAAAGGCCTTTATGGAAAAGGAAGATGAAGGTCTGAAGACACCATGGGTGGAAGTGGACCTGTCCACATTAAGAGGCTCAACACTCACAGTGGCTTCGGTAGCTGTAGTCAGGGTATGGGCCGAGGAACCTGTGGTCTCGGTTACAGAAAACACCACCAGAGAAGTGTCGTCGGTAGTCAGGGGCTGCGTAGGCGCCTCGCTGAGAACCGGACCACGTGTAGCCGGTTTTGGCGTGGTGTCGGTGGAGACCGCGGACCTCGCGTGTCGGTCTTTGTCCTTGCGTTTTTTGGACAAAACAGTAGTCGGAGTCTCCGACGACATTTTATAATTAAAAGCTTTACCAAAAAAGAGCTGGGCGAACTCCGCCCGATGCTTAATAGTGCGTTTATTGAAAGTAGCACAAAAGCGACAGCCCGAGACGTCGTGGTCTGGGCCTAAACAAGGTATACAGAGGGAATGGAAATCCTTATGCGGTATTTGTTTCCCACAAGAAATACAATTGTTAACTTTGTCTGACATCGGTCTGAGGCAAGAAAAGTTTCCCCAACGGGGTACTTAGCTTTAAAGAAAACTTCGGTTTCCAAATTTTCGTAATTTCAGGAGCTGGCCGACCGGCACTTGCGAACTGCTTCTGCTTCGGGCACCGCGTGGCAAAAAAGACTGAAGAAAATGGCGTCAGCTGTGTCTTACGTATCCCTGTCACACTGACGTCAGGAAAGAAAGCGACGACAACCGACGCCGGACCTAGACTTTGGAATTCGGCCGACCGAGGACCCGCCTGACGGCAGGAGAACCCATCTGTTATGACTGCAGCTGTATGCACGATGAACATCCTGCAAAGTACAGTCGTGTACACTTACCATTAATGTAGATGTTCGAGTGTATTCACTGTTGCAGTCATCACATTTGGGGTTATCTGCTTGTAGTAGCCCAAAGTGGGCCTGATTAACAAAGTCTTGAGGTCCTGCGTCAGTTGCGGTCTCTTCTTCTGTGACGTCAGGCCGTCAGGGGTATAAAACATGTAGCCGATGCCATTACATCAGTTTTTCTTGCCCCAGATGTCAGGTGCCCCCCTAATGGGAAGCAATTGAATATATAAAAATACAAGGTTATACCGCCAACAAAAAAGCAAATACACCAAAAAGCTTTTAAGCATAGTAAAGGAGAGTAGAGGTATAGCCAAATGAAGTCAGGGGGCTGGAGGGAGGGAAACCAGGACTGCAAAAGTGAATACACTTGAATATCTACATTTATGGTAAGTGTACAAAACTATACTATGTTCTTCGTGTTTCACTGCTGCAGTCATCACATTTGGGTAGATTCCCAAAGCTAAGGATGGGAGGAGGAATTTAGATAGCATTAGGACCAGCTATTAGGCCCTGCAAGACTGCAGTGGCAAAGCCAGCTGTGGACTTAGAGAAGATTGGTAAATGGCAATGCTTGGTGAAAGTATGTACAGAATACTAGGTAGCAACTTCTAGGATGCCTCTGAGAAAGGCTGTAGAGGTAGATGCAGCCCTGGTCGAGTGGGGTCGGATCCCCTGTGGGACAGGTTTTCCATGGTGCTTATAGCAGAAATTAATGCAATGGCCTATCCAATTAGAAATGGTTTGCTTTGAAATAGCCTGCCCCTGTGTCCCTGCATCAAATGCCACCAGAAGTTGTTCAGATTTCCTTTGAGGTTTAGTCCTGTCCAAGTAGAATCTAAGTTGCCTGTGCACATCTAAGGAGTGCAGTATCCATTCCCCCTTTGTTCTGTGGATTAGGAAAGAAGGTTGGCAAATGGATGGACTGATTAAGAGCCACACTGGATACCACCTTGGGCATGAAGGAGGGATTGGTTCTGAGGGACACCCTGTCCACATAAAAGATGATGAAAGGTTCCACTGCCATAAAGGCCTGTAATTCAGATACCCATCTAGCTGAAGTGATTGCTAAAAGGAAAGCTGTTTTCCAAGTAAGAAATTTTAAATCTGCAGTAGCAGCTGGCTCGAAAGGAGGGACAGTGAGTTTCTCCAATACAAAGTTAAGGTCCCAGGCTGGAATTGGAGCTCTCCTGGGTGGTCTTAAATGTTTGGCACCTCTGAGGAACTGCTTGAGCAGTGGATAAGAAAAGAGGGGAGGTTCTGTGTTACAATGAGCTGAAATGGCTGAGGCGTGAATTTTGATGGAAGAAAAAACACAGGCCCTTGTGAGCATCTCAGTTAAGTATTGCAAAATCTGAGGTAAATTGGGTGCTGCTGTGCTCGTCCCTTAAGATTGGCTCCAGGCACAGAATCTTTTCCATTTTTCAGCATAAGATTTTCTAGTACTAGGCCTCCTTGCCTCTAAAATGATATACATCACTGGTTTACTGAGGGATGGTAAAGGAGAGATTAGGAAATTAGCCAGGCTGCTAGGTTCAGAGTTTGAAGCTGAGGGTGCAGAATCCAGTTCTCCTGCTGAGACAACAGGTTAGAAAAGTCTGAGGCAGCTGCCATGGGGCCAACAGTGAAAGGACAGAGCATCCACTTTCCAGGCTTGTTTGTGGGGAGTCTTTGTGCAAAATTTGTCCAATTGGTAGTTCTGGGGAGAGGCAAACACTTCTATATCTGGGCTCTCCCATTTGCTTGTCAACATGTTGAAAATCCTTGGGTCCAGTTTCCACTCGTGTGGGTTCATGAGGTTTCTGCTTAGTCCGTCTGCCAGTGTATTTAATTTTCCTGGCAGGAATTGAGCTTGTAGGTGCACTTGGTAGCTCAAGGCTGTGTTCCACAATGCCATGGCTAGTCTGCAGAGGGGGTAAGAATGTGTACCCCCCTGCTTGTTTGTGTACCACATAACAGTGGTGTTGTCCATCTTTATCATTAGTTGTCCTGGAAGAATGTGGTCCTTGAAGGCTGTCAGAGCACTTTGTACAGCTAACATTTTCTTTTGATTGATATGCAGGTGCATTTGACTTGGGTTCCATTTGCCCTGAATGCACTTCCCTGCCAGGTGAGCCCCCATGCATAGTCTGAGGCGTCTATTGTTAGGGTTTGGGTGGCAGGGGGTGGTGTGAAAGGTAGTCCCTTGTTTTGATGGCAGGTCTCTGCCCACCAAAGGAACTCTAGGTGTAGGCAAGGTATTACAGGAATAATTGTTTCTAGATCCTGAGAATGTTGACACCATAGGCTTTTTAGATACCACTGTAGTTTCCTCATATGCGGTCTTGCATATGGAATTAGAAGAATGCAGAAGGCCATGAACCCAAAGGCTTGCAGTATATGTCTTGCAGACAGCAGGGTTTTTGTGGCCACTGGTTTGAAGTAGGCTGTCAAATTAATTTGTTTCTCTGGCGTGAGGTAAGCCATCTGGGAAGTTGTACTCAAGCTTGCTCCCAGGAATACAATTTGTTGACAGGGTACCAGGTGTGATTTCTTTTTGTTTATGGTGTACCCCAGACAAGTTAGAACCCTTTGTACATAGGCCAGATGACTCAAAAGTATGTCCTGGCTTTCTGCCTAAATTAGACAATCATCCAGGTATTCGTATATTTGAATATTTCTTTGCCTGCACAATGCAATAACTGGAGCTAGGCACTTTGTGAATACCCTGGGCGCAGTAGAGAAGCCAAAGGGCAGTGCAGAGAACAGATAGTGCGTGTAGCCTGCTTCTGGTACCAGTTGAATAGCCCCCATGTTTAAGAGAAAGTACCTGATTTTGGGCCTCTGCCCACTGATTTGGGGGTAGGTACTGCCACCCGCTTGGTGTTGGCAACGTGTCATAGTGAAATCTGTATCCCCGGGACTTGGAAATTTTAAAAGGAAGTCATTGAGACAGTTTACCATAGGGGGTCTTATTCTCAGATTTGGAAGTGGAGGCCCCCCACTGCTTAGGTGTGTGTCCCCTGGGACTGAAACCTGGGGGTTTTGCTGTGTCTGGGTTTGGCTTGAGAAGACCTGGAAGGGGGCTGGAAAGGACCAATTCTTAGAGGGCCACTGCCTACTAAATCTAGGAGGCTGAACTTGTAAAAAAAAATCTTTAACAGTTTGCATAGATTTAGCTTTATCTTCCATCTTTTTAAGAACTTCCTCAGCCTTGTTGCCAAACAGGCGGTCCTGATTTAAAGGAGCATCCAACAATTTAGCTTTAACATGATCAGGCAAGATTGCTCCTTAAGCCAAGTATGCCTTCTGAGCACAGATCCAGTAACAGCAGCCCTGCAAGAGGCCTCTAATGAGTCAAAACCACATTGCAAAGTATGTTCTCCAACTTGTTCAGCAGAATGCATTAAATCCTGTAATTCTTTATTTTTCACACAGTCAGGAATCATCATTTTCTGTTTAAGCAGTCCAATAACATGTTGCTAATACTTTAACATATGAAACTGGCAGTTTAAAGCCCTAACGGCCAAGGTTGCAGAAGTGTAAACCTTCTTACCCCATCTATCCAGCGCCCTGGAGTCTCTATCAGAAGGGCCAGGATTTTTTAGCAGTAGAAGCTTTAATGCCCTTGGGCCCCTGTGAAATAGTCTCTGGATCTGCAATAGGATTTTTAAAAAGAAACTTGTGGGACTCAGGGACCCTGTAGTACCTATCAGGTTTTCTGGGAGCAGGAGGCAAGGAATCAGGGGCCAAACTAGATTCTGAAAAAGCATCAACAATGTCTAGTAAAGGAAGAATAGCTAAAGGCCTATGCTGAGGTAGGAGAAGGAAATCCCTAAGCCTCTTTTTTTGAATCAGAAAAATCCTGGCTTTCCCAGTGGAAATGCTCCATTAGAGTATGTAACGTTTCCCCAAAAGAAAAATCCCCAGGAGGGGAAGCAGAGGGAATGGAGTCCTCTGCATCAGAATCTTCATAAGTAGATAAGGGCAAATCCAGATCATCAGAAAAATCAGAAAAAACAGAATCCTGATCAAAAGATTCAAAATCAACTTCAGTCCTAGGCCTCTTAGAACCTGATTAGAGTTATTAGATCTTTATGCCTAAAATACAAATGATAAGAATGGCTGGAGGCCTGAGCATGTGACCTGGGCATCATTTTTTTAGGCATGGATCGAGATTTAGGCCTAAGAAAAGAAGAAGGCGTCTGTTTAATATGCAAGTCCGTAGGCCTGAATACACCCTCAGAAGCCGGTGCCTGCACAGCAGCTCCAGACCCATCCAAGGTAGAGACATCCGCGGGTTCCATAATTGAAGCATCTTGCGGCATACCGGACTCCGAATGGGTCTCAGTAGAGGCCTGCGAATCAGAAGTAGTAGGTATCAGGGGCTGCAAAAGCACCTCACTGTGTACCGGCGAACTGGCGACTGGCTTAGGAGAAGCATAGTCGATAGTTTTGGACTTCAGCGGCCTGTCTCTGTCTTTATCTTTGCATTTTTCAGAATCCCGGTAGTCAGATGGCTAACAGATGACATTTCTGGATAATTAAACCGAGAACCGAAATATTTAGAGGCGAAAATATACAGACGACTGATAGTGCGCTGATTAAATAAAGCACAAAACCGACAGCAAGGTAAGTTGTGGTCAGGGCCTAAACAAGGAATACAGTACGAATGAAAATCTTTATGAGGTATTTGCTTTCCACAAGTAATACAATTATTAACTTTTACTGACATCGGAAAGGAGCAAGAAAAAGTTCCCCAATGGGGTACTTAGCGTTAGGCGAAGACTTCGGTTCTGAAACTCAAAAACGAAAATTTCAGGAGTCGGACTGGCACTTGCGAAATGCTTCTGCTTCGGGCACCGCATGGCAAGAAAGACTGATGTAATGGTGTCAGCTGCATGTTTTATAGACCTGACGTCATGGAAGAAGGGACAGCAACTGACACAGGACCCAAGACTTTTGTCTATCAGGCCAACTTGAGGGCAACCTTGCAAGCAGATAACCCAAATGTAATGACTACAACAGTGAAACACGAAGAACACCTTAGTGTGCTAAACTGATTTGTTTAGATTGCCAAGATCTAAAATTGGTCACCAGTCCCCTGTTTTCTATGGCGCTAAAAAGAATCTTGAATAAGTTCTGGACTCTTTCCGGCCTGGTGGACCCTAATGGACTACTTTTTTTTTTCTAGCAGCTTTCTTATTCCTAGATCTGCTGCTTTCCTTCTGATGGGGTGGAACAATGGGAATTTTGTTCACTGTTAAGGGGGGTGAAAAGGAAAAGGATTTTATATAACCTCCGGAAATAATCCTCTGCACCCATGTATCTTTTGTAATCTCTAGCCAAGCCCTCTGATGCAGGGATAAATGACTCCCCCAACTGCGTCCACAAGTGGACAAACTGGGCCTCCTTTCAGAAGCGCTGGTAGGATCAGCGAATGTATCTCTGGACCCCTGATTCTGTGGGCCTCCTCTGTTGTGTGGGCAGCGTCTGCCATTCCCTGGGGGGAAACTATCTCCACGGAAAGGACCCAGGGAATTTTTGAACTTACAAGTTATGTAATCACCATAGGCATCTGTGTTCATTTTCATTCTTCCTTCACTTATGGGTTAAGGATCTGATCCTCGGATCCAACTCAGCTGTATACTTCAGGCTTCGGATCAGACTCTTAAGCACCTCCCTCTACCCAATAATGCCTTACTCTATCCATACTGCCTCAGAGTTTTCAGCTTTACTTCTCAATAATAGAAGCAAAACTGACATACCCAGATGGAAAATACAGGGCTCAAAATTGGAACTGTAGGTTCCAAATACAGTCTAATAGATCCTTCCAGAGAAAACTGGATGGGGGATGGAAGGGAAGGGAGCTAAAGAATGAAAATGAACGACACAGACACCTAGTTATGGTGAGAACATAACTCACAAATCTGATCTTGTTCTTTTCATTATTCCTCACATGTGGGACACAGCCCCCAACTACGCTGACCTTGGGTGGTCCTCTTGGAAGAACATTCGGGAGTACTGCCAAACCAAAGCAAGCTCTAATTCTAGATATGCTGTCCAACTTGTAATGTTAAAGGTACAAGTCTTGGACCATGTAGCTGCAGCACAAATGTTATCAATAGATGTTCTTGACCAAAAGGTTCACAGGTGTGTACTAGGCTAACGGCTCTGGAGCCTTTACAAGCCTAGCCCACAGATTACCCTGGCATCGTGCCACCCGACCTTAGTTCCCAGTGCCTCTGTAAAGTAGAGCCACTGGAGTGATCCCCGGGTTGAATTTTTTTATTTCCCATCCACTCAAGATTTCTCTTGAAGAGGGCCAAGTGAGGTGCTCTGTTTGACTTGTATGGGAAGTCTATTCCAGAGCATGGGCAGTCTCTGGGTTATGAACCTGTCCCTCCAGCATGTTCTGTTGATTGTGGTAATGAGGTTGAGGTCTCCAGAGCATGTGGTGTGGAGGGATTGGGATTTCTTTAGCATTTCTAACAGATCTGGTTCAGACATGGCTTTGTAAGTCAAGCAGAGATCGCCTTTAAGTAGGCGATATGAGACAGAGAATAGTTGGATTTTTTTTAGTCTGTCCATATAGGACAAGTGTTTAAGGGCTACGATCCTCTTTGTGAGGTACTTTTGTGGCCTCTCCAGTTGTTGCAAGTGTCTAATGAGGTACATGCCAAATGAAGCATTGTACTCTATGACTGGTCTAATGAGGGAAGAGTAGAGGGCGACAATGACCTCTTTTGTCCTGGATGCAAAACTCTTAATAATGAGATGTGCCACATAGAAGGACTTTTTGACCACAGTGGCAACGTGATGGTCAAAAGAGAGGTTGCTGTCAACCTGTGTTCCCAGATCTCTTATAATGCCTTCTGTGTTCAGTGGACTACCATTGATGGGGTAATTCATGGGAACCGGGTTTTCCCCCAAAGGGGATGATGACATTTTTTGGCACTGAACTTAAAGCCATGGTTCTGACACCAGTCGTTGGTCTCTGAGGCCTTTCTGTAAGATGTCAACATCACTTGGGGCATTAATAATAGCTCCCAACTTGCAATCATCTGTGAACTTTGTGATCCAGAGTCCCTTCGTGTCAGCCTGGACTTCAGAGAAGTAGATACCAAACAGGAGAGGAACCCAGGACCAAACCTGTGGGACTCCACTAGTGACTAGTCGGCTGTCTGGCTTGGAGTCAGCTACTTTCACACTGTGGGTTCTATCTGTGAGCCAGTGTGCAACCCACCTAGTGATATAGGGGTTGATGCCTGGCTTAGTGAGTTTTTCTAGGATTCCTCAGTGCAGAATGGTATAAAAGGCCTTGGCCAGATCAAGGTAGGCTGTAAGAACCACCTTGCCTTCATCCACACCTCTGCTGACTGACTCAAAGAAGTCGACCAAGTTGAGCAGGCATGATCTACACTTCACAAAACCAAACTGTGTGGGATCCAGAGTTTAGAGATTCCCTATATCCTTGTTTATTAGGACCATGATGATGTGTTCCATAGCTTTGCATAACAGACTCGTCAGGCTAATGGGGCGATAGTTCCCAGGGTCAGTAGTCGCTCCTCCTTTGTGGAGAAGAATGACTGTAGCAGTGCGCCATTCGGTAGGGACAGGGCACATAGATGAGGTGCCAGTTCACTCTGTGGTTCATGTAGAACACACCCAGGGACATTGTCAGGTCCCATACAAGCTGTATTCTTGGCCTTGGACAGTGCTCTTTTAACCTGTGCAGCAGTAATACTGGGTGCCTGGCAATCTACTAGTATTGTGATTGGTCCTTGGGGGGGTAAAATCGACCAGTATACTGGCAATATCTGTTGGCTCGGTATAGGAGGTACCATTGTGCAGTAGCTCAGAGCAAATCTGGGTATTGCCATAGAGATTCTTTACATAACTATAGAAGGCTTTGTGGTTGTCTTTACTATGTGCTGCAATTCTGTTTTCATGGCTAGCTTTAGAGGATTTGATGAGGGATCTCAACTTTTTGTTGAGGCTGATAAGGGAGTTTTTCCAATCTTGGGACATCACCGTATTCCGCATCAGTTTCCTCCTTCTGTTGTAGAGTTCGTTTATGGCAGTGGACCACCAGATTGGCTTCCTTTTTTGGAGGAGTGTGTCTTGATTCTATTGGGTATGGCGAGATTCATGCATTTGTGTACGTGTTCGTACAGCGCATTGCTGTATGATTTGGCAGTCATGCAACTATTCACCATTTGCATGGGTGCTGTGACGTCACCTCTGTTTTTAGGAGCCCAAAGTTAACTTTGGAGAAGTTTTTCATGGTGGTTACCTTTGCAGGGGTGGGGATGGGTGGGATGTGGATTTCCAAGGTGATTAGTTTGTGGTCGGATCTAACCAGGGAGGAGTTGACTATTGGTGTAGAGCAATGGTGGCCCATGTTAGTAATGACTAGGTCAAGGATGCTGCTACCTCTAGTAGGGGTAAGAACGAGCTGGTCCAGGGCACTGGAATTAATGAATTCCAAGAAACGTTGGGCAAGTGTATTGGTACATGAATTGCTTTCCCGGTTAATAGAGGGGTAGCTGAAGTCATCCCGTATGAGATTGTTAGGCTTTACCCCAATATTCTCCAGGGTGCTTAGGAACGTGGAGTGCGAATCTTGGGACATGGTTGGGTACCTATAGCAGGCTATGACCCGAATCGCTGTCTTACCCAATGTTAGCTGCATTTGAAGTATCTCTGATGCGTTATGGGTAGCTACCAGTCTGGACGTGTGCGAAACATGTGGAATGAGTTATAGCCTGCTTTCTGCTGCCTTGAACTAGGTCTCTGCTGCCGTACAAATGTAGACGTTCTCCATTTTAAGGAGTGCTTCGAGCAAGTGCATTTTGAAATTTAGACTTCTAGCGTTGAGCAGCATGACCCTCAGATTGCATTTGTTTGCAGCTGTTACGGTGGTAATTTGGTCTTTGGAACACCACCTAAAAAAGGCAGCTGAAGTAACCATGGATCTGGCTGAATGAGCTCGGGGAGGTTTTGGTAATGTCATACCCTTCTGAGAGTAAATCCATGAGATACAATCTGTAATCCATTTATATAGAGCAACTTTAAAAACTGGCTGGCCTAGGCGGTCTGCAGAGAAAGATATAAAAAGTTGGTCTGACTTTCTAAAATGTTTTGTGAAAATTAAAATCTAGTTATGTGTGCATCAAGAAGGTGTAGCTTGTACTCTCCTTCACTGGAAAAACTTAGAAAGAAAACTGGCAAGTGAATGGATTGGTTGATATTTTCAGAAGCCACCTTAGGTAAAAGAGGGTCAGCCTGCAGAGAAACCCTATCTTAATGAAAAACAATGTAAGAAGGGGTTTTGCTGAAAAAGCCTGGAGTTCATATATATTTTTTTTTTGCCAAAGTTATAGCTACCAAGAAAACCGCCTTCCATGACAGAAATTTTAGATCAGCTTTGTCTGACAGTTCAAAGTGTTTCTGTGTTAAACCTTCAAGTACTGCAGTAAGAAACCAACGTAGTGAGGGATCTTTTAATGGAAGTCTCAGTAGACAAAATTGCCTTTCATAAAAGCTTTACACAACCTAGTGGAAGCTAATGAAAAAGATGTATTCCCTGTGGAAATTTGAAATTGCTGCCAACTGAAGTTTAATTGCAGAGAAACTAGCCCCATGTTTGAAAACAGCTGTCAAAAAATGAAAAATAGCTGAAATCGGTGAAGAAAAAGAATCAATCTCCTTATCTGACACCCAGAGAACCTTTTCCATTTACGTTTATAAACAGTTTTGTCAGAATCCTTTTGAGAAAAGAAAATGTCACAAATTGGGGAACAGAACATGAACTGTCTATTACTGGAAGTGGAGAAACCATGCGGTCAAGCTTGATAGCCTGAATGATGGGGTGTTGAAACGGACGGATCCAGTATGGATTGAAGGTAACCAATTTTCTTTTGCACTAAAGAAGTGAAAGTAAGTTCCGAACCCCCTTTGTGCAATTGGGACCTCTTGGATGACTTTTTGTAGTAAGTTTAGAATTTCTGCTACTGCAAACTCCCTTTCACTGGAATGTCAGGGAGCCTCTCTGACCTCTCCAGAGGACAACTTTGAAAGGGGATAGTGTAGCCTCTGGATATAATCTCGTGCACCCACTTGTTTTGTGTTACATTTGTCGAGGCAGTTGGGTCTAGAGAGAGCAAACCCCTGACTGCCTCCAGAGGTGAGGAGTTGGGCAGCACTTCAGGAGCACTGAAAAGGCCTATCAGAGAAGGGTTCCCTGAAGGCCTGATTCTGTGGACCCTCTCCGCCTCTGGGGCAGTGTCTCCTGCTGCGCCTTCCTCCTCTGCCCCTAGAGGAAGAATCCCTGCGGTGATCTTGGGAAGACTCCTGGGATTTACACAACCAGGTTTTCCTTCCACTAAGCTGATTTCTAGAAAAGGTGTGCTCTGGAGTGGAGAACATGACCCAGACAAGTTCTTCTCTTCTTGTTTGGTGCGGGTTATGGTCTCTTTGACCAACAGACAAAAGAGTGAGGATCCATCGAATGGGGTGTTAACAAAGGACTCAAAGGGCTCCGTGAAATCACAAAGCCTCATTCAGGCATGTCTCCAAATAGTAATGTCTTAGCCAGCTGCCAGAGAGGCACCTTCCGTGGAATGGGAAGTTAGCCTCATAGATGAAATGGATAAGGACGAAAGAATAGCCAGTTGGGGGGAGACGTTCTTGAAGTCTTCCAGCGACATGGTCTCTGCCAGAGAGTCTGAAAGCTCTTGATAAAGTGTGCCAGGTAGCTCAATGCCCTCAGCGAGAAGGTGGCTGAGCTGTAAACATGCTTCCCAAACCAGTCCATCGCTCTGGACTCCTTCTTCAATGGATGGTCAGTGGAACTCTGCTCTGCTAGCTCCTTTTTAGTGGCAGCTGCCACAACCATGGCATCCATTGGAACACCTTTACTCCAGTAAAGTCTGTCTTTGGGGAGGGGCTTGGGGATAGGTTTAACAGAGTCCGGCTCGGTACAGGCCTGGCTGGACACCAAATCCACTAACTCGTCAGCCACGGGGACCACCCAGGATGTAGATGAGCCCATCCCAAAGGCCCCCCAAAATATGGACTCCTCAGAGAAGGGTGGTTGGTTGACCAACCACCTCCCTGCGGCAGAATCTCCGAAGTCTCAGAAGGAGATATCCTCTGGTGGTGATCTGGGGGATCCCACCCCTTCATTAAAAGTCAGTATCCTCAGTCCGAGGGGGAGTCAATGTGCCTCCTTTTGCATGTTCTGTTACGAGGGATCTCCTCTGTGGAGTGCTCAGGGGAGGTCTCGGAAGAGGAGGGGTCTCTCTCTTGGGGGAGTGTTTGGAGACCAGTCTGGACAGGCTGGCTAAGGACAGGAATGAGAGGCTCAAGTCTCTGATCCAAAGAAAGTCGGTAATGCAGATCATGGCTCAAAGGGACTGGATCTCTGTGGGTAGAGAAGGCCCTTTCTACCACTCTGAATGCAGAGAGACCCAGTGAATTCCTCCCTAACTCCACCGGAGCCAAGGCTGCAGAAGAAGAGAGGGCTGGGATCTCAGAGCCATGAGTCTCTAGCAGAACTGTACCCGAACTCTCCAGTGCCAAAGCACTGCGAGGCAGAGATGGCTATGACAGTGCAGTAGTCAATCCCCTCCACCTGGACTTGAGACTCGCTAAGGTCAGACAACAGTGGAACCAAGATGTCAAGGCAACAGCTGTAGTGGAGGAAGGCAGGCTCCATATACTCTACCATGGATCCCTCTATCAGCCAAGACCCTGAGACTCCAAAGCCCAAGGATGGAGTGGAGAAGGGAAAGACTCACAGAACCGATAGGGAATGGAGCCAAGAAGACCGCCAGCTGGATGTGAATCTTTAGGATCTTCCTGATCACCCTGTCCATATTGGCCTCCTGAAAGACTCCTAGAAGACCTGAAAGAAGCTGCGGAGGAGGGTCTGGAGTGCCTGCAAGGAGTCTGCTGTAGAGCTGACTCATCCCTGACATCGATGTAGGGCACCTCGCTGTAGGATCCGAAGAGGGGCAGTGATCGTATCAGGTGAGCTGGTAATCACCATGGATCCAGATGGATCTAGAGAGAGCTTTGGATCCTTCAGAGCCAAAGTAAGCCTATGATTAGAGGAAGTCAGATCCGAAAGCCTCCCAACTTTAGCAGGCGGCTCCAAAGACACCCTCAAAGACTTGTGAGGGCACTTCTTGGAGTAGGGGGTGCTTGTATGGCTTTTAGAGGGGGTTTGAGCCCCTGGAGAGAAAGTTGGCAAAAGGCCATTCAAAATTAACTTGTTTCTGCAGTTGGCTATTGTTTTAGGGTTAAAGCTTTCACAAACAGAGCAGGCCGACCACAGATGCTCTGCACCTAAGCAATAAACACAGAGTGTGCAATGGAATGCGGGAACTTGCGTCCGTATTCTGAGCACCTCTTAAATACAAAGGGTTTGTCAGACATAACCCAAGAAAACACTCACACACACAGGGGGACCCCAGAAGAAACCACACAAACACTGAAAACATTTTTTTTTTGTGAGAGAGAAAAAAGGGGAGTCTAACAGAAGAAACGGAAATTTTTAGAAAAAGGGGTCAAGAAGATGTCACTCACACTGCTAATTGTATAAGGGAGGAATTTAAGAACAAGGAAATAAAGAAAAAAACACTTCTCTATGCCAAAATAGACTCAGAAAACTATCCGAAAATGCTCAAGATTCGGGTGACCACTTCTGATTACACTGGCGGCAAATGCGATCTGGAGCGGCTGGTCAGAATGCAAGGCATTGTGAGTAGTCGGAGGAGCTCAAGACTTGGATACTAGTCTGAAGAAATGAAGCAGAGTCTGATCCAGTGATGGATCCATAACCCATTTGTGAGCAGGAATGACAGAGAGAATATCAGATCCATACTTTTAGAGGCCACAAGGGGGCAATGAGGATTACTGAGCTCTTCGGCCTGCTTGCTCTCTGCAAAAATCTTGGAATCAGGGGAAAAGGAGGGTAGGCATAAAGGAGACCAAGGGGCCAAGTTGAAGAGGGTCGCTTGGTGACTCCCCGGGGGGGGGGGGGGTCAGAGAGAAGTACTTGCTGCACTTGTTGTTGAGAAGGGTGGCAAATGGGGCCTACCTTGTTGTGACCTAACACAAAGAACATATCCACTACCGACTGATTAAGAGACCACTTGTGAGGCATCAGAATGGATCTGCTTAGTTTGTCTGCAAGCACACTGGTTTTCCCTGGAATGTGTGTCACAACTAGAAAGCAGTCTGATGAGATCACCCATTCCCAAACCCTCATGGCCTCTCTGCAAAGGGGATAAGACAGAGTTCCTCCTTGTTTGTCGATGTACCAAGACTACAGACATGGTGTGGGTCTGAACTGCAACAGTCCCCAAGGGAAGAGCATCTTGAAATGCCTGTGATGCTAAAAGGACTGCTCTTTTCTCTAGGACACTGATATGCATGCTGGTCTCTTGGGGGGACCACATACCTTGGACAGTTCTTCTCAAGAAACGCCCCCCCACACTCCACTGAGAAGCTTCTGTGGTCAACTGTGGCTACCGGGTTCAGTGGAACAGAGGGTCTGCCCAGAAAATGACTACCAGATTGTATCCGCCAGTGAATGTTTGCTAACTGGAGTGAGTTTTACTTGAAAAGACAGGAGCCGATACATAATTGACCACTGTACAGCTATAATCCATTGGAGAATTTGCATAAAGAAATGTGCAAGAGGGAGAAGTACTATTGCAGCTGACACTGACCCAAGTACATGCAGCACTAACCTCGCTCGAGGAGATGGATGAGGAAGGATAGCCTGAACCTAATTTCTGATAGAAGTAACGCAGTGGAAAGATAACTATACTGTGTTGTTGTGTCCAAAACTGTCCCAATTAATTCCAGACTCTGAACTGGTGCACTTTTGATTTAGGAAGATTTATCATAACCCCCAAATTGTTGCAAATGTGCAGCAAATAGTGTCTGGGATGTTGTAGTTGATGATGCTTGAAGGAGCCAGTCATCTAGATATGAAAAAGCCTGGAATCCCTTCAGTTTCAAGTGAGCTGAGACTACTGCCATGCATTTGGTAAACATCCAGGGAGCTGTGGTGAGTCCAAAGGGCAGAGCTCTGAAATGGTAATGACTGTCCCTCAGCTGAAAGCGGAGATATCTTCTGTATTCTCTGTCTGTTTTGATATTATAGTATGCATCCTGAAGATATACGGAGCACATCCAATCATCCTTGTGCAAAAAAGGCAGGTTGGACAGAACCATGACAATTCAGAACTTCACTTTCTTTACATTGGTTCAATTTGCTTAGATCCAAACTGGGTCTGAGGTCCCGTTTTCTTCAGCACAAAAAAGAAGCTCGAGTAAGTTTTGAATCCTATCTGGTCTGGTGGAGCCTTCTGGATGACTTTTTTTTGTATTCCTTGTGCTGCAGCCTTCCTATGACTGGGTGGAATGTCAGGAAGTTTCTACCTTTGACAATGAGGAAGAAGGGAAAATGGTATGTAATAACGTCCTGATGCTATACTTAAAACACATAAATCTCTTGTGAAGTTTGTCCAGGCATCTAGCTACAAACAGAACTGACTGCCAACTGCCTTCAGAGATGACAGTCAGGCAGCACGATAGGGCCTGCCTGAAAAAAGCTCTCTAAAGCCCTGGTTTTGCAGGCCTCCTCTGCCTCTAGGGTGACTTCTACCATTAAAATTTCCCCCACTGCCTCTGGAGGACTTTTCCCCATGTGAATCCTAGAAAGGTCCCAAAGATTTACGGAACCACATTTTCATACCACCTCTGTGGTTCCTATAGAACACTTGTTGAGACTTAGAAAACTTGATCCCCACGGCAGACAGGGTCTTTTCTTTTTCTTCGCTGTGGATAAGCATATCTTTTACTGATGGCGCAAACAAAGAACTGCCATCAAATGGGGCATTAAAAAAGTCTCCTTAAAAGGCCGCAAAAAGTCGCATAGCTGCATCCAGGTGTTGAATCCTTAGAACGATGCCTGAACCAGCTGCTTGCGAGTTCCTTTCAGCTGTGTGAGGGACTAACCTCAACGAAGTGTTTGAAACAGATAAGAGTGTGACCAGTTCAAAGAAAGTTCTTTTGAAATCCTCAGCACAAGTGGACTTCTTGAGTATTTGACAGTTCTTTAGTCAAATCTCTCTGAAGCCTAGTAAAGTATGCCACATAGTTAAGCGACCTTGGAGTGAAAGTAGCTGAGGCAAACACTCACTTTACAAATATGTCCAATGCTTTGGACTCCCTATTAGGCGGATGGACAGAAGAGCTCTGCTAGCTCTTTCTTAGTGGCTGCTGCCACCACCATAGCATCAACTGGGACTTCTTTGCTCCAGTGGGGTCTGTCTGCAGGTGGGGCCAAAAACTTGACAAGGTGCTGGGGATGGGTTCGATAGTATCCAGCTACTTCTATGCCAGTCAGGAAACCAGATCAATAAGTTTATCTACTGAGGGGGGGGCTTAACCAAGACATAGACGGGTCATAACCAAAAGCCTCCAAGAACACCAATTCTTTGGGAGAGGGAGTTTGCGAAGACCAACCATCTTTCGGCTTCAGGATTTCTACAATATCTCCAAAGGAGATATTATCCGGTGGTGATCTAGGGGATCCTTCATCAAAATTGGTGTTGCCCATGAGAGACTCCATGGGGAGTCTATGTCTTCCCCTCTTACACGTCCACTTCTGGGGCATCTCTTCTGTGGGATGTTTTGGAGAGGTGTCGGAAGAGAGGGTAAAGTTCCAACACTACAATTGTCTGGAGACTTATAGGAGATGGCTGTTCCTATGGAATAGGTACAAGCATCTCACAGCTTGGAACCGATAAGAGTAAAGGAGTAGGATATGAAACATGAGAGGACAGGTCTCTCTGGAGAGAAGAATCCCTTTCCACCACCCCAAAGGCCAAGAGAATGGGAATATCCCTGACCCGCCTCCTCAGAGCTGAAACTTCTGAAGGTAGATCTAGCCCCCCCCCCCCGATCCGAGCCTTGAAGGGAGGATTGGATCCAAACTGTCCAGGGCCAAAGCTCAGAGGGAAAGGGATGAAAACAACAAAATGGATCTGACACCGACAATATGGCTCAGAGACTCATTCTGATCAAGGGTACTGGAGCAGAATCAGTCAGGGAAACAGTCGGAGTGGAGGAGGAAACCTTCCTCAGATCAGATGCTGAACCTCTCAGGGATCACAGATCCTGGGGCTCCGAAGCCACTAAATAGACTGGAGAAGGAGAAATAACAGTCTCAAATGGTATGGGCATACGCACGGATCCAATTGGGTACGGAGTTTGGAAGACCCCCATCTGGATCTGAGCTCTGAGAACTTTTGCATCATCCTATCCACATCTGCTTCCAACAAGCTTCTGAAGGACCAAGAAGATGGAGGTCTGGAATGCTTCTTTGGTCTATGGACAAGCATAGCAGGCAAGGTCAGGCAGACTGGCTTAATGACATATTCTGTTGTGGTACTCCTATAGGAAGCACTCTGCTTCAGATCCGCTGGCTTAGGATCCAAGAGAGGGACTGGTGGAGGAACAATGATCACTGTAGGAGCTGAAGCCTTAGTATCTAAAGGCTTTAGATCAGAATGATGAGACATTGTTGGATCCAGCAAGGTCGAATCCAAGAGTCTGCTGGTCTTGGTTGGTGGTTCTGATGAAGTCGGAGGGGGATTCAAAAGAGAACACTTATGGTGCTCCACAGGAGCACACTTGCTTGACTTAGAGGGGTTTGAGCCCCTGGAGTTGAAGATAGAAGACCCTTTAAGATTAGTTTATTACTTCTATCTGCTAGGGTCCTAGGATTGAAAGAGACACATATCCTACATGCTGTGTCTAAATGCCCAGCCCCTAAACAATAAGCACACTCCTTTGTAGGCATAAGAGTTTGGGATCTTATGCCCACAGGAAGTGCATTTTTTAAACACTATAGGTTTGGCCAACATAGCACAAGAAAATGACAAACACAAAATTTATTTTCTTTAACAGTAATTTTTTTTTTTTTTTGGAAGCAACAAATATACAACAGACAAAACTACCAACTACTGTAGAAAGAGAAATATCTTACAGTAAAAAAAAAAAAAGGAGTACCAGCAATGGTAACCAGAAAGGAGTACTCCATGAATATAGCACAGATAAAAAGGAAGAAAAAGACTAAGGAAAAAGGTCCGTAACATTTAACTCACAGTTAAACAACTCAGCTAAATCATTCAAGAGTGGAAGCTGCACCTGTTCACAATGGTGGCGAATGAGATCTGAAGTAAAAGGGATGCTGTAGGGCATTATGGGTAGAGGGAGGAGCTGAAGAATTGGATCTGAAGTATGAGGACGAGTCAGATCAGAGGACTGGATCCGTAGCCCTTATGTGAGGAAGAATGAAGGACATCATCAGATAACATTTTTTCTACCACCTCGTTGATTCCTAGAAAAAGTTCTCCGAGAAGTCAAAAAATGTACACCCACTGCAGATAGGTTCTTACTATCCTACTCACACCTGGATAGTGCATCTTTAACCTTGGGGCCAAATAAAGTGTTTCCATCAAAGGGAGCATTGACAAAGAAAGATCTGAAAGCTCCGAGAAATCACATAGGTGCATCCAAGCATGCCTCCTAATGGAAATGGCTGAACCCACCAGCCTTAAGGTACCTTCAAAGCTGCATGTGAAATGAGCATCATGGCTGAATTTGAAATGGAATGTAGGGTAACCAACTGAGAGGCAACAGAGCTCTCTGCCTCAGAAGTAATGGTCCCAGAGATCGATTAGGTGAGTTCTTCAATCAAATCCCTCTGAAATCTGGTAAAATATGCCAAATTATTCAGCGACCAAAGCACAAAGGTCACTGAAGCTTATTACACACTTCCCAAATCTGTCCAGCGGCCAGGACTCCCTGCAAGGGGAAAAACAGGAGGACTTTGTTCTGCAAGTTCCTTTTTTGTGGCCGCCGCTATGACCATGGCATCAACTGGTATTTGCTTACTCCAAAAATCCCTATCCTTTGGTGGTACCAGAATCCTGTCCAGTCTCTTGGGGATCGGCTCAGAGTCATGTTCCTTCTATGCCTGTTGAGAGATCAAATCAATGAGCTCATCAGTGGGCAGAGTCCCAAGGAGTTAGACAAGCCATCCCCAAAGGCTTCCAGTATTACTGTTTCCTCTTGGGAAAGGTTATCAGCTAACTAACCACCCCTTGATTGAGGATCTCTAATATGTCTCCAAATGAGACACTGGCAGGCGGTGATCTTGGGAACCCTTCCTCCTCATCGAAATAAGTATTTTCTGTGACAGACTCTTGAAGAGACTTCTTCGGTGGGGTGCTACGGAAAAGTATTGGAAGAAATCAATATACCCCAAGGGATACTTTGGAGAGTTAAACTGACTGCCCTCATGGAGTAGGAAGTTGAGGCTCTTCACTCAAAGACAACTGGGTTTGGGAAGTGGGAGATGAGGAAGATGGATGCATCTTATCTCTTGGAGCAGAGAAAACTCTCTGCACTACCTCGAAAGCAGAATACCTTGGGGGAGAAAAAAAATGACTCCAAGAAGACATGTTTCTGAACCATCAACTCCTTCTGATCCAAAGGCAAACAACTTGAATCAGGGGTTAGAGCCAAGCTGTCAAGGCTGAGGCTTCAAGGGGGTAGATGCAGCTCTGACCATCACTGAGTCAACTCCAACTCCGATGCTACTGCTCAGAGTCATCCGGATCCAACATGCTCTGAACTGGTCCTATCAGAGATGGTACCGAAGTAAAAGATCAATGAACTTCAGATTCGATATGCACAGATCCATGATTTTCAGTTCCAACTGCTCCAAAACCAAAGTATGGATCAGACAAAGACAAAACAGGCTGGGTAGTACTTATGAAGGTCTCCAGACCCAGTGGGGTAGGAGCTGGGAGAACCCCCATGTAAATTTGGGTCAGAGAGAAATTTCATCATCATCCTGTCCGCATCTGCTTCAGTCAAACTTCTGGAGGATAGAGAAGAGAAAGCAGTGAGGTGGTGGCATCTCTCCAGGAAAGAAGATGGGAGGTTATCAGATCCAGAGTGTGAGGAGACCGGATCAGAGGAGAGCCATCTTTGTGCTTCTTTGGAGACGATGAGGTCTGATCCGATGTCTTCAGTTTTAGATCCGAAGAAATCAGATTGCAAGTTTTGATCTTGGGATCTGATGGAATAGGATCCAATGATTGGCTTATTTTTAGAAGGCGTATCCAAGCTCAGAGCAGAAAAGCCTGACTGGTCCGACGGATGCTTTTTAGCCTGCTTTGTATAGTCTTTCTTGGGGGTTTAAGCTCCAGATGCTGTATCAGAGGATGACAATGGCATTAATCCTCAATATTAAATTTATTTTTCTGGTCAATAAGGGCCCTTGGATTAAAGGCCTTGCATATGTCACATACAGAGCTTAAATGGGCCAAGCCTAATCAATGAACCCACAATTCATGTGCATCTGATAAAGGGATCCTATGGCCACAGGCCTGATATTTTTTAAAACATGAAGGTTTTTCTGGTATTGCTATGTGAATAGCCAAGTAGAAGAAAGAAAAAGGAAAGAAGTTTTTTTGTTACTTTAAATAAGGCATACCTACAATGGTAAAAAGGAAGGGTGGCCACGGTGGTGCAGCAGTTAGTGTTGTCGCCTCACAGCAAGAGGTTCTCTGGTTCGATCCTCGGTTGGCGTGCCTTCTGTGTGGAGTCTGCATGTCCTCCCTGTGGGCACGTTGGTTTACTCCCACATCCCAAAGACATGCTGTAGGTGGATTGGACACTCTAAATTTGCACTAGGTGTGGGTGCGTGTGTGTTTGTGCCTTCCTTGGAAGGTTGGGCGCTGGGCTGGCAACTCAACACTGTAAAACTCCACTGCCAATCATGAGCGGACAGGTGATCCGCTGTGGCGAACCCTAACCGGGAAAAGCCGAAAGAAGAAAAATGGTAAAAAGGAGGAAAAAGTACAGTTGTGTACACTTACCATAAATGTAGACATTCGAGTGTATTCACTGTCGCAGTATACATAAAGTACACTTGTGTACACTTACCATAAATGTAGATGTTTGAGTGTATTCACTGTTGCAGTATACATAAAGTACAGTTGTGTGCACTTACCATAAATGTAGATGTTCGAGTGTATTCACTGTCGCAGTATACATAAAGTACACTTGTGTACAATTACCATAAATGTAGATGTTCCAGTGTATTCACTGTTGCAGTATACATAAAGTACACTTGTGTACACTTACCATAAATGTAGATGTTCGAGTGTATTCACTGTTGCAGTATACATAAAGTACAGTTGTGTACACTTACCATAAATGCAGATGTTCGAGTGTTTCACTGTTGCAGTCAATACATTTGGGTTACCTGCCTGCAGGTAACCCTCAGTCGGCCTGATTAACAAAGTCTTGGGTCCTGCATCAGTTGCTGTCCCTTCTTCCATGACGTCAGGTCGTCAGGGGTATAAAACATGCAGCCAACGCCATTACATCAGTTTTTCTTGCCCCAGATGTCAGGTGCCCCCTAAATAGGGAGCAATTAAATATAAAAGTACAATGATATACCTCAAACAAAAAAGCAAATACACCAAAAAGGCTTTTAAGCATAGTAAAGGAAAGTAGAGGTATAGCCAAAAGAAGTTAGGGGACTGGAGGGAGGGTAACCAGGACTGCAAAAGTGAATACACTCAAATATCTACATTTATGGTAAGTGTACACAACTGTACTATGTTCTTCGTGTTTCACTGTTGCAGTCATTACATTTGAGTAGATTCCCAAAGCTATGGTTGGGAGGAGGAATTTAGATAGCATTAGGATCAGCTATAAGGCCCTGCAAGACTGCAGTGGCAAAGCCTGCTCTGGATTTAGAGAAAATTGGCAAATGATAATGCTTGGTGAAAGTATGTACAGAACTCCAGGTAGCAGCTTCTAGGATGTCCCTGGTAGGGACGCCTCTGAGAAAGGCTGTAGAGGTAGATGCAGCCCTGGTGGAGTGAGGTCTGATCCCCTGGGGAACAGGTTTTCCATGATGCTTATAGCAAAAATGAATGCAATGGCCTATCCATTCAGAAATGGTTTGCTATGAAATAGCCTTCCCCTCTGCCCCTACAGCAAATGCTACCAGAAGTTGTTCAGATTTCCTTTGAGGTTTAGTCCTGTCCAAGTAGAATCTGAGTTGTCTGTGCACATCTAAGGAATGCAGTAACTGTTCCCCTTTGTTCTGTGGATTGGGAAAGAAGGTTGGCAAATGAATGGACTGATTAACAACCACACTGGATACCACCTTGGGCATGAAGGATGGATTGGTTCTGAGGGACACCTTGTCTGCATGAAAGATGATGAAAGGCTCCACTGCAATAAGGGCCTGTAATTCAGATACCCTTCTAGGTGAAGTGATTGCTAAAGGAAAGCTGTTTTCCAAGAAAGAAATTTTAAGTCTGCAGTAGCAGCTGGCTCAAAAGGAGGTAGAGTGAGTTTCTCACTTAAGGTTAAGGTCCCAGGCTGGGGTTGGAGCTCTCCTGGGTGGTCTCAAATTTTTGGCACCTCTGAGGAACTACTTGAGCAGTGGATGAGAGAAGACAGGGGGGTTCTGTGTTATAATGAGCTGAAATGGCTGAGGCGTTGATTTTAATGAAGGAAAAAGACAGGCACTTGTGAAACATCTCAGTTAAATATTGTAAAATCTGAGGTAGATTAGGCGCTGCTGTGCTCATCCCATGAGATTGGTTCCAGGCACAGAATCGTTTTCCATTTTTCAGCATAGAATTTTCTAGTGCTGGGCCTCCTTGCCTCTAAAACGATATCCATCACAGGTTTACTGAGGGATGGTAAAGGAGAGATTATGTAATTAGCCAGGCTGCAAGGTTCAGTGTTAGAAGCTGAGGGTGCAGAATCTGGTTCTCCTGCTGAGACAACAAGGAAGGAGTCTGAGGCAGGTACCATGGGGATAACCATGACACACTGTGCAGGAGGGGGTACTAGTGCTGGCGTGGCCAGTCTAGAGAAATCAAAATCATCCTTGGTTTGTCCGGTTTGATTTTTAGTAGTACTTTGGTGAGCAGAGGCACAGGGGGAAGGCACAGATGGATAGGTTTTTTCCAGCTGAAGGACAGAGCCTCCACTTTCCAGGCTTGTTTGTGGGGAGTTCTTGTGCAAAATTTGTCCAATTGGTAGTTCTGGGGAGAGGAAAACAGGTCTATATCTGAGGCTCCCCCATTTTCTTGTCAACATGTTGAAAATACTTGGTTCCAGTTTCCACTCGTGTGGATTCATGAGGTTTCTGCTTAGTCCGTCTGCCAGTGTATTTAATTTTCCTGGCAGAAACTGAGCTTGTAGGTGCACTTGGTAGCTCAAGGCTGTGTTCCACAATGCCATGGCTAGTCTGCAGAGGGGGTAGGAATGTGTACCACGCTGCTTGTTTATGTACCACATAACAGTGGTGTTGTCCGTCTTTACCATTAGCTGTCCTGGAAGAATGTGGTCCTTGAAGGCTGTCAGAGCATTCTGTACAGCTAACATTTCTTTTTGATTGATATGAAGGTGCATTTGACTTTGGTTCCATTTGCCCTGAATGCACTTCCCTGCCAGGTGAGCCGCCCATGCATAGTCTGATGCATCTGTTAGGGTTTGGGCAGCAGGGGGTGGTGTGAAAGGTGGTCTCTTGTTTTGGTGGCAGGTCGCTGCCCACCAAAGGAACTCTAGGTATAGGCATGGTATGATAGGAATCATTGCTTCTAGATCCTGAGAATGTTGACACCATAGGCTTTTCACATACCACTGTAGTTTCCACATATGCAGTCTTACATATGGAATTAGAAGAATGCAGGAGGCCATGAACCCCAAGGCTTGCAGTATTTGTCTTGCAGACAGCAGGGTTTTTGTGGCCACTGAAGTAGGTTGTCAAACTAATTTGTTTCTCTGGCGTGAGGTAGGCCATCTGGGAAGTTGTATTCAAGCTTGCTCCCAGGAATATAATTTGTTGACAGGGTACCAGGTGTGATTTCTTTTCGTTGACAGGGTACCAGGTGTGATTTATTTTCGTTTATGGTGTACCCCAGACAAGTTAGAATCCTTTGTACAAAGGCCAGATGATTCAAAAGTATGTCCTGGCTTTCTGCCTGAATTAGACAATCGTCCAGGTATGGGTATATTTGAATATTTCTTTGCCTGCAAAATGCAATAACTGGAGCTAGGCACTTTGTGAATACCCTGGGCACAGTAGATAGCCAAAGGGCAGTGCAGAGAACTGATAGTGTGTGTAGCCTGCTTTGAAGCGTAGGGATCTTCTGCAAGATTCCCCGATTGGGATGTGCAGGTAATGCTTCTTTTAAATCTAGTGTTGCCAACCAGGCATCTCTGCCTAGCATGGGAAGTAATTGGTGAAGAGTCAGCATCTTGAATTTCGGAATCTCCAAAAAGGTGTTTAGAGTAGAAAGGTCCAAAATAGGATGCCATGAATTGTCTTTTCTGGATACCATAGGTTCATAGGTTCATACTAGGCTATCTGCCCGAGGGCATTTACAAGCCTAGCCCATAGTTTTGTGGCTTACGCCACCCCTTTAGGGGGGGGGAACTATTTTTTTTTTTTGCTGTCGTCTGTGAGCAGTGAGCTGGGTATCCCTGTAATTATATCTATCTTATCATCCATCCATTGGTCAAGATTTCTCTTGAACAAGGCCAGCGAGTCCTCCTCCTATATACCGGGATTTTATTCCACAGCATAGGGAGTCTTTGGGAAACGTCTCTAGTAGAAACCTTGTCCCTTTTCCTCTTTTGGTACCAGTTGAATAGCCCCCATGCTTAAGAGAGAAAGTACTTGTTTTTGGGCCTCTACCCACTGATTTGGGGATAGGTCCGGCCACCCGCATGGTGTTGGCAACGTGTGGAAGTGAAATATGTATCCCTGGGACACTATATTTAGAACCCATTTGTCCTGGGTAATGAGTTCCCAGTTCTTTGCATGAAAAGCAATCTATCCCCCCAAAGGGGCAGTCAGTTGATAAGTGCTTGGAAATTTTAAAATGAAGTCACTGAGGCAGTTTACCATAGGGAGGAGTCTTATTACTCCCAGATTTGGAAGTGGAGGCCCCCCACTGCTTAGTCCTGTGTGTCCCCTTGGACTGAAACCTGGGGTTTTGCTGTGTCTGAGTTTGTCTTGAGAAGACCTTGAAGGGGCTGGAAAGGACCAATTCTTAGAGGGCCACTACCTACTAAATCTAGGAGGCTGAACTTGTAAAGATTCTTTAACAGTTTGCATAGATTTAGCTTTATTTTCCACCTTTTTAAGAACTTCCTCAACCTTGTTGCCAAACAGGCAGTCCTGATTTAAGGGAGCATCCAACAATTTAGCTTTAACATGATCAGGCAAAGATTGTTCCTTAAGCCAAGCATGCCTTCTGAGCACAGACCTAGTAACAGTGGCCCTGCAAGAGGCCTCTAATGAATCAAAACCACATTGCAAAGTATGTTTTCCAACTTGTTCAGCAGAATGCATTAAATCCTGCAATTCTTTATTTTCCACACAGTCAGGAATCAACATCATTTTCTTTTTAAGCAATCCAATAACATATTGCGGATACTTTAACAAATGAAACTGGCAGTTTAAAGCCCTAATGACCAAGGTTGCAGAAGTGTAAACCTTCTTACCCTATCTATCCAGCGCCGTGGATTCCCTATTAGAAGGGGTAGGATTTTTAGCAGTAGAAGCCTTAATGCCCTTGGGCCCCTGTGAAATAGTCTCTCGATCCGCAACAGGATTTTTAAAAAGGAACTTGTGTGGCTCGGGGACCCTGTAGTATCTGTCTGGTTTTCTGGGAGCAGGAGGCAAGGAATCAGGGGCCAAACTAGATTCTGAAAAAGCATCATCAACAATGTCTAGTACAGGAGGAATAGCTAAAGACCTAAGCTGAGGTAGGAGTAAGAAATCCCTAAGCCTCTTTTTTGAATCAGAAAAATCCTGGCTTTCCCAGTGGAAATGCTCCCTTAGAGTATATAAGGTTTCCCCAAAAGAAAAATCCTCTGGAGGGGAAGCAGAGGGAATGGAGTCCTCTGCATCAGAATCCTCATAAGTAGATAAGGGCAAATCCATATCATCAGAAGAATCAGAAAAAACAGAATCCTAATCAGAAGATTCATAAACCACTTCAGTCCTAGGCCTCTTAGAAAGTGGGGGTTGGCTACTCCTGATTAGAGTTATTAGATCTTCAGCCATTTTTGTTTTTTAGGCATAGAGGCCTGAGCATGTGCCCTGGGCATCGGTGTTTTAGGCATGGTTTGAGATTTAGGCCTAAGAGAAGGAGTCTTCGGTTTAATATGCAAGTCCATAGGCCTGAATACACCCTCAGAAGCCGGTGCCTGCACAGTGGCTCCGGACCCATCCAAGGTAGAGACATCCGCAGGTTCAATAGTTGAAGCATCTTGCAGCATACCGGACTCCGAATGGATCTCAGTAGAGTTCTGTGAATCAGAAGTAGTGGGTATCGGGCTGTGAAAGTGCCTCACTGAGTACCGGCGAACTGGCGACTGGCTTAGGAGAAGCGTCGTCTGCAGTTTTGGACCTCAGTGGCCTGTCTCCGTCTTTAACTTTGCATTCTTTCGGAATCCCGGTAGTCGGATGGCTAACCAACGACATTTCTCGATAATTAAACCGAGAACTGAAATATTTAGAAGCGAAAATTTACCAACAACGGATAGTGCGCTGATTAAATAAAGCACAAAATCGACAACAAGGTACGTTGTGGCCAGGGCCTAGGCAAGGAATACAGTACGAATGAAAATCTTTGTGAGGTATTTGCTTTCCACAAGTAATGCAATTAGTAACTTTTACTGACATTGGTAAGGAGCAAGAAAAGGTTTCCCCAATGAGGTACTTAGCTTTAGTTGAAGACTTCGGTTCTGAAACTCGAAAACAAAAATTTCAGGAGTCTGCTGACTGGCACTTGCGAACTGCTTCTGCTTCGGGCCCAGCACGGCATGTTTTATACCCCTGATGGCATGACGTCATGGAAGAAGGGACAGCAACTGATGCAGAACCCAAGATTTCATTAATCAGGCCGACTGAGAGCTACCTGCAAGCAGATAACCCAAATGTAATGACTGCAACAGTGAAACATGAAGAACATCTACCTAAATGGTAGAATAATGGAAAGAATTACCAACAATGGTAACGGAGGAAAAATACACTAACAGGTGTAATAAGGGTAAGACAGGATAAAGGTAAGAGGATATGAAAGTTCTAATAAGTAAAAAAAATACAAATAAAGGAAGTTATAAAAGATAAATGTCTGAATTACTCATGAAACACTAGCTAAACTCGAGTGCTAACAGCGACCAATGTCCAAACACAAAAGCGGCAAACAAGATCTAAGGTATGGTAGGGTACGAGTGCATCATGGGTAAGAGAGAAGCTCAAGAGCTTTCAGTGTTCCATGCTCTGTGAAAAGCTGCAGAGTCGGATCAGAGGGTCCGATCTGAACCCAACAGTTGCGGAATGAATGAAAATGACATCACCAGATTATTAGATTTATAGCTATTTTGCCTTAAGGGCTTGCTTGCTGAGACACAATTGCATGTGTTATGTGTAGTGGTTTCTATTTGCACAGCAATGTGTGCATGTCATTTTATGTTTGGGAGGTGAATTGGTTAATACCATGGATTCACTTGGTGAGGAACCTCTGTGGCATTGCAACTATCCCATATGCCTGGTCAGGTACATGCCGAAGGGGGCACTGTACTCAATGATGGGTCAGGTAAGGGCTGAGTAAAGAAGTACAATAACTTTCTTGGACCTGAATGCCATACCCTTACTTGGTCACATAGAATGATTTTCTTACTACCTTGAGCATGTGTTGGTCAAAGGCCAGATTACTGTTCACATATGTTCCTAGATCCCCAACTAATGGGTCACCTCTTAGGGGTGTCTTACTGATAGCGTAATTAACCTGGGTGGACTTTTTCCCAGAAAGCACTATAATTCACATCTTAGCATTCAGTTTTAATCTGTGGCTTCGGCACCAGTTATTTGTTTGGATTAGACCTTCTTGCAGGATCTCAGTGTTATGGGTGAATCTATGTATATCTTCCAATTTACAGTCGTCTGACACTTGGTGAGCCAGAGGCAATTGACATTTAATCTTAACCTCCAAGAAGTAGATGTTAAACAGAAGGAGGCTCAGCACTGGAGGTACTCCTCCAGCTACTGGTATCTTGGAGGAGGTGCTCTAATTGGTCCTGACTTCCTGGTTCCTATCTGTGATCCCGCTGGCAATCCAGTGAGTTCTACAGGGATTTAGGCCTACTTAGGCAAGTTTGTCAACAATACTCAAGTGGGGTATTGTATCAAATGCCTTAGCAAGGTCTAGGTAAGTGGTGTGCACTGTTTTCCCCTCATTCGTTGCCTTGGTGACTCTCTCAAAGAAGTATACCAGGTCAAGTACGCATGACCTTCCTTTGGCGAAACCAAAACAGGATGAGTCCAGTGTCTGCAGGTTGACACTGTCCTTACTGATCATTTCTATGACAATTCATTCCATGGCTTTGCATATTAGACTAGTCAGTCTAATGGGTTTGCAGTTTCCAAGGTCAGTTGATAGTCCACCTTTGTGAAGAGGAATAACCTTTGCAGTCCTCTATCCACATGGTACATAGCCTGTTTTTGAGGCTGTAGTAGAAAAGTGACTCAAGTGTTCTCCAAAGACATGTTTCAAGCTATTTATAAGGCAACTTAGGACAGCTACAAACAACTATTTGTTTGAGTTATGCAGCTGATATAGTTGGTGATGAGCTCAACATTCTATATGAGAATATTTCTGGCTATGACAAAAGACTGTGTGCAACAAAAACTAAGAAATTACACAGAGATACACGTGATTTCAGGAAAGGGGTAGTGTTTTCATAACCGAGAGAAAACGCAGTGAATCTAATGAGGATAATTCAGATGGTATTAGCTTACAGAGACTAGAAGCTCCAGTTTCCACAGCTACAGGAGTGACATTGACAGATCTACACCAGTGCCTGGTAGGATGCAAGAAGGGACTGTCATGGGGGCACACACTGTTGCTGCTGCTTCGGCAAACCGCATTCTAGTGACAACAGATTCTATGGCAGACCTAGGATCTTTTCAAAGGACCTCTACCTGTCAATCAGAAAGGACAATCCAGGATCAGAACAAGGAGGGGACGAGTGCGACAGATCCAGAGTGTGGAGGAACAGCAAACCGACATGAAAACGAGGAACAAATGAATGCACTGGTATTTAATTCATCTTCTACGGAGTTAACATCAGCACAGCTCTCAGTACTTAGTAGAGGGATTTTGTTTATTCCAGCTAAAAAGACTGACATGGTAGATGTGCTTAAAGATTTGAAAATGTTCTGTAGGACATTATTGTTAAAGACTGAATTTCCACAAATGACTCATGATGTTAATTTATTTAAAAAACCTAGTGTCTATACGCCTAAAAATAATTCAGTTGTTGATACGTTCTTGAATTTGTGTGAAAGAGATATTAGGCAAGCGTTTTTACATAAACGTCATACTGCTTTTTATAATTTGAATGCAGCTGAAGCAGAAGTTTTAAATGAGCTTAAGGACATTTCTGTTATTGAAATTCGGCCTGCGGACAATGGAGGGGGGACTGTTGCATTAGATAAATTGAGCAAATGTTACAACATTTAAATGATGCTTCTGTCTATTTACAGGTCTCTAGGAGCTTTGTTAATGGGATTATTTTTAGTTTTTGATTTACTAACGTGTGGCTCCATTTCTGAAGAATTGTTTAAATATTTTAATGATGAGCATCGTACTGTTCCTGTATTATACAGTTTACCCAAAATACACAAGGACATGGTTAACCCACCCATGAGACCTACAGCATCCAGTGTTGGGTGGGCAACTGAACCATTGTCAATATAAGTAGAGAAAACCCTCCGTCCTGTTTTGGACAATGTGAGTAATGTACTTAGAGACACTAAGTTTTTTCTAAAAGAGCTACATGATAGAGTTACAGGTATCAATAGGGATTATATTTTTGAGACTATGGATATAGAGTCTCGTTTTACAGTTATCCATAACACTTGGGGGTGCAGATAACATTAGGGAACTTTTGATGAGGAGAAACATTTTTACTAATGATAAAGTGAACTTAATTTGCATACTCCTGGATATTACCCTGGAGAATAACATTTTTGTTTAAAGATGAGTTAACTCCAGAGATTTGGCGTAGCTATGGGCACAGACTGTGCTAATAGCTACGCCAACTTAGCTCTTGCTCAGTGGGAAGAAAAGTACAGTTTTGTACCTACCACAAATGTAGATGTTCGAGTGTATTCACTGCTGCAGTCATTACACTTGGGTTACCCTGCCGTCAGGCAGTCCCGCAGTCAGCCAGAGTTCCAAAGTCTTGGTCCGGCGTCGGTTGCTGTCGCTTCTTCCCTGACGTCAGTGCGCCAGGGGTATATAAGATGCAGCCAATGCCATTTTCTTCAGTTTTTCTTGCCCCAGATGTCAGGTGCCCCCAAATAGGTAGGCAATACATATTGCTAATAAAATATACATAAAAAATAAGAACAATACCTTCAGTTACAAGCAAATACACCACATAGGCTGTATAGTGTAGAAAGGTATAGATAAGTCCCAGCTAAGAAGAGGGGATGGAGGGAGGGTAACCTGGACTGCAGCAGTGAATACACTCAAGCATCTACATTTATGGTAGGTACAAAACTGTACTTTGTTCATCGTGTTTCACTGCTGCAGTCATTACACTTGGGTTGAATCCCAAAGCTGAGGTAGGGTGGCTGGGTCTATAAATCATTTGGGGTGGCTATGAGGCCCTGCAGAACTGCAGTGGCAAAGCCAGCTCTGGATTTAGAGTAGAGAGGCAAGCAGTAATGCTTGGTAAAGGTGTGCACTGAACTCCAAGTTGCAGTTTCCAAAATGTCTTTGGTAGGTACTCCTCTAAGGTAGGCAGTTGAAGTGGCTGTTGCCCTGGTGGAATGTGACCTAATGTTGCTAGGTACAGTTTTTCCATGCTGTGTGTAGCAGAAATGGATACAGTGTCCTATCCACTTTGAAATGGTCTGCTTTGAAATAGCCTTTCCCTGTGATCCTGCAGCATATGCTACAAACAATTGCTCAGTTTTCCTGAAAGCTTTTGTTTTGTCCAAGTAGAAGCGTAACTGCCTGTGTATGTCCAATGAGTGCAGAAGTCTCTCCCCTTTATTCTGGGGATTTGGATAAAATGTTGGCAAGTGAATAGTTTGGTTAAGAGCCACACTGGATACCACCTTTGGCATAAATGTAGGGTTTGTTCTTAAGGAAACCCTGTCCTGATGAAAAATGACGAAAGGTTCCACTGCCATTAGTGCCTGTAACTCTGAGACTCTTCGTGCTGAGGTTATAGCCAGAAGCAGAGCAGTTTTCCATGACACATATTTTAATTCTGCTAAATTGGCTGGCTCAAAAGGAGGTAAAGTTAGTTTTTCCAAGACAAAGTTGAGGTCCCAAGTTGGTGTTGGTGCTCTCCGGGGCGGTCTTATGTTTTTAGCCCCTCTGAGGTACTGTTTTAATAATGGACGAGAGGAAATACGAGGATCTGTGTTGTAATGAGCCGAGATGGCAGAGGCGTGGATCTTAATGGATGAAAAGGATAGGCCTTTGTTCAGCATCTCAGTTAAGTATTGTAATATCGGAGGAATATTTGGAATAAGAGGGTCAAAGCTTTGAGCCTGGTTCCAGGCGCAGAATCTCTTCCACTTTTCTGAATAGGATTTCTTGGTGCTGGGCCTCCTGGCCTCCAAAATGACATCCATAACAGCTTTAGAAAGAGGTGTTGGCTGCTTGACTAAGTAATCTGCCATGCAGCCAGGTTTAAGGTTTTGAGCTGGCTGTGCAGGATCTGATTGTTTTGTTGAGTCAGAAGATGAGGTATTTGAGGTACAATCCATGCTGGGCCTTGAGCCAAGTTCTTTAAGATTGGGTACCAGTGCTGGCGTGGCCAGTCTAGGGCAATCAGGATCATTTTTGGCCTTTCTTGTCTGGCTTTTAGGAGTACCTTTGAAAGGAGAGGCAGTGGTGGGAAGGCATAAAAGTACAGTTTTGTACCTACCATAAATGTAGATGTTCGAGGATCCACATTGCTGCAGTCATAACCTGTGGGTAGTCCGCTGTCCTCGGTCGGCCCGAATACCAAAGTGTTAGGCTGGCGTCGGTCATGGGCGCTCAGAACTGACGTCAGTACGCAGTAGTACTTAAGCGCATGACCGATGCCATATCCTCAGTCTTTCTTGCCCCAGATGTCAGAAGGCCTAAAAAGGAAAGGCCATAGCCAAAATAGAAAATACCCAACAACCAACATAGAGAAAATAATAATTATCCCAAAAGAAACACAGCAACCCCAAACTATAGAGGGGAAGGAGGAGGGAATTGGACTGCAGCAATGTGGATCCTCGAACATCTACATTTATGGTAGGTACAAAACTGTACTATGTTCTTCGTCTCACATTGCTGCAGTCATAACCTGTGGGTAGAATCCCAAAGCAAAGGTAAAGGGAGGCTGGCAAAACTAAAAAGCATTAGAGGCTGCTAACATGCCCTGTAAAACTGCAGTGGCAAACCCAGCCCTAGACTTGGAATAAAGAGGGAGATGGTAATGTTTAGTAAAAGTGTGCACTGAACTCCAAGTAGCTGCCTCCAAAATATCCTTAGTAGCTACCCCCCTTAAAAAGGCAGTAGATGTGGCAGTAGCCCTAGTGGAATGAGGTCTGATCCCAGCCGGAACATCCTTTCCATGATGAGAATAACAAAAAGCAATACAATGGCCAATCCACTTAGAAATGGTTTGCTTTGAAACAGCTTTCCCCTTGTGAACCCAAAGCAAAAGAAATAAATAACTGTTGAGTCTTCCTGAACTCTTTAGTTCTGCTCAAATAATAGCGTAACTGCCTGTGAATATCCAAAGAATGCAAGACTTTTTCTCCTTTATTTTGGGGATCAGCATAAAAAGTAGGCAAATGAATAGACTGGTTTAAGGCCACATTAGAAATAACTTTAGGCATAAAAGTAGGGTTAGTACGCAAGGACACCCTATCCTTATGGAATATCAGGAAGGGTTCAACTGCCATGAGAGCCTGTAATTCAGATACCCTCCTAGCAGACGTAATGGCCAACAAAAAAGCAGTCTTCCAAGACAAAAACTTCAACTCAGATGTAGCTGCAGGTTCAAAAGGAGGTAAAGTGAGCTTTTCCAACACAAATTTGAGATCCCAGGAAGGAGTAGGAGCTCTACGTGGGGGTCTTATATTCTTTGCCCCTCTAAGAAATTGTTTAAACAAAGGGTGAGAAAATAAAGGAGGGTCACAATCATAGTGAGCAGAAATGGCTGCAGCATGAACTTTCACAGAGGAGAAAGACAAACCCTTGTCTAATAATTCAGTAAGGTACTGTAGTGTAAAACTCAAATTAGGCACTGAAACATCAAAGCTCTTTGCTGTGCTCCAAAGAAAAAATCTCCTCCATTTATCAGCATAAACTTTTCTAGTACTAGGCCGTCTGGCTTCCAAAATGACATTCAAAACTTGTTGAGGAAGCTGAGACCCCCCAGGATCTAAAACAGAATACGCCAGGCTGTCAGATGCAGGGACTGTACCCTGACATTGAGAAAATGATTGCTTGCCTGGGACAACAGGTGTGGAATTGGTGGCAAAGGCCAAGGAGGCTCCTGTATTAAACTCCTCAGCAGAGGATACCAGTGCTGTCGTGGCCAATCTGGTGCTATTAGAATCATGCAAGGAATGTCCTGTCTGACTTTCAAGAGTACCTTGGGAAGGAGAGGCAGAGGAGGAAAAGCATAGACGTGAAGGTTGTTCCAACTGAAAGATAGAGCATCCACTTTCCAAGCTTTTGGGTGAAACATCTTTGTGCAAAATTTTGGCAGTTGGAAATTTAGTGGAGAAGCGAACAGATCTATGTCTGGAGTTCCCCAAGCCACTGTCAACTGTTGGAATACATGAGGATCCAATTTCCACTCGTGGGGATCCACAATTTGTCTGCTCAAAACATCTGCTAAGGAGTTCTGTGCTCCTGGCAGAAACTGTGCTTGAAGAGTGATGTGCAACCTCAGAGCAGTCTCCCACAAAATCATAGCTTGTCTGCAAAGAGGGTAAGAATGGGTTCCCCCCTGCTTGTTGATGTACCACATAACAGTTGTGTTGTCTGTTTGAATCAACACCTGTCCTGGTTGAAGTAGATCCTTGAAGGCCATCAGGGCAAATTGGACTGCTAACATCTCCTTCATGTTGATATGCAAATGCTGTAGTTTGGGAGGCCACGTGTCTTGAATCCATTTCCCATTGAAGTGTGCTCCCCAAGCCAGGTCTGAGGCATCCGTCATTAAGATCTGACTCGCCTCTGGTCGGGTCACAGAGAGTCCCTTGTTTATGTGACATTCCTGAGCCCACCACAAGAATTCACTCTGGATGCAAGGTAATATCTGAATGACAGTGTCCAAATCGTGGCAGTGTTGAGTCCATACATTTTTGAGATACCATTGTAGCTTCCTCATATGCAGTTTGGCATTGGGAAGTACCAGAATGCAAGATGCCATGAACCCCAAGGCTTGAAGGACTGTCCTTGCAGTCAGCCTGGACATTAGGGATAATTGCTGGAAGTACAGGTGAAGATTTCTTTGTTTGTCCAGGGTCAAAAAGGCCATCTGAGAGGCTGTATTCAGTCTCACACCCAGAAAGCACATGTCCTGAGAGGGTACTAGACTGGACTTTGTTTCGTTCACAGAATACCCTAGGCACCTTAAAACTGCCAGTACATACTGTAGATGTTGAAGTAACTTGACTTTGTCTTGAGCAAGAATCAGGCAATCGTCCAGATAAGGATAAATTTGTATTCCTCTTAGTCTTAAGAAGGATATCACAGGAGCCAGGACCTTTGTGAACACCCTGGGCAGTAGATAAGCCAAAGGGCAATGCAGAGAACTGATAATGAAAAGTACCAGCCAAACGCAGGAATCTCCTGCAGCTGGGCCTGATAGGAATGTGAAGATAAGCCTCTTTGAGATCCAGAGTTACCATCCAGTGATCTTTGCCTAGCAGAGGCAGAAGTTGCTGTAAAGTTAACATCTTGAACTTTGGAATGTCTAGGTATGTATTGAGAATGGACAAATCCAGAATTGGCCTCCAAGTGTTTCCTTTCTTTGGCACAAAGAATAGGCGAGAATAAAACCCCAGGCCTACTTCTGATGGAGGCACCACCTGGATCGCCCCCATTTGTAAAAGTAAAGAAATCTGTGTGAGCCTCCAGCCTTTGTTGAGGAGGTACATCCGGCATGCCTTTGAAAGGAGGCAAGGTGTGAAAATAAAACTTGTAGCCTTGATTTATAATGTCCAGCACCCATTTGTCCTGGGTGACCAAAAGCCAATTTTGCTTGAAAAGTGCCAACTTTCCTCCTAGAGGAGCTGTCAGACAGGCAGAGTCTGGCAGCTGGAGATACAGGTCATTGGGTCTGTTTACGAAAAGGCTGACCCCTGCCCTCACCAGAAGATTGTGCAGGAGAACTCCAAGTCCTAGGTCTGAAAGAACCTTGAGCATGAGCTCTGCCCCTACCACGTCTAGACCTGCCCTTAGACTGAAACTCGGAAGAAGGGTAAGACCATCCTTTTGCAGGCCAATTCCTGCTAAACTTAGGGGGCTGCACTTGTAAAAATCCCTTAACCGCCTGCATGGACTTAGCTTTGTCTTCCATTTTTTTCAAAACTGACTCCACAGGAGAACCAAAAAGAACTTCAGATTGTAGAGGAGCATCCAAAATTCGAGCTTTAACATGCTCTGACAAACTTTGATCCTTAAGCCAGGCATGCCTACGAATAACTGAACCAGTGGCAGCCACCCTGGAGGAAGCCTGAAGAGCATCAAAGCCACATTGCAAGGAATGCTTACCAACCTGATCTGAGGCATGAACTAAGTCCTGCAATTCCTTACACTCTATACCCTCAGCTAAAGCATCTACCTTAGATTTCAACTGACCTAACAGAAAGTTCTGATACTTCAGCATATGAAACTGGCAATTTAAAGCCCTCATAGCTAGCGTGGAGGAGGTATACACTTTCTTACCCCACCTATCCAAAGCCCTAGAATCTTTATCCAGAGGTACTGGATTCTTAACCACCGAAGCCCTGACACCCTTAGGTCCTTGACTAACAGTTTCCGGGTCAGCTCTAGGACTCTTATACAAATATTTATGAGCCTCTGGAACTCTGTAATACCGGTCTGGCTTGACAGGGGCAGGGGGTAAATAATCAGGATTAAGGGAAGCTTCAGAAAAAACATCCTGAACAACATCTAAAACAGGGGGAATAGCCAAAGGCCTATGTTGTGGCAAAAACAAAAATTCCCTAAGCCTCTTATGAGAATCTGAAAAATCCTGACCTTCCCACTTAAAATGCTCCCTCATGGAGTGCAGGGTTTCAGAAAAGGAAAAATCTTCTGGAGGAGAAGCAGAAGGACAGGAATCCTCTGCATCCAAATCAGAATAGGGAGGAAAATCCTGAATGTCCTCAGCTGAAGACTCAGAAAAATCTGAGGAATGCTCCAATCCCTCCACATCTGTCTCCACCCTAGGCCTCTTGTCTGGAGGGGGCATAGAACCCCTGATTAAAGTAATCAAATCCTCTGCCATTTTCAACATATGTTTTTTAGGAACAGAGCCCGAAGAATTAGAAGTTTAACGTTCCATGTTAGTTGTCTTCTCTCGCCTTCTTTCTTGCTGGATGGGTTCGGAGCCGATCCTCGGCTCCGACTCGGCACTTGCTTAGCTTGAGAACTCCTTTTACCAGCTCGAGGCAACCCTATATCCCATGATGCAAGGCGGAACTACCTCAGATCTCGTTTGGTAGCTAACCTACCCTGCTAAGGACTAATCTAATATATTTAGGAACCCAAGTTCATAATAAAGAGTCCTCTAATGAAGGCTCAGGAGGAAACAACCTGATAGGAACTCTTCAAGATCTGTCCAGGCCAGGGGGAAGGAGGGAGGGACGCAAGAAAGAAGGCGAGAGAAGACAACTAACATGGAACGTTATGGTAGGTACATAACTTCTAAATGTTAAGTTGTCAATCTCGCCTTCATTCTTACTGGATGGGACCGTCCCTAGCACCTGTATCCTCGGTGGCTCAATGGAACAGACTCTTGAGAACTGTGGAACCAAAACTGGCCCTGTCTCTGGAGGCCAAATCTAACTTGTAATGAGAGACAAAGGTATGAGGAGTGGCCCAAGTAGCTGCTGCACAAATGGTATCAATAGGTAGTCTATCCTGAAAGGCTGCAGAAGTGGATAGACTCCTGGTTGAGTGTGCTTTCGGTTTAGAAGGTAGTTGCTTGCCTCTGAGAGAGTACACGTAAGAAATGGTGGAAGACAACCATCTGGATAAGGTCACTTTAGACACTGGGAGACCATTCCTGTTTTCTGCATAGGAGACAAATAATTGATCTGATTTCCTGAATTGTTTCGTTCTATGCAAATAGTACCTGAGCTGACGATGGACATCCAAAAAATGAAGCTTTTGTTCAGCTCTGTCAGAATAGTTTGGGAAAAAAACTGGTAGATCTATGGATTGATTAATATTGGTTTGAGAGACAACTTTGGGAAGAAAGGACGGGTTCGTTCTTAAGGATACCCTGTCCTTGTGAAAACCAAGTAAGGAACGGATGCAGAGAGCTTGAATCTCGAAACCCTTCTTGCTGAAGTGACAGCCAGTAAAAATATAGTTTTCCAGGTCAATAATTTCAAAGAACATGAAGCAGACGGTTCGAAGGGAGGTAACATCAAGGATGCCAACATTAAATTTAGATCCCATTGTGGAGGAGGATGCTTTATCGGGCGGCTTTAGGAGAAAAACTCCTCTCAGAAAGGCCTTGCATAGTCTATGAGACATAATGTTATGATCATGCAAGCCAACATGATACTTGGAAATAGCAGCCAGTTGAACTTTTACTGTAGATGAAGAAGATCCTGACTGAAAAACTTCAGCCAGGAAATCTAAAACAGAATGCACAGGAGCAGTAAAGGGATCAATATTCCTGGAATTTGCCCAAATGGAAAAACGTCGCCACTTGCTAGCATAAACGGTTCTGGTGGACGACTTTAAAGAAGCCACTAAGATGTCTCTGACCGAATCAGAGATCATAGGAAGCCTGGCTAGGGAAGGAAGTGGAGCAACCAAGCAGTGAGGTTGAGAGAATGAATGGCCCGGTGCTGTTGACCCGACTGGTGGATCACGAGATCCGGAACTGGGTCCAGATGCCAGGGCTGCACCAGGAGGTGACGATGCAGAGACGGAAACCAAATTTGTCGAGGCCAGTAAGGAGCAATGAGAATCAATTTGGCCCTCAAAACGGTGGCTTTCTGAATGACTTGTGGAATCAAGGGAAAGGGAGGAAAAGCGCAGAAGTCCCGGGCCAATCCTGGGTTAGAGAGTCTCTCAGGGGTTGGCCTGGTAGGGAAAGAGGGTGAAAAATCGGGCACTTGTTTTGGGGTGTAGCAAAAGATCGCAACAAGGTGTGCCCCACTTCAGAAAAATCTGGTCCACTACAGATTGATTGAGAGACCACTCGTGAGGCATGAGAATGGATCTGCTCAGCCTGTCCGCCAAAAGGTTGGACCTGCCGGGGATGTGCGTTGCTATCAGAAACCGATGAGAGGAGATTGCCCATTGCCAAAGTCTGAGAGCTTCTCGACACAACGGATAGGACCTGGTCCCGGCCTGCTTGTTGATGTACCAGACCACGGACATGTTGTCCGTTTGTACTGCAATAGTCCCTACGGGAAGAAAGTCGTTGAGGGCTTGCAACGTTAAAAGCACCGCTCTCATCTCCAGGACATTTATGTGCAGATGGTATTCTATGGGTTGCCACATCCCGTGGACCATCCTGCCCTGATAATGTCCCCCCCCCACCCGAACAGAAAGGCATCCGTAGTAACTGTGGCAACCGGAGGAGGGGGAACAAAAGGTCGGCCCTGATGAAGAAGAGGGGAAGATATCCACCAATTCAGATGAGTCCTGCACGATTGTGTGACTAATATTTCGTGCCTCATCAGAAGACTGTGGAACGCCACTGAGTGAATAACATCCACTGCAGAAGACGCATGTGGAAGCGAGCCAGTGGTAGAAGAACAATGGCCGCAGCCATAAGACCTAGAACCTTTAGTATCAGCCTGGCTTTGACTTTGCTGCTCTGCAATAAAATCCGAACGAATTTTTGGATGTCCAGAATTCTTTGATCTGTTAGTCTGGCTAACATTTTGACGGTGTTTAATTCTGCGCCTATAAAGGTGATAGATTGGCAAGGCCACAGAGAAGATTTTTCGAAATTCACTGAAATTCCCAAACTCCTGCATAGCTGCAGAGTGTAGTCTCTGGTCTGAAGAAGCTGACACCTGGTGGTGGCGGAGAGGAGCCAGTCATCTAAATAAGGAAACACCTGGAATCCTTGACGTCTCAGATGAGCTGTGACCACTGCCATACATTTGGTAAACACTCTGGGGGCTGAAGTGAGGCCAAAGGGCAGGGCTCTGAATTGGTAATGACTGGTCCCTAGCCAAAAGCGGAGAAACCTTCTGGAGCGCCTGTGAATCTTTATGTGATAGTACGCGTCCTGAAGGTCAATAGAGCACATCCAGTTGTCCTTGCCCAGAAAGGGCAGAATGGACTGAAGCATGACCATCCGGAATCTTGCCTTCTTGACAAATCTGTTTAGACTGCTCAGGTCTAATATTGGTCTCCAATCTCCCGTCCTTTTGGGGACCAAAAAGAATCTCGAGTAGACGCCGGATCCTACTTGGTCTGCCGGAACAGTCTGGATGGCTCTTTTTTCTAGGAGCTTTGAAACCTCCTGTTCTGCCAAATCCCTTTGACCGGGTGAGATGTCTGGAAGGGATTGTTGAGGATCGGGATACCTTTAAAAGGGGATTTTGTAACCCTCGGATATGATCGACTGTACCCACATATCTTGTGAAAGGGAATGCCAGGCTACTGGGTACAGCGAAATCCTTCCCCCGACTGCCTCCAAGGGTGGACAGTCGGGCAACACCTCAGGGGTGCTGAAAGGGCTTCTCAGGAAGAGACTCCTGTTGCCCTGGTTCTGAGGACCCCCCCTGCCTCTAGGGCGACGTCTATTATTGTTACCCCCCTCTGCCTCTGGGGGTAAACTGACCACGTGTGTCCGGTGTAGCTCCTTGGGCTTTGCGGAACCACATCTTCCCTCCCTTCTGACCCTTGGGATATGGTCTAGAAGGGTGGAAAATGGACTCCAACGGCAGAAAGAGTTTTACCGTCCTGCTCACACCTGGTCAAGGTATCCTTCACCTGAGGTCCGAACAAAGCCGAACCATCAAAGGGGGTATTGGTGAAGGACGCCTTAAAGGGGTCCGCAAATTACAAAGCCGCATCCAGGCTTGGCGCCTAAGAGCCACTCCTGTGCCTGCGGCCCTGCTCGCTCCATCGGCCGCATAGGATATGAGCCGCATGGAGGAGTTGGATAAGGAATTCAGGATTGCTAGCTGTGAGGCAATCATTTCTTGAGCCCCAGCAGCAGAAGGATCCTGGACCACTTCACCTAGTTCCTTGAGAATATCTCTTTGAAGCCTGGTGAAGTGACAAAGGTAGTTCAGCGACGCATAGCAAAGGTCGCTGAAGAAAACATCCGCTTTCCATACCTGTCCATGGTCCTAGAATCCTTGTTAGGAGGATGGACAGGTACTGAAGGATCCGCAGTTCCTTCTTAGTGGCGCCCGCCACCACCATAGCATCCACAGAGACGCCCTTGGAAAAAAACTGTTTGTCCGTAGGGGCCGTAATAAACTTGGATGGTCTCCTGGGGACAGGTTCCACAGAATCTGGAGCTGCCCACGCCTTCCGAGCCACTACCTGCATAAGTGGGTCGAAAGGCGGAGACACCCAGGAGGTGGAGGGTCGGGATCCAAAAGCCTCCAGGTATACAGACTCATCCTCGGAGGGGTCAATGGAGGGCCAATTCCCCCTCTGTTTGAGGAGCTCAAGGATGTCTGAAAAGGAGACATCCTCAGAGGGGATCGTGGGAACCCTCCGACTCATCTAAGTCGGTATCAGATGTAGTAGACTCAGGGAGTCTGTGTGTTTCCTCTACACGTCCTCTTCCGAGGGGTTCCCTGCAGGATCAGGAGAAACTTCGGAAGAGGAAGATATTCCCAATGGGGAAACCTGGGGCGATGGATCCCTGGGCCTGAGAGCAAGAGGTTGGCAAGAGGCGTCTACAGGCACCGAAGAGGGAGGAGCTAAAGGGATGGACCGTTGACCTGGCTCAGGAGCCAGGACACTCCTCATCACCTCAAAGGCTCCCTCCCGGGAGACCGGAATATTCCCGTCGAGGAAATAGGAATTCCGGCTCCACTGAGAGGGAAGGCTCCGAGGTCGATGTCGGTGCCGAGCTTACCAAAGCCGAAACCCCGAGAGGGAGAGCGGGGTCGGACAAGGGTCCGATGCCACTAGCCCCCTCGGAGCCGACTAGGGAAACTCGACGACCGGATCCCTCCAAGGAAGGTCTCAAGGAGGAGATCGGAGCCGAAGACGACGGAGCCGAAAGGGGATGTATCGGTTCCGGCACCGAAACAGTCACTGTCCCGAGAAGCTCCGGCTCCGAACTCTGGTGGAGAGTTGGAGGAGGAAGTTCAAGGGGTGATGCAATAGCCGAAGTCTGCTGAGACGGGCTATGGAGCATTTGGGCCAGTGCCTGCGACTTTAGCAGCCTGCTTACCACCCTCTCTAAATCGTGGTCAGACAGCCTGGAAGATCTCGAAGATCGGCTCCGATGACTCCGCTCTGACAAAAGAGGAGACCCCGGAGCCGAGTGGATAGATTCCAAAGACGGGGACCGAGATCTCTTCTTGGAGGAAGTCATCGGAGCCGACGTCCGAAGGGTTCCAGATGGAGCCGAAGGCTTCTCGGCTCAGATACTGGATACTGTGTCGGCTCCAGCCGGAGCCGACAAGGCAACAGCAGATTGGGTGTCGGAACCGACCCTAGCTGAGAAGGAGAAAGATCGGCTCCGGCCGGAGCCGATCTCGACTCCGAAGGAGTCGGAGCCACCGGGGAAGGCTTGGAAGCTGTAGCCTGACCCCTGGATGGCTTGGAAGGCTTACTGGACCCAGGTTTAGTGGGTGAACCTTCCGGCTTTAGCAAGCCACGGAGGATTAATTTATTCTTCCTTTCCTGCAGGACTCGCTGGCTAAAAGAGTGACACAAAGCACAGGAGTCCTGCAGGTGTAAAGGCCCCAGGCAGTAAACACAAGAAGTGTGACCGTCTGTCAGAGACATTTTCTGACAGCACGAGTCACACTTCTTGAAGCCCAAGACCTTTACCTCTTTAGACATAGTCTAATGAAAGAGAGTAATAAAATACTCACACACACACACACACACACACACACACACACACACACACACACACACACACACACCAAAAACAGTCACATAAATTAATCCCCAAACACAGACACACAGATAGGGATTAATAAGGAAGGCCTAGGCCTAACTGAACATTTTTTTAAAACTTTTTATAAGTAAAAAAGTTTTACTATAAGGGGAATAGGGAGATTGTATGGACTATCCACTAAAAAATATGGAAAAAAGGGGGGGATAAACCCTGACTAAAGTTGTTTGAAAACTCAAACTTACCTCAGCTGGCAAAAAAGGAGACCTCTTCGCAAAGCGGCAAACGAGATCTGAGGTAGTCCCGCCTTGCATCATGGGATATAGGGTTGCCTCGAGCTGGTAAAAGGAGTTCTCAAGCTAAGCAAGTGCCGAGTCGGAGCCGAGGATCGGCTCCGAACCCATCCAGCAAGAATGAAGGCGAGATTGACAACTTAACATCTAGGGCTGATGCCTGTACCAGAAAGACCAGGTTTAGCTTTAGCAGGGCCCTTAGTGACAGGAGTAGAAGGCCTAATAACCTTTTGTAATGATGGGACTACAGAAACTTGAGAAGCCCCCTCGGCCTGACCTAACTCCTGAGAGGCCAATTCCTGTAAAATTAAAGGTTCCCCCTGTGATTCAGCCGAGACCTCGGCTGGATCCACAGATTCAACCGTAGTTTCCATAGAACCGGCGTCCGTAACGGACGGCTCATCCTGTTTAGACTCTAACGATTTATCTTTCGCTTCTTTGCGGTAGCGGGCGTCGGAGGATCCGACGGCATGTTGTAGTTACACCGCTTACCGAAAACAAGCCTAGCACAATCTAATCTGCGTTTAATGGTGCGCTTATTAAATCTAGCGCAAAAGCGACACCCGACTACGTCGTGCTCAGGCCCCAAGCAAGGAATACAGAGAGAGTGATAGTCCCTATGAGGTATCGGTTTCCCACAAGAAATACAATTATTAACTTTTTCTGACATCCGGATTAACTGAGGCAAGAAAAGACAAAAATATTCCTAACGGGTACTTAGCCCAACTTGGTCTTGGTCTGAAACTCGAAAACAAAATTTCAGGACGCCGAACGGCACTTGCAAACGCTGCTTCTGCTTCGGACCATGCGGCAAGAAAGACTGAGGATATGGCGTCGGTCATGCGCTTAAGTACTACTGCATACTGACGTCAGTTCTGAGTGCCCGTGACCGACGCCAGCCTAACACTTTGGTATTCGGGCCGACCGAGGACAGCGGACTACCCACAGGTTATGACTGCAGCAATGTGAGACGAAGAACATCTTTTAGAGTTTTCCAGCTGAACGAGACAGCATCCACTTTCCATGCTTGTGTGTGGTAAGTCCTTGTGCAGAATTTCTGTAGTTGGCAGTTCAGAGGGGAGGCAAAAAGATCTATGTCTGGGCACCCCCATTTTTGTGCTATCATGCTGAATACTTGTGGATTTAATTTCCACTCGTGAGGATCCATGATGTTTCTGCTTAAGTTTGTCTGCCAGAGTATTTTTCTTTCCTGGCAGGAATTGTACTTTGCAGATGAACTTGATAGGTCAGTGCTGTGTTCCACAAAGTCATGGCTTGTCTGCAGAGGGGATAGGAATGAGTGCCCCCTTGCTTATGTACCACATAACTGTGGTGTTGTCCGTCTTTAGTAATAGTTGTCCTGGATGCAGAAGGTCCTTGAAAGCTGTTAGGGCATTTTGTACAGCTAGCATCTCTTTTTGATTGATGTGAAGATGCATTTGGTCTGCGGCCCACTTGCCCTGAATACATTTTCCTGCTATGTGTGCTCCCCAGGCGTAATCCGAAGCATCTGCTGTTATTGTCTGCCTGGCTGTGGGTAAAGTGAAAGGCTGTCCCTTGTTGTGGTGACATGCCTGTGCCCACCATCGAAACTCCTGTTGTAGGTAGGGAATAATTGGTATTACTGTTTCCAAACTGTGACAGTGTTGAGTCCAAACACTTTTTATGTACCATTGTAATTTCCTCATGTGCAGTCTGGCATATGGTATTAGTAGTATGCAGGACGCCATGAACCCCAAGGCCTGCAGAATTTTTCTTTCAGGGAGTTGGGTTTTTGTTGCCATCACTTGAAAGTACTGGGTCAGTTGTCTTTGCTTGTCTGGCATGAGATAAGCCATCTGGGCCGTTGTATTTAAGCCAGCACCCAGGAATATTATCTCTTGTGAGGGCACTAGTTTTTACTTCTTTTCGTTTACTGTGTACCCTAGGCAAATTAGCAATCTTTTTATAAACGCCAGATGCTTTAGAAGAATGTCCTTGCTCTCTGCTTGAATAAGACAGTCGTCCAAGTAGGGATATATTTGAATTCCTTTTTGTCTGCAAAATGCAATTACTGGTGCCAGGCATTTTGTGAAGACCCTGGGCGCAGTAGATAAGCCAAAGGGCAGTGCAGAGAATTGGTAATGCATTGTGCCAGCTATGAATCTGAGGTATCTTCAGCAATTTTGTCTGACTGGGACATGCAGGTATGCCTCTTTGAGGTCCAAAGTAACAAGCCAAGCCTTCTTGCCCAGCATGGGAAGAAGTTGCTGTAGTGTCAACACTTTGAATTTCGGAACATCCAGGTAAGTATTTAGAGTATATAGGTCCAGTATGGGTTTCCAGGCTTTGCCCTTTCTGGGGACCAAGAAAAGTCTTGAGTAAAATCCTTGTCCTTGTTCCTGTTGTGGCACTTTTTGAATAGCTCTCATGTCCATGAGGGCTGTAATTTGTTTTTGTGCCTCTGCCCATTGATTTTGTGGCAGGTCTGGCATTCCTTTTGGCCTTGGTAGAGTGTAAAAGTGGAACCTGTAACCTTGAGACACAATATTCAGTACCCATTTGTCTTGTGTGATTATATGCCAATTTTGTGAAAAAAGTGCTAGTTTTCCCTGTAAGGGAGCTGCCAAAAGGCAAGTGCTTGGCATTTGAAGTGGGAAGTCATTGGGACTGTTTCCTATAAGGTTGTGACTTGTCTTCTCCTCCTGTTGGGGTAGAAGCATCCCACTGTCGTGGTCTGTAAGAGCCTTGGGGCTGAGATCTGCCTCTTAGGCGTCTGTATCTGCCTCTTTGTGGTCTGTCTGACACTGGAAAGGACCAATTTTTAGAAGGCCAATTTCTGCTAAATCGAGGTGGCTGTACCTGTAAGAAATCCTTCACTGTTTGCATAGATTTTGCCTTATCCTCCATTTTCTTTAATACCACTTCTGCCTTAACATTAAACAAGATATCATGCTGTAAAGGAGCATCCAATAATTTTGCCTTAACATGATCAGGTAAAAACCTTGTTCTTTTAACTAAGCATGCCTTCGAATCACAGATCCTGTAACTGCGGCTCTACAAGAAACCTCTAATGAATCAAAACCACATTGCAGAGTATGTTTTCCCACTTGTTCAGCTGCATGCAATAAATCCTGCATTTCCTTATAGTCAGGACTTTCTGAGCTTGTAAGCATTTTCTATTTTGACAGACACATTAAATATTGTTGGTATTTAAGCATGTGGAAGTGGCAATTTAAAGTCCTTACTGCTAAAGTTGCAGAAGTGTAAACTTTCTTCCCCCATCTATCTAATGCTCTAGAATCCCTGTCAGAGGGAACTGGATTTTTAGCAGTGGAAGCCTTTACCCCTTTGGGACCCTGGGAAATAGTTTCTGGGTCAGCAACAGGGTTTTTATAAAGAAATTTGTGAGAGTCAGGGACTTTGTAGTACCTATCTGGTTTGACTGGAGCTGGGGGCAAAGAGTCAAAGGTTAAACTGGATTCAGAGAACACATCATCCGCAATATCTAACACAGGTGGAATTAGCTAGGTGCCTGTGCTGAGGCAATAAAAGAAAATCTCTGAGCCTTTTCTTGGATTCTGAATAATCCTGGCTCTCCCAATGGAAATGCTCCCTCATGGTATGTAAAGTTTCCCCAAAAGAGTAATCCTCAGGAGGAGAGGCTGAAGGGATTGATTCTTCAGCATCAGAGTCCTCATGGAGGGGGGGGGGGGTAAAGAGTATCCCTGGTCTGAAGAGGAATCAGAAGAATTGGAAACCTGGTCAGAGGAATCAGTCCGTATCCTGCCTAGGCCTTTTATCAGGAGGGGGATGGGAACCCCTGATCAGAGTAATTAGGTCTTCAGCCATTTTGAGCATCTGTTTTTTAGGCATGGAGGCCAGTCCAGGTGAATGCTGCACTTGTTTCTTTGTCTTTAATGGAGTTTTAGACTTGGTTGTTGTTTTGATGGTAAGCTGTGAAGGTCTGAAAACACCCTCGGAAGCCGATGCCTGCTCAGCGGCTCCGGACCCATCTGAGGGGTTAATTTTCGTAGGCCCAATACCTTGAGTTTCCAGAGGCTTAGTAGTCTCCACGTGGGAGTCGGAGGCGGCCTGTGGCTCTGAGGTAGCAGGTGTCAGGGGCTGCGAAAGTGCCTCACTGAGAACTGGCGAACCGGCGACTGGCCTAGAAGAGGCTTCATAGTCAGTTTTGGACCTCGGATGCCTGTCCTTATCTTTGTCTTTGTGTTTTTTGTGCATTCCGGTCGTCTGCTGTTCTGACGGCATGGTATAATTGAACCTTCGGCCAAAATAATGGCGAGCAAAATCAAACCGACGTCTAATAGTGCCCTAGTTAAATCTAGTACAAAACCAACAACTAGTGACATCGTGGTCTGGGCCTAGGCATGGAATACAGTAGGAATGAAAATCTTTATGAGGTATTTGCTTCCCACAAGAAATGCAATTATTAACTTTTACTGACATCAGTCTGAGGCAAGAAAAAGTTTCCCCAACGGGGTACTTAGCTTTATTGAAGACTTCGGTTCGGAAATTCGAATTCGAAAATCTCAGGAGTCGGCCAATCGACACTTGCGAACTGCTTTTGCTTCGGGCACCGCGCGGCAAGAAAAAGACTGAAGAAAATGGCATCGACTGCATCTTATATACCCCTGGCGCACTTACGTCAGGGAAGAAGCGACAGCAACCAACGCCGGACCAAGACTTTGGAACTCTGGCCGACTGCGGGACCGCCTGATGGCAGGATAACCCAAGTGTAATGACTGCAGCAATGAAACACGATGAACATCACAAGTGTTACATAATAATGAATTCTCCACACATATCATCTGATACACCAGGTTTGTGGATGATATATTTTTTCTGTGGGGGGGGTCACCCCAATTACTTCATAAGTTTGTTGAGTACTTGCAAAATAAGACTTTTTTGAGATTCACTTGTCGGCACTCAAGAGATGAAATACACTTTCTCGATGTGATTGTTAGGCAGAAAGACTTTGGAACTGTATGTACAAGTCTGTATAGGAAACCAACACGAAAATACTCCCTCTTACATAAGAATAGTACGCATCCTAAACATGATGCTATGAATGTGGTGAGAGGGCATGTTCTGAGAATAAAAAGGCTACATAGTGAAGATACTCAGCTGAAAAATAGGCCTACATCAATTGAAAAGTGAATTTCTGTCTAGGGGATATTCAGCAAAAGAACTAGACTATTGTACTGATCGATGTCTTGGAGAGAGAGAGAGACCCTATTTTTCTGATACAGCAAATATCCATAACATGAATCAGAATACTAATCATAGCAATTTTAGAATTCCACTGACATACTCTAGCGATGTTGATGCTTTCTGCGATATATTTAAGACAAACTGGAATGTATTACAACCGTCTGATGAGCTTAGGGAAATAGTGGGAGATAAGCCTTCCTTTTCTTTTAGAAACAATTTATCATTAAAGAGACAACTTTATTATAGACCTTATAAATATGGTACATCTGTTTATTCAGAGACTTGGGACTTACTGTTGCAGGGGGTGCTCTGCATGCAGCCACATACATATGGGGTCTAGCTATAGGCACCCTGGTGAGGGCTTCCTAATAGAGTGCAAGTTCTATGCTGATTGCAGGACCCGTAATGTAGTTTATTTTAGCTACTGTGTGTTCTGCCATGTCTACTACACTGCAAAGACTAATCGCTCTTTTAAAGGGCGCGTTTTAGAACATATTAGGGATATTAGGAATGGGAAAAAGTGGTGCTTTAGCTAAACATGTCCTAGATAATGGGCCACAGCATAAGTTTAGATTTTTCGTGTTAGAGGTGGTTACTGATAATATTAGAGGGGGTGACAAAGAACAGGACTGAGTCAGCTCAACAGAAGTGGATTCTTCAGTTCGGAGCTGACAAATTACCAGGAATAAATGATGCAGTCACACTGAAACCATTTCTACGAGCACGTAAATTGAAGCATTAATGTACAGGGCTTTTTTATTTTTCATTACTGTTACTATATGCACTACTTTAAGTGGTTGATGTGTACTGTTTACATAATTTGACTGACTGAAGTTAGGGTGCGGGTTAGGTATGTGTGTGATTGTGTGGATGTGAGGGTTAGGGCGTGGGTTAGGTATGTGTGTGATTGTGTGGATGTGAGGGTTAGTGCGGGGTTAGGTGAGTTAAGGCTGGGGCGCAGGTGAGTTGAGTGTTCGATAGTGATGGACCTTAGGGTTAGGGTTTGGGTTAACGTAAGTGGATAGTTAGTGGTGTGTGTATAGTTTAGTGTAAGGTTAGGTTTAAGATTTTAGGTGTATGTGTGTGGATTGCTGTTTGTTTGGTGTGCTTGTGTTGTGTGTATGTGTTTTGGAACAGCAAATTTTTTCCCTAGGAAAAAATTCGCTGTTCTGTATGTTCGATGTTTTCAGCTTTCTCTGAATAGGGGTTGATATTAGAACATTCGAAGTTTTGAAACTTCGATGTTCTAATATACACCCGAAGTCTCCCATGAACAGGGTACTTGGTTGGACGGTGAGTGCCTACAGCAGGTCTAGGTATGAGTTACTTGGGGCATAGATGGTGACCTACAGCTTGATAAGATATGGTAAGGGACTTGCCTATGGTGACTTTTAAGTGGATGGACTCTAGGGCATCAACCTGTTTAACCAAGAGTTATACTAGTTACTAATGCAGACTGAGACCCCTCCACCTTTAGTCCCTGTCTGTGTGGCTAATGATGTAAATATGTGGAAAGCACTGAAGCCTTGCACTGCCACAGTACTTTCTGCAAATGTAGACCATGTCTCAGTATGGTACAGATGTCCATGTTCTCCACAGTGAGAACAGCTTGAAGGGAGTGGATCTTCTTGTTAAGGCTCCTAGTACTGAGCAGTAACACCTTTAGGTCCCTTTGGGTTTTACTTGCCAAGTTAATTTTGACAATTTAGTATTACCTAAAAAAACGGCTCTGAGGGGGGTGGATAAAGTTTTAGCCAATATCCGGAAGCAAGGGGGGGGATACAGGTGCAGACAATCCTTGGCAAAGCAACGTGGTTTGTTAAATGTCCTCCCATGCTGACAAATACTGAATCCCACTAGAATGACACCAGAAACTAATTGTTAAAGTCAATAATTTTTTGATTGCACTGTGGCATCATCTTTGGTGAAGCCACGATGTTGCTCAATGCCAGGCACATATTCAGAAAGACCCATGATGTCTCTCTCCATATAGTCCATTGAGGTGCGTCACAAGTCATTTACATCCATACAGACGATGACAGAATCATACTGGTACCTGTGGTGCACTGACTTGAGTGCATGTGTAACCTAGGGGATCCTGGTTCCAGACAAGCAACTAACGCATGAACCTATGAACCATTAACTTCTCCTTGTCCAGTCTAGTCAGTGGGGATATTTGACTGGTGCATGAATAACCATTATGACAGTTTTTCTCTACATTCAGTATCTATTCAGTTATCAGCAAAATTAGCTGGTTGAGTCAAGTCTTTAATAAATTTGTCTTTAAATGTTCCATTCCTTCTAATGGTAAACTCTCTGGCACAAGTGCTTTACCCGCTTTTCACTCCTTAACACTAAACCACCTGAATCTTTGTACCTTCTCCCATCAAGTAGTCCTCTGGTCCTGGTCTAAACATATTTAATGGCAGCATGCCTAAGAAGTCCGTTACTTAGTCGGTCTTCCCCTCCCAATCCACATCTGCTTTATAGGATTTTTCATAAAAAATAGCTGCTGCATTCTAACACAAGTTGAACACTGCAGTACATCTCTGGGTTTCTCACAATCTCTCGCTATCCTTTGTTATAATTGTGCATATCTCCACCTTCTGTTGTCTAAGTCTTAAAGATAAATGCTTTTGCCCTTTACGTCTTACTTCAAAATCTAATCTTCTAAGAGCTATCATAGCTTGGTCTACCTTGTAACCTAACGTTTTATCTATGCTACATCACCACTCAGTACATCCCCTTCATTTGTACGAATCACTTTTTCTTCTGCCTTCAGTAGCTGTGTGTGGAGCTTAGCCACTTCTAAATCTGCCATCTTGTACTTCTCACCTACGAAATTCTTTAGAAGGTCGTTATATCTATCCCATAGTTATCCAATTCCCATGTCGCGTGGAAGCTCATCACTACTATTTACAAACTCCTAACTACTTTTAAAGTTGTCCCCTGCCAATTTCAGCTGGGCCGATTTCACTTGAACCTTTCCTTACTGATAAATCCTCGCTTGAGGAATAGTGTGTGGTCTGATAAAGAAACAAGATATGTATGCAAACTCTCAAGAATAAACATGCTCCTTATAAACTATGCCTTTCATTTGCACTTAAAAATGATCGATACATACATGACAAATATGTAAGTATCTCTAGGAAGTCTTCATGCCTCAACAGCAGGTCTGACATCCAGGGCAACGCAGCATATACAGATACATAAATTTTCCTAATGCAGGCACCCTGTCTGCCCTATTACTAATGTGCAATGCACCTCACCAGTAGCAAAAAGTGTGTGCAGTGAACATTGCAGAAACGCATCCCTAGTTGGCTACAACCTACTCATTTAATATTCTGTCCATAGTCTGAGTACAGCACTCCTGGTGGGCTACAACCTACTAATTTAATGTTCTAGCCACAGTCTTTGTACAGCACTCCTTGTGGGCTACAACCTAATCATTTAATATCCTATCCATAGTCTGTGTACAGTGCGCTCCTTGTGGGCTACAACCTACTCTTTTGATATTCTATCCACAGTCTGTGTATTGCTCTTCTCATGGGCTGAAATCTACTCATTTAATATTTTATCTACAGTCTGTGTACAGTGCTCCTCATGGACTACAACCTACTCATTTAATATCCACAGTCGGTGTACAGCACTCTGCTCCTTGTCGGCTACAACCTACTTGTTTAACATAATATTCTATCCACGGTCTACGTGCAGCACTCCCATCTAACTTCCTTCTTACTAATACGAGTCTATCGTCATTATCTCTTCATAATTACAACTGCTAAAAAGTCATTTGTTTGCAATAGCTAGCTGCACCCTTTCAACCTCTCCATGGAGGTTACAAAAAGGTATACCAAAATTCCTTAGTTTCAAATGTTCAATTCCATTTCTACTGTATATGCTTGTCCATTTACTTTATTTACTTCTGTCTGACAGTGCCATGTTTATCGACTTCACATGCAGTCACATTTCTACTGTATATGCTTGTACCTTTTACTTTATTTACTTTTGTCTGACAGTGCCATATTTATTGACTTCACATGCAGTCACATTTCTACTGTATATGCTTGTCCATTTACTTTATTTACTTCTGTCTGACAGTGCCATATTTACTGACTTCACATGCAGTCACATTTCTACTGTATATGCTTGTCCATTTACTTTATTTACTTCTGTCTGACAGTGCCATATTTACCGACTTCTCATGCAGTCACATTTCTACTGTATATGCTTGTCCATTTACTTTATTTACTTCTGTCTGACAGTGCCATGTTTACCGACTTCACATGCAGTCACATTTCTACTGTATATGCTTGTCCCTTTTACTTTATTTACTTCTGTACATTTGTAAATGCTTTCAACTCCTGCACTTTGTGTGGCATCATTGCATGTTGTATGCAATACTTTTACTCATAAGTGTTATCTATGCTGTTTTTCGCAGGCACAGTGTGTATTTTTTTGTTTTATTTCTTCCCAGGTTCATCTGAAAAATATAAACAAAATGCACATAAAATAAACACAAATACCTTGAATGTTTTTACAAGATTTGGGAAACCATTAACATTTTATGACAAAACTGCAAACAATACTTACTATATAGGCAAATCATTATTACAATGCCATCTTGTCTGCCATCAATCCTTAACTTTATGGTTATATCACTTACAAAATAGCTGCTGTATTCTAACATAAGTTGAACATTAACTTCTGTTACATAATTTGTCAACTCTGAAAAGGGCATTGCTAACACCCTAAGCACTATAAAACTTCTAATAAACTTGCACATAACCTAAATCCCCAATACAACATTCATAGCTTCATAGATACAGTCCAGGAGACCAAAGAGGCACCTAGCCCAAATTCCCAGTTCCCCACAAGCAGTGTCTCGTTAAGTGACTTACCCAAAGCCACACAGTAAGCAGATGAAGGCTGAAGGAATCAAACCATAGGACGTGGCTTATTAAATGGCCTTAACCACTGTGCTAACCGCCAAACATTCAACAATGATTTGTACAAACTTAAAAAATGCAACATCATGTTTAGTTTCCCTACTATGCTTCCAAACAGCAGCAGTCTCTTTCTAGGGCAAAACAGAGTCTGAATGAACATTTACAGCAGTTTTAGCTGTAGCCAGCAAAAGGCTGTTAAACTCTCCCAAAATATCGCTCATCCATTGAGAGCCTGCATTTCTTCTCTTTTTCAAATTACTGTCAAAACTGCAGGTAACATTCAACAAAACTCACCCTCTGACAAATGCCAAGAACCAAAATCAGTATGGCCCAAATTCTTAAATTACAGACCCATTATTTTTACTCATTAAGCCTCTCAGAACTACTACATTTCACATTTACCTTCTATACTCGCAGCTAAACCTAAAGATTTTACTCCTTGGTTAAAAAGAAGTTATGTACTTACCATGACATTCCATGTTAGTAGTCCATCTCCCCCTTCTTTCTTTACATAAGGGATCGGAGCTAATCCTCGGCTCCGACTCGGACGATTTACAAGCTGGAAGACGTCTGGTTGGCTCGTGGCTAGGTAGGTATCCCACGGTGCACCAGTACAATCCTCAGATCTTGTTTGCTGCTGACTAGAAAAAATAAACAGCCCACAGAAAAAGCCAATACTAAAAGGTCTCCATAAATGATGAAATTAGTATGTTTCTGTCTCCAGGTACTTCCAGGATGGGGGCAGGAGGGCGAGTTCGAAAGAATGAAGGGTGAGATGGACTAGTAACATGGAACGTTATGGTAAGAACATAATGTCTTTATGTTAAGTAGTCCTATCTCACACCTTCATTCTTTACATATGGGACAGCATCCCTAGCACCTTATCCTTGGGTGGCTCAAGGAAAATACTCCTGAGTACCGTGGAACCCAAGGAAGCTCTACCCCTGGAGATTAAATCCAATTTGTAATGAGTAATAAAAGTGTGAGGGGTAGCCCATGTAGCAGCTGCACAAATATTGTCAAGTGGAACCCTGGCTTGAAAGGCTGCAGAGGTAGATTGAAATCTGGTAGAATGAGCCTTGATTTTAAAGGGTAAAGGTTTGCCCTCAGAACTGTAAACATAAGCTATACAGCTAGAAATCCAGTTAAGAGAGAGTCACTTTGGAAACTGGTAAGCCCAACCTGGATTCGGAGAAGAGAAGGAAATGAACAATTGATCCAATTTTCTAATGTCTTTAGTCCAGTGCAAATAAAAACGTAATTGTCTATGGACATCCAGTTGGTGAATCCTGTACTCAGCGGCACTGGAGTGATTTGGAAAGAAAAAGTACAGTTTTGTACCTACCATAAATGTAGATGTCCGACAGACATGCAACTGCAGTCATAACACGTGGGTTGTCCTGCCTCAGGCAGCCCTCGATCGGCCGGATTCCAAAGTCTGGGTCCGACGTCAGCTGATGTCGCATTTCTCTCCGACGTCAGAGCGGCTGGAGTATATAAGCATCAGCCGACGCCATTTTCTTCAGTGTTTCTTGCCCCAGATGCCAGGTGCCCTCCAAGGAAGGCTGTAATCAAATTGGAAGACAAAAACAGGATTCCAAACAAATACATGAGCAATAAAACAAATACACCATAACAGATGTCCCCAGCTAAGAGTAAGGGGGATAGGAGTGGACCCTAAGCATAGAGGGGTATGGAGGGAGGGAAAACCCGACTGCAGTTGCATGTCTATCAGACATCTACATTTATGGTAGGTACAAAACTGTACTATGTCCTTCAAGAATGCAACTGCAGTCATAACATGTGGGTAGAATACCATAGCTTAGCTGGGGGAGGAGGTATGCTCTAGGAAACAGATGGTGTGGCAATCAAACCCTGCAGGACTGCCGAAGCAAAGCCTGCTCTGGATCTGGAATATAGAGGGAGATTGTAGTGTTTGGAGAATGTATGCACGGAACTCCATGTAGCAGCTTCTAGAATGTCCTTTGTAGGCACCCCTCTTAAAATGCTGTAGAGGTGGCTGTAGCTCTGGTGGAATGTGGTCTGACATAGGCTGGAACAGTCTTTCCATGAAAGGAATAACAGAATCTGATGCAATGTCCAATCCATTTAGAAATAGTCTGTTTTGAAATTGCTTTTCCTTGGACTGCAGGGCGTAAGCTACAAATGCTGTTCAGACTTCCTACTGGCCTTGGTTCTGTCCAGGTAGTATCGAAGTTGTCTATGAATGTCCAAGGTATGCAAAAGTCTTTCCCCCTTATTCTCAGGATTGGGGAAGAAAGCAGGCAGATGAATGGCTTGATTTAGAGAAACCCTAGATACCACCTTTGGCATAAAGGTAGGGTTGGTCCTTAATGAAACCCTGTCTCTGTGGAAAATAATAAAGGGTGGTATTGCTATTAGGGCCTGTAGCTCCGAAACCCTTCTTGCTGAGGTAATTGCCAACAGGAAGGCTGTTTTCCATGAGAGAAATTGCAAGTCAACTGAAGCTGCTGGCTCAAAAGGAGGTAGAGTCAGTTTTTCTAAGACAAAATTGAGGTCCCAGGCTGGCACTGGGGCATTTCTTGGTGGCTTAATGTTCTTGATTCCCCTGAGGAATTGTCTTAGTAAGGGGTGAGAAAACAGGAGGATCAGTGTTGTATCTAGCTGAAATAGCAGATGCATGTATCTTTATTGAAGAATATGAGAGGCTGCTCTGTAACATATCTGCCAAATATTCCAAGATAAGTGGGATGTTCAGTAATGATGCATCATGTCCTTTGCTGGTATTCCAATTGTTGAATCTTTTCCACTTTGCTAAGTAGACCTTTCTGGTGAATGGTCTTCGAGCCTCTGTTAGTATCCGCTGAACTTCCTTGGAGAGAGATAAGCTGAAGTTATTTATGGGATCTCCCAGGCTGTTAGCTGCAGTGTCTGAAGGTTTGGATGCAGTGTTTCGAAATTGTGTTGAGTCAAAAGTAGAGGCCACTGAGGGAGGGCCCACCTCCTGGTGTGACATATGCTCCGTAGTAGTGGGTACCAGTGTTGTCTTGGCCAATCTGGAGCTATTATGATTCCCTTGGGCTTCTCTGCTTTGATCTTTAGTAATACTGAGGTCATCAGTGGCAGAGGTGGGAATGCAGAGATTGCTAGGGAGTTCCAGTTGAATGAAAAGGCATCTATTTTCCAAGCCTTTGGATGGTATGTCCTTGTGCAAAATTTTGGTAGAAGATGATTGAGGTGAGAGGCAAATAGGTCCACTTCTGGCTTGCCCCATGTCGAAGTGAGGTGTCTGAAAGCCTTCGGATGTAGCCTCCACTCGTGTGGATCTGTAAAATTCCTGCTTAGGCTGTCCGCCAACACATTGTCTTTTCCTGGAACAAACTGGGATTGTAACTGGATGTTTAGACTCAGTGATTTCTCCCAAAGCTGCATTGTCAGTCTGCAAAGGGGGTAAGAGTGGGTGCCCCCCTGCTTGTTTATGTACCACATCACCGTGGTGTTGTCTGTCCGTATCATTAAGTGGCCTTGCTGGAGTTGGTTTTGAAAAGCCTCGATAGCATGCATTACTGCCAGCATTTCCTTTTGGTTTATATGCAGATGTGTTTCCTTTGGAGACCATTGTCCTTGTATACACCTGCCTTCCATGTGCCCCCATCCAAGGTCTGAGGCATCTGTAGTCATGGTCTGTGTTACCTGTGGTTTTGAATGACATACCTGTGTTTTCCTGGCTCACCGAGGCCCACCATAGGAATTCCTTTTGTAGGCATGGAATGAGTGGTATGATTGCCTCCAAGTTGTTGCTGTGTTGAGACCAAATGCTTTTAGGTACCATTGAAGCTTTCTCATGTGTAGTTTTGCTAATGGAACCAGTAGAATGCAGGATGCCATGTAACCCAGGGCCTGTAGGAATCTCCTTGCAGTCATCTGGGTGAGTTTTGCTAAACCTTTGAAGTATTGAGTTAACTTCTCTTGCTTGTCTTCTGTCAGGTAAGCCATCTGAGAGGCTGTGTCTAGTTTGGCTCCTAAGAAGATTATTTGCTGGGATGGCTGCAGTCTTGACTTTTGGAAGTTGACTGTGTATCCCAGAGCTTGAAGTAATCGTATGACATAATCCAGGTTTTTTGTCAACATCAGTTTGTCGTCCGCTTGTATGAGGCAGTCGTCCAGGTACGGGTAAATTTGTATACCCTGGAGCCTGCAATGAGCAATTACTGAAGCCAGGCATTTTGTAAACACTCTGGGCAGTAGATAAGCCAAATGGCAATGCTGAGAATTGATAATGCTCTGGCCCTGCAAGAAATCTGAGGTATCTTCTGCAGCTGTGTCTGATAGGGACATGCAGGTATGCCTCCTTGAGGTCCAGAGTAATCAGCCACGACTCCTTGCCCAGCATGGGAAGAAGTTGCTGTAGAGTCAGCATTTTGAACTGTGGTACTATGAGAAAGGTGTTTAATGCGGACAAGTCCAGTATTGGTCTCCATTGAGATTCTTTTCTTGGAACAAGGAACAGTCTTGAGTAAAACCCTGCTCTTGTTCTTTTGTGGAACTCTTTCTATTGCTTTCATTCGAGTCAGCAGAGTGATTTGCTTGATAGCCTCTGCCCTTTGATGTTGTGGTAGATTTGGCATGCCTTGTTTTCTTGGTAAGGTATGAAAATGAAACCTGTACCCTCGGTCTATAATGTCCAAAATCCATTTGTCCTTTGTCAGTCTGTGCCAGTTTTTTGCAAACAGAGATAATTTTCCGCCCAAGGGAGCTTCTAGTTGTTCCCTGGTAGGCGGTAGTAGAGGAAAGTCATTGAGTTTGTGGTTGTTGGGCAGGTGAAACCCCTGGGTCACTTCTTTGGTTTCCTGGCTGCCATTGTCGTCCCCTGTAAGGGCCTCTGTATTGGCCTCTTCCTCGGCCATGTCTGTTCTTACCCCTTTGAAACTTTTCTGGATTAGGAAAGGACCAGTTTTTTGAAGGCCAATTCCTACTGAATCTGGGGGGTTGAACCTGGAGGAAATCCTTCACAGTTTGAACTGATTTTGCTTTTTCTTCGATGGTCTTTAACACTTCCTTAGCATTTGCACCAAAAATCTTGTTCTTTTCCAAAGGTGCATCCAGAAGTTTTGCTTTTACATGATCTGGTAGAGGTTGATCTTTTAACCAAGCATGTCTACGCATCACTGCCCCTGTCATAGCTGCCCTACATGAAGCTTCCAGTGCATCATATCCACACTGCAGGAAGTGATTGCTTACTTGCTGAGTGTTATGTACAGCTTCCTGCAAAGTCTTCCTGTCTAAAGGATCAGGAGAAGCTAATGTTTTTTGTAAATCTTCTAAGAGATAATCCTGATATTGGAACATATGAAAAAGGCAATTTAAAGCTCTCATAGATAAGGTAGTGGATGTGTAAACCTTTTACCCCATCTCTAATGACCTTGCTTCCCTGTTGGAGGGCAAAGGATTTTTTGAGGTGGAGGCTGAAACTCCTTTAGGCCCCTGTGAAATAGTTTCCAAATCAGCAGTATGGGCCCTGAATAAATGGGAATGAGTTTCTGGGACCCTGTAATACCTGTCTGGCTTGGCTGGAGCAGGAGGAAGAGAATCAGGGGTAGCACTAGAATCAGAATACAAATCATCCAGAACATCAAGTACAGGAGGAATAGCTAAGGGCCTGTGCTGAGGCTTCTTAAGGAAAGTCCTAAGGCATTTCCGAGAATCAGAATATTCCTGGCCCTGCCACTTGAAATGTTCCCTCATGGTGTGCAGAACTTCCCCAAAAGAAATATCCTCAGGAGGGGAGGCCGAAGGTATGGAATCTTCTGCATCCGAGTCCTCATAGGTCTGGCTATCAGAGTGGACAGAGCCCTCAGAGTCTTCATCTGAAGGGACAGAGGGTTCAACCCGGGGCCTTTTATCAGGAGGAGGCTGGGATGCTCTCTCAGGATGGGCCTGTGAACCTCTAATCATGGAAATTAAATCAGCAGCCATGGACATAATTTGTGTCTCCGGAGTCGGCTGAGGTAAGGATTTGGAAGTAATATGCTTAGTTTTGCTGGCTGCCTTAGCCCTAGTGTAGGCCTTAATAGACATGTCCATAGGAGGCCTGGCAGCTCCACGTGCAGGAGTGACCTTGTCTACAGCAATGGTCTCGGGCATTTCCTCGGTTTCGATATCCGGAGGAAAGTCTATAACTGGCATCGGAGTAATGTCTGGAATCGGAGTCGGTAATGTGGTGTCTTCGGTTCGGAGCGGTGGAGAGACCGTCTCAGAGGGAACCGGAGCACTCGCGCTAGGTTTTGGCGTGGAGTCGGTGGTAGACGCGGGCCGAGGATGTCGGTCCCGGTCTTTTCGCTTTTTGGGAGTTTGCGATGTCGGAAGATCCGACGGCATGGTGTAACCAAATTTATCGCCGAAAAAATCTTCAGCGAACTCCGCCCGGCGCCTGAGAGTGCGCTTGTTGAAGCGAGCACAGGCTACACAGGCCGAGATGTCGTGGTCTGGGCCCAGGCAAGGGAGGCAGTAAGAGTGGAAATCCTTATGAGGTATTTGTTTACCACAAGACAATTGTTAACTTTTTCAGTAATTTCTGACATCGGCTGAGGCAAGAAAAGGTCCCCAACGGGGTACTTAGCTTTTTTGATGACTTCGGTATCGTAGAATACAGGAGCTGACCGACTGGCACTTGCGAACTGCTTCTGCTTCGGGCACCGCGCTGCAAGAAAGACTGAAGAAAATGGCGTCGGCTGATGCTTATATACTCCAGCCGCTCTGACGTCAGAGAGAAATGCGACATCAGCCGATGTCGGACCCAGACTTTGGAATCCGGCCGACCGAGGGCTGCCTGAGGCAGGACAACCCACATGTTATGACTGCAGTTGCATTCTTGAAGGACATCTGGAAGTTCTATGGACTGATTCAAGGTGGTATGGGAACAGACCTTGAGAACAAAGGAAGGGTTAGTAGGAAGGGACACCCTGTCTTTATGAAAAATCAGATAAGGTGATTTAACAGATAAGGCTTGCAACTCTGACACCCGTCTGGAAGACATGATAACCACCAAAAACGTCTTCCAAGACAAGAACTTCAAAGAGCATGAATGAGAAGGCTCAAAGGGCGGAGATGTTAATTTTGATAACACAAAGTTTAAATCCCATGAGGCCACAGGCTCCTGAACCGGAGGTTTGTGCAAAGTGGCACCTTTGAGGAAGGTTTTGCACAATTTATGAGACATCACATTGGAATCTGGAAACCCCAAACGGAAATTTGAAATCGCTGCCAATTGGACTCTGATAGTGGCAGCCGCAGATCCTTGGTGAAATAGTTCAGAGAGAAATTCCAAAACCACGGGAATGGAGGTAGTGAAGGGGTCAACATTCATTTTCTCTGCCCAAAGAGAAAATCTCCATTTACTGGAATAAAGTTTCCTAGCTGAAGGTTTATGAGAAAACATAAGGATGTGGGTTATGGAAGGCGAGAAGTTGTGAAGCCTGACTAGGGATGGAACTGGAGCAGCCATGCTGTTAAATTGAGGGTAACGAGGTGTGAAGCGAACCTGACATGTGAGTCAACAGGTCTGGAACTGGGTCACGAATCCAAGGATCATCCAGGAGAAAAGGCCTGAGGAAGGGGAACCAAACCTGATGAGGCCAGTAAGGGGCAATGAGGATCAATTTGCTTCCCAGCCGTTTCGCTTTCTGAATCACCTTGGGAATGAGAAGAAAGGGAGGAAAAGCATACAGGGGACCCAGGGGCCAATCGTGAAGTAGTGCATCTCTGGGTGACTCCCTCTGAGGGGGGATGAGGGAAAGGTAGCTGCTGCATTTGGCATTGATTGGAGTGGCAAAGAGGTCGCAGCAAGGCTGTCCCCATCTGTGGAAAATCTGTTCAGTTATTTCCTGTTTCAGAGACCACTCATGAGGCATCAGAATTGCCCGGTTGAGCTTGTTGGCCATCATGTTGGTTGTCCCTGGAATGTGCATCGCCACCAGAAAGCGCTGGGAAGATATTGCCCACTCCCAAACTCGCATGACCTCTCGACAGAGTGGATAAGATCTGGTTCTGCCCTGTTTGTTGATATACCATACCACCGACATGTTGTCTGACAGTATTGCAATAGTCCCCAGAGGAAGAAGGTCGTGAACTGTTTGTAACGCCTTGAGCACTGCCCTCATCTTTAGAACGTTTATAAGCAGGTGGGCCTCGTGGTCTTGCCATCTGCTTTAGACAGCCCTGCCTAGATAATGTCCCACCCACCCTATCTGTGAGGCATCTGTGGTCACAGTGGCAACGGGTTGGTGAGGAACAATTGAAGAGCTCATGGTCAGTTGACTGGGTAATGTCCACCAAAGGAGGTCCTTCTTGTAAGATTCTGTCAGTAGAATGTGATGGGATAATGGAAGGTGCTGAAAGGACGACTGAGGCGACAGGAGCCACTGAAGAATTCTCATGTGTAACCTGACCAGTGGCACTAAAAGCATGGTGGAAGCCATGGTCCCAAGGAGCTGCAGAACAATCTTGGCTTTGACCCTTCGCAAGGGAAGGAGAAACTGAATTTGAAACACCAGATTTTGTGCCCTTTTGGAAGGAAGACAAACCACCGTGTTTACTGTGTCTATCTCTGTGCCTATAAAATTCACAGATTGAGAGGGCAATAAGGCAGATTTTTCTCAATTTATAGAGATTCCCAGTTGGGCACAAATATGAATAGTACTGTCCCTGCTCTGAAGGAGTAGATGCCTGGTGGGGGTGGTCAGGAGCCAGTCGTCCAAATATGGAAACACCTGGAATCCTAGACATCTCAGGTGAGCTATCACTACTGCCATACATTTGGTGAACACCCTGGGGGCTGTGGTGAGACCAAACGGCAGAGTACAGAACTTGAAGTGACTGACTCCCAGCCGGGAGCGTAGATGACTCCTTGATGCCCTGTCCATTTTTATGTGATAGTAAGCGTTTTGGAGATCTATTGAGCACATCCAACTGTCTTTCCCTAACAATAGGAGTATAGACTGCAGTTACCATCCGGAACTTGTCCTTCTTTACTGACACGTTCAATCGGTTGAGGTCCAGAATGGGCCTCCAGTCCCTGTACGTTTTGGCACTAAAAAGAATCTGGAGAAAGTTCAGGATCCTATTTGGTCTGCTGGGACGGTTTGGACGACTCTTTTTGACAGCAACTTGTTGACCTCCACAGTTGCCTGTCCCCTGTGATTGGGTGGAACATCTGGGATCTTCCTGGGAACAAAAGGTGGAAGAGAAAAGGGTATTACATAACTCTGGTAATAATTCTTTGTACCCACTTGTCTTGAGTGATACTTAGCCAGGCTTCTGGATACAAAGAAATGCGACCCCCGACCAGCCCCAGAGAAGCACAGTTGGTAAGGGTGGCCCCGAAAGGAATCGCGACCTCCCTGCTTTTGCGGACCGCCCCTGCCTCTAGGGCGACGTTTACCATTTCCTCCTCCTCTGCCTCTGAAAGAGGAGTCATCCTTTGCATCCTGGAAAAACATCTGGGACTTCTTGAACCACATTTTATCGCCCGTCTGACCCTTAGGGTATGGTCTAGAGGGAACAGTAAAACGTACTCCCATGGCAGAAAACTTTTAGTTATGTACTCACCATAACTTCAGATGTTTGGGATCCATCTCGCCTACATTCTGACTGATGGGCTCGGAGCCGATCCCTCGGCTCCGACTCGGCACGGTTATGCTATAGAGCGAGGCCTCTAATTGGCTGAGCTATCTTTATCCCAGGATGCACCACCACTAATCCCCCAGATCTTGTTTGTCCACATTCATGCACACATGCACAGCTTGTTTATATAACCTTGTTAGATGTTTCAAGATGAAACAACAGGATTCGGACCTTCTGATATCCTCTGATCTCCAAGGAAGGGGGAAGGAGGGTGGGTTATTAGGAATGTAGGCGAGATGGATCCCAAACATCTGAAGTTATGGTGAGTACATAACTAAAAGATGTTATGTGATCCTATCTCGCCTACATTCTGACTGATGGGAGAGCGTCCCTAGCGCCTAAATCCCGGGTGGCTCATTGGAAAACACTCCTGAGCACTGTGGAACCAAATGAAGCTCGTCCTCTAGATGCCACATCTAATTTGTAGTGAGAAATGAAGGTGTGCGGGGAAGACCATGTAGCCGCAGCACAAATGTCACCAATAGCAAGCTTAGAATGAAATGCTACCGAAGTAGCCATAGCCCTTGTAGAATGAGCCTTGACAGAGGTGGTAAGCTCTTTGTTAGAATAAATATAAGCTTGAGTAATACAGTCCCTGATCCATTTGGCAATAGTGACCTTTGTGACAGCGTTGCCCAATTTGTTTTCTGCAAAGGATACAAACAACTGATCTGTTTTCCTTGATTGTTTGGTCCTATCTAGATAAAAACGTAACTGCCTGTGGACATCTAGTGTGTGGAAAATAAACTCCGCTTTATTGGAGTATTTTGGGAAAAAAACTGGGAGCTCTAATGACTGTTGCAAGCATAAAGTAGAACAGACTTTAGGAACAAAAGAAGGATTTGGTCTGAGGGACACCCTGTCTGTATGAAAGACCAAGTACGGGGGTTTCACTGACAAAGCCTGAAGTTCTGAAACCCTTCTGGCTGAAGTAATCGCCACTAGAAAGGCTGCCTTCCATGATAGAAACTTTAAATCACAGGTAGCTGCCGGTTCAAAGGGAAAAGAAGTCAAGGCACGTAATACAATATCGAGATCCCATGGAGGTGCAGGATGAGAAATCGGAGGTCTTAATAGAGCAGCACCTTTCAAGAAGGTCTTACACAACCTGTTGCTCATTAAAGGTGGGTCTATGGAATCATGAAAATTAGAAATCGCTGCCAATTGTACTTTGATGGTAGAGACTGAAGAGCCTTGATTGAAAAGAGAGGTCAGGAATTTGAGTACTTCTGCCACGGGAGTAGAAATGGGGTCCAGGCCCCGGAGTTGAGCCCAAATAGCAAACCTTTTCCATTTGCTAGAATACAGTTTCTTCGTAGCAGACTTGTGGGCTGAAGATAAAATGTGCACCACATCTGGGTCCAGTGCATGTCTCCTGACTATCGTCGGAAGAGGAGGAGCCAGGCCGTCAATTTTAAGGTGTGTAGGGACTGGTGTAGTAGTCCCGACTGATGAATCAGTAGGTCTGGAACCTGGTCCAGGAACCATGGACCTTCCAGAGCATGTTTCCGAAGATAGGGAAACCAGACTTGACGAGGCCAGTAAGGAGCAATTAAGATCATCTTGCTCCCTAAGAGAGATGCCTTTTGAATTACCCTGGGGAGGAGAGGAACTGGAGGGAAGGTATAAAGCAGGCCGGTGGGCCAAGGATGGACTAATGCGTCCATAGGGCTCTTCCCCGGAGCCGGGTTAGGAGAAAATTCTTTGCACTTGATTCAGAGGAGTCGCAAAGAGGTCGCAACACGGAACTCCCCATTCGCTGAAAATCTGCCTTGTAACTGTCATATTCAGAGACCATTCGTGAGGAGAGAGGATGGTTCTGCTCAACCTGTCGGCTATGACATTGGACTTGCCCGGTATGTGAGTAGCCACTAGGAAGCGTTTGGTGGAGACTGCCCATTCCCAAACTCTCATCGCTTCTCTGCAAAGAGGATAGGATCTGGTCCCTTCCTGTTTGTTCAGGAAACAGACAACTGACATGTTGTCTGAGTGAACAGCAATCACACCCTGAGGGAGGTAATCGTGAAGGGCTTGAAGGGACAGGAGTACTGCCCTCATGTCTAGGATGTTGATGTGGAGAGGGGTCTCTTCCGGGTGCCATTTGCCTTGGACTGACCTGCCCAGGGAATGCCCCCCCCACCCCGTCTGGGAGGCGTCCGTGGTCAAAGTGGCCGCCGGAGGAGGAAGAACAAAGGGTCGTCCCTGATCCATGTTGGAGGACACTAGCCACCAGCGAAGGTCCCGTTTGCAAGATTCTGTGATCCGTATGAGATGACTGAGAGGGAGTTCCTGAAAGGACCACTGAGTTGAAAGAAGCCACTGGAGGATTCTCATGTGTAACCTTGCCAAGGGAACTAGCAGAACTGTGGCAGACATCGATCACAATAGCTGTAGGACCATTCTGGCTGGGGCTTTGGACCTGGGGAGTAAGGCTCGAACCTGATTTTGAATGGTCTGAATTCTGTCTGCAGGTAGATAGACCCGCATCTGGTTTGAATCTATCTCTACCCCTATGAATCCTATTCTTTGAGATGGCCGCAACACAGACTTTGGCCAATTGAAGGTGATTCCAAGGGAATTGCCCAGTGATATTGTGGCTTGCAGGCTCCGTAGAAGTAGATGCTTGGAGTTGGCAGTTAGGAGCCAGTCGTCTAGGTACGGAAACACCTGGAATCCTAGACTTCTCAAGTGAGCAGTCACTACTGCCAAACATTTGGTGAACACCTTGGGGGCTGTGGTGAGACCAAAGGGCAGCCATGAACTGAAAATGACTGCCTCCTAGGCTGAAGCGCAAGTGTCTCCTGGACGTTTGATGTATTTTGATATGGTAATACGCGTCCTTGAGGTCTATGGAGCACATCCAAACACCTTTCAAACAATGGGAGAATGGTTTGTAAAGTGACCATTCGGAACTTGGACTTCTTGACTGAACGGTTTAGGTTGCTTAGGTCCAAAATGGGCCTCAAGTCCCCGGTCTTTTTTGGCACCAAAAAAAATCTTGAGTAAGTCCCTAATCCGATCTGGTCTCATGGGACCGGTTGGATGACTCCTTTGCAGCAGCTTTGAAATTTCTGAGGCTGCAGTATCCCGTTGACTGGGTGGCGGGTCCGGGATTTTTGGACTGGGGGGCAACAGAATGGGATGCAGTAACCTCCGGCGATAATTCGAAGCACCCATCGGTCCTGAGTGATCCCTTCCCAGGCCTTCAGGTGCTTGACGACCCCGACTGGCTCCGAGTAGCACAGTCGGGCAATCCCTCAGGGACTATGAAAAGCTGAAGAGCCACGAAAGGACTCGGTCTCCAGTGTTGCGAGGGCCTCTGCCACCTCTGGGACGTCGTCTTCCTGATGAATTTCCCCTCCTCTGCCTCTGGAGGGAACCTTCCTGCTGAGAGGGTAAGACTTCTGAGATCTATGGAACCACATCTTCCCTCCTCTTTAGCCTTGGGATAAGGCCGAAAGGGAGTGGAAAATTGTGCCCCACGGCAGTCAGAGTCTTACCCTCCTGTTCACAGCAGGTAAGTGTGTCCTTTACCTTGGGCCCAAACAGGAGGACCCATCAAAGGGGGCCGGCAAATGAAGACTTGAAGGCCTCCATGAAATGACACAGGCGGAGCCAGGCTTGTCTCCGTGAGAGCAATGCCTGTACCGCCGCTCTACTCGCCTTCGGCCGCATACGAAATGAGCCTCATGGACGAGTTCGAAATGGACGACATTGTAGCCAGCTGAGATCCAACCGTCTGGGCCAGCTCCTCAGGCAGGTTACCTAAGAGGGTATCGGTTAGCTCCTTAATCAGATCCCTCTGAAATATCGTAAAGTGCGTCAGGTAGTTCAAAGACCTCAGAGTAAAGGCCGCTGAACTAAGGGTGCGCTTACCGCATCGATCCATGCTCCTAGACTCCTTATTAGGAGGATGGACGGACGTAGAAGCCTCTGCTACATCTTGCTGGGTAGCAGATGCCACCACCATAGCATCCACAGCCACACCTTTCGTAAGGAACTCTCTATCTGGGGCCGAGAGAAATTTGTTTGGACGCGGGCACCGGTTCCACAGAGTCTGGGTGTTCCCACGCCCTTTGACAGATCAAATCCAAGAGCTCGTCGAAGGGTGGAGACACCCAGGAGGCGGAGGGCTGAGCCCCAAAGGCCTTCAGGAACACCGACTCATCAGCAGAGGGAGGTTTGGACTGCCAGCCTCGTTGTTTTAGGGCTTCCAGGATGTCTGCAAAGGAGACATCATCCGAGGACGACTTGGGGGACCCCTCTGCATCATCAAGATCGGTGTCAGATGTCAAAGACTCGTCAGGGGAGTCCACGTGCTTCCTCTTGCACGTTCTCTTCCTGGGAGGTTCTTCCGAAGAGGCTTCAGAAGGACCTCCAGGAGGGGGAGAAACCCCAGCGGGGGTAACCTGAGGCCCAGGGGCTCCGCTGTCTACGGACAGGAGGACTGCCAACGACCCAGTCTCCAAATGTAGGGAAGGAGCTGGGGAAACTGTGGAGGTAGCCAATGAACATTTGGCTAGAGCACTCCTCATAGCCCTGAAGGCGGGACCACCAGAATCCTGGGAGGGTCCCCCCTCCGTGGCCACGACAGTGGACGGTACTCCCGCCGCCGACGCACCAAGAGGGAGACTTGGGACCGAAAGCATCAATCCCGAAGCCTCCCCCCCAGGGCCAAAGGAAGAAGTCCGTGCACTGAACTCCGACACAAGAGCCGGAGTCGGAGCAAGGGTCAGGCCTGACCATAACACCTCCACTGGTTCCACCAGCACCTGCTCCAACGGTGCCGAAGCTGTTGGAGGAGGAAGTACAGTAGGGGAGTGGACCATCGGCTCCGAAGCCAAATGGGCTGGAGCCGAAACCATCTTTTGGAACACCGGAGACTGGAAGAGTCGAAGTAGCACCCTGTCGATGTCCAAATCAGACATCTTGGATGATCTCGAGGATACCGATCGGGCCCGAACCGATTTCTCCATCGGCTCCAAGGGCTCGGGACCGGCTCGAAATGACTCAACAATTATCGGCTCCAAGGAAACCTTCAAGGAAATTTCCCTCGGTGCCGATAAGGACTTCGCCCGAGGGGAAGTGTCTGAGCCGATGACCCTTATCGGCTCCAATATCAGTGGAGCTGATGAGGGTGACCCGCCTCGATGCCCCAGACCTCGGCTCCGAAACCAGAGGAGTCGAGGCGAGGCATCGAGGCAGACCGTTCGACCTCGGCTCCAAGTCCGTGGAGCCGATGGAGAAGTCTGCTTAGTTTTCTTAGCCGTCGGTTCCGACTGACTGGTCGGAGCCGGCTTCTCTTTAGAAGGAGACGGAGAGGAAGATAAAGCCTCCTCGAAGGAAGGCTTGATTAATCCTTTGAGGATTAATTTGTTTTTCCTCTCCTGGAGGACTCTGGAGGAAAACGCATGGCATACACTGCACGATTCCTGCAGATGTTTGGCGCCAAGACAATAGACGCACGAGGAGTGGTCGTCCGTTATGGACATTTTGAACCCGCACCTCGTGCACTTTTTAAACCCTGAGGGTTTATGTTCTTTAGACATAATCCTACAAAAAAACAGACAACAACAGTAAACTTAAGGGTTTGACACACAGGAACAAATATGTATGCCACTAACTCAGAAATATTTAAACTGAAGAAAATTTTTTTTTTACACACACAGAATGTGAGAAAGAGAAAGGGGAAACAAGGAGGGTCAAGACCCTCTAACTCAAACGGGTACTTGACCCACACACAACCACTAAGAAGTAGTAACCACAGGGGAAGGCCCCTCTAACTTAAACGGAACCTTCTCTGACAGGAAATTACACTAAAATTTCAATCAAACTGCTAGAAACACACTCGTACACAAAGAATAGCCGTTAAAACAGCTTTTGGGTTTAAATGAAGCAAATACTGACAGGAAAAAAGACTATATATATAGTACTTAGCCCAGCCAATGTTGAGACCACGTCCAAGCTCTGTAAGCGGCAAATGAGATCTGGGGGATTAGTGGTGGTGCATCCTGGGATAAAGATAGCTCAGCCAATTAGAGGCCTCGCTCTATAGCATAAGCGTGCCGAGTCAGAGCCGAGGGATCGGCTCCGAGCCCATCAGTCAGAATGTAGGCGAGATAGGATCACATAACATCGTTTTTTCCTTCTTGCTCGCACTGGGTGAGAGCGTAATTTCCTTGGATCAGAACAATGAGGAACTGTTGAATGGGCGTTGGTAAAGGTAGACTTGAACGGTTCCACAAAGTTACACAAACGCATCCAGGAATGACGCCTCAAGGAAATTCCTGAACCTGCTGCCCTGCTCACACCATCGGCTGCATACGAGATAAGCCGTATGGAGGAGTTAACGATAGAGGGCAGAAACCTTGTCAGGGACTCCCTCAGTACATGTACCTTGTACAAAAGCTCCTAACTCTTTAAGGCGATCTCTCTGCAGCCTAGTAAAGTGAGTAAGGTCGTTCAGAAATCTAAGGGTAAATGCTGCTGAAGAGAAGATACGCTTCCCATATCTGTCCATCGTGTGAGACTCCTTATTCGGCAGATGAACAGAAGAAGTCTCAGCTAACTCCATCTTAGTGGCCGCCGCCACCACCACCATGGCATCTACAGGCACACCTTTAGATAAAAAGTCTTTTCCTGGAGGGGAAGAAAGGAACTTGTTTGGTCTCCTGGGAACTGGCTCTACGGTATTAGAAGTATCCCACACCTTTCAACTAACTAAATCCATCAGTTCATCGAAAGGTGGAGACACCCAAGAGGCAGAAGGTTGAGACCCAAAAGCCTTCAGGTACACCAACTCCTCATCAGAAGGGGTGACAGTGGGCCAACTGCACCTCTGTTTAAGGATCTCCAGGATGTCTACGAAGGAGACATCATCAGAGGACGACTTGGGGGACCCATCCAACTCCTCGAGATCAATGTCAGATACCAAAGACTCATCCTGGGAGTCAACATGCTTCCTCTTACAAGTCTTCTTCCATGGGGGATCCTCGGAAGGACATTCCAGGGAGGTCTCGGAAGAATGCGGGCCACCGGCCGGTGTTTCCTGAGAATGGGGGCCTCTGCTGCCGCTGGAGGGAGTAGGAGCTGAGACAGAAGTAGGTGCTATGTGGGGGAAGAGTGCCGGTACCCCCGGTAGGAGCTGACTGTTGGGACAGCACACTACATCATCTCGAAAGCGGACCTCTCCGGCTCCAAGGAGACCGAGGATGCCATTGGCTCCGAGATAGATGCAGGGTCTGAAATCACCTTAGCCGACACCCAAGAGGAAGACTCGAAACTGAAGAAGTTCAGTTCCAAGCATCCCTGTCAGAGCCGATGGGAGAGCTTCGACCCCTGGACACTACGGACTGCACCGAAAGTTTCGGAGCAGAACTCGGCTCCGAAACAGCCACAATTGGAGCTGGAGCAGAGGTTTCTACCAGTTGTACCATGCACTCCAGCTCTGAAAGACCAGCATGGCTCAGAGGAGGAATGAACATAGAGGGTTGAACGGGCTCGAGTGGTTCCGGAGCCGACTGGGTCGGAGCAAACAACAATTTAGGCAAAGCAGACAACTTCGAAAGTCTCAGCACTACCCTTTCCACATCTTCTTCTGATAAACTCCTGGAAGACCTGGATGACATAAGTAGGAGATCGAGATCTCGAAGGTACAGGAGACTTCACTAACAAGGAGACTGGTAGGGGGTCCATAGACCGACCCCGAGAAGTAGTCTCAGCACTACCCTCTCCACATTTTCTTCTGACAAACTCCTGGAAGACCTGGATAACATGGTAGGAGATAGAGATCCCGGAGGTACAGGAGACTTCAATAACAAGGAGACCGGTAGGGGGTCCATAGACCAGCTCCGAGAAGTAGTTTCAGGAGTCTCAGCACTACCCTCTCCACATCTTCTGACAAACTCCTGGAAGACCTGGATGACATGGTAGGAGATAGAGATCCCGGAGGTACAGGAGACTTCAATAACAAGGAGACCGGTAGGGGGTCCATAGACCGGCTCCGAGAAGTAGTCTCAGGAGTCTCAGCAGTCGGCTCCGAAAAACATGGAACCAACCCTGCAACAACAGTGCCACTCTCAGTCAGCTCCAAGGTCTGTGGAGCAAATGAGACAGTTTTCGCAACTTTAAGAGGTGGCTCCGAGACACCAGCCAGTGCCGGTGAGGGCCTCTTGGCAGATTTAGACTTTCCTTTAGCAGATTTGCAGGGTGATGAGGAACTAGACAAGTCTTCCTGGAAGGAAGGTTTAAGAAGATCTTTTAGAATTAACTTGTTCCTCCTTTCCTGCAACACTCTAAGACTAAAGGCATGACAGAATAAACAGGTCTCCTGCAAACAGATGGCCCCTAAACAGTAAACACAATTACCGTGACCATCCGTTAAGGACATCTTTTGGGAGCACTTAACACATTTCTTGAAGCCGGATGGTTTATGCTCCATACTCTCTTTAGACATTCTGAAATCAGTAGAACACAGGCACACAGAGAAGAAGAAAAAGGAGGAGGACGAGGTCCTCTAACGTAAACGGGCCTAGCCCTGCTGAAAAGGAAGATACCACGAGGACTAGGTCCTCTAGCCCTGCTGAAAAGGAGGATACCATGAGGACTAGGTCCTCTAACTTAAATGAGCCTAGCCCTACTGAAAAGGAAGGTACCATGAGGACTAGGTCCTGTAACTCAAACGCGCCTAACCCTGGCAAGAGGTGACAGGGTCTTCTAACTTAAACAGACCCAACAGTTACAAGGGAGAATAGCACACTCAACAGAACAGTGGAGAACAATAATAGTACAAGTCAACTGCAAAAACAAACAGAACGAAGTTCTGTCAACAATATTAGCAAAATGATGCAAACTGCCATCTAATAACAAAGTAACAAGTGGAAACTGACAAATTCTATATAAACACACAGAATACTAGTGCGGAAAAGCACCTACTTTAATCCAAACAGTAAGCCTAGTACACGGGATACCAAGAAGAAAATAACGGCCAAAGGCCAAAAATTGCACCAAATGGCGCAAATATAGGATAACTTAACTGAACACTACCAACAGTAACTATTTAACTACATAGAACCAAATAACTAATCTAAGCTAAACAGTGAAGAAAACTTCGAAAAAGGTGAAAATATGCAAACACTTAGCCAGAGCCAAAGAGAAGCACAACCGAACTCGTCAAAGCGGCAAACGAGATCTGGGGATTGTACTGGTGCACCATGGAATACCTACCTAGCCACGAGCCAACCAGAAGTCTTCCAGCTTGTAAATCGGCCGAGTCGGAGCCGAGGATCGGCTCTGATCCCATAGGTAAAGAATGAAGGTGAGACAGGACTTTGACTGCAACATACAACTGAGTCCACTCCTACTACAATGTTCCCATAAATGTTTTCTCCAAGTAATTCCTCTGCCTGACCAGATACGCAGGTGGATTAAAAAATGTCCTTATTACAGGACTGTTCACCCTATTACTAGTAGTGTAGATACAAAGGCTATCATAGAATATTAATGTGTTGTAGTTACAAAGGCTATCTTAGAATATTGTTTAATGTTTTGTAGGTACAAAGCCTATCAGAACATTAATGTAATGCTTTGTAGATACAAAGGTTATCTCAGAATATTAATGTTTCATGTTTTAAAGATATAATATTAATGTTTTGAAGATACAAAGGCTATCTTAGGATAGTAATGTTTAATTTTCTGTAGTTACAAAAGCTACCTTAGAATATTAATGTTTTGTAGATACAAAAACCATCTTAAAGTATTAATATTTAATGTTTATAGATACAATGGTCATCTTACAATATTGTTTAATGTTTTGTACTTACAAAGGCTATCTTAGAATATTAATGTTTAAAGGAAAAACTCCACTACACATCAAAATCATGCACACTGCTCTGTGTAGAGGTAAAGTGTATTTGCACTGAAATCAGCGAGTCCTCAATATCTTGTATACCCAGTTCTTTAAAAGTCTGGCACACAGCTTTGGAAGAATAAATGCACCTCAAGTCTACCTGAATTACAATACCCCATCTGTCAAGCCATCCAAAAGCCATGCAAGGAAAATCTTGTAGCCTTGGCAAGAACCTTTCTGTATTATTTTCTTTCAGAGCAAAAGCTGCCATCTCCCTTTTTAACAACCTTCTCTGGAAGACTGGGAAAAAAGTCATTTTTTTCATTCTCAGTTGCCCTGAAGTAATTGGAAAGTCCTGCTTTGCAATAAATGCCATCTGTGAACGTTGAATTTCAGTATTTCGAGACTGAATAGTCGAAAACCCACAATCACGAATACCACAACCGCGACCACACACACACAAACCAGGACATAATCACACACATACATCTACCATACTAAACAAACATAACACACACAAACACACCTAACCTACCTATAAGCAGGGAGGCAAGCCCCCCTGCGCCCCCTACACCCCCCCTACTTACATATTCTAACTCTGAGGTTGCACTAAACGCACAAAAATCACCACCGCACACATTCACACACACTAAAATCCCTACCCAATATCTTCAAACACACAACACTTACCTGAAACCCCAGATAAATCCACAAACCGCACCACACATCACGAACGCGACACCACGATAGCGGCAGATTCGACACTTCCACATTCGGCATAGTGTAGTTTCGGGTAACTGCTCTTTCCACTATTTAGTCTCGATGTACTGAAATTCAACATTTCAGTATGTCGTGACTGTCTAGTGTATCCCTCTGAACATACTCAAGAGCATTAAAAGTAAACGCTCAGCCAGGAAAGGTTCACCCTGAAATAGGCTGGATGCAACAGTTTTAAAATATCTTCTCCTACACAGCTTCAGTGCTTACAAAAAAAGCTGATCCCTCTTCTACCTTCTTTCAGCTGAAAAATCACAATTACAGCACACACACACACACATTCAGAAAGGTCTATGTTCGGAAACCGAAAATAAACACGAACAGTGAACTGCCAAACATAAGACAGCAAAACCGACAATTAAGAAACAAAGACATCGAAAATAAATCTGTGGAATGGTCATAGTTGGCCAATAACCAGGAAGCAAAGCAATGCATAAAATAAGTGTAGGGAATCCTTTTAAATTTGCCTTATTCCACACTGTAGTGCAACCTCAGAGTTGGTATATATAGTTAGGAAGGGGTGTGGAGGCCTCAGACCCACCTTGGTTGGTTGTGTTTGCGATGTTGGCTGACTATGGCCATTCAATGACTTTCTTTGATGATGTCATTCTTCAGTAATTGTCAGTTTCGCTGTGTTCTGTTCAATATTTTGCTGTTCTGGTTTTTTATTTTTTGGTAGCAAAACATAGACCCATTTCAGACACCTTTCTTTTCCAGGTTCCCACAACTTTGATAAAATCCTTTAAGTTCATACAGAAGGGAAATAAGGGGATCTAGGGAACGTTGTTTGACCTGTCAGAGGCAGACAGCTGCACAGTTTCTTGGTTCCCGTCTCTTCTCTAATCAGACCAGACCATTCCACCAACATATCTTTAATGAACTGCACACAGTTCACGTCTTCATTCTTTCCTGGAAAACGTGAAGCACAGATTTTTTTGCCTGCTTCTACACACTTTATCCACAGCTGCAGCCTTTTAAAATGTAACATTGTTTCCAAGATGGTTATTCTGTGTTACATCTCCTTCAAACCTCCCCATTCAAATCCACCAGCTAATAAGAATAAGAACTCAAGGCTGCTTCACTTCTATCATTTTTCTGACTATTAAATATAATACAAAAAGTTAGTAATAATCTTCCCAAAGTAACTTAAACAGACCCAACAGTTATAAGGAATAGCACACTCAACAGAACAGTGGAGAACAATAATAGTACAAGTCAACTGCAAAACAAACAGAACAGAGTTCTGTCAACAATATTAACAAAATGATGCAAACAGCCATCTAATAACAAAGTAACAAGTGGAAACTGACAAATTCTATATAAACACACAGAATACTAGTGCGGAAAAGCACCTACTTTAATCCAAACAGTAAGCCTAGTACACGGGATACCAAGAAGAAAATAACGGCCAAAGGCCAAAAATTGCACCAAATGGCGCAAATATAGGATAACCAACTGAACACTACCAACAGTAACTATTTAACTACATAGAACCAAATAACTAATCTAAGCTAAACAGTGAAGAAAACTTCGAAAAAGGTGAAAATATGCAAACACTTAGCCAGAGCCAAAGAGAAGCACAACCGAACTCGTCAAAGCAGCAAACGAGATCTGGGGATTGTACTGGTGCACCACGGAATACCTACCTAGCCACGAGCCAACCAGAAGTCTTCCAGCTTGTAAATCGGCCGAGTCGGAGCCGAGGATTGGCTCTGATCCCACAGGTAAAGAATGAAGGTGAGACAGGACTTTGACTGCAACATACAACTGAGTCCACTCCTACAATGTTCCCATAAATGTTTTCTCCAAGTAATTCCTCTGCCTGACCAGATACGCAGGTGGATTAAAAAATGTCCTTATTACAGGACTGTTCACCCTATTACTAGTAGTGTAGATACAAAGGCTATCATAGAATATTAATGTGTTGTAGTTACAAAGGCTATCTTAGAATATTGTTTAATGTTTTGTAGGTACAAAGCCTATCAGAATATTAATGTAATGCTTTGTAGATACAAAGGTCATCTCAGAATATTAATGTTTCATGTTTTAAAGATATAATATTAATGTTTTGAAGATACAAAGGCTATCTTAGGATAGTAATGTTTAATTTTCTGTAGTTACAAAAGCTACCTTAGAATATTAATGTTTTGTAGATACAAAAACCATCTTAAAATATTAATATTTAATGTTTATAGATACAATGGTCATCTTACAATATTGTTTAATGTTTTGTACTTACAAAGGCTATCTTAGAATATTAATGTTTAAAGGAAAAACTCCACTACACATCAAAATCATGCACACTGCTCTGTGTAGAGGTAAAGTGTATTTGCACTGAAATCAGCGAGTCCTCAATATCTTGTATACCCAGTTCTTTAAAAGTCTGGCACACAGCTTTGGAAGAATAAATACACCTCAAGTCTACCTGAATTACAATACCCCATCTGTCAAGCCATCCAAAAGCCGTGCAAGGAAAATCTTGTAGCCTTGTCAAGAACCTTTCTGTATTATTTTCTTTCAGAGCAAAAGCTGCCATCTCCCTTTTTAACAACCTTCTCTGGAAGACTGGGAAAAAAGTCAGTTTTTTCAATCTCAGTTGCCCTGAAGTAATTGGAAAGTCCTGCTTTGCAATAAATGCCATCTGTGAACGTTGAATTTCAGTATTTCGAGACTGAATAGTCGAAAACCCACAATCACGAATACCACAACCGCGACCACACACACACAAACCAGGACATAATCACACACATAGATCTACCTTACTAAACAAACATAACACACACAAACACACCTAACCTACCTATAAGCAGGGAGGCAAGCCCCCTCATGCCCTACCCCTACTTACATATTCTAACTCTGAGGTTGCACTAAACGCACAAAAAACACCACCGCACACATTCACACACACTAAAATCCCTACCCAATATCTTCAAACACACAACACTTACCTGAAACCCCAGATAAATCCACAAACCGCACCACACATCACGAAAGTGACACCACGATAGCGGCAGATTCGACACGTAGAGGGATCAGCTTTTTTTGTAAGCACTGAAGCTGTGTAGGAGAAGATATTTTAAAACTGTTGCATCCAGCCTATTTCAGGGTGAACCTTTCCTGGCTGAGCGTTTACTTTTAAACGCTCAGAGCGAACTCCTGTACAGGATTTACCAAGTATGTCGGTTCAGGCTGGCACCGACAAGACAACCCCTCCGTCAGCTCCATTGGATGCTTTGGAGCCATAAGAGGCCGATGTCCCCTTCATTAGTCAGTTCATTTGGCTCCTCGGTCTCCATTATTGCAAAGTGAACGTAGCCACCATTCATCTCACTACTCTCGATCCTCTAGGCTGTCGGATCATGATGTGGAGAGAGTAGTAAGTAGGTTGCTTAAATCACAGGCACTAGCAAAATTATTGTCTAGCCCTCCACAACAGGTATCGGCTCCATCCACCTCTTTTTCTGTTCCTCCTCTGACTCCATTGAGTTTGGAGCCAGAGTTCGTTGAGGTTCAAGTAGTGGAACCATCTGCACAGATCACCATCTCTCCTTTGGTTCCGACTTCAGCTCCAGTTACCTCGATAGTTCCTTCAATCGAGGAATCTGGATGCCAGAGCTCCCTTGTCTGCTCTGAGGGGGCGAGTGGCATCGGACCCTTGTCCGACCCCATTCTCCCTCTCGGAGCATTGGCGCAGGTGAGCTCTGCTCCAACATCAGCCTCGGAGCCGTCCCCCTCGGTGCGGAGAAAGATTCCTATTTCTTCGGAACTGGGGCTTTCTCTGCCTTGAGGCAGGGATGCCTTTGAGGTCATAGGGAGTGTGCTGTCCCCCGAGACAGCTCCACTACCAGCCCCACCGGCTCTGTCTCCCGTAGTGTCTGTGCCAACCTCTGCTCCTCCTCCAGACCCCAAGCGTAGAGAACCGATGCCCCAGGACACCCCATTGGGTGTTTCTTCTTCTTCCAAGGCCTCCCCTGATCACCCAGAGGAGCCCCCTCAGAAGAAGTGCAAGAGGAAGCACATAGACTCCCCTGAGTCTCTCACTTCTGATACAGACTTAGATGAATTGGAAGGATCCCAGAGATGCCCCTCTGAAGATGTTTCCTTTTTGGACATCCTTGAAATGCTTAGGCAGAGGGGGAACTGGACTCCGCTAGCCCCTACCGAGGATGAGTCTGTATTCCTGGACGCTTTTGGTTCCTGACCTTCTCCTCCTTTTGACCCACTTATGTCTGTAGTGGCTCGAAAGGCTTGGTCAGCTCCGGACACAGTGGAACCAACTCTGAAGAGACCTGGTAAATTTATTACTGCCCCCCAGGATAAGCAATTCCTTTCTAAACTTGTGCCTGTTGATGCCATGGTGGTAGCAGCAGCCACCAAAAAAGAGTTAGCAGAGACCTCTTCATCCCCATAACAAGGAGTCTAGGACGATGGACAGGTATGGAAAGTGAATGTTTGCTTCAGCGACCTTCTCCATGAGGTTCCTGAACTATCTATCATTTTACTCGCCTTCAAAGGGATCTCCTTAAAGAACTTGGAGATGCCCTTCAATATCCTACAGCTGAGGGAGTACAAGCCAAAGTAGCTTCCCAGCTAGCGACTCTTAATTCTGTAGTTAACTCCTCTATGAGGCTCATTTCCTATGCAGCCGATGGAGCGAGCAGAGCTGCGGGCACGGGTGTGGCCCTCAGGAGGCATGCTTGGATGCGGCTGTGTCACTTTGCGTAACCCTTTTGAGCATCCTTCACCAATACCCCCTTTGATGGCTCATTTCTCTTTGGGCCACAGGTGAAAGACATGTTGATTAGGTGTGAGCAATAAGGCAAGACTCTCTCTGCTGTGGGATTCTGTTTTTCCACTCCCTCTAGACCTTACCCCAAGGGTCAGAAGAGTGGGAAGATGCGGTTCCGCAAATCTCAGGGAGCCTTGCCTGACACAAGTAGTGATTTTTCCTCCAGAGGCAGAGGGGGAAACAACAACAATAGACACTGCCCTTGTGGCAGAGGGGTTCCGCAGAACCAGGGCAACAGAGAATCCTTCTCTGACAAGCCCTTCCAGCATCCCTGAAGGTTGCCTGGCTGCTCACCTCTGGAGGCAGTCGGGAGAAGACTTTCGCTTTACACAAAAGCCTGGCAAAATTTAACAAGAGACAGATGGGTACTGTCCATTATATCTGGAGGTTACAAAATTCCCTTCCATCAAATCCCCCTTACAGTCAAAGAAGGGCCTTCCAGATGTTCCACCCAATCTGAAGGAGCAAGCAGTAATAGAAGTTTCAAAACTGCTAGAAAAAAGAGCCATTCAGAATGTCCCCGCAGACCAGCACGGATCCGGAACTTATTCAAGGTTCTTTTTGGTACCAAAAAAGACAGGGGACTGGAGACCGATTCTGGATCACAGCAGACTAAACAAATCTGTACAAAGAACAACATTTCGGATGGTCATGCTACAGTCCTTTCTACCCTTCCTGGGTCAGGACAGTTGGATGTGCTCGATAGATCTTCAGGATGCGTACTACCATATCAAGATAGACAGACGCTCCAGGAGATTTCTTCACTTTCGGGTGGGGGTCAGTCATTACCAGTTCAGAGCTCTGCCCTTTGATCTCACCACAGCCCCCAGGGTGTTCACCAAATGTATGGCAGTGGTCACGGCTCACCTGAGACATCAAGGATTCCAGGTGTTTCCATATCTAGATGACTGGCTCCTCACTGCTACCACCAGGCATCAACTCTTACAAGCGCAAGATTATACAATCACATCTTGCACCCAGCTAGGTATTACAGTAAATTTCGAAAAATCTGCCTTGTTACCCTGTCAGTCTATCACTTACATAGGAGCAGAATTAAACACAAGGGAAATGTTCGCAAAGTTACCACTGGAAAGAGTGTCCACAATTCGTCAACAAGTGCAAATCCTAATGCAGAGCAAAAGGATCCAAGTCCGGTATGTCCTTCAAACTCTGGGCTCCATGGCAGCTGCCATTCTTCTACTTCCATTAGTGCGTTTCCACATGAGAGTTTTTCAGTGGCTTCTTTTCACACAGTAGTCTTTCCAGGAGCTACCCATGTCTCACATGATCCTGATCACGGAGGCATGCAAAAGGCACCTTTCTTAGTGGATGGTCTCCCCACTAGTGACTCAGGGCAGACCTTTCATACAGCCCCCTCTGGTAGCCACAGTGACTACAGACTCCTCCCTGATAGGGTGGGGGGGGCATTATCTGGGCAGGACAGCCCAAGGCACTTTGCAACCTCACGAGTACCATCCGCACATAAATGTCCTAGAAATGAGAGTTGTGCTCCTAGCATTGCAAGCCCTTCAAGACTCTCTTCCTTCCGGGACCATTGCAATTCAAACAGACAACATGTCAGTGGTGTGGTACATAAACAAGCAGGGCGGAACCAGATCCTACCCCCTGTGTCGAGAAGCACTCACTTTGGCAGTGGGCGATTTCCTCCCAACGTTTTCTGATTGCGACGCACATCCCTGGGAGATCCAACGTCATAGTGGACAGGCTCAGCAGAGCTATCCTCATGCCTCACGAGTGGTCTCTGAATCAGGAAGTTGCAGATCTCATCTTCCACAGATGGGGACAGCCTTGCTGCGATCTTTTTGCCACCTCTTTCAACAGCAAATGCAGCAACTACTTCTCCCGCTTACAAGTCACATACCCAGAGACGCTCTAGTCCACGATTGACCTCAGGGACTTCTTTATGCTTTTCCTCCATTTCCCCTGATACCGAAACTCATACAGAAAGCAAAATCGTTGGGTTGCAAAATGATCCTCATTGCCTCCTAATGGCCTCAACAAATATGGTTCCTGTTCCTGCACCCTTACCTTCTCGATCAGCCGTGGATTCTGGATCCGATTCTAGATGATCTGATTCATCAGTCAGGCGGGTTGCATCAATCCCTCCAAAGTCTCCAGCTCACAGCTTGGTTGCTCCACTTCCAACCTTAGCCAAGCTTCTCAGCATTTCCTCAGCAGTCCGCGAGATTATCGTTTCTTCTCATAAGTCTACAACGAAAAAAACTTTTGCTAGCAAATGGAAACGTTTTTCTCGTTGGGCAGAGTCTAGGAATGTGGATCCCTTCTCAGCCCCAGTCCACGAAATTCTGGAATTCCTAGCACAACTTTTTCACTCCGGGACCGCTTCCGCTACGATTAGGGTACAATTAGCGGCCATTTCTAATTTTCATATCAGTTTGACAAATTCTAACATCATGTCTCATAAGCTCTGTAAAGCTTTTTTGAGAGGAACCTCTCTTCTTAGACCTCCAGTCTGAGATCCCCCTCCTCCTTGGGACCTTAATTTAGTCCTAACTTCCTTAATTCTGCCTCCTTTTGAACCAGCAACATCCTGCTCCATCTAGTTTCTGTCTTGGAAGACCCTCTTCTGGTTGCTATCACTTCAACTAGGCGTGTCTCAGAACTTCAAACACTATGTGTTCGTCCTCCCTACCTGGTGTTTCACAAGGACAGAGTTGCTCTGAGGACTAATCCTTCGTTTCTTCCTAAAGTCTACTGAGAAAATAATTTAAATCAATCTATAGATCTCCCTGTGTTCTTCCCAAATCATAGCAACAAGGCAGAGTACAAGCTTCACCAATTGGACGTTCATAGACAATTGCATTTTTACCTACATAGAACTAAAGAAATAAGAAAGTCAGGCCAATTATTCCTTTCTTATGCCTTAAACAAACAAGGTCTCCCAGTTTCCAATGTGACCTCCAGATGGTTTCCCACACTATTACATTTATTTACCAGTTACGGAACAAGGAGTTACCAACTAAACTGAAAGGTCATTCTACTAGGACATTAGCCACCTCCGTAGCCTTTCAGTCTAGGTTGCCCATGGATTCCATCTGTGCAGCTGCCACGTGGGTAAACCCTCATACCTTTTAAACTAGCACTGAGAATTTGCTGACTAAAAAGCAGTGGTAGCATGGAGGGTTTAACAAGTTATGTTAGAACGACACAAGATTATTACTAACTTTTTGTATTATATTTAATAGTCAGAAAATGATAGAAGTGAAGCAGCCTTGAGTTCTTATTCTTATTAGCTGGTGGATTTGAATGGGGAGGTTTGAAGGAGATGTAACACAGAATAACCATCTTGGAAACAATGTTACATTTTAAAAGGCTGCAGCTGTGGATAAAGTGTGTAGAAGCAGGCAAAAAAATCTGTGCTTCACCCAGGAAAAGAATGAAGACGTGAACTGTGTGCAGTTCATTAAAGATATGTTGGTGGAATGGTCTGGTCTGATTAGAGAAGAGACGGGAACCAAGAAACTGTGTAGCTGTCTGCCTCTGACAGGTCAAACAACGTTCCCCAGATCCCCTTATTTCCCTTCTGTATGAACTTAAAGAATTTTATCAAAGTTGTGGGAACCTGGAAAAGAAAGGTGTCTGAAATGGGTCTATGTTTTGCTACCAAAAAATAAAAAACCCGAACAGCAAAATATTGAACAGAACACAGCGAAACTGACAATTACTGAAGAATGACATCATCAAAGAAAGTCATTGAATGGCCATAGTCAGCCAACATCGCAAACACAACCAACCAAGGTGGGTCTGAGCCCTCCACACCCCTCCCTAACTATATATACCAACTCTGAGGTTGCACTACAGTGTGGAATAAGGCAAATTTAAAAGGATTCCCTACACTTATTTTATGCATTGCTTTGCTTCCTGGTTATTGGCCAACTATGACCATTCCACAAATTTATTGTCGATGTCTTTGTTTCTTAATTGTCGGTTTTGCTGTCTTATGTTTGACAGTTCACTGTTCGTGTTTATTTTCGGTTTCCGAACATAGACCTTTCTGAATGTGTGTGTGTGTGCTGTCATTGTGATTTTTCAGCTGAAAGAAGGTAGAAGAGGGATCAGCGTTTACTTTTAATGCTCTTGAGTATGTTCAGAGGGATACACTAGACAGTCACGACATACTGAAATGTTGAATTTCAGTACATCGAGACTAAATAGTGGAAAGAGCAGTTACCCGAAACTACACTATGCCGAATGTGGAAGTGTCGAATCTGCACACAGCATGAGTCACACTTTTTAAAGCCAGATACTTTACCTTCCTTAGACATGACCCAACTACAAAAAACTAAGTAAACACAGACAGACAAATAAGTACCACTCTAAACAAGTACACCTATAAATATAGAACCTCTGTCTTTTTTTTTTTTTTAAAGATAGCAAAAAAAAAAAGGAAAGGAAAGCCTCTAAGTTAAACGGCTATCCTAGGGAGAGGGGGAGGGGGAGAACTCTCTAACTTAAACGAGTTCTAAATAAAAGGGAAACTAAGAAGAACGAAGTAGTTCAACAACAAGTACAGAATAAAACTAAGAACAGTCAAATATCTATTAGTTTAAAGGGTCTAAGAGAATATTTTTACACAAAAAATTGAAATATACAAGCCTGAGCCAGAAAACGACACACCTCGCAGCTGAAGCGGCAAACGAGATCTGGGTAGCTGTCGCTAGGCATACCCCTCAAGCCAGTAAACAGCTCTCGAGCTATTGAAGATGGCCGAGGATCGGCTCCGATCCAAACAGCAAGAATGAAGGCGAGATAGACAATTTAACATTAAACTATCTGCTCAGTCACTATCCAGAAGCTGGTGGAGTTTCTCCAATACCTTATTCTTTGCTACTGCGACTACTGTCTTAACCAGCCAGCATTCCTTCTTAGCTTGGGTTATCTTTTCAATCTCTCACTTCTTCCTGCAATCCTTCCTTCCTTTTGATAACTTCCCTGGTTTGCTGCATTCCACCACCAGCTTTTCTTATGTGCCTTATTACCATACCCGATTCGGCCACATATCTACTGTCTGCACATGTGCCATTTCGAGTTGCTGCCATTCTTCAACTCCACTTAATCTTCTTCCTCCCGAGGTGCTAGATCCCTGAGTATTTCTATGAATTCCTGTGTTTTTGTTCCACTCAACTTCCAGGTTTTCAGCCTAGTAGCCATCAACCTTAGGTCCTTTGACCACTATTTGCAAGTTATTGTTGAGACCTGTGGCTTATGCTATGGGCAAACCATTTCACTGAGGAATAAATTTGTGATTCTATCCCACTGCCTTCCTTACTAGAAGAAAACTCTATCAGAGTTGCATACTAACCACTCTTTGTAAGCAATCTTTTGATTTTCACTCTCTCTCTCAAATCATGTTGTCCACAATCAAGTCATTTGCCAAAAAAGCCTCCCTTTTTTCCTGTTATCCCACCGATGTGAACCCAGGCAGTCCTCATAGCTTGTTCTGTCCAGGTACAAGCATTCAGGTACCTCATTATCAAGACCAACTTATGCATTCCTGCTTAATGTAGTAGGGTCCTGCAACCGCTGCCTGAATGCAGTCTTTTCCTCACCATCGCAACCCTGCAGTTGGGCATTGGATGAAATTATAAATACTGCATATTTTTACAAGGGAGTGACTGCCACTCAATTTCTTTTCAACACATAAGCAAAATTAAAATCCAAAACACTATCAAAGCCTCAGAGATGAATCTATAATGGCAATTTCAACAGTATTTACAGTATTAAAATTACACTTTTAATCTTGGAAGGAGGGTCACCTCTATTCAAAGACTTCTCACAAGTTCCATGCCCTGACAGGAAGTAAAGTGCCTACAAGATTTTAGGATATCTTTAAAAGTATGACAAAGTGGAAGCACTATCCATTTAGCATTAAGCTGTCTAATAATTTCTCTGTAAGCATCAAGAAGCCCAAGTATTTCTTTCTGTCACTTTTCAAGTGAAGAGGGATTCTTCAAAAGCTAATTAAAACACTTTACTCAATGAATTTAAGCTATTCACAAAGGAAACATATTCTGATGGAGACCCACAAGGAAGAATTCACTCACTCAATCACAATTCTGAGTGGCAGGACCATAAATTTAGTTTTGCCTCAAATAATCTTTCTTGGCAGTGTCCTGCACTAGGTCAGGATGACCCTTCCTTCCTTGCCATCCATACTTCTGTTATGCAGAGGTTCACAGATGTGCACTTGGCTAACCATAAGGGCCTTTTTAAGCCTAGCCGTGCATCCCAAATCTGACAAGTACTGGTACCCTTAAATGTAAGAAGGAGCTTTAGAGAGAAACATTTACAAGCAGGGGCCTGGGAGATGAGCCATTTACAGGCTGCCTGTGTCAAACCAGGGATGAATTTCCTGCTCGCTATCCAAATATCCAAGTTACACTTGAATTCGTTTAGGGAGGAACTCTGCTTCACATGGATGGGAAGCATGTTCCAGAGAAGGGTTATTTTCTAAGATATATACCAGTCTCTCCAGCAGATCCTATTTATATAATAGGGAAGGTTTAAGTCTTTAGAATGAGTAATTCTAATGGTTTGTTTTGTGGATATGCAGGGTAGGGTCAGGCAATGCCTTGTATGCCAGCTATAGATCTCCCCTCAACAGTCTATAAAAGACAGAATACAGGGATAGGGTCTTAAAGCATTCTGTATTGGACGTGTTATTTATTGCATTGCATTGTTTCAGTGAGGAACTTCTGTGGACGTTCCAGGTGTTGGATGTGCCTGGTTAGGTACATGCCAAAGGGAGCACTGTACTCAATGACAGGTCTGATGTATGCCAAATACAGTGAAACAATGACCTTCATGAACTTAGACGCCATACCTTTGGTTAAAATTTGCACAACATATTTTCTCACTAGTGTAGACACGTGATAGTCAAAGGCTAGATTACTGTCCGTGTGTGCCCCCCAGTCCCTAAATACTGGATTGACACTTATGGGTGTGTTGTCAATATAATAGTTACTAGGGATGGATGGTTTACTCAGGGATACTACTATGCATTTCTTGTCTTTTAGTTTTTGTGCAAGGCTCTTTCACAAGTTATCTGTCTCTCAGCCCTTCCTGGAGAACATTAGTGTCAGTGGGGAGTCTATGACTTCAGAGAAGTAAATGCCAAAAAAGAGTGGTGCCACAACAAATCCCTGAGGGATTCTTCTTGTGACTGGTCTCTTGTAGAGGTGGACTCCCAGTTCTGACTTCCTGGGTCCTGTCTGTGAGCCAGAAAGCTATTCACTGGTTGACACAAGGGTTTATACCCAACTTCTTGTGTTAGTTAACAACACCAGAGTGGAGAACTGTGTCAAATACCTTGGACAGATCTAGGTAGGCAATGTGAACCATTCTGCCCTCATCCATTGCTTTGGTGATCTTCTGAAAGAAGTCGACCAGGTTCAGCAGACTGCATCATTACTGATGACTTCCGTGATGATTATTTCAACGGCTTGGCAAATGAAACTAAGGAGACTTTGGGGCTGTAGTTTCCAGGGTCTGTAGGTGGCCCACCTTCGTGCAGAGGGATGACTCTTGCTGTTCTCTTCTCATGATCACAAAGCCTGTTTGGAATTTCAGAATTTGAGATACGAGGTTTCAGCCAAGTTTCGCAAAGTATTAAGATGTGTGCAGATTAATGCGCTATCCAAGCATGTAACTCAGTTATTTTATTGGTTATACTTTGGTTTATGGAGTAGATAGAGATTCGTTTTATTAGAGAGGAGGGGTGTAGATTTATAGTAGCCGATTTGGTGGCAATGGGGATACTGGTAGAGGATGGGCCAGGATTGGGGTGGATGTCTCCATCTAGCAGGAGTGTTGAAAGATTAGGTTTGGTGTAAAATAGTAGTGGTTAGAGGTTTTTAACTTATATTTGGGTGTAGACAGAGTATGGCTGAAATGTTTTATTTTGTAAAACTGAGTGTAGGTGTTACAGAGTGAGGGAGAGATTAAGAAAGGGTGGGGTAATATTGCAAAATGGAGTATCATGTGAAAGAATGGAAGATGGTAAAGATTTAGTGTGATAAGAAGATAAGCAAGACAGAATGAGGAGAAAGGGGTGTAGGAGGAAGTGCACAAACGTGTTGTAATGTGATATGGGTGAAGTCAGGTAGATGAGGGACTGCAGTGAGGACAGAAATGAGGGTTAAAGTAGGTAAGAGTAACAGGGAAGTTATTTGAGATGAAGTAGCATAGGGAGTGGAGCAGAAGAATGGAGTGGAGTCTGGGAATAATGTGCAAGTGGGTGGAGTGTGCAGTAATGAGAGAGAGAGAGAGAGAGAGAGACAGAGAGAGTGGAGCCATGAGAAGAAGCACGTCACTACAGAAGAGAATCACTCAATGAGCCTAGGGAGACTCAGGATTTCCAGAGAGCGTCACTGCAGACCAGGGGGGATTAGGTCAGGGGTAGTTAACTGGCTGTGTACAGTTACACGGAGGGATGCTAGTAGACGGGATGTGTTTAGTAGAACAATGTAGAGGGGACAAGGGTAGTTAATTACTAATATTAGGAGTTTAGGGGAGAGAAGTGGATGGGGTGAGTATGGAAGAAGGGTGAGATGAGGGTAGTGTACTGCATACAATTAAAGTTCAGAAAACAGCAGTTCAAATATTTAAAAACCAAGTAGGGGGTGCAGTTCCAGAGAATGTACGTTGAGCTAATAAAGTACATCAGCTCACACCAGTCTAGGGCAAGTCGCAGGCTGGGCATCCACAGGCCAGATACAGTTAGGCAGAGAGGGCTGAATGTGGAGCTGTATCTGTGTTTATAGAGCTGCATCTGTGTTTAGGATGCTATGAAAGGTAAGGATTAGGATTAACAACTGAATGAGTAAATAGGTTAAACAGGAGGTACAGGAGAAGAGTAGTAAGGAGAAATTACTGGAGGGGAGAGCAGGGAGACACAGGAAAGAAACAGCGGTTCATAGCTGTCAGCAGTACAGAGTACATCAGTTGAGAGGGGGAGCGAGGAAGATAGAAACTATGGTGAAATGGAGGTACTAAGAAGCATGCAAAGTACATTTAGAGAGAACAGATAACAGTACCAGCAGAGCTGTGTTGGAGGAAAGCCAATAACATATGATAAGGTGCAAATAATTATAAAGGCTCTCTACTTTCATGGGTCTATTATTAAAGACAGGTTTGAGTAGTTGGTATTCAAGAACCTTAGCAGTAGCACCAGTCTGTTGAAGTAGAATGCACTACAGAAATGAAGGAGCAGATATGAGGCGGTTAAGTAGCTATGCTAAATTACAGTTCGTAGGTGTGGGGATTGCTCTGACTGAAGTGTGTTCTACCTCGAACCCAACAATGTGAAACTAATACAATGTTACTAACTGAACCAAAATTAAAACACTTTTCTTAAAAGAGAGTTCAGATACTTTGCACTAATTTTTTAAGCCAGGTTATGTAGAATGATAGCAGAGTCTAAAAATAGGGCAGGGTAAGATCCATTTTACAATTAGTATTGCATATAGGTGGGCCGATGTAAACTAGTACAAAAGTTCAACTACACTGTTTCATGAGCTTCTCCCATCTTCTTCTAAATATATCCCAGTTCAATGAGCGTTTGTAGCAAATTTCTAGCACAGCTGACTGAGCGACTTTCACATGTGAAGTCATTATCCTTGTGAGAGAATATGCAGCCAGTCAGATCAACGCCGCTGTATGAACAAGCATTCAAATTTAGCCAATCGTATCAGTTCAAGAGACAAAGTATACAAATCATGCTTAATTTAGCTGCCTGACCAAGCATTCAACCATGCTTAAAAACATTCAACAGCTGAGCATTCAAAAAACAGGAGAAAAAATAAAGCTAAGACATTAGACATTTTAATAGAACAAGCGATATACAAAAACTATGCAACTGTAATATAATAGAACAAGCTATACAAACATGGTGTGCGGAGTAATAATAACAAGGTCAGTGAAAGAAGAGGGATGATGAAAAGAAAAAGATTGCACCCGTGGATAGTAGGATGCTAAACAAACAATCTCAGGTAAGTCACAGCAAGATGAGAGGGTGGGGGCAGACTGAGGTAGGACAGACAGTGAGGGAAAAGTAAGGTTAGATTAAGCAGAGCCGTAAGAAGCAGGTCGCTAAAGAACAGAAACAATAGACAAGCCTAGGGAGACTCGGGCTTTTCAGAGAGAGAGAGTCACTGCTGAATTTGTCAGCAAGTAGCTGGCTTTTCTGACTCAGTGGGTAAGCTCCATTAACAGCAAGTATCAACACACAAATGTGTACTGCTTTTGAGGCTGCAGACATAGCAAAAGAATGGCATGTAATTGTCCTTGGCCTGGGATGCCAAATTTACCTCATATTTGGCTTTGGTAAACTTTCATTTGTCCTCCTGAGTTGTTTGTTTAGTTTGATGAAAGTGCTTTTATCCTGCTGGGTGCTACAGCCCCCCCCCCCCCATTTTTGCCATGACTTTCTTCCTTCTGTTGCACAGCCTACTGGTGCTGTGATTCCACTAGAGTGGCTTTTTTTTTTTTTTTGAGTTTGTTCTGTACTTCTTGATGGGTACAACTCCCTCTATGCAGCTATTAGCATGCTTGTATAGGAATTCTGTAAAGACCTCCACATAAGCAACAGTGTTCTCAGGGTTTATAGGGGAAGCAAACTTCTGGAACATCACTTGAGTCTTAGTAAGTTAGCCCTAGGTAGTTCTAAACTTGTTCAGGGGCTTGAAAGGTTCAGGTTTATTTTTACTTCAAGGAGACCGTTGTGTGGTCGGACCTAACCAGAGAAGACATTACACTAGGGAGTGTGCCGCACCCTGTCATATTAGTGAGGACCTGATCCAGTATGTCTGCACCACTGGTCAGTGTACTGGTGATCTGGTCCAAGGAGTTTGTGTTTACAAAAACCAGGAATCTCTGTACCTGCACATCTGGTGTCATATATTATCCCCAGTTAATAGTAGGGTAATTAAAATTGCTCAAGAATATGGTATAGGGTTGGATGTGAGTGTTTATAGTAAGTTTAAATGCATGGAGTAGAGCAGTGTGTGTGTGTATGTACCTTTAAGAAGCATTTCCAGACGCAGCAGCACATAAGTGAAAACTGAGCACATAGAGGCAGCAGGTATACATTTTGAGAGGAACAAGCCCAAGTGTTAAAATATATAGCCTTAGCATTAGTCAGTGTTGGCAGCAGTTTAAGTTACAGTATCATTTCTGGTGTGTAAAATGTTGTGTGTGTGTGTGTTGTCTGTTGTGTGTGTGTGTGTGTGTGTGTGTGTGTGTGTGTAATAAAGTAGCAGACAGAACCCACAAATGTTAAGCCTGTTTATCCACAGGCCCAGGCAGTGTGACACATGGTATGAGTTTCCTTAGGTCTGGCCACAAGGAGTTCGCTTCCTAAGGAAATGAAATGCAAGTGCAGGTTAACAAGTTAGGGCATGTGATTGCAAGGAAATCTTGAAGTCATGGAAAAATACTGGAAAGAAGCTTTTCACAGTTTCTAGTACCTTAGCCTGAGGTCCTGCTTTTCTTTGCAGGCACTTAATAAAAAATAATTTTCCGTTCTACTAAGTAAAAATATAGACAACAAGTATGAAGCATCATTTTGTCCAGTGTGGCAATTTTCTATTGGATATAGAGTAGTGGTCTGAAGTATGAAAAGTATCTTTCTGTTAAATTTCTATTAGATGCTAGCAAAAGTTTCATAGATAACATTTATTATCATAATAACATTTCCTATAAAACATGCTTGCTTCTTTTGTTCGGGGAGACATGACTTTCTGAATACTGTCTCCCACACGTGCATTTTTCTGTTTTAATACAAATGATGTACTTTGAACTGCCAAGAGACTAAATGTTTATTTAACAAGTTTTACCTTAACAGTTGATGCCGTGACTCAGATTTTTTGAGAGCTGCTTCTGCAGAAAAAAGCACTCTTTTATTGGCCCCTCTGCCAGTTTTCTATCAAGTGCATTTTTCTGAAGAAACAGATCTAACCCTTACCCTTCTTTGTTTTTCTTTCTCTTAGCTTGAAAGACTTGCAGGCAGCCAAAAGGTAAGTTGTTTTTTTTTTCAGTGCGAGTGTGGGTTACATATGAGTGAGGGATATTATTAGAATTTGTGTAAGCATTGTAAACCTTTTTTTTTAACAATGGGTGCAAGTGTGGGATCTTTAAAAGAACCTGAAAAGGGTATGCCTGCAGGTTATATGTATTCTAAATGTTCCAGAGATACTTGTTTGCATTTAGATTTATGGATTACTCTGACAAAAAAACGATGGGAAATTTCCCTCTTGCAGGAACTTTTGATAGAGATCTTCTTCTTTCGGCTTTTCGGTTGAAGTCACCACCCTTGATCAGCAATCACTCATGATTAGCGAGCCCGGTTTTATGGTGTCAAGTTGCCAGCCGGTGCCCAACCTTCCCACAGAAGGCACACACATGCACACACCTCATACCTAGGGCACATTTAGACCTTCACAATCCACCTATAGCAAGTCTTTGGGATGTGTGGGAGGAAACCCAGAGCACCAGGAGGAAACCCCATGACACAGGGGAGCGACCAGGAGACATGCAGAGGCACCTCAGCCCGAGATCAAAACCAGAACCTTTGCTGTGAACCCGCCAATGCTAACCACTGCACCACCGTGGCTGCCCAGGAACTTTTGATAGAGATATTTTGTTAAATTTACAAAAAACGCCTAAAACACAAAGGTAATAAAATCCCTGCTGGCTGCTGATCAGCCTTTAACTCCCGGCAGATTGAGCTTAAAGTCCGAGAAAAACAGTCCATTGTTCATAGTTTAAAATATAATACCATAAGATTAAAATCTCAGCTGCAGGCTGCAAACAAGACGGTTGGCCGTCTTCAACATGCTGATGGTAAAACTCAAGAGGATTCTAGATTTTACCCTCTTAAGACAGCTTCAAAAAATGCAACTTACTCAAGATGAGTCCTCAGAAGATGACTACGTATTTAGTTTAGTAGTGCCTACCACCCCTCCCCCATCGTACCCACAACCAGATTACACTAGCTCACCTCCATCACACTCTTTATACTCCCACCATCCACACCACCTTCTTAAAGTGCAAGTTCTTCTGGAGATGTTGCTTCTTCTACTCAGACACCTACTCTTCCCTCCTGTCGTCAGTTATCCGATTATTTTCCCTCTTCAGACACACCCAGTGATTCTCCTGTAGCAAAACATACTTGATATCAACAATCAAAGTTTAATCCGCAAGCAGCAGATGCAGACTCTTCTCAAATGTATTTAGGATTCTCTAGGCTACATAAAAAAAAGGTTTTATTTCCTTTTTCCAGATGTACTAAGCTATACCCACATCATTAGGTTACTCAATTTCCTTTAGTTATTGATGGGGATGGTTATTTTGGTCCTGATAAGTTTAATCCAGATGGAAACAATAAAGATGATTCCTCTTCAGAACAAGATGAAAGTCTAAACATAAAGCCTCCATCTGCTCAATTGCACCCCTGTGCCTGGTATCCAATCCTGCACATGGCAGAGACCAAGATGCCCCCTCCACTACACACTATGTACGCGCCTGGTCTGAAGTGGATTTTCGAACTATAGTAAAGTCTCTACCACCTATATGTGCTAACCCAGCTAAGTTTGCAAAATCCCACACGAAGAAATCAGCGCTGTGCTAGAGTTTTTCCTTCCACCACATCTATTTAAACGCATTTGGGATCATGCAAATATACCAAATCCTATTCCTCAGCACACTGAAGGGCAGGTTTTAAAGAGGCCAGAGAGCAATTGATCCATGCCATGACAGTTGTACGTCTCCCCAGTCCCTAACTGGTCCCATATTAAGGCAGTTGTACAATGGGAAGATGAGCGACTAGATGCATACCTGCAGCATATGATCGAGGCATTTGGGGCTTATTCTGGTTACCCTGAGCCCACAGAAGGGCCGGCAGCAAGTGGTCTTTCAGCTGCCTTTGTAGGCGGACTGCTCCCACCCATTCATGATCAGTTGAAAAAAGTTTGTTTAAACTGCCCAAGCCTGGGACTCCACAAGCTTGTGACTCAAGTTCAACACTTGGCAGACATTCTTACTCATGAAAAACGAGAATAGAAACAAATGGTTAGCGCCCAACTACAAATGTTAAGTGCTTTCCCCGAACCAAGAGGTAGGAATTGAAGAGAAAATGGGGGGAACGTAACAGACCTAGATTTCCACAAACACAAGCCACATTTTTATCACAACAACCTTTCCACAAGTGCAGCCTCATTACAATTGAAACCAAACCCCACAGGGTCCTAAGTCCAACCTTTGTTTCAAATGCGGCCGAAGCGGGCACTGGACAGATGACTGCCCTTTCCTACAACAGGTAGCACTGCCCTCACAGGCTACTAACCATTTCAAAGCTCCCTCTCCTGCAGAATATCAGACAAAGCAGCAACCTCCTACTTGGACAACCCCGTGGCAGCCACCAGCCTAGTAAATAGCTCCCTAGGACAGCCCTGAACAGGAATCACTGCTGCTTCCATTGGTACCAGTAAAGCAAAGAGGTCCTTTTGTTAATATTAAGGTGTAAAATACTGACGTCCCTTTTCTAATAGATACCGGAGCTACTAGATCTATGTTAAATGCATCAGCTGCCCAAAACCTCTCTTTGCCTACTACTCTGTTCCCTGTTAGAAGACCTAAGATGCATTCTTTCGAATGCATCTTGGTCAAACTCAAAAGACAGAAACGGCAAAAGATCGAAACGGCTTTTAAACGAATTCCTTCCCTGGGAAAGAATTTGCTTGGCTGCTTCATTACTTTGCCATTTTCGGCACTGTAGTGCGGTCTCAGAGTTGGTATATTTAAGTAGGGGGGTAGGTGGGGCACAGCCCAACACACATGGGGGAATGTGGGGGGGTGAAGCCCCCCATTTACTGTAATGTTTAAAGTGTTTTATTATTTTTTTTTTGTTGAAACAGCGATTTTTTTCCCCTAGGGAAAAAAAAAACGTTCTGACAGTTTGAAATTGTAAGCTATCGCTTACATAGGGTCGATTAATCACTGTTCGCTTTTTTAAGCATTCGATGATCTAATATAGACCCTACTACTCTTGTACATGGGGTGGGAGTATCCGGAGTCCCTTTAGACTGTCCAGAGACAGCTCTGGTGCCAATCCAGCTGGGGCTGTTAACAGCCAACCATGCCTTTCTTGTAGAAACATCTGCACCCCGTAACCTGCTAGGTAGAGATTTCCTTTGCAAACTACAGTGCACAATATTTTGCACACCTGATGTAGTTGTACCAGACAGTTCCTTAGCTATGCAACTGTGTCTTGTACCACAGCAGTTAGATGATGCACTCAAGGCAATCCTCAGTATAGGTTCATAGGTTCATAGGTTTATACTAGGCTATCTGCCCTAAGGCATTTATAAGCCTAGCCCAAATTATTGTGGCTTACGCCACCCCTTATATGAAAAAATACAGTATAGTAGTTCTGATCTCCATCCACAGGTCTGACCCCAGAGATGATTCCTCTGCCTACATGATCTCCCATCCACAGGTCTAGTCTCTTGAACAGAGTCAGCCAGCTCTGCCTCATATGGACCGGGATTTTATTCCAGGGAGTGGTTTGGTGGATTTGGATTTTTATCCCTCCAGCATATCCATTTATATCCTGGTTAAGGTTTGTCCTTGTCTAGTGGTTTTGGATTGGATTTTTGAGCAGAGCATGTCCATTAATTCTGGGAGTTGGACATCTGGCAGCATATGACAGATGCAGATCCTTTATCCTTTTGGTGAGGAAGAGCTGGAGTTTCTCCAATTGCTGCAGATGTCGACAGATTTTACATCCAGATGTACATCCCATGGGGCATTGTACTCGATCATTGGTCTGATAAGTGAAGAGTACAGGGGAACAATGACCTCTCACTAGATCTGGATGTGAATCCTTCATGATCAGGTGGGCAATGGTCTTTCTAACCACTTTAGCAATGTGAGTGTCAAAGAAAGGCCACTGTCAACCTGGGTCCCCTAGGTCCCTGATAACCTTCCTGTGCTTAGTGGATTTAACTTCATGGTAGCTTGGGGTTACCTCTATTTTCCCAGGTATGACTATACATTTTTGGCGTGTTAACTCACTTTCACTATGGCTCTGGCTCCAGTCATCTGCAAACTTGTCCCTTCTGATCCTCCATGTTCCATGTGCACTGAAGTAGTTTGCGCCAGGTCGGCCAAAGTCCTCCCATGTTGGCCTGTACTTCTGAGTCTAGATGCCAAACAATAGGGGCCGGGGGTTTCTGTTTCTTAAAGGACACCATCTTGTGACGGCTTTACATAAGCTGGTAAGTTTTCTGTTCTGTTCTTAAGGAGTTTAGCAAAGCATCTTGTGACAGGTCAAGGTTTAAGCTGGTATGGTTTTCTATTCAGTGGGGTATTGTGACTAACTTTGAAGTGACCTGTACAAAAGGCATGATCTTCCCTTCAAAGCCAAGCAATGGTCGGGTGACTCAGCCTCAATGTCTAAGTCCCTATCTTTGTTTATAGGCTCCATTGCGCCAGTCCTTTCTCCATAGCTTTGCAGATAGACTTGTTAAGCTTATGGGGTTGCGGGTCCAATGTCTGGAAGTCCCCATATCGCGCCCTCCTTGAGCACGTATCCTGTGGTAAGGCTGAGATTAAACAGACTGCATGGCAATGTTTTAATTCCTCATTTAGCTCATGTAGCACACAGCCGGGGACACCATCCGGTCCCATTGATGCTGTGTTTTAGCTTTAGAGAGAGCAGCTTTCACCTGCGATTTGAGATGTCCGGAGGCTACACTTTCGGCTAGGATAGTTATCTCTCCTTTAGGGGGAGTTTGCACAGTGACTGTCTGCCAGTATGTTGGCAATGTCTGTGGGTTCAGTGATTTTTGTATCATTTGGACTAATTCTGAGCATATCTGTGAGTTTCCACCCAGGTTCTTAACATAGCTCAAAAAGGCCTTATGATTGTCCTTTGAATCCATGGCAATTTTTCAATTTTCAAAATTGGCCTTAGTTGATTTTATGAGTGAGTTCGTATTTTTACTAATAATGATCAGGGGTGACTTCCTTTTATGGATTTTGTTCTATCATGAAATAGCTTTCTCCTCTTATTGTAAAGTTTGTTAAGGGCTGGGGTCCACCAGACTGGACGTTTGCCTTTTGGGGAAAAGAGTTGGTTTTATTTGGGATTGCCTGATCCATGCAGTCCTGGAGGTGTTCATAGAAGGCATTTGTAAGGGCTTCCACAGCTTGGGTTGTGGTTTCCTCTGACTCAGGGGCCTTGAAGGATACCACACCAGTCTTGAGTAGTGTGAAGTTTGCTTTAGAGAAGTTCTTCACTATGGTCTTTTGTTTGGGGTGGGGGGATGTGGATTTCCAGTTAGAGATAGTTTATGTGATCAGATACTCACTGAGGTGTGGAGCATTTTGTCCCCATGTTTGTGACAATGAGATCTAGTATATTTTCTCCTCTCGTGGGAACAGTGACTAGCTGTTCCATGGCATTGGAGAACATCGATATCTGTGTAGTAACAGAAACCTGGTTTAAGGCTCCAGAGAGCACCCCAGCATTACCAGGCTATATACCATACTTTTCGGCCACAGAACCCGGACCGAAACACAAAAGGTGGGGGTGTATCCATATTCATCAAAGATACCCACACCTCCAGGTTAGTGGCACAGCACAATGCCTCAGAGATCATCCATGTGCAACTAACAATGGGCAAAACTGCAATTCAAATTGTAGCTTGCTACAGATCACCCACTATGACACAAGACCCCCATTCTGCGTTTCTGGAGACACTGGTAGGACAGTCATTTTCCAAACACCCTAATATTGGGTGATTTCAATTACCCAAACGTTAACTGGGAGAACAACTCAAGTACTAACTCCCTTGCCCAACGCTTCCTAGAATTTATAAACTCGAACGCCTTGGATCAACTGGTCAACACCCCCATCAGAGGTGACAACATATTAGACCTCGTCATCACCAACATGGGTGACCAGTGTTCTACATCGGAGGTCAAACCCTCGCTGGTTAAATCAGACCATATACTAATCACTCTGGATATCCACATTCCGCCCCCACCACCAACCAAGGAAACCACCGTGAAAAACTTTTCAAAAGCAACCTTCACGTTACTTAAGACCAAGGTGGAAAGGTTCACAGCCACCATGCTAAAGGACAACGCTGTCCAAGCTGCTGAATCCCTTATGCATGGATCGTGCTATCCCAAGCAAAACCAAGACTCACTCCTCCAAAAAAAGGAAACCAGTCTGGTGGACCCCTGCCATAAAGAAGCTATACAATAGGAGGAGGAAACTAGTGCAGAAGAGAGTAAAATCCAAAGAAGTAAAGACATCCCTGATCAGTATCAGCAAGAAACCACGATCCCTCATAAAATCATCCAAGGCTAGGTTCGAAAGAAAAATTGCCAAGGAGTCCAAAGATGACCACAAAGTGTTCTTTAACTATGTCAAGAACCTAAGTGGAAACTCTCAGATCTGCTCTGAGTTGGTGCAGAATGGCACACAATACACTGAACCGACTGATATTGCCAACATTCTGGCAGACAGGTTTAGAGCAAACTTCACCCCCCTTTCACCCTCTAAATGGCCCATAAGAATGCAGTGCCCCGGCAATCACTGACACACAGGTTAAAACAGCCCTATCCAAAGCCAAAAATACAGCTTCAATGGGACCAGACGGTATCCCAGGCTGTGACTTACACAAGCTCCAAAATGAACTATCCCCTCACCTAAACACACTGTTCAAACTCAGCCTCTCTACAGGCTACATACCCATAGAGTGGCGCACGGCAACAGTTATCCCGCTCCACAAATGTGGAACCGCAACGGACCCCGGGAACTACTGCCCTATAATCCTGACTAGCCTGGTCTGCAAGGCTATGGAGCACATCATCATGGAATTCATTAACAGAGACATTGGGAACCTTCAAACATTGGACCCTACCCAATTTGGCTATGTTAAGGGTAGATCGTGCCTCCTAAACCTGGTGGACTTCTTTGAGACAGTTACCAAGGCTTAAGACGAGGGAAAGGAGGTCCACACAGCCTACCTAGACCTCGCAAATACTTTCGACACCATTCCCCATTCTGGTATTACATACAAGCTCACCAGCCTGAACATAAACCCCTACTTCACGAGATGGGTTGCCAGTTGGCTCACAGATAGAACCCACATGGTGAGAGTTGCAGGCTCTAGGTCCGACTCTAAACTGGTTACAAATGGTGGCCCCCAGGGCTCAGTCCTGGGACCCCTCCTCTTCGGTATATACTTCTCAAGAGGTACAGACAAGCACAGGAGGACTATGGCTGACCAAGTTTGCAGACGACTGCAAACTGGGGGCCATAACTGACTCTCCGGCAGATAAAGACATCCTCCAGAAGGGTCTCACTGAGACGTATACCTGGTGTCAAAATCATGGCCTCAAGCTAAATGCCAAAAAGTGCATAGTCATCCCCTTTGGGAAAAACCGAAGTATCCACGAACTGCCACATACATGGTAGTCCCCGAAATACAGAAAATGTAATAAGGGAACTGGGGACCCAAGTAGATAGTAATCTCTCCTTTGATAATCATATTGCCAAGGTGGTTAAAAAATCCTACTATGTGGCCCACCTAATCACAAAAGGGTTCTAGAACAAAAGAGGTTATTGTGCCCCTCTACTCATCAGACCCATCATAGAATACAACGCCCCATTTGGGATGTACCTTACAAGACACCTGCAACAGCTGGAAAGACCACAGAAGTACCTCGCCAAGAGGATTACTGGCCTCAAACATATGCCCTATGCAGCCCGACTGAAGAAACTCCAGCTGTACTCGGTTGCATAGTGCTTACTCAGAGGTGATCTCTGCCTGACATACAAGGCCATGTCCAACCCAGAATTGATGGACATGCTCCACCTAAACAAAAAAAAAAAAAAAAAATCCCCAAGAGCCACACGATCTAGGGATCTAAACCTCACCACTACGATTAATAGGACATGCTGCTGGAGGGATAGATTCCTGTCCCAGATACTCCCCATGCTTTGGAACAGGATTCCAATCTACATTAGGCAGAGCCCCTCACGAACACTCTAAGAGAAACCTTGACGAGTGGATGGGAAACAGAAAATTTACCCCGGGGATCACTGCAGTGGCTCTGCTGGACAGAGGCACAGGGAACTAATGGCTCTGCTGGACCGAGGCACAGGGAACTAATCAAAGGGGGCGGTGAAAGCTAACACATTCTGGCTAGGCTCGGGCAGATAGCCTAGTACTTACATATGAACCTATGTTATTTTTTCTCTTTTTGCTGAGCCTGAACTTGCCCAAACACTAAATGTAGGATTGTTAGATTCAGTCCATAAACAGTTACGGATGGCACATGAAAATGAAGTTGGCCTCATTAAGGATGCTGTGCCCGTTCAGATAACTTTAAAACCTAATGAACCTTTACCCTTAGTGGCACAATATACACTCTCTGTGGAGGAAGAGGCTGGAATAAAACAGGCAGAGATGCTTACAGATTTGTACAAGTCCGGACAGCTGTAAATGCTGTTGTAAACAGGCAGAGATGCTTACAGATTTGTACAAGACCTGAGAGCCGTAAATGCTGTTGTAAAGAGGCAGAGATGCTTACAGATTTGTACAAGACCGGAGAGCCATAAATGCTGTTGTAATACCAGCTTTCCATGTAGTCCCAAATCCTGCAGCCATTCTTCGCGCCATTCCCCTTGCAGCTAACACTTTCTCTTAATATTTCCTCAGCCTTCTTTTCTACTCCAATTCATTCAGTCAGTCAATACCTATTCGCATTCACCTACACAGGGAAGCAGTATACTTGGACACACTTGTCTCAAGGTTATGTTGAATCACCTCCTCCTCCTCTGTTTTTTAGAGAAATAAAGTGGCAATTAGACAAACTGCAGTTAACTTGTAAGTCTACCCTAGTGCAGTACGAAGATGACCTCCTCACAGTTTCACCCTCTGTGCCCACCTGTCAGACTGACAGTTTTCTTACTTACTAAGCTAGCTGAGTTGGGGTTTAAAGTTAACAGACCCAAATTGCAATTGTGGCAATCTCAGGTTCAATACTTAGGACATTTAATTTCTGAAAATGCACAGCACATTCTACCCTCTTGAATAACGGCCATTCAAACTGCTCAGTGGCCGACAACTCTAAAACAACTCAGAGGATTTCTTTGGCTAGCAGGATACTGCCAGCAATGGATATCAAATTATGCCGTAGTAAAAAAACCCTTGCTAGAAATGCTTAAAAAGGATTCCCCTGAACCGCTTCCATGGCGACCAAACCACGAACAAGATTTTGTTTAGTTAAAATCTCTTCTTTCAAACCCACCTGCTTCAGCATTACCAGATTATTCTAAACAGTTTTATCACTTTTGCTGTGAATGAAATCAGGTAGCTTTGGAATTACTGGCTCAAAAAAGAAACAATGGTTATAGGCCAATTCCCTATTACAGTATAAACCTCGATCCCGTAGCAGCCGTCCTCCCTTCATGCCTCAGAGCGGCAGCAGCAGCTGCCCACCTGGTGGACATGGCAACCTATCTTACTTTAGATCATAACACCTTTGTGGTAGTATCATATACTGTAGAAGTCTTACTATTAAAAACTAAGACCCAATATTTGTCTGCAACTAGACTTTCTAAACATGAACTGGCACTGCTTAATAACCCATCCTTACAAATTATTAGATGCCCACCATTAAATCTTGCCTCTCTTATCCCAACCACAGATGAAGGTGAACCATATAACTGTGCTTCTTTTGTTAACTATGTGCTTCCTCTTAGACCAGACATGCAAGAGACAACTCTTCAAAATCCTGACCTTATTCTTTTCGTCAATGGATCCTGTATACGGCAAAAAGATGGATGTCTAGCAGCTGCCTTCTCTTTATGTCCCGTGAACACTGTTTTGATAACTGGACAATTGCAGGGTAATGTCTCAGCTCAAGTGGCAGAATCACCCGTGCTCACAGAAGCTTGTAAATTAGCCAAGGACAAATGAGTTACTACATCTACCGATTCACACTACTGTCATGGTGTTGTACATTACTTTAGTACTTTGTGGAGAGTGTGTGGATATTTAACTTCTGCTGGGACCAAGGACAAATGTGTTACTACATCTACTGAGTCACACTACTGTCATGGTGTTGTACATTACTTTAGTACTTTGTGGAGAGTGTGTGGATATTTAACCAAATGTGTTACTACATCTACTGATTCACACTACTGTCATGGTGTTGTACATTACTTTAGTACTTTGTGGAGAGTGTGTGGATATTTAACTTCTGCTGGGACTAAGGACAAATGAGTTACTACATCTACTGATTCACACTACTGTCATGGTGTTGTACATTACTTTAGTACTTTGTGGAGTGTGTGGATATTTAACTTCTGCTGGGACTCTGATAAAAAAAATGCTGTTTTGTTCATGAACTGTTAGATGCTTTACTATTGCCAAGAAAGTGGCAGTGGTTAAATGTACTGCCCATAAATCAGCCTCCTCTTTTAAATCCAGACAAAACTATTTTGCAGACAGGGCAGTGAGACAGGCTGCTCTGTCACCACCTATTTAGGCTTTGTTTTTGCAGCTTTTTCAAACTGAAACTTCATCTGCATCATTGAATAAGGTGTTGCATTCTCAAAACTGTGCTGAAGATTCTGAAAGAGTAAGGTGGATTCGTGAAGGCTGCTGTCATTTCCTGGACTCACTTTGGTACCATCCAGATGGAAGTTTAGTAGCCCCATGACAGTTTTTAACCTCAACTGGTACAGGCTTATCATTTGCCATCCCACCTTGGGAAAAACGTATTAAAAACTTTTAACTGACTGGTATTCCCCTTATGCTTCAAAAGTCATCATTTACATACTTGTAATATATGTATTTCTTTTAATGTATCCAAATCTGTACTTGTTCCCACACAGCATATTAAAAAACGCTGGGACCATTTGGTAGTATTCAGTGGAATTTCATCAAACTCCCACAGTGTTTAGTGTTAGTAGTTGTAGATATCTTTTCAGGCTGGGTAGAACCATATCCTTATGTAAAAAATGATGCCGGTACTGTAACAAAAAAGTTGGTATACGAGTTAATCCCCAGGTTTGGGGTTCCTTGCGACATATAATCTGATAGAGGTACTCACTTCACTGCACAAATAATACAAGATCTTTGTAAAATGCTGAATGTCAAACTGAATTTTCATGGTCCACACAGACCTCAGGCTTCAGGTATGACTGAATGAGTCAGACACTAAAAACTAAGTTGGCTAAACTCACTGCTGAAACAGGTTTCAAAGTGGCCAAAGGCTCTGCCTTTTGGTATTGTTCACTCTACGAAGTGCAGTTAGTGCTCCAACAAAGTTCTTGTCCTACAAAATCTTAATGGGCAGGCCCATGAGAATGCCAGCCACACCCCTTCCAGCAAATACAGAATTGCAATTGACTGATGATGTTTTACTCTTATTACAAATATTTTGTTTCTCCTCTGCAGCACTATCATTCACAGGTCGCTGCAGGTCAACTTCACCCTGATCCAGATGATGTGAGACCAGGCGACTGGGTCTGCGCTCAATCCTTTTCCAGAAAAATGTCACTTCAGCCCCACTGGAAGGGGCCGTTTCTTGTCCTCTTCACCACAGCCACAGCCGTTCGACTAAAAGGGTCTCCTACCAGAGCCCATATTTCTCATATTTGCAAAGCAGTTCCAGCTAAAGGACAACAACCTATCCCCTTCACCCCTCCTGCTGACAATGACAAACCAGTGTCTTCCTGTACCAGACAAAAAAAACAGTTAGTTGAAAAACAACGATGATGACGAACACTGATAATTTGCCAAAAAAAGCCACACGCTCTAGGGACCTAAACCTTGTCACTACAATAAACAGGACATGCTGAAGGGATAGATTCCTGTCCCAGAGACTTCCCATACTCTGGAACAAGCTACCCATCTATGTCAAGCAAAGTTCTTCATTAGCACTCTTCAAGAAAAATCTTGATGAGTGGATGGGAAATAGGAAATACACCCCGGGGATCACTGCTGTGGCTCTGCTCGACAGGGGTACAGGAAAATAACTTTCTTGGGTGGCGTAAGCCAATGAACCTTGTTGGCTAGGCTTACTTAGGCCCTTGGGCCGATAGCCTAGTACCTATGAACCTATTTCCCTCGAGTCAGTTGACCAAGTGTTGCTCATGGGACAAAAGCATCATTTTCAACTGCTACTGCACTTATTTGGCATTCAGCAGCAACAGCCACAACAAGCTACATCTCACCCTTGTCTGGACATCTGTGAAAACCCACTTCGGCCCCACTCAGCTCGCTTTTCCTGTGTCCTTCTAGTCTTGAAGACTACAATCGTTATTTGTCTTACTGCTACACTTTATGATTGCTGCAGAAACTAAGTACTGTTCAACCTTTTCATAAGAGGGTGCACAGATCTATGGCACCTAGGCCTAACAAAACAGCAGCGAGTTGGCATCCTTCGTTTAATACATTCAATGCTATTCTACAGACATACAGTGACATTTAATGTGAGCAATTGTTGGGTATGTGCCACCATACCAACTGCACATATTGGCATTCCATCTAGCGCGTTTCCTCTGAATGTCTCAGAGACTCGACTGACAATGCAAAAAAGCGAAGGAGTAGTAAGACTGACAACTAAACCTGTAGCCCTCCCATTACAAGAAACTTAGAGGACCTTTTTGTTTTCAGTACAATGGCACCCAAGCTGCAGGGTATAGCACGTGTATTATTAGATTAGTCAGTAAACCATGTAAATATAAAGGGAAAGGAATAATATGTTGAGAGCAGTCAGAAAATGTGACTGATGATGATCCAGTTTATAAACTTGCAAACAGACTTAGCCCATTTAGGCATGCAACAATAATAAATGAAGACTCAAATCCATATGTATATGCATTAGAACAAGGTTATTATTTTGTTTGTGGTAAAAAGGCTTACAGATGGCCAACGACTGATTGGGGAGGTAGTTCTTTTGTTGCAATTGCTGCCCCAGCTATCCAACATACAAAGTATTTGTAATAAATAAAAATAAATTTGTAATAAATAAGTAAAGTAATGGAAAAATCAGAAATGTCAGACAGACTCAAACTGTAAAAAGTCCAGTTGGTAGAATTGATGCATCTTGGATTAAACATCATGATTTAGAAAAAACAGCTGTTGAAGGACTTTCGCATATGGACCTTAGTGATCTTGTTATTTCTGGGGTGGAAATGGCTCCTGCTTATGGAGCCCCAAAAGCAATATGGGAATTACAAAGTTATTCAAGTTGTTAGAAGTTCTCAGCAATGCCATATTTGTGGAGGTGAACTTAATCACGACAGAATTGAATGCTATGCATGCTGTGGTGCTGCAGAACAGAATGGCGCTCGACTTTGTGCTTGCATCGAAAGGGGGTACGTGTGCACTCATGCATGAGGAATGCTGTACGTTTATTCCTGATAAGAAGCACGACATACGTATTAATTTGGAAATTATCCAGAAAGTGGCTGAGCTGTCAGATAATAAAGAAGCTGATAGCTCGCACTGGGCATGGCTCACTAATCTGTTCTCTGAGTGGGGTGGTGGTATTTTAAAATTTATAATGCTAATTGCAATAATCATTAGGGCTTTATTTTTACTTTTACTTTTATGCAAAACTTTAATATCTAAATTGATTGCATCTTAAACTTTGATAATATTGCAAAATGTATATCTTAACTGTTTTGATAATGTGCCTCTTTCAAAATGTGATATTGAAGGTGTTATGGAAAATGAAAAATGAAACAAAAGTCTTTGAAAGATTTGGCAAAATGTACAAAGGTGTTTTTGGTTTCTGAAAAGCAGACTTTCATTTGATGCTCTCTAAGCATCAAAGGGGGAATTGTAGAGGTTGAGAATAATGAAATGAAATGCAAGTATATGCCAACAGGTTAGTGCACATGAATGCAAGAACATCCTGAAGTTGTGGAAAAATACTGGAAAGAAGTTTCTCATAGTTTCTAGTACCTTAGCCTGAGGCCCTGCTTTTCCTTGCAGGCACGTAGTAGAAAGGACAATTATTCCTTATTTACGTTAAAATATAGATAAGTATGAAGCATAATTTCTTCCAGCTTGTTAATTTTCTATTGGATACAGAGTAGTGCTCTGATGTATGAAATGTACCTTTCTGTTATATTTCTATTGGATGTTAGCAAGTTTCATAGATAAAATTTATTATCATAGTAAGATTTCCTATAAATTATTCTTATTTCTTTTGTTTGGGGAGATATGACTTTCTGAGTACTGTCTCCAACACATGTGTTTTTCTATTTTAATACAAGAGCTGTAGTTTGAACTGCCAGGAGACTAAGCATTTATTTAACAAGTTTTAACAGGACCTATATCTTACAAGGAAGTGGTATGGGATTTTTGCCTATGGAAAATTGAATGTGGAAAGGCTCAACTGCATTGTCCTGTCTAACCAGCCTTAGGATATACTTATTTTTATGTAAATCAACACACCACCACCTTTAGTCCCTTGTCTGTGTAGTACCTGGTTTAAATGTGTAGAAGGCATTACAGCCTTGCACTGCCAGTGTGCTCTCCATGGCTTTAAACCACGTCTCAGTGACTACACAGACATTCGCATTCTCTGGTGTAAGGACAGCTTGTAGGGAGTGGAGTTTCTCATTTAAACTCCTAACATTGAGCAGTAACACCTTTATATTTTGTTGGTTTAGATTTGCTATGTTAGAAATACTTTCAGTTTGGCACTGAGGAAGGTCAATGTTTTTAAGTTAATATTTGAAAGCCTAGAGGGGAGAGGTATGGATCATCTCTGGCAAAGCAGCATGGTCTGTTATCCATCTCCTTCCGTGCTGACAAATACTGCACCCCCCTTAGAATGACACCAGAATCAAAGCCAATTATTAAAGTTAATCATCTTCTGCTCATATTGTGGCATCACCCTTGCAGAAGGTAAAATGCTGCTCAATGCTAGGCTCATACTAGCCTGGAACACACATTCTAAGAATTCCATGATATCCCTTCCTCATACAGTTTAGGGAGGTATGTCTCAGGTCATTTACACCCATATGGACTATAACATAGTCATACTGGTACTTGTGGTCCAATAAACTGACTACAAGCTAAATGCAGCGGATCCTGGCCCCTGATAAACAACTGACCATGACTTTCACCTTACTCAGCCTGGTGAGAGGGACATCAGTGTATCTCACACCAGAGTTTCCAATGGCCAGAATGATGGATTGTATGGTGGCTTGACTTGAGCCTAGAAGTAGAGGTTCCTTCAGATGTGGCTGCTTGTATTGATGTGGGTGTTGTTTTGAGAGTGTATTTGGGGCTGCCAAGAGTATCTGTTATGTGTACTTCATCTAGGGGGCCTCTGAGTTTAAGTAGGTTACATTCAAGTACCTCGGCATATGTGGGTCTATGTGTCTGCTTTGAACTTTTGTGATGGGTGCAGCATACATACTGGCAACCTGCTTGACATTAGGAGTGCTTTTATGTGAGAGCTTTGCCTCCAGTGACATTGTGTAACTACATCTCACACACATATCAAGTGTAACTAGGACAACTGGATGGATGGGGAACAGGAAATTTATCCCTGGATTGGCACTTGTTTCTAATGGACACAGGCACCCTTTAAAGGAAAGGTTCATCCTAGAACTAAAAAAAAATCTGTTTTTTTTTCACTCTGTTTCCTGACCTATTTTAACACCTTGAAATCACTCAAAGTGTTTTATTTGTAATGTTAGCCTGTTTTCCACAACATGGCTACCAATGGGGCTTGATGTATCAATGTGATCTTGTTCTCCCTCAACTTTCTCTTTCCCATAATGCTTTGTATGACTCATGCCAGACATAAGGAAGTAACTGTGAATTCCCATGCCATTGACATATAATGGGATTTGTGTGAGTCACTGTTTTCTTCTTAACCTTCTGTAAAAGGACTCCTCCTTTTCTGTCTCTAATCACCCTCATTTATGTTTGGTTCAGACCTTGCTTCACACTATACTTAGAAGTTATCCAGCTACAAGCCAGAAAAGTAACTAAACTGCAGGCCTTTGTTCAGAATTTTCTTTTGTAGTCCAAGAGGAACTGATCCTGCAAGGGTCTCTCAGTGCAGTGACAGTTTTAACACCTCTGCAGTATTGCGAGGGGAGGGAACTGTCAATTCCTCTTGAACTACAAAAGAAAACCCTGAACAAAGGCCTGCAATTTAGCTACTTTTCTGGCTATAGCTGTAGCTGCATAACTTCCAAGTGTAGTGTAAAACAAGGTCTGAGCCAAACAAAAATGAAGGTGATTAGACAGAAAAAAGCAGTCCTTTTACAGAAAGTAAAGAAGATAACAGTGACACCCACAAATCCCATTATATGTCAAAGGCATGGGAATTCACAGTTACTTCCTTACGACTGGCATGAGTCGTAAAAAGCATTATGAAGAAAGAGAAAGGGTTGAGGGAGAACACGATCATGGTCATACATCAAGCAACACTGGTACCCATGTTGTGGAAAATAGGCTAAAATTAAAAATAAAGCACTTAGAGTGATTTTGAGCATATCTCAGCCTGGAAACATCAAAATCTGGACAAAGGCCCATGAAAAATAGGTACAAATCTGTATGCTGATTAACATAAGATTTGCATACATAAGTAACCCCACCCACTCCAATGGAATTGTGGGATACCAACTGTCAAATGCAAACGGAAGAACAGACAACCAAAATATGGCCCTGTTTTTTTTTAAATGTGTAGCAATGATGTTCACTGGGAAGGGAGAAGATGATGAACCTTAGGATTTTGTTTTTGGTGACTTGCAATATGTGGGTTTTGCGGTAAAAGTAGGGCATTTGATGGTAGGCATTAGCAATATTCTTATCTTAGCAAAAGAATATTTTAGTTTGCTAGGACCTCCAAAAGTCATTCTCCATGGCCTACTGTTCAGTGGCGTAACTAGAGTTTGTGCCCCCTGGGGCTGTCTTTGAATTTGTCACCCTTCCCATCTCACAAAATCATGGTAGAATGGGCCTCCCCCTGCAGCCATTTTAATGTCCCATTACTTGGCTATTTTGCCCCATTTACCATAAACACTGTAATGTGCATACTGCTTTACTGCTCCAATGATTATTTGGATTTAATTTAAACCTTTTATTTTACATTTTATAGCACAAACACAGACATATGGTAAGCAAGGCAATACAGTCTCACAATTTAAATAGACTTAGCATTAAAACTTGTCTGCCCTTGAACTTACATTAATTGAAACAGGATTGAAACCCACATTCAAAGAAAATGCAAGTGACCAGTGGCGGATAAAGATTACCTTTGGGCTGTTTTCAAATCACAGGCCCCTTGCACACGAAAAATACAGGTGTCCTTTGATACACCTTCCTGAGTGTATTAAATTACATTCCTTGTATAACATACAGCACACTTGTTACAGTGTGTGTTAAATTTATTGTTTTGAACATTTTTCCAGTAAAAAATAAAACAAAATGCATGAACCAATAATGACAAAACTGTCCAATTCACAACATTTCCATCAAAAGTCTACTCAAACTTCTACAATCCACATCTCTGCAGAAGCAAAAGTCATCTAAATAATTCCACATTAAAGTCTATAATCAATGAAGAGGTTGTTGCTAGCAAACAACTTTATATTTCATTGTTTCATCTACAAATAAAGTTCCTGTTGCCACTTGAGGAATAAATTGCTAGTAATACTGCAATAGGGAATGGATGGCAAACTGATAACAGGTTCCAAGGTATCGCCGCCAAAGAAGACATTCTCAGGACTGCAGCGTCCACGCCCCTTTAAAAGTGCAACACAGTACAGTATCAGCAATCCATTTACATACTGTGGGAGTAGAACCCACAGCCTTCTGCATCAAAAGCAAGTATACTACCTGTTGTGCTACTAACAGAAACAGAGGTGGCATAAGCAGCACTAAACTTCTCTCCCCTGAAGAACTAAGCATTTTTCAAGGTCTGCTCCACTTTTATTGAAATTTCTGTAGTTTATGTTTGCTTATCGGATCAGCCACAGCACAGCTTTGAGCAAGGCAGTAAGTAGTTTTGTAAAGCATTGCCATTTGAGTAGTCCATTTATTGGTTTCATTGACATTAACAGCAATTTATCCAGAACTACAAAAGTAAAGCTAAGGGATACATGGCTGAATATTGAATTAGTTGTTCACAAGACTGAGAGAATAGAATTTTTTTTAATTTTAGCATTTAAAAGTTGGCATCAAAATATGAAAGAATTAACTGTGTAGTAAGACAAGTATTACTGTCATCTCCCTTTTGGGCTGTTTGGAGTTTTTACATCTCTCACCCTCCCACATTCCAATAAGTTTTGCCCTCCTACAGACAGACACACACACACACACACCTACATTCAAACTAATTTCAGCAGTAGCACACGCTGAACTACATTCAAACTAATAACAGCAGTAAATGAGTTCCTTAATAATACTGCAAAAACTTGAAAATAACATTGCAAAAGAACTAGCAGTACAGTCACACACCGTCTGAACTAATAACAGCAGTAGGCAAGTCTCTTTCCAATTGAGTCCCTTAATAACACAGCAAAGGAAGTAGCTCTCTCGTACATATCTTGTCAATGCAGTGCAGTTCAATGCAAGAAAAATACCAGACCGTTCCTATCAATGTTGCGCCATTCATAAGAAATTAAGTAAAGAAATAAATACCCGACCATTCGTTCCTAAGAATTAAGTAAACATTAATGCAACACACACTCCTTGAAAAAAAAAAAACAAACATCTCGTCTGAACAGTGACTTGAAAATAAAAACAAACCTCTTGTCTGAACTACCTTCAAACTAATAACAGCAGTAGGTAGGCCTCTTTCCAATAGAGTCCCTTAACAAAGACTTGAAAATAATGTTGCAAACAAACTAGCAGTACACTCGAAAATACTTTCTCTCATACATATAAGCAGTACTGCAGTGAGAAATCAAAGAGATTCAATGCAGCACTGTTCATAAGAATTAATAAGTAACCATCAAATATCAAAGCAAGAAAAAGACTGGACCGTTCTTATCAATGGAGCGCTGCTCATAAGAAATTAAGCAATCAAATACCGGACAGTTGGTTCCTAAGAATTAAATAAACATTAATACAAGAAAGCACCATTCATAAGAAATGAAGCAAACATCAATGCAGGAAAAATACTGGACCGTTCCCTTACGTAAAGTCTTTTTTTTTTTATTGACTTACTGGAGTTGGGGTAGAAAGAACTGCTGTTGTAAATTAAATTTAGTAATGGCTCAGCAGCTGAATCCTAAAAGGCTGGCTGGCTGCCTCATGCTGACGTCATCATGCATGCCCTGCATGTGATGTCAGGAATGGTCCAAAAAAAAAAAAAAACTTCAAAAAAGCCCAGGAAATTCAGAAATTAAAGGGTCCACACGGAAATTCGTGGCACCCCAATATTTTGCCCTCAAAACCAGTATTTGCCAAGGAATTCAGTATGGTTGAGAGGTATGATGTTGAGGTGTTCAAACAGGTAAGGAGACAAGGAGTGAAAAAAAAAAAAAGATTTTTCTTTTAGTTCTAGGGTGGAGTTTTCCTTTAAATGGTTCACTTCCCAGGCTCCTGCTTGTAACTGTTTAATTTAATCGCTCAAACCCCTGCTTACACTTAGAGTACCTGAAGTTGTCAGAGATTTCAGATGCATGGCTATGCTTGAAAAGGCCCTTGTGGTCATTAGCCTAGTAAAAACCTATGAACCTATACCATATCAGTTTGAGAATTAGCTAGTTGTTAGTAAATATGATGCAATTTCTACATTATTTCAGGATGCCCATATCCACCACGCCGGTAAAGGAAATAGTTGGGAAAGTTCATATCCAGGGCTAATGGCTCTTTTTATTGATTATATTCTCATTGCAACCGTCTAAAGTAATGTCAGGAGTATCCGATTTGCAACTCTGGGGGCTGTGCTTGTCACTGCAAACTAGCTGCCCCATGTGCAGCTAGGTACTGCTGAAATGTCAACGTTGCTTTTACAGGAAAAATGTCAACTCATGGTATATGCATCTATGTAGGGCATTTCTAAACACTAGAGGGGAAACTAATAAGTAGACCCTAATAATTTAAGGATGAAGTATTTAGGAAGATATTCTGAAGTTAAGTTAGACAGCAGTTAATCAAGCAGTACTTACCAAAAAGAAAAAATTAGCTTGTCAAGAATGATGACAAGAGGAGATCTGCCTGCCTGGCTACTACTACTGCTTGACCCACCACAGCTTCACACTGCTGGGATGCAATACTGTTTTGCTAATTTTTTCTCACCAAAAAAGCAGCACCAATCCCAAGATGAGAAGCAGGCCACAGGCTTTTTGGTGATCAGCAGTTTTGTCCCAGAAGATGCAGGGATCTGTAGGCAAATGTGGGAGGGTGACTTAATGGCTAAGGTGTTTGCCTTACAAACACAAGGTGCAGGGTTTGAGCCTCACAAGGGATAATTGACTAGGCTTAAAATGGCTCGCAAGGGCAGTTAGCTTAGTACTAAACTATGTTGTAGCCTTTTCCTAGCAGATGTTCTGAACAGCAACCAGACCAATCAGGAAGGCCTAACACAGGCACTCACTGCCCAGTCGGAAACGGTGATCAATGTCCTCTGCTCCTTCTCTCACCAGGAGAAAAATATAAGCACAGATTCCAAGCTGGTACCAATGAAGCAGTTATCAGTCAGTCTCCTGGAAATAATGTCCCTATGCTCCTTCTCTCACCAGGAGCTAGAGAGAAGCACTAATCCCAAGATGACTACTGAAAGGCAGAATGTAGGATCTCCAATAACTGCTGGTCTTGGACCAGATGTTGCAGATTTTAAAGGTAAGATGGAAAAATGGATTAATATCCTAAGAGTTGCAGTGTGCACTAAGCAGTTAGATATGAAAAAGAGGGGATAACTCGGGCTTTAGCAATCTCTGTGGAGAGCCAGTAATTTAAAAACAGCAAAAAAGATTGGAAGGGGTGGACACTTTGTATTCTGGCTCCATGGAATACAGTGGGATAATCAATAAATTTAAATAGCTGAAGGGGAGTGACTTCACAAAATGATAATAGCCAATGAAAGACGATGGAAAGAAACATGTGGTCAAATTAACATAAGGGGCAGGCAACTATAAAGACAGTTGAGTTTAAAAACACAACAGCACCAGAATGGAGAAAATTTCATTTCTGTGTCACTCAAGAGCTTAAATATGCAATTAAAAGCAGCATTCAAATAAAATACGGTGCAAAGAAAGCACACCACAGTATACAAACTAGAAGGAGTCAAAGAAGCGATATAAAATACAAGAAAATAAAAAACAAACTAACCTTTCCCTTATAGCAATCTATTGCACAGTCTGAGCTTTTCTATCATCTCACTTTGGATACTGCCCTTGAACACACTACAATTTGCTCGTTTTGGATGCTACAGGACTTACAGGTCCTTTCATTCCCCTCTTTCTCTCAGCAATACTTTCTGCTGTCATTTCTCTACCTACTGAGACTTCAAACGTACCTGCAGAGTTTCATACTTTGGTGTTCTATCCGCAGACTGTTGTCAGTTCAAAATACACAATGACTTAGGTCTTGCTGTTTTAAAGAAGTTTCTTATAAAATACTCCTTGGCAACTTATTTAAAATCAGAGTGTTAAATCAATTCAGAGGCCAACTTGCGTGCAGAAGTGCAAGCCCAATAATAATGAAGATTCAGAGATGTACTGCACTCATCCAACATGAAACTCTCACTATGGATCCCAGCATTCCACTCACCTTAGTCATAGTCCTTCCACATTCTTCACTTTAATGCATTGTGGGTACTACCAGGACTCTGATGTCCTTTCCACTTCCAGTACTTCTCATCTCCTTGGTAAGTAGTTTCCCTGTAATGCTGCACCCACACAGTATCACTTTACATTTGATTTTGCTGAAAGTGAGATGGCACATCAACCCTGCCACACTGACCCAATCCCTCTAGAACCTTTTTCAACTTTCACTAAAGCTAAACACCAAAAGGTTCATTCTGCTAATCAGTTCTCAATGTTTGCAGTGCCTACCTTTGTAGCACTTGCTTGAGACCTCCCATGTCTTTTTCACTCACTTCCTTAACTATCAAATTCTCAGGATGATTCCTCTGCATGTTACCTTGTGGTAGGAGAACACTTGTATTTTTAAAAAAGTAAAGGCCAGTGACTGGAAGACAATAAATCCAAAGTCCCACGGTTAAGTGTTACAATATTTTTCAGTTTTTTTCCCCCATTCTGCTTTTCAAGATTCCTCTCTCCCAAATTGAGAAAATGTGTGAGTGGTGCAGTGGCTACTGATAAGCTAGGTTAAAATGTTCAGTCAACACTGTTATTCTGCTTTCTAAGCTAATGACATCTAACTGAGGGATAGAAGGAACTCCACAGGAAAAATATATATATATATATATATATACTTATTTAAGTTTAAGATTATGAGCTAGTAATAAGCATCATCATGTATGCTCTGAACTTGAAGCCATTAATCTTCCTTATATGGTGCAAGTTACTGAACCAGAACAGTGCTCTGAAGTCATCTTCAAATGAGGCTACTCTGCCTAAAGCTTATCAAATTAGCAAACTAAATACAAAAAAGGTAGTAGTAAGAGAAAGATGGAGAGAGATTTTACTGCAATCACCAGCTTTACTCTAATAAACTGGACTTACGTAGATCTCCACCCAGCAGAGCTTCGGCGAGTGGTGGATTTCGTTCTTTAAGGAGAGACAGCTCATGTGGATTGGCAAGCAGCATATCTCGCAGCAGAGCTGGATTGTCAAGACCCTGAGGTGATGTAGCCAATGAAGAGTTAGGAGTAGTTACATTTGCTGATCGTGATGTTTGGGTTTCAGGTGGACGTCGCTGCTGGTTCGAAGTCCCAGGTACAGCAATACTGCTGAAGTCTATTCTGGGTAGATCTAAACAAATTAGAAGACCACCAAATTAAACAAAGTCATAGGAAAAGTGAAGCAAATCAAATTATGTAAACCAAAATAAAAATCTCGTGCATGTTCAAAAGTTGTGCAGTAAAAAAAGAAGTTATGTACTCACCATAACGTTCCATCTCAGTAGTTGTACTTCATTTGTCTTTAACCTGTGGGTTACAGATCTGTATCGGACCCAAACCGGCAACTTCTATTAGCATCAACTCTGAGCTTCAAACTCTTCCCCTTACCCATAATACAACTCCAGTGCCTTCCATCCCCAGATCAAGTTTGCTGAACCTTATATTGATAACCCGACCTGAAAAAAGTTTACCTGTGACCTATACTGCAGCCCGAAGGCTGATCACATGCCAAGGTCCGGGGGAAGGAAGGAGGGACGGTTGAAGACAAATGAAATACAACTACTCAGATTGAACTTTATGGTGAGTACATAACTTCTTTATCCGAAGTAGTTTACTTAATTTGGTCTTCAACCTGTGGGACAGAGTCCCCAGCTACTAAACTCCTGAGAGGCCTTCATGGAAGGATATTCCGGAGCACCGTGGAACCAAAGGATGCACTCCTTCTGGAAGCCAAACCCAATTTGTAATTAGAAATAAACGTATGAGATGAGGGCCAAGTAGCTGCAGAACAAATATCATCCAAAGACACTCTAGACCAAAAGGCCGCAGACATAGCCATGGACCTAGTGGAATAAGCTTTCACCTGACCTGGAGGAGACATGCCTCTGTCCTTACAGACCTGCATGATGCATGAAGAAATCCATCGACCTTAGAGATAGGTTTCCCAAAAAAGGTTTACAGAAGGATACAAACAACTGATCAGATGTACAGAAATTTTTTGTCCTATGTAAATAGAATCGTAACTGTCTATGAACATCCAACATGTAGAGTTTGTATTCCATCTTGTTAGTAAAATTAGGAAAAAATACAGGCAAATCATTGGTCTGACTGATAATGACTGGTGATGCCACCTTAGGAAGAAAGGATGGATTGGTTCGAAGGGAAACCCTATCTTTGTGAAAAATCATGTAAGGAATCTTGATAGACAAGGCCTGCAATTCTGAAACCCTTTTTGCAGAGGTAATAGCCACCAGAAAAGCCGTTTTCCAAGATAAAAATTTTAGATCTGAAGTTGCGGCAGGCTGGAAAGGTGGAGCGATCAAAGCTTGAAGAACCACAGTAAGGTCCCATGGGGGGAACAGGATCTTTGATTGAGGGGCGTAACAAATAGGTGCCTTTGATAAAGGCTTTACACAGTCTGGAAGAGGCTAAAGAAGCAGAATTCCCGCCCACATGAAAAAGAGATGACAGCCAACTGAACTTTCACAGTAGAAGAACTAGCTCAGTGTTGAAAAATATCAGCTAGAAAATCAAGAATGTTGGAAATAGGAGCCGCGAAAGGGTCTAAACTCCTTTGAGAGGCCTAAAAGGAAAAACGTTTCCACTTGCTGCGATAAACCTTCCTGGTCAAAGACTTATGAGCAGTCACCAGAATAGATCTAAAGTACAGCTGTGTACACTTACCATAAATGTAGATGTTAGAGTGTATTCACTGTTGCAGTCATCACTTTTGGGTTATTTGCTTGCAGTGGCCCCCAGTCGGCCTGATTAACAGTCTTGGGTCCTGTGTCGGTTGAGGTCCCTTCTTCCATGACGTCAGGTCGTCAAGGGTATAAAACATGCAGCCGATGACATTACATCAGTTTTTCTTGCCCCAGATGTCAGGTGCTCCCTTAATGGGAAGCAATTAAATCTATAAATATACAAGGTTATACCTCCAACAAAAAAGCAAATACACCAAAAAGCTTTTGCAAGCGGATAACCCAAATGTAATGACTGCAACAGTGAATACACTTGAACATCTACATTTATGGTAAGTGTACACAACAGGAGGAATTTAAATAGAATTAGGACCAGCTAAATGGCCCTGCAAGACTGGAGTGGCAAAGCCAGCTCTGGATTTAGAGAAAATTGACAGATGGTAATGCTTGGTGAAAGTATGTACAGAACTCCAAGTAGCAGCTTCTAGGATGTCCCTGGTAGGAACACCTCTGAGAAAGGCTATAGAGATAGATGCAGCCATGGAAAACCTATCCCACATGGGATCAGACCCACTCTACCAGGGCTGCATCTATCTCTACAGCCTCTCTCAGAGGTGTCCCTACCAGGGACATCCTAGAAGCTGCTACTTGGAGTTCTGTACATACTTTTTTGCTACAAACAAATGCAATGGCCTATCCATTTGGAAATGGTTTGCTTTGAAATAGCCTTCCCGTCTGCCCCTGCAGCAAATGCCACTGGCAGTTGATTAGATTTCCTTTGAGGTTTAGTTCTGTCCAAGAAGAATCTTAAGTTGTCAGTGCACATCTAAGTAGTGCAAAATCCGTTCCCCTTTGTTCTGTGGATTAGGAAAGAAGGTTGGCAAATGTATGGACTGATTAAAGGCCACACTGGATACAACTTTGGGCATGAAGGAGGGATTGGTCCTGAGGGACACCCTGTCTGCATGAAAGATGATGAAAGGCTCCACTGCCATGAGGGCCTGTAATTCAAATACCCTTTTTGTTCAGGTGATTGCTAAAAGGAAAGTGGTTTTCCAAGAAAGGAAATTTAAGTCTGCAGTGGCAGCTGGCTCGAAAGGAGGAAAGGTGAGCTTTTCCAATACAAAGTTGAGGTCCCAGGCTGGAGAAGGAGAGCTCCTGGGTGGTTGTGGATTTTTGGCCCCTCTGAGGAACTGCTTAAGCAGTGGATGAGAGAAGAGGGGTGGTTCTGTGTTATAATGAGCCGAGATGACTGAGGCATGAATTTTGATGTAGGAGAAAGACAGGTCTTTAGGAAACTCAGTTAAGTATTGTAAGATCTGAGGTAAACTGGGCACTGTTGTGCTCATCCCTTGAGACTGGTTCCAGGCACGGAATTGTTTCCGTTTTCCAGCGTAAGACTTTCTGGTTCTAGGCCTCCTTGCCTCTAAAATGATATCCATCACTGGTTTACTGAGAGATGGTAAAGGAGAAATTATGTAATTAGCCAGGCTGCTAGATTCAGTGTTTGAAGTTGAGGATGCAGAATCTGGTTCTCCTACTGAGACAATACAGTAGGAGTCCGTGGCAGGTGCCATGGGGCCCACAGTGACACACTGCGCAGGAGGAGGGTACCAGTGTTGGCATGGCCAGTCTGGTGCAATCAAAATCTTCCTTGGTTTGTCTTGTTTGATCTTTAGTAGTACTTTGGAGAGCAGAGGCAGAGGAGTAAAGGCATAAACCAATAGGTTTTTCCAGCTGAAGGACACAGCATCCACTTTCCAAGCTTGTTTGTGGGGAGTCCTTGTGCAGAATTTGTCCAACTGATAGTTTTATGGAGAGGCAAACAGGTTTATATCTGAGCTCCCCCATTTGCTTGTCAACATGTTGAAAATCCTTGGTTCCAGTTCATAGGTTCATAGATTAGTACTAAGCTAACTGCCCTTTCGAGCCATTTTAAGCTTAGACAATTAACCCTTGTGAGACTCAAACCTTGCACCTTGTGTTTGCAAGGCAAACACCTTAACCATTAGGCCACCCTCCCAACCCACCATTACGCCACCCTCCCAACTCATTCCATTCCCATCCCAGTTTCCATTCGTTTGGGTCCATGAGGTTTCTACTTGGTTCGTCTGTCAGTGTATTTAGTTTTCCTGGCAGAAATTGAGCTTGTAAATGCACCTGATAGCTCAGGTCTGTGTTCCACAATGCCATGGCTAGTCTGCAGAGGGGGTAGGAATGTGTACCCCCCTGCTTGTTTATCTACCACATAACAGTGGTTTTGTCCGTCTTTATCATTAATTGTCCTGGATGACTGTGGCCCTTGAAGGCTGTCAGAGCATTCTGTACAGCTAACATTTCTTTTTGATTGATATGCGGGTGCATTTGACTTGGGATCCATTTGCCTGGGAATGCACTTCCCTGCCAGGTGGGCCCCCCCCATGCATAGTCTGATGCGTCGTTGTTAAGGTTTGGAAGCCAGGGGGGTAGTGTGAATGGTAGTCCCCTGTTTTGGTGGCAGGCCTCTGCCCACCAAAGGAACTCTAGGCGTAGGCAAGGTATGACAGGAATCATTGCCTCTAGATCCTGCGAATGTTGACACCATATGCTTTTGAGATACCATTGCAGTTTCCTCATATGCAGCCTTGCATATAGAATTAGAAGAATGCAGGAGGCCATGAACCCCGAGGCTTGCAGTATTTGCCTTGCAGATAACTGGGTTTTTGTGGCCACTTGTTTGAAATAGGCTGTCAAATGAATCCGTTTCTGTGGCGTGAGGAAAGCCATCTGGGAAGTTGTATTCAAGCTTGCTCCCAGGAATATAATTTGTTGACAGGGTTCCAGTTGTGATTTCTTTTCGTTTATGGTGTACCCCAGTTAAGTCAGTACCCTTCAAACAAAGGCCAGATGATTCAAAAGTATGTCCTGGCTTTCTGCCTGAATTAGACAATCGTCCAGATATGGGTACATTTGAATATTTCTTTGCCTGCAGAATGCAATGACTGGAGCTAGGCACTTTGTGAATACCCTGGGCCAGTAGATAAGCCAAAGGGCAGTGCAGAGAACTGATAGTGCATGTAGCCTGCTTTGAAGCATAGGTACTTTCTGCAAGACTCCCTGACAGGGATGTGCAGGTATGCTTCTTTTAAGTCTAGGGTTGCCAACCATGCATCTTTGCCTAGCATAGGAAGCAGCTGGTGAAGTGTCAGCATCCTGAATTTTGGAATCACCAGAAAGGTATTTAGAGTAGAAAGGTCCAGGATAGGACACTATGTATTGCCTTTTCTGGGTACCAGGAAAAGTCTCGAATAGAACCCTTGACCCTTTTCCTCTTCTGGTACCAACTGAATAGCCCCCATGCTTAAGAGAGTACTTGATTTTGGGCCTCTGCCCACCGATTTGGGGGTAGATCTGGCCACCTGCTTGGTGTTGGTAAGGTGGGGAAGTGAAATCTGTATCCTTGGGACACTATATTTAAAACCCATTTGTCCTGGATAATGAGTTCCCAGTTTTTGGCCTGCAGGCCAATCTTTCCGTCTAAAGGAGCATTCAGTTGCGAAGTGCTTGGAAGTTTTAAAAGCAAGTCATTGAGACTGTTTTCCATAGGTGGGAGTCTTACTACTCCCTGATTTGGGTGTGGAAACCCCCCACTGCTTAGTCTTGTGTGTCCCCCCTGGGACTGAACCCTGAGGTTTCTGCTATGTCTGGGTATGGCTTGAGAAGACCTTGGAGAGGCTGGAAAGGACCAATTCTTAGAGGGCCAGTGCCTACTAAATCTAGGAGGCTGAACTTGTAAAAAATCTTTAACAGTTTGCATAGATTTAGCTTTATCTTCCATCTTTTTAAGAACTTCCTCAGCCTTGTTGCCAAACAGGTGGTCCTGATTTAAGGGAGCATCCAACAATTTAGCTTTAACATGATCAGGTAAAGATTGCTCCTTAAGCCAAGCATGCTTTCTGAGCACAGACCCAGTGACAGCAGCCATGTAAGAGGCCTCTAAAAAAATCAAATCCACATTGCAAAGTATGTTTTCCAACCTGTTCAGCAGAATGCATTAAATCCTATAATTCATTATTTTCTGCAGTCAGGAATCAACATCATTTTCTGTTTAAGCAATCCAATAACATGTTGTTCATACTTTAACATATGAAACTGGCAGTTTAAAGCCCTAATGGCCAAAGTTGCAGAAGTGTAAATCTTCTTACCCCATCTATCCAGCGCCCTGGAGTCTCTATCAGAAGGGGTAGGATTTTTAGCAGTAGAAGCCTTAATGCCCTTGGGTCCCTGTGAAATGGTCTCTGGATCCGCAATAGGATTTTTAAAAAGGAACTTGTGTGAATCAGGAACCCTGTAATATCGGTCAGGTTTTCTGGGAGCAGGAGGCAAGGAATCAGGGGCAAAACTAGATTCCGAAAAAGCATCATCAACAATTTCCAGTATTGGAGGAATAGCTAAAGGCCTATGCTGAGGCACGAGTAAGAAATCCCTAAGCCCCTTATTTGAATCAGAAAAATCCTGGCTTTCCCAGTGGAAATGCTCCCTTAGAGTATGTAAGGTTTCACCAAAAGAAATATCCTCTGGAGGGGAAGCAGAGGGAATAGAGTCCTCAGCATCAGAATCCTCATAAGTAGATAAGGGCAAATCCAGATCATCAGAAAAATCAGAATTCTGGTCAGAAGATTCATAAACAACTTCAGTCCTAGGTCTCTTAGAAGGAGGGGGTTGGCTTCCCCTGATTAGAGTTATAAGATCCGCATGCAGCCTGGGCATCGGCTTTTAGGCATGGTTCGAGATTTAGGCCTAAAAGAAGAAGGAGACATTGGTTTAATATGCAAGTCCATAGGCCTGAATACACCCTCAGAAGCCGGTGCCTGCACAGCGGCTCCGAACCCATCCAAGGTAGAGACATCCGCAGGTTCCATAGTTGAAGCATCTTGTGGCATACCGAACTCCGAATGGGTCTCAGTAGAGGCCTGCGAGTCAGAAGTAGCGGGTATCAGGTGCTGCGAAAACACCTCACCGAGTACTGGCGAACTGGCGACTGGCTTAGGAGAAGCATCGTCGGCAGTTTTGGACCTCGGCGGCCTGTTTCTGTCTTTATCCTTGCGTTTTTTCGGAACCCCGGTAGTCAGATGGCTAACCGACGACATTTCTAGATAATTAAACAGAGAACCGAAATATTTTGAGGTGAAAATATACAGACGACGGATAGTGGCTGATTAAATAAAGCACAAAACCAACAGCACGGTATGTCGCGGTCAGGGCCTAGGCAAGGAATATAGCATGAAAGAAAATCTTTGAGGTATTTGCTTTCCACAAGGAATGCAATTATTAACTTTTACAGATATCAGTAAGGAGCAAAATGGGGTATTTCGCTTGAAGACTTTGGTTCTGAAACTCAAAAACGAAAATTTCAGGAGTCGGGCTGGCACTTGCGAACTGCTTCTACTTTGGGCACCGCACTGCAAGAAAGACTGATGTAATGGTGTTGGCTGCATGTTTTATACCCCTGACTACCTAACGTCATGGAAGAAGAGACAGTAGCCGACGCAGGACCCAAGACTGTTAATCAGGTCGATTGAGGGCTACTGCAAGCAGATAACCCAAAAGTGATGACTGCAACAGTGAAACATGAAAAACATCTGAGGAGGATAGTCCAGGAGTCTTAGCAATCACGGGAACTGGAGCAGCCAAGATGAGGCACCCCCAAAGGGTGTGAAATTAGATCCTGAATGGGATCTAGAATCCAAAGCGGAGCCAGAAGATGAGACCAAGGGAAGGGAAACCATACTTGGCGAGGCCAGAATAGGGCAATAAGGATCACTTTGCTCCCCAGTCTATGAGCTTTCTGTAGAAACCTCAGAATGACAGATACTGGCGGGTAAGTATACAGAAGACCGGGAGGCTAATCCTGAACTAGAGCATCTCTGGGGGATTCCCCCGGCAGGAGGTTCAGAGAGAAAAACTTGCTGCACTTCGCTTTGGAAGGAGAAGTGAAGAGATCGCAGCAAGGTTGACCCCACTCGCTGAAGATCTGTTCTGCTGACAGATTCAGAGACCACTCATAAAGCATCAGAATGGTCCGACTTAGCCTGTCCTCTAGAATGTTGGACCGTCCTGGAATGTGCTTTGCGATGAGAAAGCGACCAGTGGAAATCGCCCATTCCCACACTCTCATGGTGTCACGACAAAGGGGGTAAGATCTGGTCCCTCCCTGTTTGTTGATATACCAGACCGCTGATATGTTGTCTGACTGAATAGCAGTCATTCCCAGAGGAAGAAAGGCATGAAGGGCCTGCAACTTTAGAAGGACCGCCCTCATCTCTAGGACATTTATGTGCAATCTGGTCTCTATGGGGCCCACAGGCCTTGGACTGTCCTGCCTGAACAATGTCCTCCACCCGAGTTGGGAGACATCCGTGGTCACTGTGGTTTGGGCCAGGGTTGGAACAAAAGGTCGTCCCTCCAAAATGTCCGGAGACCACATCCACCATAAGAGGGACGACCGACAGACTCAATTGAGTTGGATTGGATAGGTCAATGGCAGTTCCAACAGGGACCATTGTACAGCTAGAGTCCACAGTAGAATTCTCATGTGTAACCGGGCACAAGGGAGAAGAGTTATGGTCACCGCCATCGAGCCTAAGGCTCTCAACACTGATTCCGCCATTGGGAGAGGAGAGTGGGAGATCAGGGAAACATGCATCCTCAGGCTTTGAAAACTCTCTCAGAGGTCAGGAAGATTATGCATTGAAGAGTATTTATCCTGGAACCAATATAGTCTATCACCTGTACAGGATGTAGGAGAGATTTGGATGCGTTGATTGTAACACCCAAATGCAGGGCAAGAGTCAGGAAATAATCTCTGGCTTGGGAGAGTAGACACCTGGTGGGAGCAGTGAAGAGCCAATCGTCCAGGTATGGATAGACCTGAATTCCCTGAAGTCTCAGGTGAGCCACTACCACCACCATCACTTTGGTAAACACCCTGGGAGTTGTGGTTAGACCCAAGGGTAGGGCTTGAAATTGGTAATGATGGACTCCTAGCCAGAAACGGAGGAACCTCCTGGAGCATCTGTGCATTTTTATGTGATAGTAAGCATCCTGGAGGTCTAACGAGCACATCCAGTCGCTCTCTTGCAGGTATGGCATGATGGACTGTAATGTGACCATCTGGAGCTTCTCTTTGGCAACTGACAGGTTCAGGGCAGAGAGGTCCAGAATGGGCCTTAAGTCTCCCATTTTCTTTGGCACCAAAAAGAAACTGGAGTAGAAGCCTGATCCAGACTGATCTGGGGGGGTTCGATGGCTCGTTTTTCTAGCAGCTTGGAAATTTCCTGTGCTGCCGTCTCCTTTTGCGTGGGTGGTATGTCTGAGAGGTGTCAAGGAGATTTGGGGAAACCTACGAAGGGGATAGAGTATCCTCTGGATATGATTTGAAGCACCCAGCGGACAGTTGTTATGGACTCCCATGCCGCCAGGTGCAAGGACAATAGCCCCCGACTGCCTCCAGAGTAGGAGCAGTCTGGCAACCCTTCAGGGTTGCTGCCCGGGTCTGTCAGAGAAAGGTTCTCGAAACCCAAAGTTCCTTAGACCCCCCCCCTCTGCCTCTGGGCTGGCGTCCATTCTGTCCCCCTCTACCTCTGGGGAAAGAAGAGCCCCGAGTGTCCTGGGAATACTGTGACTTCCAGAACCACATCTTCTTTTGCCCTCTCTGGTTCCGGGAAAAGGACCTTTGAGGGCAAGAGAAGCGGATCCCGACGGCAGACAGGGTCTTCCCGTCCTTCTCACTCTGAACTAATGTCTCCTTGACAGTCTTACCAAAGAGTGTAGAGCCATCATAAGGGGCATTGGCAAAAGATGCCTTGAAGGGTTCGGAAAAGTGACATAACCTGAGCCAGGCGTTGCGCCTCATGGACATGCTAGGCCCAGCCACCCTAGCCGCTCCTTCCATAGCATGTGAGGGGAGTCGCATGGACGCTTAGATACTGCTTTTAAAGTGGCCATCCTCACGGAGAATGAAGCCTTGTCCTCCTGTGACATGGATTTGGAGAGAGACTCCTCCATCTCCTTTACAGGGTCACGTTGGAGTCTGGTGACATGGGCCAAGTAGTTCAGCGTCCTTATCAAAATGGTAGCTGAAGCATACACCTGCTTCCCCAGGCGGTCCATCATCCATGACTCTCTATCAGGAGGGTAGACAGAGGAACTCTCCTGAGCAAGTTCCTTCTTAGTGGCTGCATCTACCACTATGACGTCAACTGGGGAGCCCTTATTCCAAGCTAGTCTGTCTAGGGGGGGGGGCTTAGGATCTTATCAGGTCTTTTTCGGATAGGTTCCATGGTGTCCGGTTCCTTCCATGCCCGTGAGGTAACCAGATCCACCAAAGGATCCATGGGAGGGGACACCTAGGAAGTAGATGGGCCCGTGCCAAAAGCCTCCAGGAACACAGACTCATCAGAAGATTTGGGGGCAGACCAACCTCCCTGTTGGCGCAGGATCTCCATGATGTCTCCAAAAGAGACATCCTCGGGAGGTGACCTATGGGAACCCTCTCCATCATCTAAGTCAGTGTCCTCGGTGAGGGACTCAGGGGAGTTTGTGACTCCTCTTGCACATATGCTTGCAAGGTACCTCTCCGGTGGGGCTCTCCAGGGGGAGCTCGCTTTCAAGCCACTTGTTCCTCGGGGGAACCATCTAGGGCTCTTCGAGCATGGGCTGTCCCTCTGGTAAAATGATGGGGACCATACACAGAGCCGAGGGGGTATGAGAGGAGTCCAAGGGGGCAGTCAGGGGTCTTGATCCGGCAGAGAGAACCTTTTCTACCACGAACGCTGAAACAGAGCAAACCTCATGAGAAACCAATAAAGAGGCCAGTCTCCCCGTGTCAAACTAGAGAATTGGAGCCAGGCCCAAGGTAGACAGAGCTCCGAGGGAGGGAACCTGGCTCGACAAAGTCAGAGCCGATAAAAAAGTTCCACTCCCTCAGATCCGACACCTAAGCTCTTGCTCTGAGAGCGGCTCGGATCCCAGCTGGTCAGATCCTAAACGTTCCAGGCAGCTGTGTCGAGGAAGCAGGTACCATCAGCGCTGACCCCCTGACCAAAGCCAAAAGTACTCCAAACTCGAAGGTCGGATCGAAGAAGGAGATATAGGTTGGAAAAAAGGAAGTGAGCTCCCCCCCACCTGAGGGAGGGGGGCTGGCAAGACCCCCATCTGGACCTGTGTACAGATAAAATTGCCTCATCATTTTATCCAGATCCATGTCAGACAAGGAACGGGTGGACCACTACGAGGCCATGGACTCTGACCTGGCAGGTCGGGATACAGAGGCCCAAGAAGCTGGATGCGTCTCCTCCAGCTCCGGGGAGAACCTCAGAGAACGGAGCCAAGGGGAGTCACAAATCCATGGCGTCTTAGTAGGAGAAGCAAGGTCCGGAGACCTCTTTCTCTTTTCCCCTCGTCTTCGACTCTCTCTCCCTCTCTCTCCCTTTTTTCTGCTCTGCTACCACAGCCTTTGGTACAGGAGGCTGAGTCCCTGCCTGGGAGGGAGGAGAAGCCAGAGGAAGAGAGGAGGGAGAGGTGTCCACAGCAGCCGCTGTGACCAAACTCAGGGACGAGGAAACAGAGGCTGAAGGAGGAAGAAGGCCTTTGACGGCCAACTTGGCCCTTCTATCTTTTGGGGTTGAAGCCCGCACATATGTTGCAGTCCACACTCGGGCCACGCCCAAGCACAAAACACAGTGTGGCCATCCGCAAGGGATAACTTATGGCCACACTCTGTGCAACGCTTGAAAACAAGCTTTTCAGTCATACTAATGCAGAAAGATACCTTAGTTAGAAAGAAACTGCCTGTTTTTTTTCTTGACACACACACACACCCACTCACCACACTCGTATACAGAGGAAACACTTAGGGGGGAGGGAAAGCTATAAACTAAACAACAGTACAAACTACTCTATCCTAAAACACAAACTCAATGCACCAAGCAAGGGGAGGAGAAAGGGGACCTACACTAACACTAACTGGCAAAAAGATTTTTGGAAAAAGGCAGTGGAGGTGTATTATGTGTAAGGGGAAGAGTTTGCAGCTGATGCTAATAGAAGTTGCTGGCTCAGATCCGATACGGATCCATAACCCACACGTTGAAGACCAAATGAAGTAAACTACTTCAGATGTCAGTATTTCGCTACCTGCACCTTTCAATATCCGAAATTCAGCTGTAAAAGAAGAACGTGAAGCAACAAACAATGTTATGGCCCAACATCATATTCATGGGCGCATTCAACTATCCCACCATAAACTGAGATAGATATATATATATATATATATATATATATATATATATATATATACATACATATATATACATACATACATACATACAACAACTAACATACAAGCTCAACCATTACTGGATTTTGTCAATACAAACACACCAGAACAGCTAGTCTGCACATCTACCAGGGGTACAAATATCCTGAATCTGGTACTAACAAATATGAGGGAACACTGCACACAAAACACCCTTGTATATTGTCCTCACTGGTCAGATCAGATCACAAAGCGATCAACCTTGAAATAAAGGCTGAACTCCCAGCAAACCCCAGAACCTTTAACAACTTTTCAAAGGCTAACTACCTCCTATTAAGCAATGGCATAGCTAAATTCTAAGCCCCCCATGTTTACAGGAACCCTGTACAAGTTATGTAAATAACTGCATAGAAATAGCTATACCAAACTAGAACAAACTTCAAACAAACTCCAAAAACAAGCCTGCTTGGTGAATCCTCAATACAAATAGTTTGTACAACAAAATAAAGAAAATCTGGTCTAAAAACAGGAAGGGCTATGCCCAGAAGACAAAAAAAACCGCCCTCATCACACTCAATAAGCAATGAGAAACCACAACAATAATAAAAACTGGTAAAACCAAAAACAAAGTAGTTGTAATACCTTCAAACAGAATGATTTATTGTTAGCGCTTCCATTTAGACAAATTTTCAAACACTCAATAAGCAAGTCAAGGGACTAAAGAAGTTCACCAAAGTCAAGTTAGAGGCAAAAGCAGCCTCCCAGGTTAATGACAACCAAAAAGACATGCTCTGAAATCAAGGCAAATGTAGAATGATTTTGACTGACCAAATCTGCGGATGACTGCAACCTGTGTGCAATCAATGAATTCCCCAAAGATGCAGATATCCTCCAAAAGGGTGTGACACAGACAAACAACTGGTGCCAGAATCCTGGCCTAAAACTCAGTGCAAAAAAATAAATAAATTAATTAATTAAATAAATAAATAATTATATCCTTTGGGAAGACAACCACCCCTACAAATTACAACACTGATAACACTCCAACAGTAGACCCAGTGGCAACAGACGTGGGAACTCAGGTTGAGAGTAACCTGAACTTTGATCATCACGTGTCCATGGTGGTGAGACAATCCTCCTACGTGTCACAACTTATAAGTAAGGCATGGCATTCAGATCTAAGGAGATCATAATTCCACTATTATCAGCCCTCAGACCAATAAATCTGGTACAATGCACCCTTCAGCAGGTACCTAACCAGGCATCTGCAACAGCTGGCATGGCTACAGAAGTTCCTCATGAAAAGAACACTGGGCATAAACATGTCCTTTGCAAACAGTACCGAAACTCTGTCCCTGTACTTGGCCTCCCACAGACTACTGAGGGGCGATCTATGCCTACCGTACAAGGCATTCTCCCACCCAGCTCTGATGGACCTGCAACACATTCACAAAACAAATAGCACTGGAATTACCCAATCTAAGAATTTAAACCTAGTCTGTGACAAACAATACATGCTGGAGGGACAGGTATGTGTTTCAGAGATTACTCCTTCTCTGTACCAGACTACCAATTCATGTGAAACAAGCTCTTCCCTAAGCATACTCAAACGCAATTTGGATCAAAAGATAGGAAATCACAAACTTCACCCCTGGCTTTTTATGGACAGGGCAGTTTGCAATTGTCCTAAGTCACAGGAATATACCAAAGCAATTCTAGCATATGTGCATTGATAACTGGGAAAATTGGAGCATTAATGGCTAGGCTTAAAAAGGCTGCAGGGCTGCCAGCCTAGTAACTTCCTATCATCCTATGCAGCATTAGCTGGTCATCTATGTAAAGCAGCAAATCATCACCCTGCCAACAGTAATACAGTAGATCCAGGACAAAAGGTGGTCAGATGTAGGAATGGACAAAGAAAGAAAAGTGTGTAAAATCTTACCATAACCATAGATGTTGTCCTCTTTCATGTTGCAGTATTCTGCATATGGGTTTACTCCTCTAGTCTTGCATATGTACGGACGGTATCCAAAAGTTTCAGTCCCTCCAAGGTGAGCGAGACGTCTGACGTGGCCGAGAGTATGTGGGCCATAAAGGTGACGTTGGCATGCACCAGCTCTCAGAACAGAAGGCCCCAGTCGGAGTCCGTCCTAGTAAAGGCAATGCCATATCATTGCCATCCAGACAGGGAAGTCATTAGCTGACGGGCAGGTGGGAAGGAATACTACAAAGTACAGTTTTGTACCTACCATAAATGTAGATGTTCCGAGTGTTCACCCTGCTGCAGTCATCACACTTGGGTTATCCTGCTGTCAGGTGGTCCCGCAGTCGGCCCGAATTCCAAAGTCTTGGTCCGGCGTCGGTTGTTGTCGCTTCTTCCCTGACGTCAGTGCATCAGGGGTATATAAGAGGCACCCAACACCATTTTCTTCAGGTTTTTCTTGCCCCAGATGTCGGGTGCCCCCATAAGGTAAGCAAAAAAAAAAAAAAAAATATATATATATATATATATATATATATATATATATATATATATATATACATATACATATATATATATATATATACATATATATAAATATACACATATGGCTATAAAAAAATAAAACAAAACCCTTAGGTACAAGCAAATACACCACAGAGGTATTATAGGATAAAGTGGTAGAAATAAGTTCAGCTAGTTCAGAGGGGATGGAGGGAGGGTAACCTGGGCTGCAGCAGGGTGAACACTCTAACATCTACATTTATGGTAAGTACAAAACTGTACTATGTTCATCGTGTTACCCTGCTGCAGTCATCACACTTGGGTTGAATCCCAAAGCTAAGGAGGGGAGGTGGAGTCAAACAGGGTTAGAAGAGGCTAGTAGGCCCTGCAAAACTGCAGTGGCAAAACCAGCTCTAGTCTTAGAGTAAAGAGGTAACTAATAGTGTTTGGCGAAGGTGTGCACTGAACTCCAAGTAGCAGCTTCCAGAATACCCTTGGTTGGCACTCCGCTGAGAAAGGCTGCTGATGTAGCTGTAGCCCTGGTGGAGTGGGACCTAATGTTAGCAGGTACTGGTTTCCCATGATGTATGTAGCAGAAACGTATGCAATGTCCTATCCATTTAGAAATGGTCTGTTTTGAGATAGCTTTTCCTTGTGATCCTGTAGCATAGGCTACAAAGAGCTGGCCAGTTTTTCTGAAAGCCTTAGTTTTATTCAAGTAGTAACGTAATTGCCTGTGAATGTCCAAAGAGTGCAGGAGTCTTTCTCCTTTGTTCTGGGGATTTGGGAAGAAGGTGGGCAAGTGAATGGTTTGGTTTAGGGCCACACTGGATACCACCTTTGGCATAAAGGAAGGATTAGTTCATAGAGAAACTCTGTCTTGATGAAAAATGAGGAAAGGTTCCACTGCCATTAGTGCCTGCAGCTCTGAGACTCTTCTAGCTGAGGTTATTTCTAGTAGTAGGGCAGTTTTCCATGAAAGAAATTTTAAATCAGTTGAAAAAGCTGGTTCAAAGGGTGGCAGTGTAAGTTTTTCCAGGACAAAGTTGAGATCCCAAGTAGGTGTTGGAGCTCTCCTTGGCGGTCTTAAGTTCTTAGCCCCTCTGAGGTACTGTCTTAGGAGTGGATGTGAAAATAAAGGAGGATCCTTGCTGTAATGAGCTGAAATTGCTGAGGCGTGGATCTTAATAGATGAAAAGGAAAGTCCTTTGTGTAACATCTCAGTTAAATATTGTAGAATCTGAGGAATGTTCGGCTCCAGGGGATTTAGGCCTTTAGCCTGGTTCCAGGAGCAAAATCTTTTCCATTTGTCTGAATAGGTTTTCCTGGTGCTGGGCCTCCTGGCCTCCAGAATGACATCCATTTCACTTGTAAAAGACTCAGCACAGTGCCTCGTGGTGTCCTGCAGAGTTCTACAAACAGCAGAGAGTGAATAAGTGACTTTCCTGGATTTATAAGTATTTTTTCTGGCTTTCGCTTAAATTACTGCATCTTAAAAACAGCTCTTGAATTTATACTGTTAGCACTTTAAAAAGTTATTTTTTGTTTAATTTAATTGTTAGGCTATTTATAGCATTTACTGTTTGTTACTGTATTTTTCCTCCTTTCTCTGTAAAATATCCTTGTTTTCCTGCTTTTCTGAACTAGAATAGTCCAGTCTTCGGATTTTGCTGATCTCTGGGCTTTGTCTTAGTTCCTGTGCTATCCATACCCTTATTTGGATAAAAGGAAGCTTCTTTGTTCACCAGTGGGAGTGGGGAGCACTGAGCAACCTATTTGTCCCTAGAGGAGTGATTCCAGCCCAGTAACTTGTAGTTTGTTGGCCATTTTCTTTTCAACCCCTAAGATGCTCATAGAGCAGCATATGGCAGCAGTTTAAACTATTTCTGGCTCAGTCTACTCTTCAATTTTTCCCTTAGAACTGCTCTACTTGCAATCTAAACAGCCTATTCTCTAACTGAAATCAGCACTTGCTCCTAAAGCATTTTTATACAGGTAAAGCACTCAAACAAAAGAAAGTACTTTCACCTAAATTCCCTTGAGTACCCTATAGATCCTTTCTGACTCAGTTACACAGCAATCTTTTCACTATTCTAGCATGTCGGTCAGTTGCTGGCATCCTCTCCTGTTCAGCTGGTGAATGAATCTTGAGGCAATGTTATGCAACTATATAGCCAAACTGGAGGCTGAGTCTCTCAATTAGGAGACACAATCACATAGAACTATCACACAACTGCAAAACAAAACACATAAAAACATACTCAAATCTACCAAAACAACAGAGGAGCAGACACCCAAGCAACCGCCACCTCAAGACATAGCACACATAGTTCACAAAGTCCAGTCACAGGCCAAACAACATGCCAGACACACTTGTAATAGGTGACTCCATAGTCAGACACACTGACGTCCCGCTCACCAGACTGAACAAGGGAGGGTCACAGTAAGTTGCCTGTCAGGAGCTAGAATCCCTCAGGTGACTCCACAGCAAGTACAAATATGACTCAGTCATTGTACATGCAAAGAGACATAGGAGCTCTCTGATTATGTAGCCCAGGCCTCCTGAGCAGCATCATGATGCCACAGTACAAAGACAAAATGATCAGTTTGAACAATTGGCCAATGTCTGTCTGCTTGGGATGACATGCTCTTTTAGGCAAGGCTCAAATGACAAACCTACCTAAGTGGAAAAAAATAAGGGTAATACTGCGCAGTGACTGAAACCTGGTTCAAGGCTCCTGAGAGAACACCAGCACAATCAGGTTTCACATATCATGCTTTCCGGCCCCAAAACTTGGACAAAGGAGGGTATCCATATTCATCAAAGATACCACACCTCCAGGTTAGTGGCAATGACCATCCAGGTGCAACTAACCATAGGAAACTGCTTACAATTTGTAGCATGCTACAGACCACCCTCTCAAACTCAGGAAACTCACACAGCCTTCCTGAAGACACTGGAGATGAATGTCTCTCCAAATACCATCATATTGGGAGACTTCAACTACCCAAACACAGACTGGGAACATTACTCAAGCCCAAACACCCTAGCCCAAAGGTTCTAGAATTCAAAACTCAAATGCGATGGAACAACTAGTCACTATTCCCACAAGAGGAGACAATATACTAGACCTAATCATCACAAACATGGAGACTATATCCCTCATTGGTAAGATCAGACCATAAATTAATCTCACCACCCCTGCACAAAACACCACAGTGAAGAACTTCTCAAAGCCAACTTCACACTTCTTAAGACTGAAGTGGTATCCTTCAAGGTCCCTGGGCCAGTGGAAACCACAACCCACACTGCTGAATCGGCACCTTCAAGAATGCATGGATCATGCAATCCCAAATAAAACCAAGACCCATTCCCCAAGGTCTGGTGGACCCCAGCCATAAACAAACTTTACAACAGAAGGAGGAAGCTACTACATGACAGAGCAAATCCTAAATGGAAGGCATCTCTGATCAGTACTAGCAAAACGATCACTCATAAAATCATCCAAGGCCAACTTTGAGAGAAAAATAAAGACACAAAAGACAATCACAAGGCCTTCTTTAGCTGGAAACTCCCAGATATGCTCAGAGTTAGTCCAAAATGACAATAAATACACTGAACCCACTGACATGATAGGTTCAGTGCAAATTTCTCCTCCGCAGAGTGTAGCCTCCCTAACATCTCAGATGCCCAGGTGAGAAAGCTAAAAACACAGCATCAATGGGACACGGTGTCCCAGGCTGTGTGCTACATGAACTCCAAGAGGAACTAAACCCAAACATAAGGCTGCTGTTTAATCAAGAGTGGTGTATGGCAACATAAACAAAGACATTGGGGACCTACAGACATTGGATCATTTTGAACTTGGTCAACAAGGTAAGGCAGTTCACACAGCCTACCTTGATCTTGCAAAGCCTTTGACACAATCCATATGTCACGAGATGGGTTGCAAACTGGCTCAAGGACAGACTGGAGCTATGTCCTGGGACCCTCTTGTTTGGCATTTATTTTTCTGAGGTACAGGCAAACATAGGAGGATTATGGCTGACAAAGTTTGCAAACTTTACCACACACATTGCCAAAGTGGTTTGGAAGACCTTCTATATTGCCCACCTTATCATGAAGGGTTTCACATCTAGATCAAGAGAGGTCATTGTGCCCCTGTACTCATCTCTTATTAGCCAATGATTTGGGATGCATCCAAGAGGATAAAGGGTCTTAAACATATGTCATATGCTGCCCAACTGAAGGCCATGTCCAATCCGAATTAATGGACATGTTCCACCTCAAAAATCCAAATCCATCAGAGAAGAGACTTGAACCTTAACACAGAAATAAATAGGGCGTGCTGGACTGGAACAGAGTCCTCACTAACTTTATTCAAGAGAAGTCTTGTGGATGGGAGATCATCTCTGTGTCACTACTAGACAGAGGCAAACCCTAAATGGGCACAGCATTCTCATCCTAAGGGGTGGTGAAAGCTAACCTATGAACCTATGAACCTATAACAGATTTGGATAAAGGTGTTGGCTAGTTGTTTAGGTAATTTGCCATGCAGCCAGGTTTAAAGTCTTGAGCTGGCTGTGTAGAATCAGATTGTCTCGCTGGGTGAGCAGGTGAGGAATTTGTGGCAAAATCCATGGTGGGCCCTGGGCCATGGTCCTTAAAATTGGATACCAATGTTGGCGTGGCCAATCTGGTGCAACGAGAATCATTTGTGGCCTCTCTAATCTGACTTTCAGCAGTACCATTGCCAGAAAAGGCAGTGGAGGGAAGGCGTACACTGTTAATGTTTTCCAACTGAATGAGAGAGCGTCCACTTTCCAAGCTAGTGGATGGAAGGTCGTTAAGCAAAATTTTTGAAGTTGGTGGTTGTGGGGGCTTGCAAACAGATCTATGTCTGGGCGTCCCCATTTTTGAGCTATCATTGCAAATACTTGTGGATCTAGTTTCCATTCGTGTGGATCCATGATGTTTCTGCTTAGGTCGTCTGCCAATGTGTTTTTCTTTCCTGGCAGGAATTGTGCTTGTAATTGAACCTGGTAAGACAGTGCAGTGTTCCACAAGGTCATTGCTTGCCTGCATAGAGGGTAGGAATGTGTGCCCCCTTGCTTGTTTATGTACCACATATAACTGTGGTGTTGGCTGTCCTTATTAGTAGCTGTCCTGGGTGCCTTTGCTGTTTTTTCTTTCCTCGACCAAGGTTGTTTTTGGTTTGCCTTATTTTGTGGTTTATCACCTGTGTTTTATTTGTTTTTACTACGACTACCATGGCAGAGGAAGGTGACAAGCCGTTACTGAACTTGTCAGTACACCCAACACCTGGGACTGCAACAGGAAGTACCGATAATTTACTGCTTGCTACCCTTATTGACATACAGAACTCACTGAAGTTTTTAGTAGCAAGAGCACCACCATGTCAACCAGCGGCGAATGCCTTTAGTCCTACTGGCTCGTTCCAAGAAATGGACACCGTAATTGAAGTTGTTGAAGAACCAGGTTTTACATAGTTTAAAACCATTACTGGATAATTTCGTCAATCCTTTTGCGGACCTCAATGAGTATCAACATGCCTTCAGTAATGAAGGAATTACCAAAAAACGTGAGCTTCTAATTAAACTGTTAAAAAGGTACCGTTCTATAGATCTTGAAAACTGTTATTTCCATCGTTGCATTGAATTGAAAGTTGTGCTGAAGGGGCTTAGATTTTTTAAATGCCCCAACGGCGTTTCCATAGGTGAGCCTATGTTTGATAAACTGGTAACCTTTTTCAACGAAGCTGGGTTACATTTTTTTAGAGTTGCTTATTGAAAATAACAAAATTAAGATGAATTCCTTGAGAGATGAAATCTGCAAAGTTGAGACTAATATCCAAACTTTGTTAACTGGCAGTAACAGGGTTGACTTTTTCAATAAATTGACCGAAGAGGTGCAGAAACATTCATTGGAGGTCACGAATAGGAAGCATTTGAAGCTAATGCGTGACATCTCCTCTTACGAAGAAAAGACTGCTTACGACAACTTTGCTTTGGGTACTAAAGTTAACAACACCAAAGCCCCAAATTACAATAATGGTAACAGGCGACACTACAGTTCAGTAGTCGCCAATGCATGAACGGATACCAATAGTAAAGCTTCTTTTTTTTTAAAGTTGATATGAATGTTCCATCAAAATTGGTCAACATGACTGATACTGAATTCAGTGACAGCGATCCAGTGAGTCGGGGAGACGGTGAACCGGTTATCAATACCGGAGACTCTAATTTAGCCATTAACAACTTGGCTGACAAGACAACTGATGACTGTGTTACTAAGACCAAGACTGGTATAGGAGCAGGCAATTCTTCGACTGGCTCCTCTTCTTCTTCTTCTTTTTTTACGAAGAAAAACTTACCAACAACAAAAAAGACAGTATTAACCAGGAGTCGGACCTTTTTAGGGTCAAACTCCTCACTTAACATGTTCGAATTTAATGATAACCAATTTGATATTATTAACTTGACTGATACCATTTTTACTGAAAACGAGTTAAATGTGTTAAGACTTGGTTTAAATTTTGTTCCAACAGTGAAGGCAGATTTTAGTAAAACTGTAGTTGACATTATAAAATATGTCAGGAAATTAAATCTTTTTTACTTGATGCACAATGTTCCTGAAGTTAACAAAGCTTTAGTTAAGCCTTCGATATACAATCCTCAGTTAATGCACACTTTTAAGGTTTTTGAGGATGTTTGTGTACAAGAATTGGATACCGTTCTATCAAATAAAGGTAAGAGTAGACACAACTTAAACACTGAAGATAGGAAGGCATTCAAACAATTACGTGACAAAAACCATAAATTGAGATTTATGAAGAGTGATAAAGGGGGAAATATTGTCATCATGGAACAAGATGTTTATAAACAAAAAATGTTAGAAATATTAAACAACAATGAAGAATATGAGGTTGTTTTAATACATTCACACTTGTATGAAGCATTGATGTCCAGTGAAATCACCATCGATGTTTATGATTTTTGTGTTAATGAACAACCTAGAATAGGTGTTCTGTTCGGTATTCCGAAAGTGCACAAAAACCTTTTGGATCCACCATTTAGGCCGATTGTGCCTTCCCCACATTCGATTACTGAAGGGATATCACTGGTCCTTGACGCTACTTTAGGGCCCCTCACATGTGAACAGTCATCATTTATTAGGGACTCTTGGCACTTTTTAAGCAAGTTAAGAGATTATGCTGACAAAGGGGTATTTGATCCTAACAACCACATTATTTTTACTATGGACGTTGTGTCATTATACACCTGTATTCCCCACGATGAAGGGGTGGAAGCAATAAGAATTTTGCTAACTAAAAGTAACGGGTACAGTGTTGGTAGTGTTTCCATCATTTGTAGACTTTTAGATATTGTACTACACCATAACTATTTTTTGTTTGATCAAACTTTCTACAGACAAAAAAGAGGGGTAGCTATGGGTTCCCCAGCTGCACCCTCTTATACCAACCTTGTCATGACTTGGTGGGAACAAGAGTATCTTGATCAATTGGAGACTAAATTTCACATTTCTTTTTACCACAGGTCCGTGGATGATTTCGTTTTCATCATTGAAGGAAACCACGATACTGTTAATAGCTTTATTTTTGAGGTTAATTCCTCAGTCAGTTTTTTGAAATTTACTGTTGGTGAAATTGGGTTATCGGTTAGTTTTTTAGACATACAGTTTTGGTGGGATCAAATTGAACATCGGTTCCACAGCCGAATCCATTGTAAAAAGACCTTCACCAATAGTTATCTCCACTATCAAAACATACCCAAGGGTCAGTTTATTAGAGCTTGCCGCATGACATCAAAAGAACAAGATTTATATTCAGAAATGGATCTCATTAGATCTTTGTTCATCAATAGGGGGTAGGACAAACACTTACTGGACAACATTGTCGAAGAAGTTTTAAATAAGAGGTTATCACATTATCGTAAAACTAATACCAGCAAATTTGCTCTTTGGATATGAGCATTGACAGTACAGTAATTGCTTGAAAGGAACTGGAAAATTATACAGGGAAATGCTGATATCTCCAAAATTTTAGGGACTAGACCAAATTTTGTTTTTAGAAATAATTTCAACATAAAAAAAGCTTTGGAAACCAACCAGAGCTTTCTTGAGCAAGGTTGTACCAGGAAAAGGGGTATGTTTTCTTGTCACCATTGTAACATGTGTAGGTACATTTCAGAAGGGCCCTACATTTCTGTTGATACCCTAAAGAGAACATTAGAGGTTCCTGGATATGTTGATTGTTGTACAAAGGGTGTTACTAACATTAGTGTCTGTAGTACATGCCCAGCTTTTTATGTTGGAATGACTACAATGCTTTGTTCAAACATTCTATAGTGTGTCACAATTTTGAACTATGTTGAACAAAGAGAAACATTGTGGCAAATAAAGCTAAAATCTGATATGCCATTAACTTATGTATTAACAAAACAACTGAACTGAAGTTATTTAACTGAAGGTTGCTTTTTAATTGTTTAACTGTTTAATTGGATAATTGTTTGATGTAGCTAGTATTTAATGTGCCTTTAGAATTCAATGTGTTATTCTGATGAAGTGTAGTACGCTATTTTGCCTTTGCTGTTTTTTTCTTTCCTCGACCAAGGTTGTTTTTGGGTGTAGAAGGTCCTTGAAAGCTGTTAGGGCATTCTGCACTGCTAGCATTTCTTTTTGATTGATATGCAGGTGTCTCTTATCTGTAGTCCATTTGCCCTGAATGCACTGTCCTGCCATGTGTGCTCCCCAGGCATAGTCCGATGCATCCGTTGTCATAGTTTGCCTGGCTGTGGGTAAGGTGAAAGGCTGAGCCTTGTTGAGGTGACATGCCTGTGCCCACCATAGAAACTCCTGTTGAAGGCAGGGAATGAGTGGAATCATTGTTTCCAAGCTGTGGCTGTGCTGAGTCCATACACTTTTCAGGTACCATTGTAATTTCCTCATATGCAATTTTGCAAATGGTATTAGTAGAATGCAAGACGCCATGAATCCCAAGACCTGCAGAATTTTTCTTGCAGGGAGTTGGGTCTTTGTTGGCATTATTTTGAAATATTGAAACAGTTGTCGTTGTTTGTCTGGTGTGAGATAAGCCATCTGGGCCGTTGTATTCAAGCTGGCACCCAGGAATGTTATGTTTTGTGAGGGCACTAGTTTTGATTTATTTTCGTTTACTGTGTACCCTAGGCAACTTAGAAGGTGCTTGACAAATGCCAGATGCTGTAAAAGAATGTCCTTGCTTTCTGCTTGAATAAGACAGTCGCCCAGGTATGGGTATATTTGAATTCCTCTTTGTCTGCAGTATGCAATTACTGGTGCCAGGCGAAGACCCTGGGCGCAGTAGATAAGCCAAAGGGCAGTGCAGAGACTTGATAATGCGTTGAACCTGCAATGAAGTGGAGGTATCTTCTGCAATTTTGTCTGATAGGGACATGCAGGTATGCCTCCTTGAAGTCCAAAGTGACTAGCCAATCATTCTTGCCCAGCATGGGAAGAAGCTGCTGTAGTGTTAGCATCTTGAATTTTGGTACTTGCAGATAGGTGTTCAAAATTGAAAGATCCAGAATGGGTCTCCATGCTTTGTCCTTTCTTGGAACTAAGAAGAGTCTTGAGTAAAATCCTTGTCCCTGCTCCTGTGTAGGTACCTGTTGAATGGCTCTCATGTTCATGAGAGCTGTAATTTGTTTTTGTGCCTCTGCCCATTGATTTGGTGGCAGGATTGGCATTCCTTTGATCCTTGGTAAGGTATGAAAGTGGAATCTGTATCCTTGAGAGACAATGTTTAGAACCCATTTGTCTTTTGTGATTATGTGCCAGTTGTCTGCAAAAAATGCTACTTTTCCTCTCAAGGGTGTTGCCAGGAAAGATTTGCTTGGTAGTTTGAAGGTAGAGTCATTGTGTTTGTCTTCTGCTAGCTTGGGGCCTGTCTTCTCCTCCTTTCTGGGTAGCAAACCCCATTGGTGAGGTTTGTAAGGGCCCTGTGACTGACCTCTGCACCTTGGGTGTCTGTATTTGCCCCTCTCTGATCTGTCTGAAGCTGGAAAGGACCAATTTTTTGTTGGCCAATTTCTGCTGAAGCGAGGGAGTTGTACCTGCAAGAAATCCTTGACTGTTTGCATACATTTAGCCTTATCCTCCATTTTCTTTATAACCTCTTCTGCTTTGACACCAAATAATACATCCTGTTGTAAAGGTGCATCTAATAATTTTGCTTTAACATGGTCAGGGAGGGTTTGCTCTTTTAACCAAGCATGTCTACGAATGACTGAGCCAGTAACAGCTGCTCTACAGGAAGCTTCCAGTGAATCAAATCTGCATTGTAAAGTATGCTTGCCCACCTGTTCAGCTGCATGCAACAGATCCTGCATTTCCTTGAACTCAGGCTGTTCTGAGTGTGTGCTCATTTTTTGTTTTAACTGAGACATCAGGAATTGTTGATATTTCAACATGTGAAACTGGCAATTTAATGCTCTCATAGCCAGAGTTGCAGAGGTGTATATTTTCTTTCCCCATCTATGTAAGGCTCTGGAATCTCTTTCAGAGGGCACAGGATTTTTAGCCATAGAAGCCTTTGCTCCCTTAGGACCCTGGGATATGGTTTCTAGGTCAGCTACAGGACTTTTATAAAGGAATTTGTGTGAGTCAAATACTCTGTAGTATCTGCCTGGTTTGACTGGAGCAGGAGGTAGTGAGTCTGGATTTAAACTAGACTCCAAGTAGACATCATCCACAATATCTAAAACAGGAGGAATAGCAAGGGGTCTGTGCTGGGGTAATAGAAGGAACTCTCTGAGCCTTTTCTTAGAATCTGAGTAATCCTGGCCTTCCCAGTGGAAATGTTCCCTCATGGTATGTAATGTTTCCCCAAAGGAGTAGTCTTCAGGGGGAGATGCTGAGGGAATAGAATCTTCAGCATCAGAACCCTCATAAGGTGGAAAAGTGTAATCCTGTTCCTCAAAAGAATCTGAGGAGAGAGAAACCTGGTCAGAGGATGCATAATCCTCCTCTTGTCTTAGTCTTTTATCAGGAGGGGGATGGGAACCCCTGATAAGGGTAATTAAATATTCAGCCATCTTAAGCATCTGTTTCTTAGGCATGGGGCCTTGACTTGTAGACTGATGAACAGTTTTCTTAGGTTTTAAAGGAGTTTTAAGTTTAGCATAAGATTTAATGGTGAGTGTAGTTAGTCTGAAGACACCTTCTGCAACCAAAGGTGTTTCCTCTGCACCAGTGTCTAAATCTGCTCCAGTGTCGGTAGATGGCTGCGTCGGCCTAGTAGACTCCGCGTGGGTGTCGGCAGCTGTCTGGGGTTCCAGCTCTGCGGTCGTCAGGGGCTGCGTAGGCGCCTCACTGAAAACCGGAGAACTGGCGACAGGCCCAGCTGAGGCCTCGGGGTCTGGCTTATTCCTAGGCTGCCTGTCCTTATCCTTGCGTTTTTTTATGAATTGCGGTTGTCGGCTGCTCCAACAGCATGATATAATTGAATTTCCTACCAAAGTAATGCCGCGCAAAGTGAAAATGGCGTTTGATAGTGCGTTTATTAAACCTAGCGCAAAACCGACAACCTGTGACGTCGTGGTCTGGGCCTAGGCAAGGAATACAATAGGAATGGAAGTCCTTATGAGGTATTTGCTTCCCACAAGAAATGCAATTGTTAACTTTTTCTGGCATTGGACTGTGGCAAGAAAATGTTCCCCAACGGGGTACTTGGCTTTATTGAAGACTTCGGATTGAAATTCAAATCGAAAATCTCAGGTGTCGGCTGACCGGCACTTGTAAACTGCTTCTGCTTCGGGCACCGCGCGGCAAGAAAGACTGAAGAAAATGGCGTTGGATGCCTCTTATATACCCCTGGCGCACTGACGTCAGGGAAGAAGCAACAGCAACCGACGCCGGACCAAGACTTTGGAATTCGGGCCAACTGCGAGACCGCCTCATGGCAGGATAACCCAAGTGTGATGACTGCAGCAGGGTAACACGATGAACATCATGGAAGAGGACATCTATGGTTATGGTAAGATTTTACACAACTTTTCTATGTCCTTCTATTCCCATGTTGCAGTATTCTGCATATGGATGAATGCCAAAGCTCACAGAGATTGGGGTGGTGGTCTAGAGGCAGACTCCAGGAATCCATGAATGACAGCCCTGGCGAACCCTGCCCTGGATCTAGACATGTGGTCAAGTTTATAGTGTTTGTTGAAGGTGTGGCCCAAAGACCAAGTAGCAGCCTCCAGGACAGAAGAGGTATCAATGCCCTTAAAGAAGGCATCTGAAGAGGCCATGGCTCTTGTGGAACGAGCTTTAACTGTACCCTGCAGAGACTTAACATGGAATTGGGAGCAGAAGGTGATGGCCTTGGAGATCCACATAGAAATAGTCTGCTTGGACACTGCCTTCCCCAGGGCTCTAGGGTGGAAGGATACGACAAATTGGTCAGCCTGTCTGATAGACTTGGTGTTGTGCCGGTAGAATCTGATTTGTCTGTGTACATCCAGGGAATGTTGCACTCAGTCTGTCTCCTTGTGAGTTTGAGAAAAAAACAGGTAAGTGTATGGCCTGATTGAGGGACAGATCATTGAATACCTTGGCCATGAAGGATGGGTTTGTCCTGAGGGTAACCCTCTCCTTGTGGAAAATGAGAAAAGGAGGAGTAGCCATAAGGGCTTGGAGTTCAGACACTGTTCTAGCTGAGGTTAGGGCCACTAACAGGGCAGTTTTCCAAGTACAATGTTTAAGGGAAGCTTCATCCGCTGGCTCAAAGGATGGTAGCATAAGCTTCTCAATCATGAAGTTAAGGTCCCACGGTGGGGTAGAGGGTTTCCTGGGGGGGGTCTGAGGTGAAGTACCCCTTCAAGGAAAAGCTTGGAAGGAAGTCTGGATGCTAATGGTGGATCCAGGGCAGGCATGCAGAAATAGCAGATGGGCTTTGATGGATGAATAAGCCAATCCAGTCTTTAGCAGTTCACAGAGATAAGACAGCACTAAAGGGAGTTCACCAAGAAACGGGTCCAGCTGTCTCTTACGACACCAAATAGTGAATCATTTCCACTTTGAAAGGTATGCTTTTCTTGTATTTGGTTTCCTGGCCTCCTGCAGGACATCGACACCATCCTCATTGTAAAGGTGACTGAAGGGGATCAAAATCCTATCAGCCACAGGGTTAGGTGTAGAAGCTGCTACTGTGGATGAATTAGTGACCCCTTGTGCTGTTTGAGAAGGTCCACTCTTTGGGGGGGGGGTAACTTTTGGTGACTGCCTTTGGACAAATGTAGGATTAAGTGGAACCAGTGCCATCTGGACCAGTAGGGTGTCACCAACAAGATTTTTGTATTGTTCTGCTGTATTTTCAGCAGGACCTTCTGAATTAGTGGGAGAGGGGGACTGCATATAGATTTTTCCCCTTCCAGGAAATTGAGAAGGTATCTGTTGCCAGTGCCTGTGGTTCTGGTGTCCTGTTGTGGAAACCAGGAAGTTGCTTGTTGATGGTGGAGGCAAGCAGGTCTATATGATGTATACCCCACCTGTGGACCAGATCCAGGAAGACATCTCTGTAAAGCATCCATTCGTGGTTGTTTGTGCTGGTTCTGCTCAAATAATCTGCCTGCGATGTGTGAGGAGAGGGAATGTAGGTTGCCTGCAGGGTGATTCCCTGTGAGGTGGCCAATTCCCAAACCAAAAGGGCTAATCTGCAGAGCAGGTAGGACTTGGTCCCTCCCTGGTCTGTGGTGATCTGGCCACAGGCCCTGCACCTTTCGGTGGCTGAGAATGGCTCCCCACCCCAGGTCTGAGGCATCTGAGTGCATGACCTGAATGGATTGAGGTGGTTGGGGAGGAAGGCCAGGGTTGTGATTCACCTGGGCCAACCACCATAGTATTTCCTTTTTTAGGCAAGGTAGTAGGGGCACAACGTGCTCCAGAGGGTGGTTGTGTTGCTTCCAGACTGACCGAAGGTACCATTGTAGCCTTTTCATGTGCAATCTTGGGAGGAATCTTGCTAAAGGAAGCATGGGTATGGTGGCTGCCGTGTAGCCCAGAAGTTTGAGGTACTGCCTTGCAGTCAACTCTGTGGAGTGAAGGACCAGGAGGAGATATTCAGTCAATGAACTCACTTTTGGTGGGGGAAGGTACGTCTCCATGAGAGCTGAGCAGATCCTGCACCCGAGGAATACAATGTCTTGGGTAGGTTGAAGATCGGATTTTGGGAGGTTTATCTGGAATCCCAGTGATTGAAGGAGGGGTCAACACAAAGTGGATGTGCCCTTGGAGAGTTTCTTGGCTGGCAGCCTGGATCAGCATGTCATCCAGGTATGGGAATATCTGTATTCCCTTTGTCCTGCAGTAAGCCACCACTGGTGCCAAGCATTTGGTGAAGACTCCGGGTGCAGTGGAGAGTCCAAAGGGCAAGTCAAAGAATTACAAGAGAGAGGAACCCACCAAGAATCTCAAGTATTTCCTGTGAGTGGGTTTGATCGGGATGTGGAGATAAGCATCCTTTATATCTAATGTAGCCAAGGATCCTTGTGGAATTATGAGTGGGAAAAGGACTGGCAAGGTCAGCATTTTGAAAGTAGGGACCTTTAGAAAAAGGTTGAGATTGGAGACCTATTCTAGACCTCTCCTATGTCCAACCTTCCTGGGTGCAGCTGCTGAGCAGGTGGCCGTGGTATGCCTCACCCTATGGGTGGGGAGATCCAGGACATACAATAACCATTTTGAAGTATGGACAGGACTCACTTGTCTGAGGTAAGATGGGTCCAAACAGGGTGACAGTGAGGGAGATGAGCAGACAGTGGTACAGAAGGGGGGGTGCAGGTAGTCAGATGCTACCTGCCCTGCCCTGAAAGGGAGCTGCTGGCTAGAGGGAGGGGATGCTCTAGCTGAAGGTGGTGGTTTCCTTGTGGACTTAGGAAGCCTTGAAGGAGGAGCAAGGCAGAAGTGCTTCCTAATAAACTGAGTTTTTGCTGCATAGTTTCTGTGAAACTTGGGGACTGGAACCAGGCCAATGTTGACCACAGGTTGGGGATCGGTCGGAAGAACCTCAGCAGTAGATGAAGGCCGAATGGTCTTGGCCTTCTTTTTTGGCGGTTCTGTAGAGACGTCTGAGGAGCCCTACATCCATAAAGTAATCTGCTTCAGACGGTTTTCAAGGTAAAGATTAAGCGCATGCAAGCGAATACGTAGTGTCTTAGGCATGAACACCTGGCAAACAGGGCAGGCCTTGTGGTCATGTGACCGTCCCAAAGAGAAAAAGCACTTATTGTGGGTGTCCTTATGAGGGATCTAGCAGACGCACTGACACTTACCCTTTCTGGATGACATGAACAAGCAATACTGATTATTAGAAGGACTGCAAAGGTCCCCAACAGGGTACTTATCTTATGAAATGAATCCGACATCAGCGGTAGCAGAAACATCTGGCATACGACTGGCAGTTGAAAAGTTCTGAGGACTGGTGCGTGCCACTGTCACCTTTATGGCCATGTACCCTCGGCCACATCACGTCTCATGCATCTTGGAGGGACTGAAAGTTTTTGGATACTGGCCGTACGTACGCGAGACTAGAGGAGTAAACCCATATACAGAACACTGCAACATGGGAACACGACATCTTTTCACTTCTTCTCATAGCTGTCCCTTCTAAGAGTGTGCTTGGGGAGGTGAGTTGGAGATTACTCCACCAAGCAACGACCACTTGTAGCCTTTATGTGAACATTTCTCTGTCTCTATACAATGAGGTTGAAAAACACCTTTCACATCCATACTTTATTTTACAAAACAAGTAGAATTAACTGAGTTACAAGGATAAGCACGTTGTTCCAGGGTTGTGATTATAAGCTCTATTTCTCTCTCACAGTGGACACCAAACAAACTAAAAGAGAAGTAGACAAACATGTCTGACTAATCAGAATGCTTGTCTGGATAGCCAGAGAATGGTTACCACCAAGTCACAAATCACAAGAAGGTGAAGTACAGCTCCTATAAAAGACCTGAAATACGAGGGACTGTTCAGCGTCTGAACAGGGAAGCATCCATCTTCGAGAAGAAAAACAACAATGATGAGTTCTTCACTAAGTCCCAGCTGCAAACTGCAGTGAGAACAAAACGTGAGCAGGATTAGACTGTCAAAGGTCCACTTGAGGGGCAATGACAACGAGTTTTACAAGCCGTCATTACAGCTACATGGTATCAACAAGACAGTCTTACAACTACTGAGAGAAGCTCAGCATCTGGAACAGCAGACGTGCTGTGGTTTAGCTGGCCAGTAAATGCGGAAGCATTACTGCCTACAAGTCTACAAGTGGTAAACAATTTACATTCCTCACCAGCTCTAATGGAAAAGGAATTCACTCCATCAAGTACCTACATCTTCTAAAACCAGCAACATGCAACACAGTAAACCTTTGTATAAGGGAACAGACAAGAATGCAAATATACTAAACTTTTCAGAAGGAAACAGACAAAATGAAAATATATAAATCCTTCTTAAAAGGAAACGGACAAGAATGCAGGTGCTTCTGCTGGGTGAGCAAGAGGCATCTATATGCTCAGGACTGATATGCTATGCCCTCAAAAATTAAATTAATAAAAAAGTTTACTGCGGTGGTGGTGCTGTAGTAGCGTTGTCGCCTCATAGCAAGACGTTGTCCCGTTCAATTCTCAGCTAGAGCGTCTTCTGTGTGGAGGCATACATGAATGAGGCGTGCCTTCGTTGAAGGTTGTGCGTCAGGGCTGGTAACCCGGTACGTAAAAATCCACCACCAGTCATTAGCGGACCGGAGTTCCGCTGTGGCGAGCCCTAACTGGGAAAAGCCGAAAAACAAACTATAAAGTACAGTTGTGTACACTTACCATAAATGTACATCTTCAAGTGTATTCACTGTTGCATTCATCACGCTTGGGTTATCTGCCTGCAGATAGCCCTCAGTCGGCCCAAATACCATAGACTTAGTACTTCTGTGTCGGTTGCTGTCGCTTCAGGACTGACGTCAGGTCGTCAGGAGTATGAAAACAGGCAGCTGATGGCATTACATCAGTATTTCTTGCCCCAAATGTCAGGAGCCCCCCAAATACGGAGCTAAGTTATGGTAGGAAAAACACCACCAGTAAAAAGTAAATACTAATAGCCCTGTAAGGGGTGAGAAATGAGAAATGAGAGAGGAGAGAGAGAGAGAGAGACAAGGGGGCTGGAGGGTGGGGAACCATGACTGCAACAGTGAATACACTCGAACATCTACATTTATGGTAACGGTACAAAACTGCACTATGTTCTTTGTGTTTCACTGTTGTAGTCATCACACTTGGATTGATTTCCAAAGCTGAAGAAATGGTGGAGGCAGTCAAGAAGAGTTGGGGCTGGCTAGAATGCCCTGCAGGACTGCTGTTGCAAATCCCGGCCTGTATTTGGAAAAGATAAGCAGGTGGTAATACTTGGTGAAGGTGTGTACAGAACTCCAGGTAGCAGCTTCCAAAATGTCCCTGGGTAGGGTCTCCCCTGAGGAATGCTGTAGAGGTAGAAGTTGCCCTAGTGGAATGTGTTCTGACCCCGAGGTGTTGGCTTCCCGTGGTGTTTGTAGCAGAAATGGATACAGTGTGCTATCCATTTGGAAACTGTTTGTTTAGCAATGGCTTTGCCCTCTGCCCCTGGTGCAAAACTGACTACTACCTGGTCAGATTTCCTGAAAGCTTTAGTCCTAGCAAGATAGAATCTGAGCTGTCTGTGCACGTCCAAGGAGTGCAAAATCCTTTCCCCTTTATTTTGAGCATTAGGGAAGAAGGTTGGCAAATGGAGAGATTGGTTGAGAGCCACACTGGACACCACTTTAGGCATAAAGGAAGGGTTAGTCCTGAGGGAGACCATGTCGGCATGAAAAATAATGAAGGGTTTGACAGCCAAAAGTGCTTGTAGCTCAGACACTCTTCTAGCTGAAGTGATGGCCAGAAGCAAGGCTGTTTTCCAAGAGAGGAATTTTAATGCTGCTGATGCTGCAGGCTCAAAGGGGGCTAGCGTGAGCTTTTCCAGTACAAAGTTAAGGTCCCAAGCAGGGATGGGTGCTCTCCTTGGTGGCCTTAAGTTGGTTGCTCCTCTCAGGAACTGTTTGATGAGAGGGTGAGAGAAGAGAGGTAGCTCAGTGTTGTAGTGAGCCGAGATGGCAAAGCATAGATCTTAACGGAGGAGAAGGATAGACCTCTGTGGAGTAGATCTGCTAGGTAATCCAGGATTAGAAGAAAGGAGGGCAGTGCTGTGTCCTCTCCTTTAGATTGAATCCAGGAACAATATCTTTTCCACTTATCCACATAGGATTTCCTTGTACTGGCTCTTCTGGCTTCAAGAATAACGTCATGTATACTTTTTTACCCCATCTGTCTAAAGCTCGGGAATCCCTGTCCAAAGAGGTGGGATTCTTAGTTGTAGTTGCTTTTATACCTTTAGGCCCCTGGGAATGACCTCTGGGTCAGCAGTAGGATTTTTGAAAAGAAATTTGTGAGAGTCAGGGACTCTGCAGTACCTGTCTGGTTTCCTTGGAGCAGGGGGTAAAGTATCAGGAGTTAGACTGGATTCCATAAAGACATCATCCACAACATCCAGAACTGGAGAGACTGCTAAAGGTCTATATTGTGGCAAATCTAAAAAATCTCCGAGTCTCTTTTTGGACTGAGGATAATCCTGGCATTCCCAGTGGAAATGCTCTCAAGTATGTAGAGTTTCACCAAAAGAAAAATCCTCTGGAGGGAAAGCAGAGGGAATGGAATCCTCTGCATCTGAATCTACATAAGCAGATAAAGGCATGCCTTCATATTCAGAAACCTCAGAGTCGGACTCTTGGTCTGTTAAAGGTGCTGGGGACAGGTCTCTTTCTCTTAGCAGGAGAAGGCTGGCTTCCCCTAATCAGCATAATCATGTCTTCTGCCATTTTAAGCATTTGATGGTGCGGCAAGGAAGCAGGTGCTTGAGTTTGGGTCGTCGGTTTTTTAGGCTTAGCTCGTACTCTTGGACTTTGAAATGCGGTAGTTTTAGAAAGAACTGAAGACCTGAAAGAAGTAGTCAGTTTGGGTCAAATATCAAATATAGGTTCTGTAGTCAAAGAAGAGTCTCGCGGCATACTGGACTCCAAACTGGTCTCAGTAGCGGCCTGCGAATCCATCGAAGCAGGCATCAGGGGCAGTGAAAGCGCCTCACTGAGTACCGGTGAACTGGCGACTAGCTTAACGGAAGCGTCATTGGCAGTTATGGACCTGTGCGGTTTCTGTCTTTATCCTTACTTTTTTTTTTGGAAGATCGGTAGTTGGGTGGCTTACCGATGCCATTTCGGAATACGGAGATCGAGAGCAAAAGTATTTAGCAACAATAAGGGCCTGACAATGAATGGTTCGGGTGTTGAACAAAGCACAAAACTGAAAGTGAGGTACGTCGTGGTCTGGGCCTAAACAGGTGACGCAGTAAGAATGGAAATCTGGGTGTGGTATTTGCTTTCCACAAGCGAGACAATGGTTAACTTTTTCTGACATCAGTTAGAGCATGAAAAAAGGATCCCCAACGGGGTACTTAGCTTTAAAACAGTTCAGGATGATTCAATTCGGAAACAAAAACTCAGGTAGAGGACAACCGGCACTCATGCGAACTGCTTCTGCTTTGGGCTCCTCAGCAAGAAAGACTAATGTAATGGCTTTGGCTGCCTGTTTTTATACCCCTGACAACCCGTCAGTCCTGAAGCGACAGCAACCGACACAGAAATACTAATTCTCTGGTATTCGGGCCGACTGAGGGCTACCTGCAGGCAGATAACCCAAGTGTGATGACTGCAACAGTGAAACACAAAGAACATCAGTAGATCTCACATACACCCAAGCCTCCTGCAGCAAGTAATGTGAATGAACCATGAAGACAGGATACATCGAGGGTGTTGCACTCAGACTGAACTATCAAGACAGGGATTGAAGACAATGGATATCCGCAAGTCAAGCTCCACTTGAGCAACCCATATGTGTGACTTAAACCTGGTCTGTGATATCAATAGGACTTGTTGGCTGGACAGATTTGCATCCCAGAGACTCCCCCATCTGTGGAACAGACTCCCTCTCCACATAAGCAGTGTACTTCATTATCCCTTTTAAGTGCAACCTGGATAAAGGGATGGGAAACCGAAAATACACCCCTGGGATTCCACCTATGTCCCTGCTGGACAGGGTGTCTGTTGACACGTCTAAACATGGGCTAAACTCTTGGCTAGGCTTATAAGGGCCTCAGGGCCAATAGTCTAGTAACCTCCTATGATCCTACGAGTACAGACAAAGAGAAAGCGATGGAAGAGTGCTAGGTGAACACCACCAGCTCCAGCAGAGTTTTAGTTGCGTCTATAACAATTGCTGCTGTTAAAAAAGGGATTAACTAGAAGGGCACATAAAATGTTACAGAGCAATTTTAACAATCAGTGAAAGTTAGAAAAGACTAGGAAGTCTCTAGAAAAGAACGATACAAAACAACAATAAAGTGTTAGTACGGATATTTGTATACCCCAACATGACTTCAGAGATGTTTTCCTTAGGTAGATAGCAAATGCTGGAGGTGTGATGGGACAGACGGAAGTAACTGGGAGCATACTTTTTGGACATGTAATGAGTTGGCAGATTTAAAAAAAAAAAAAACGAGTATTTTGTCAGAAATGTTGGAGAGCAAATGGTAATAACTAAGTAAAGTATTCTTTTGAGCTGGGGCACAAGATAATGAACTTTCGAGACGTACTAAGTTTGAAGCTGCTGGCTGCCCAAAAAAACAATTACTAGAAAATCAATATCTAAACCTAAAGCAACTGCAACTGGCGTGCTGAATATTGCAAAGGAGATAAAAGAATTGAAGGTAAGATCTTTATAAAAATAAATGAGCAAATTACAGAAAAATAAATGAAATCTGTTGGAACAGACACAGAATAATGGTCAGGAACAGTGAGGAATTGAGCAATTTATGTAATGTTACAGTGAATAATAAAGAAAACAAATGTATACTGCACGAAAAAGAAAAATGTTTGCTATGGTTATTAGTTTTCTTCTCTATTTTACGTTTACGTCACTGTCTGTAACAGAATAATTTGATAAATGCTTAAAACAACTACATCTAGGGTACTGCACTCAGCAGTGCTTATGAAATGTATCTGTCAGTCATCAGAATGGCAGACAGCAGTACTTAAGATAAAGCAATGCATACTGTTCACACCTTTGGGTCTCTTGTCTTAAAATGCAAAGAATAACTCAGCTAAAGCCCTAAAGAAAGCAATAAAGTAATGTAATAACAAGTACATTGGCATTCCCAGGAGAAGATGCAAGTGATTTACAACTGTAAAAAAGAAAAACATTTATCCGTTAAAAAAAAAAAAAAAAAAAAAGCACACACACACACACACACACACACACACACACACACACACACACACACACACACTTTCCAGCCTTCTCACTAACAATCAGCAAGAAAGCAGCAACAGTACAAAGGACAAATGTGAGAGGTGAGGACATTTCAGTTTACTTAACCTCTTGTTTTTACAAACCTAATCTGATTTTTTATTAGTACAAGTTCATCTCCCTCTCAGGAGCAACACCAGCTTTAAGCTTGCAATGCTCTTTATTCAGGCAGGAGTACTACTCTGATAAGTGTGTGTTGCACTGGTTTTTTGAGCTAGGGTGTCCCTACAAGAAGTGCGCTTGTGGCAGCTTGGGTCAAGGGTTTTTAGATGTTGACTCAAGAATGAAGAAAAAAAGAAGTTATGTCCTTACCATAACGTTCCATGTAGAGTGTTCATCTCACCTTTGTTCTTACACACTGGTTCTGAGCCGATCCTCGGCTCCGAGTCAGCCGAATTGCAAAGCTCTGAATCTCAGAGAAGCTCGAGACCAGCCCATATCCCACAATCCTCCCTGCCATTACTCAGATCTAGTTTGCAAACAAACCAGACCAAAAGATCCAACACCTGCGGTGCTAGAAGTATACACTCTGTTCAGCCATTCAGAGACACTCTCTCACCATAGCAATAACTAATGGTCTAAGCATATATCCCATGACACACGGGACCATATACCCCTGAAGGGGTCAAGACACGTCGATCAGACTCTAATCTTACCAGTTCTTCCAAACACGTGGGGGGGGAAGGGAGGGAATGTAAGAACAAAGGTGAGATGAACACTCTACATGGAACGTTATGGTAAGGACATAACTTCTTTATGTAAGAGTGTTCAATTTCGCCATTTGTTCTTGCACACGGGTAGCGTCCCTAGCTCCGTAACCCCGAGTGACTCATGGAAGAACGTTCCTAAGCACAGTGGAACCAAATGATGTCCTATCCTTGGAGACCTTGTCCACTCTATAATGAGTGATGAAAGTATGTGGTTTAGACCACGTGGCTGCTGCACAAATAGTGTCCAAAGGCAAACGAGCCACATGAGCTAAGGAAGTGGAGACAAATCTGGTAGAATGGGCCTTAGGTTTGGTGGGTAAGGATTGCTTTGATTTAGAGTATACAAATGTTATACAGTCAGCAAGCCATTTAGATAGTGTACATTTAGTAATTACCATGCCCTTTTTATTGTCTGCAAATGCGACGAAGAGCTGATCTGTTTTCCTGTAAGCTTTGGTCCTATCTAAATAAAATCTTAATTGCCTGTGAACATCCAACTTGTGCAACATATACTCCAGTTTGTTAGTATGGTTTTTGAAAAAGGTAGGGAGTTCTATAGACTGGCTAATATTCGTAACTGAGCATACTTTTGGAAGGAAAGATGGATTTGTACACAAAGAGACCCTGTCTGGATGGAATATCAAGTAAGGTGGTCTGACCGATAATGCCTGCAGCTCTGAGACTCTACGAGCTGAGGTCACGGCGATGGGAAACATAACCTCACTGTGGGTTGTCCATTTGTTCTACCCAGTCCAACAGCACAATAACCAGTGAGTAAATAATAAGTGACTGGCTCCCAGCCGGAAGCGCAGGTGATCTCTGGACGGTCTGGCCATTTTGATGTGGTAGTACGCGTCTTTGAGATCTATAGAGCACATCCAATCGTCCTTAAGTAAGAATGGAAGGATCGATTGAAGCGTGACTTTTCCTTCTTCACGAAGTTGTTGAGATGGCTGAGATCTAAGATCGGTCTTCAGTCCCCTGTCTTTTTTGGAACTAAAAAGAACCTTGAGTAAGTTCCAAATTCTCTTTGGTCTGACGGGACTAGTTGGATAACTCTGTTTTCGAGCAGCTTTGAAATTTCTACAGCTGCTAGCATGAGCAGGCAATGGCATGCGTCTGGAAACTTTCTTTGTAGAGGTGGTGTTGAAGTGAAGGGGATTTTGTATCCTCTGGTTATAATGCTTTTTACCCAAGAATCCGAAGTAATATTTAGCCAGGCCAGTGGGTATAAAGCCAAGCGATCCCCGACTGCCTCCAGAGCAGGACAGCTGGGCCTCCCTTCAGGAGTGCTGGAAAGGCTTTCCAGGGACGGAATCCCTGTCGCCTTGGTTATGTGGACCCCTCTGCAGGCGGCGTCTTCCATTCTACCCCTCCTCTGCCTCTGGAGGAGTATCACTCTGTGTGGTCTGGAAGATCCCGATTCTTACGGAACCACATTTTTCTGCCTCGTTGCCCTTTGGGGTATGGTCTAGTAGAGGCGGAAGCGGACCCAGACAGCAGACAGGGTCTTTCCTCTTGCTCGCAGTGAGAGTCTCCTTAACCTTGGGCCCGAAAAGTGTGGCACCATCAAAAGGGGCATTGGCAAAAGAAGACTTGAAGGCTTCCGCAAAGGAGCACAGCCGCATCCATGATTGTCTTCGAAGAGCAATCGCTGAAGCTGCAGCTCTACTCGATCCCTCGGCTGCATACGAGATGAGCCTCATGGATGAGTTTACTATGGAGGTGGGGGTGTTAAGTTGTGCTGTTACCGTTTCTGAAACAGCAGCATCTGTGTTACCCTGGAGGGTATCTGTCAGCTCCTTGATGAGATCCTCTGCAAACGTGTGAAATGGGTCAGATAGTTTGGCGAATGCATGGAAAAAGTCGCTGAACTAAAAATGTGCTTCCCATATCTGTCCATAGTCCTAGAATCCTTATTAGGAGGATGAACAGATGAGGAAGACTCAGACATCTCCTTTTTCGTGGCTGCCGCCACCACCATAGTGTCGACAGGAACTCCCTTGATGAGATAACATTTATCTTGGGGGGCAGTGATGAACTTGTTTGGTTTCCTAGGGACTCGTTCCACTGTGTCAGGTGCCTCCCACTCCCTTCGAGCAATCAAATCCATTAATTCATCGAAGGGCGGAGTCACCCAGGAGGTAGAAGGTTGAGCCCCAAAAGCCTTCAGCAGCACCGACTCGTCCTCAGTGGGGGCTAGGGACTGCCAATCACCCCTCTGTTTCAAGATCTCCAGGATGTCTGCAAATGACACATCCTCCGAGGGTGATTTGGGGGACCCCTCTGCCTCATCAAGTCTGTGTCAGACGTTAAGAGATTCCTGTGGGGAATCTATGTGCCTCCTCTTGCACAACCGTTTCCTCGGGACCTCATCAGAGGGGGCTTCTGGTGAGGCCTCCAAGGAACAGGGGGAACCCTCTGGGGGTGGCTGAGGCAATTGGGCTCTACGCTTGGGATGGATCGTGGGAGCAGAAACAGAAAGTGGCCCTTTTGGGGAAGGAGAAGATTCCCCTGATGATGTGGTTGTCTGTGCAGACAATACCTTCCTCATAAGGTCAAAGGCCCCCGAACCCCTGGCTGAGGGCTCCCCCGGTTCCGAAGAACACGGAAGCATCCCAGAACCAGGTGCCGTGGGCTCCGACCCAGAGGACGGAGCAGAGCCCTTCGGTCAGCCAGATTCCAAAGTCTGGGTCCGGTGTCGGCTGATATCGCCCCTTCCCCGACGTCAGAACGCCTGGGGTATAAAAGCGTCAGCCGATGCCATCTTCCTCAGTTTTTCTTGCCCCAGATGCCAGGTGCCCTCTAAGGAAGGCTAAATTTGGAGAAATGCAATAAATTCCAAATATGCACAAAAATATATACATATATAAAAACAAATACACCATAATAATAGATAACCCCAGCTAGCTATGAGAGGGGAATGTACCCAAGAAATACCATAGAGGGGAAGGAGGGAGGGTAAACCTGACTGCAGATGCATACCTATCGGACATCTACATTTATGATAGGTACAAAACTGTACTATGTCCTTCAAGGATGCATCTGCAGTCATCACATATGGGTAGAATACCATAGCCAATCTGGGGGTGGAGGATCTATGTAAAGGATGGTGTAGCTAAAATGCCCTGCAGGACTGCCGTAGCAAAGCCTGCTCTGGATATGGAATATAAAGGTAAGTTGTAATGCTTGGAAAATGTATGCACGGAGCTCCATGTAGCAGCTTCTAAAATGTCCTTGGTAGCCACCCCTCTTAAGAAGGCTGTGGAGGTGGCTGTGGCTCTGGTCGAATGAGGTCTAATGTTAGCTGGCACAGTTTTTCCATGAAAGGAGTAACGGAAACAAATGCAATTCCCCATCCATTTCGAAATTGTCTGTTTTGAAATTGCTTTTCCTTGTGCACCAGCAGCATATGCTACAAACAAATGGTCAGTTTTTCTGTAATTTTTAGTTCTGTCCAAGTAGTAGCGCAACTGCCTGTGTATGTCCAGGGTGTGCAGAAGCTTTTCCCCTTTGTTTTGTGGATTTGGAAAGAAGGTAGGCAGGTGAATAGCTTGGTTTAATGAGACCCTAGATACCACCTTTGGCATAAATGAAGGATTGGTTCTCAATGAGACTCTGTCTTGATGAAAAATAAGAAATGGCTGTACTGCCATGAGGGCATGCAACTCAGATACTCTTCTTGCTGAGGTTATGGCCAGAAGGAAGGCAGTCTTCCAAGAGAGGAACTGTAGTTCCGCAGATGCTGCTGGTTCAAAAGGAGGCAGTGTTAGTTTTTCCAACACGAAATTAAGGTCCCAAGTAGGCACTGGTGGTTTCCTTGGAGGATTGATGTTTTTAATTCCTCTTAAAAACTGTCTTAGCAGAGGATGAGAGAAGACAGGTGGATCAGTATTGTACTCTGCTGAAATTGCTGAAGCATGAATTTTAATGGAAGAGTAAGACAGGCCATTGTGGAGCATTTCTGCCAAATATTCCAGAATATGTGCCATGTTCATAACTGTTGCATCAAGGCCCTTTGAGGTGCTCCAGGTGTGAAATCTTTTCCATTTTGCTGAGTATGCCTTTCTTGTGGAAGGCCTGCGAGCTTCCATGATGATATCCTTCACTCTCTTGGATAGCTTATCCTGGTGATGAGTCAAGGTATTTTCCAGGCAGCTAGTTGTAATGTTTTCAGGTTGGAATGCAGAGTTTTGTAATTGTGTTGTGTCAGGAGAAGAGGCCATTGTGGCAGAAGCCATGGTTTTGTCTGTGACATGCTCTTTAGCAATGGGTACCAGTGCTGTCTTGGCCAGTCTGGAGCAATCAGAATCACTCTTGGCTGCTCTGCCCTGATCTTCAGTAAGACCTTGGTCATTAATGGAAGAGGTGGGAATGCATACACTGTTAGAGTTCTCCAGCTGAAAGAGAGGGCGTCCACTTTCCATGCTTGTGGGTGGTATGTCCTTGAGCAGAATTTCTCCAGCTGATGATTGTGGGGAGGCAAAGAGGTCTATGTCCGGTCTCCCCCATGATTGTGTTATCTGATGGAAGATGTCTGGGTGCAGCATCCATTGGTGTGCATCCATGATGCTCCTGCTTAAGCTGTCCGCCAGTATATTGTCCTTTCCTGGTACAAACTGGGATTGCAGCTGTATATTGAGTGTCAAGGAAAGTTCCCACAGATTCATTGCCAGTCTGCAAAGAGGGTAGGAATGGGTGCCTCCTTGCTTGTTTATGTACCACATAACTGTAGTGTTGTCTGTCCTTATTAGCAGGTGGCCCTGATGTAGAAATAACTTGAAGGCCTCGATTGCATGCATCACTGCCAGCATTTCCTTTTGGTTTATGTGCATGCGTAGCTCTTTTTATGACCATAGTCCTTGAATGCATCTTCCTTCCATGTGCGCTCCCCATCCGTGGTCTGAAGCGTCCATTGCTGGCTATTGGTTTGCTGAAGGGCAAACCCCTGTTTGACTGGCTTGCTTGAGCCCACCACAGAAATTCCCTTTGAAGGCATGGGATGAGTGGTATCAAAGTTTCCAAGCTGTGACTGTGCTGAGTCCATAAACTCCTTAGGTACCATTGGAGTTTCCTCATATGCAGCCTTGCTTGAGGAATCAGAAGAATGCAAGAAGCCATGTAACCCAGGGCCTGCAGGATTTTTCTTGCAGTCAGCTGAGTTTGTCTTGACAGGTTTGTGAAGTAATCCGGTAGTTGGTTTTGTTTTTCTTCTGTGAGGAAAGCCATTTGGGTGGTTGTGTCTAGATCCGCCCAGAAAAGTTATTCTTTGGGATGGTACAAGTCTTGACTTGTGAATGTTGACTGTATATCCCAAGGCCTGAAGAAGATAGATGGCATAATTCAAGTGTTTTACAAAAATTTGTTGGCTGTCCGCTTGTATAAGGCAGTCATCGAATCTGGTATATTTGCATCCCTGAAGTCTGCAGTGTGCAATTACTGATGCCAGGCATTTCGTGAATACTCTGGGCGCAGTAGATAAGCCAAAGGGCAATGCCGAGAATTGATAATGCTCTGAACCTGCAAGAAATCTGAGGTGTCTTCTGCAGCTTTGTCTGATGGGGACATGCAGGTATGCCTCCTTGAGGTCCAGAGTTACCAGCCAAGACCCCTTGCCCAGCATGGGAAGGAGTTGCTGTAGAGTCAGCATTTTGAATTTTGGCACAATGAGATAAGTATTTAGTGCGGACAAGTCGAGAATAGGCCTCCATTGCTTTTCTTTTCTTGGAACAAGGAAGAGTCTGGAATAAAATCCTTGGCCTTGTTCTGCGAGAGGAACCTTTTCTATTGCTTTCATTCTCATTAAGTTGGAGATTTGTTTCAAAGCCTCTGCCCTTTGATTTGGTGGCAGGTCTGGCATGCCTTTTCTTTTCTGTAATGTGTGGAAATGGAACCTGTATCCTTTGTCTATTATTTGTAGTGTCCATTTGTCCCTTGTAATAATGTGCCAATTTTCTGAAAATAAGGAAAGCTTTCCGCCCAAAGGTGCTTTCAATTGAGCCCTGGTTGGCGGTGTCAAAGTAAAGTCATTGAGTCTGTCCATGTGCAGCAGTTGCAGGCCCTGCACTACCTCTCTGGTTGGGAGGCTGCCATTGACGTCCTCTGTAGGAGCCTCTAGTTTGCCCTCTACCTCTGGCACGCCTGTTCTTGCCTCTCTGAAATCTGTCTGTGTCTGGAAAGGGCCAGTTCTTGGAAGGCCAATTTCTGCTGAATCTTGGTGGTTGGACTTGCATAAAATCTTTGACAGTTTGTACAGATTTTGCCTTTTCCTCAAATTTCTTTAAGACCTCCTGAGCAGTGGAGCCAAATAACTTTTGCTTTTCCAGTGGAGCATCCAGAAGCTTTGCTTTAACATGGTCTGGCAGAGATTGTTCCTTCAGCCAAGCATGCCTACGTATGACTGCACCTGTCATAGCTGACCTACATGAAGCTTCCAATGCATCATAACCACACTGCAAAAAATGGTTGCTAACCTGTTGAGAGTTATGTACCAGATCCTGAAGTGATTTGCGATCTAGGGGTTCAGGTGAAGACAGCTTTTTATGCAATTCATCTAACAAATATTCTTGGTACTGTATCATATGAAATTGACAGTTTAAAGCCCTCATAGAAAGGGTAGCAGAAGTATACACTTTTTTACCCCATCGCTCTAAAGCCCTGGACTCCCTTTCAGAGGGGAGTGGATTTTTTGTAGTGACAGCTGCAACCCCTTTAGGCCCCTGGGAAATAGTTTCTGGATCAGCAGTGTGGGCCTTGTAAAGGAAAAGATGTGATTCTGGGACCCTGTAGTACCTAACGGGTTTGGCAGGAGCTGGAGGGAGAGTGTCAGGGGTTGAGCTAGATTCAGAGTACACATCATCAATGACATTCAAAACAGGGGGAATAGCCAAAGGTCTATGCTGAGGCAAATGTAAGAAGGTCCTTAATCTCTTCCTGGAATCAGAGAATTCCTGGCCCTGCCATTGGAAATGCTCCCTCACAGTGTGCAGAGTTTCCCCAAAAGACAGTTCTTCAGGAGGGGAGGCCGAAGGGATAGATTCCTCTGCATCTGAATCCTCGTAGGCCGAAAAAGCCTCCTCCTGGTAGTCTGAGAGAGCAGAGCCATCCGAGGCCTCATCAGAAGAGAGGGGATCAGAGGGCTCAACCCTGGGCCTTTTTTCTGTAGGAGGTTGAGAGCCCCTGTCAGGATGAGGCTGAGAGCCCCTAATTAATGAAATAAGGTCCTCTGCTAGACTAAGGATCTGAGAACCTGTAGTGGGTCCCTGAGGAATAACCCTGGGTGGCATAGATTTTGAGAGTTTGGCAGCTTTAGCCCTAGAGAAAGCCTTAATAGACATGGATGCAGGAGGCCTGGCTGCACCACGTGCTGGTGTAGTTTTATCTAAGGGAATGGTGTCGGAGGGTTCCTGGACACCATATTCCAAAGGAGATTCAACAACCGATACAGTAGTGGGCTCCGGGGCCGAGGTTGTCGGTTGTACGGTTTCAGTGGATGGCAGTACCAAGGACTCTGTTTCAGCCGAGACCGATACACTCGTGGTAGGCCTGGCCGTGGTTTCAGCCGAAACCACGGACCGTGTGTGTCGATCCTTGTCCTTCCGTTTCTTTATTAAATGTGAAGTCGGAGTCTCCGACGGCATTTTGTAAGCAAAACTAGCCCCAAAAAATTCCTCTGAAAACTCCGACCGGCGTCTTAGAGTCGTCAGTTGAAGGAAGCACAGGCGGAACAGGCCGAGACGTCGTGGTCTGGGCCTAGGCAAGGTAGGCAGTAAGAGTGGAAATCCTTATGAGGTACTTGTTTCCCACAAGTTAAGCAATTATTAATTTTATCTGACATCGGCTGAGGCAAGAAAAGAGTCCCCAGCGGGTACTTAACTTTGAAGTCTTGGTTTAGCTGAATTACAGGAGCTGGCCGACCGGCACTTGCGAACTGCTTCTGCTTCGGGCACCACGCAGCAAGAAAGACTGGGGAAGATGGCGTCGGCTGACGCTTTTATACCCCAGGTGCTCTGACGTCGGGGAAGGGGTGACATCAGCCGACGCCGGACCCAGACTTTGGAATCCAGCCGACCAAAGGGCTGCCTGAGGCAGGACAACCCATATGTGATGACTGCAGATGCATCCTTAAAGGACATCCTCTTGCTGTGAGGTAACAACGCTACCACCGTGGCAGTTTAATTTAATTTGAAGTGATAAATATTGATAATTATTACTCAGGGGTCTATACTGGAACCTCTCCTATCAAACACTTTTATTAAAAGACCAGTACAGAAAAATGATGAAGGAACATATATATTTTTATCTTGTCATGAATTACTGCACCTCCCAAAGCTGCCTGAAAGAAAATAAGTACTCTCTCCGAATTTTATTTTATTTTTTTAATACCTGTCTGTCCTCATGGGGGCAAACATCCTGTTGAGACTTTTTTTTCCCTTTGGAAAGCCAAATTTGTCCCATAATGCACTAAGAGAGCACTGATTCTGAGAACAAGTAGCCCTACCAATTGTCAGACTAGACTTCCATTCACTTAGAATGGAACACCTACAAAAAAAACTGCCATGTTTGAGTCTCTGCAGCTTATGTGTCATTGAGTGGTCTGCACAGAGTTTTACAAATGTTGTTCCTACTGATGTACTACGCATTCTCTGAAAGAAGCTTGCAAAAGTGTCAACAAATTAGAGATAAAAAAGACTTTGCAAAGACAAGTTTTGCAAGTTTCATTTCCTGGCCAAGTTCCTCCTCCCATTCTTCAACGATTTAGAGTCTCACATTTCCAGCTTGGCTAGAGTCAACTAATTAGTCACATCTGCATGAAAACAGACAAACAAATCATAGCCAGGTTCCATCACTTCTGAATAGTATTTCCCAACAATTATTTCTTAAACAAACAAAAAAAACATATACATCAATTTAGAGCTTAAGTCAATCTACAGATTTCTTAAAATGTGCACAGTAAAATATTCATTTTGAATTGCATTCTGGCTATTCACGTGGTTATCTTTGCACAGTTACTCTGTTACAGCATAACCTGAACTATATTATTTAATGCCAAACTTTACATAATAATTGAACAGTTCTCAGTTTCTTCTTAACAATGACTTCCCAAGCCTCTGAGGTGACCCACTACTTTCTGATATTAATGCTACATGCATACAACTAAGAAACTACATAAAGTAAATCTCTCATCCTCTCAGCAACAGACTCATGAAGAAAGCTTCCAAATCATATAATTTTCAAAATAGCGATACTACTGATTCAGTGAACTCACAAAAACAAGACTACATGAATTAGCTTTCATTTTCTGAAAAAAAAAATAGTCTTTAATTTAATTACAGTGGATGTCACTATTTGTTCATGAGAATCCAATTCCTTTTTCAAAAAACATTACGGATTGCAGTATGCCAGATCGGAAGTATAAGCCAAATTTAGGGACATCTGGGTACGCTGATGAGCAATACAATACACCTACTTATTTGTCTTCCATTGCAACTACCCCAAATCAGACAGGCATGTACATACCTCATGGCACACGTACTGAAACAGTACCAGCAGCTGTACCAGTGACACCAAACCTTAAACATTGCACTTAAACAATGTACTGACAGATGTAGGGCAATGTATATGCCTCACTCAAGCAATGATGAAATCACTAGGAACCACACTGAGCACAATTTTACACCACCTCCACTTAACAGTGCATAACATTTACACCGCACTTAAAAAAGGACACCAGCACTCCCTACAAACACACAGACCAACTCATACACACCCACACAACATACCAGTCAACTTTGAGGCTTTTCCCATTGCTCTGCAAAATACTGCTGTCATAGCTTTGGAAAATGAAAATGATTGATGGATGTCAGCCCAGGATTCCCATTCCTAACCACTTGAGCCAGTCCACTTAACTTACACAAGCGTCCCCCTCAGTAGGGCAGGGAGCAATTATCAGTACAGATTTGCTCCAAGGTCCCGTTACACCCTCACACATGGCAGGACTGGATAACCATGATGCAATGGCCAGATTTTCACAAAACAATGAAACACACACACACACACACACACACACACACACACACAATATATATATATAGTAAACGACAATAAAGTACAGTTGTGTTCACTTACCATAAAGGTAGATGTTAGAGTGCATTCACTGTTGCAGTCATCACCTGTGGGTTATCCCTGCTGCAGTAGCCCTCGGTCGGCCCGAGTACCAGAGTCATGTTTTTCTGCGTAGGCTGCTGTTGCTTGCTGTCAGACGTCAGGTCGTCAGTGCTATAAAGAAAGGCAGCCAATGCCATTACATCAGTTTTTCTTGCCCTAACCAGTCAGAGGCCCAAGTAAATATGGTAAAGTGGTCCTGGTGGCTAAAAGCCAGAGTTAGAAACTTATGTCTCCCTAAAGAAAGACGATATAAGGGGAAAGGAGGGAGGAAAACCAGGACTGCAACAGTGAATACACTCTTACATCTACATTTACGGTTAGTGTACACAACTGTACTATGTTCTTCGTGTTTCACTGTTGCAGTCATCACCTGTGGGAAAATTCCCAAAGCTGAGGAGAGGGGTGGTAGGATTAGTAAGAGACCTAGGAATGGGTGAGCATGCCCTGAAGAACTGCAGAGGCAAACCCTGCCCTGGCCTTCGAGAATAGAGGTAGATGGTGAAGCTTGGTAACAGTATGGACAGAAGTCCAGGAGGCAGCGTCCAGGATGTCCCTGGTGGGAACTCCTCTGAGAAATGCTGAGGAAGTGTAAGCTGACCTAGTGGAATGTTTCCCATGCAAAGTGTAGCAGAAATGGCTACAGTGCGAGATCCATTGGGAAAAGGATAGCTTGGAAATGGGCTTCCCCTCTGCCCCTGGGGCAAAGCTGACAAGGAGTTGGTCGGTTTTCCTGAAGGATTTAGTACGGTCCAGATAGTATCTGAGCTGTCTGTGCACGTCTAGTGAGTGCAGTATTCTTTCACCTTTGTTTTGAGGGTTAGGAAAGAAGGGGGGTAGCGGTATGGCCTAGCAGATAGCTACATTAGATCCCACCCTGGGTATAAAGTAGGGATTAGTCCTGAGGGAGACCCTGTCTGCATGGAAGAAGATGAAGGGCTCAATGGCCATCACTGCCTGAACATGTGAAACCCCTCTGGCTGAGGCTATAGCTAGGAGAAAAACAGTCTTTCAAGAGAGGTATCTAAGTTCTGCTGAAGCAGCAGATTCGGAGGGTGGTACAGTTAGTTTTTCCCCAAAACATAATTCAGGTCCCAGGCTGGAGTGGGAGGCCTTCTGGGAGGTCCGATATTAGAAGGCCGTCTGAGGCATTGTTGAATCAAAAGGTGGGATAACAAGGGCTGTTCTGTATCAAAAAGAGCCGAAATGGGTGAGGCATAGATTTAAATAGAGAAGGAGAGGGCACTGTTAAGTAGCTCCGCTAGGTAGTCCAGGATAAGAGGGATGGAAGGTTGTAAGGTACAGCCCCCTCTGGACTGCCTCCAGGAGAAGAATCTTTTCCATTTTCCTGCGTAAGATTTTCTGGTGCTGGGCCATCTGGCCTCTATGATAATGTGTAGGACCCGTTTGCTTAACAGGGGCCCCTAGTCGATATTTTGATTATTTGCCAAGCTGACAGTTTGAGAGTCTGCAAGTCTGGGTGCAACACCCCCCCCCCCCAGTTAAGAGGTCTAAGATCAGGGGTAAACTGGCTGGGAGGCTGTGAGGTCAGGCTGCTCAGTAAGGGGTACCAATGTTGTCTGAGCCAATCTGGAGAAATGAAGATGGCCTTTTGTCTCTCCTCCCTTAATGTGACCAGTACCTTGGGGATAAGAGGGAACGAGTACACAAATAGTGTACCGGGGGAGGTCAAGGCAACCATCTTCCATGCTAGGAGGTGATACTCCCTGGTACAGAATCTTTCCTACTGCTGGTTGGGATGCGAAGCAAAAAGTTACACCTCTTAAGACCCCCACTCCCGAGTGATTGTGAAAGGATTTTTCTGTATAGCTGCCACTTGTGAGGGGTCCAGAAAGATCTTGCTTAAATGGTCTGGCAGGGTGTGGTTGATCCCAGATGGGTATTGGCTATCAGGTGTAGTTCAATGGAAGAAGCTGCCAGCCCAAGGTTCATGGCTAGCCTGCACAGAGGGTAAGATAGGGTCCCCTCCCTGTTACTTGGTGTAGCACATTACTGTGGTGTTGTCTGTTTTGACTAGGAGAACCCTTGGCTTGAGATGGGTTATGAAGGATGTCAGAGCCTTTTTGTACTGCAATCATTTCCTTCTGGTTTATGTGTAAGGGAAGGTGCTGGGCATTCCAAAGACCTTGGGTGCACCTGCCTTCTAGGTGAGCCCCCTAAGCTATGTCTGAGGCGTCGGTGGTAATGGTCTGCCTGTTTGGGTAGAGGTTGAAGGAAAGACCCTTGTTCTGGGCAGGGACCCCTGCCAATCAGAGAAACTCAGCCCCTATACAATACAAGGGATCAGTGGTTTAGAGGTCCCTGGAGGTAGAGAGTGCAAACTTCCAAAGGTTCTTTAGGTACCACTGAAGTTTTCTCATGTGAGGCCTGCCAGAAAAATTAGAAGAATGCAAGATGCCATGTACCTCAAGGCTTACAGGGACTTCCTCGCTGTGCGGTGACATTTGGAAGCCAGCTGGTGAAAAAGAGCTGCCGGAATCTCTACTTTTTGGGGGATAGTAAGGCCATTTGGGCTGCTGTGTGCAGCAGTGTTCCCAAGAAAATGATCTTCCTGGAAGGTGTTTTGTCCTGATTTCTTCTAGTAGATGGTGTACCCTGAGGGGGTTAGGAGGGTTTTGACAAAGAGGGGGTCTTTTAAGTAGCTATTCTTTGCCATCTGCCTGAATGAGACAGTTGTCCAGATAAGGGTACATTTGTATGTTTTTCTGTCCGCCAAAGGCTATGGCTGGGGCTAAGGCCTCTTGTAGAGGTAGGGTAACTAACCATGCATTTTTGGTCAGCCTAGGCAGCAACTGCTGCAAAGTTAGCATTTAGAATTTGCTGACTGCCAGGAAGGTGTTCTGAATGAGTAGATCCGGGGGGGGGGGGGCTAAGCACCCTCTATCCTAGGAGCAAGGACTAGTGTGGAATAAGAGCCTTTGCTTGACTGATCTGAGGGGACCAGTTCCACTGCCCCTAGGGATGAGCGAGCATGGACATGTTCCAGTGCCTCTGCTCGGTGATACTGAGGTAAGGGTACCCTCTTGGAATTGGGAGTTAGAAGGAAAATTCTTATCCCTGAAAAAAGATCTTTGAGACCCAATGGTTCTTGGTGAGTAGAAGGAGTGTAGAAGGGGGAGAGGGAGTCCTTGAGGGATTTTTACCCTAGAGGAATGGCTCAGAACTCCCTGCCTTTGGAGTGGAAGTGGTCCACAATTTGGTTCTCTGCTGACCCTGGGATAGGAGTCTGGGTGGTCTGTCCCTGTGGGGCTTACCTTGCCCTGTCAGCTAGGTGCAGGAAAGCACCAGTGTTTAGGAGGGAAAATTCCTGCTGAACCTAGGAGGTTGTACCTGAAGAAAATCTTTTACTGTCTGCATAGATCTTGCTTTGTCTTCCATCTTTTTAAGCACCTCTTCTGCTTTTACTCCAAACAATTAGTCCTTATCCAAAGGTGCATCAAGTAATTTAGATTTGACATGATCTGACAGAGGTTGTTCCTTCAACCATGCATGTCTCCTAACGACAGATCCTGACACTGCTGCCCTGCTTGCGGCTTCTAGGGTGTCATATCCACAGTGTAAAAAGTGTTCAGCCACTTGACAACAGTGCAGTAAATCTGCTAACTCTTTTGAATTGACACAGTCAGTAAAGGTAGAAATCTTTTGTTGTAATAGCTCCAAAGTGTGTTGTTGAAAGTTTAACATGTGGAACTGACAGCTGAGAGCTCTGACAGCTAAGGTTGCAGAGGTGTATACTTTTTTATCCTATCTGTCCACAGCTCTGGAATCCTTGTCAGGAGGAATAGGGTTCTTTTTAGAACTAGCCTTAGCTCCTTTAGATCCCTGCATAATGACCTCCAGATCTGCAGCAGGATTTCTGTACAGGTATTTGTGAGAATCTGGTACTCTAATACCTGACAGATTTTCTGGGAGCAGGTGGGAGGGCATCAGGAGTTAAGCTGGATTCATGAAAGACATCATCAACCACCACTAAGATAGGAGGGATGGCCAAGGGTCTGTGCTGGGGCAGGTCCAGAAACTCTTAGTCTTTTCTTAGACTGAGGGAAGTCCTGGGATTCCCAGTGGAAATGCTCCCTGAGGGTGTGAAGGGCTTCCCCAAAGGAAGGATCCTCTGGTGGGGAGGCAGAATGAATGGATTCCTCTGCATCTGAATCCTCATAAGCAGTCAGAGGTAGTTGTTCCTCTTCAAAAACTGAATAATCAGACTCCTCAGAATACTGTTCTATCAGTATTTCAGGCCCGAATCTTTTCCATTTTCAGATAAGATTTTTAGTACTAGGGCCCCCTTGCCTCTAAAATGATATCCATCACAGGTTTGCTGAGGGGTGGTAAAAAGATTAAATAAATTGGGTTTCAAGGTTCAGTGTTAAAACTGATGCAAAATCTGGTTTTCCCGGGGACAGCAGAAGGTGGAGGCAGGTGCCATGGAATAATGACACACGGAGGGGGACCAATGTTGGAAATCTGGAAATCAAAATCATCCTTGGTTTGTCCGTTTGATTTTTTGTAGTACTTTGGAAGCAGAGGAAGGGGAAGGCGGGTGGTTTTCCAGCTGAAGGACAGAGCATCCACTTTCCCGGCTTGTTTGTGGAAATCGTGCAAATTTGTCCCCTGGTAGTTCTGGGAGGAACAGTTCTTTTGGGGTCCCCTTGACTTGTTTGTAGTCAAACATGTTTGAGGAAAATCTATTCTGGACCAGCTTGTACATGAAAATCCTTGTTCTTTACTCATGATGTTTTCTGCTTAGTCATCTATTTTTTTTTCCCAAAAAGCATCAGGTGCTCAAGGTTTTAAACCCCTGGATCTGAAGGGGTTTTACCCCCCCCTTTTAAACCACAAAAATGGTGTTTGCTTTAATGTTTCCGGAAAATGTGGCCCGAAGGGGAGAAATTTACTTTAAAATTTTTTTTATTTAATCTGTTTAAAATTTTTTTTGAAATTCTGGGGCCCCCAGCCAAAAAAATCTGTTTGGGGTTTTTGGACAATTGTAAAAGGATCCCCTTTTTTTGGGGAGGTTTTAAAAACCCCCTTTTGCATAAAGGGGCTTTTTCAGGTTTGAGAAATTTTAAATGGTTTTTAATACCCTGAGTTTCCCCAAGCAGTTTGCATAGGGTTAGGGAAAAACAAGGGCCCTAACCCAACTTAGTAGGGTTTGGCAAGGGTTTTTTCTTTTTTAAAATTTAAAAATTTTTTTTTGGGGGAAAACCCCCAAAGGCTTTGGGCGGGTATTTCCCCCTTGGGGCCCGGGGAAAAAAAAGGGCCCAAGGGGGGGGGGGGGTTTTTTGTCCCCCCTTTGGTTTTTGAAAAAGTTTTTTCAAAAATTTTTTGGGGTTTTTTTTTTCCCTGGGGGGCCCGGGGTGGAAAAAAGCCCTTTTCCGGGGGGGGGGGGGGGGGGGGGGGGGGGGGGGGGGGGGGGGGGGGGGGGGGGGGGGGGGGGGGGGGGGGGGGGGGGGGGGGGGGGGGGGGGGGGGGGGAAAAAAAAAAAAAAAAAAAAAAAAAAAAAAAAAAAAAAAAAAAAAAAAAAAAAAAGAAAAAAAAAAAGAAAAAAAAAAAAAAAAGGTTGGGTTTTTCCAAAGCTTTTTTCCCAAAAAGGGGGGAAAATTAATTTAAATTTGGTTTTTGGACAGGGTACCAGGTGTGATTTCTTTTCGTTTATGGTGTACCCCAGACAAGTTAGAACCCTTTGTACAAAGGCCAAATGATTCAAAAGTATGTCCTGCCTTTCTGCCTGAATTAGACAATCATCCAGGAATGGGTATATTTGAATATTTCTTTGTCTGCAAAATGCAATAACTGAAGCTAGGCACTTTGTGAATACCCTGGGTGCAGTAGACAAGCCAAAGGGCAGTGCAGAGAACGGATAGTGCGTGTAGCTTGCTTTGAAGCGTAGGTATCTCCTGCAAGATTCCCAGATTGGGATGTGCAGGTATGCTTCTTTTAAAATCTACTGTTGCCAACCAGGCACCATCTTGAATTTTGGAATCTCCAAAAAGGTGTTTAGAGTAGACAGGTCCAGGATAGGACACCATGAATTGTCTTTTCTGGGTACCAGGAAAAGTCTCGAGTAGAAACCTTGTCCCTTTCTGGTACCAGATGAATAGCTCCCATGCTCAACAGAGAAAGTACTTGTTTTTGGGCCTCTGCCCACTGATTTGGGGGTAGGTCCGGCCACCCGTTTGGTGTTGGCAATGTGTGGAAGTGAAATCTGTAGCCATCGGACACTATATTTAAAACCCATTTGTCCTGGGTAATGAGTTCCCAAGTCTTTGCATGAAGAGCAATCTTTCCCCCCCAAAGGGGCAGTCAGTTGACAAGTGCTTGGAAATTTTAAAAGGAAGTCACTGAGACAGTTTACCATAGGGGGGAGACTTATTATTCCCAGATTTGGAAGTGGAGGCCCCCCACGTCTTAGTTATGTGTCTCCCCTGAGACTGAAACCTGGGGTTTTTGCTGTGTCTGGGTTTGGCTTGAGAAGACCTGGAAGGGGCTGGAAGGGGCTGGAAATGACCAATTCTTAGAGGGCCAGTGCCTACTAAATCTAGGAGGCTGAACTTGTAAGAAATCTTTAACAGTTTGCATAGATTTAGCTTTATCTTCCATCTTTTTAAGAACTTCCTCAGTCTTGTTGCCAAACAGGCGGTCCTGATTTAAAGGAGCATCCAACAATTTAGCTTTAACATGATCAGGCAAAGATTGCTCCTTAAGCCAAGCATGCCTTCGGAGCACAGACTCAGTAACAGCAGCCCTGCAAGAGGCCTCTAATGAATCAAAATCACATTGCAAAGTATGTTTTCCAACTTGTTTAGCAGAATGCATTAAATCCTGTAATTCTTCACTTTCCACACAGTCAGGAATAAACATCATTTTCTGTTTAAGCAGTCCAATAACATGTCGCTGATACTTTAACATATGAAACTGGCAGTTTAAAGCCCGAATGGCCAATTATGCAGAAGTATAAACCTTCTTACCCCATCTATCCAGCGTCCTGGAGTCTCTATCAGAAGGGGTAGGATTTTTAGCAGTAGAAGCTTTAATCCCCTTGGGCCCCTGTGAAATAGTCTCTGGATCTGCAATAGGATTTTTAAAAAGGAACTTGTGGGACTCAGGGACCCTGTAGTATCTGTCAGTTTTTTGGGAGCAGGAGGCAGGGTATCAGGGGCCAAACTAGATTCTGAGAAAGCATCATCAACAATGTCTAGTACAGGAGGAATAGCTAAAGGCCTATGCTGAGGTAGGAGAAAGAAATCCCTAAGCCTCTTTTTTGAATCAGAAAATTCCTGGCTTTCCCAGTGGAAATGTCAGAAAAATATGTATTAATGTGTATATTAGTAATATGCTTAGTGCATTTAGAGCTTGAAAAGGGTTAACACATTTATTCTATTTCCTACTGCATAAATCTGTACAAACTGCAGATGCTTTCTGACCTTGTATTGTTAGCTAAAATCTTGCTTGTGCCTTGGAAATTTACTGAGAAGCAGATGATTCCTGCTTATGTTAGAAAAATAATGAATAGAACAATACTACTTGTATGAAACTTAGACAAGAAGTTCCGCTTGTGCTGTGACAAAATACACAGCTGTAGAAGCTATAGATAATTAGGACAAAGCCTGCTTGAAAATATGAACTGCAATCAGCATTTGCTTGTATCTGAGTTAGAAAAGTACCTTGAAATGTAACACTGTACAATAGAAGCCTGTAAGTTAGTGCCCACCAAGGCCAGGTTGTTTTTCTCAAAAAGTTTCTCACAAATCTAGTCATGTCAGCAGAAAATCTGAGTAACATCTGCTGTAGAACAATACGGAAAGTTGTGTTTGATTACGTCAGCCACAGAAGGCCATGTCTTGTAAAATAGTATAAGAATAGCATGTTTCCAGTTAGTAGTTAGACAAATCCTTGTATTTGCATGTTTTTGGCTCCTTGCAGCAAGTAATTAAATGTGCCTTAACTGAACCTTACATGTATTTTTTTTCCTTTGACAGATTGGTCCTTCGGACCGGAAACCCTCACTTCACCTCGGATCAGACAGGCCAGGTGGCTTGAAACCGTACGGGGAAGAAACCACATTGGTTCTTCTTAGTTGAAAAGCCCTCCGACTGAATTGTCATACAAAAGAGGCCAGCAACTATCTGATCTGCGACTGAAGGATGGGTTTACTCGAACCAGGTGATCAATCACGAAGGCTCAGGTAAGGTGAATCTACCTTTTTTTCTGTTTTAGATCAGGGTCTAGATTTGCATTGTTTTTGTCAGGACTATTATTATTATGGTCAGGAACAAAAAAGACTGCTGTCTTGTCATAGATCAGGGAAACAGAGCAGGTAGGCAGTCATTCTGAAGAGACTATAACAAAATTTGTGGTACCACGTTAAAAATAAGGAGTTACGTAACAATTAAAAGGGTAGAACAAAATGGGTAATAATTGTACAAAAAGATCCCAAAATCCGCCGTTAACCGAAGACGTGAAATACATGCAGTCACAGCATGCTGATAATATTAAATACTACTCAAAATGGGTTAAGTATGAATTTGATGGTAAATTAGAAAAATCCTCGCTTGTCAAACAGCTTAAAACCGATTCTAAAGGTCGGGTAAAAAAGCAACATCAATTAGGAATTCCTCAGGCACACAGGTGGATTGAGGAAGTAAACTGAAGGGAACAAAAGAATAATAATTCAAAAGCAATGTTTTTAGATAAGGAGGATAATAACTTAGTAATAGCATCGACTCCTCCGCCTCCCTTACCAGAATATGAGGCAAGTGAACAAGTTAGTCCACCCCCACGATATCCTGCTGTCATTGTAAGTAGAGATACTACAAAAGCGAAACCGTTTATTAGAGATCCCGTCGAGACCAGGTCTCGAACATGGGCAGGTAATTCAAAAGGGGACATTGAGTTATATCAAATGGGTAGGAATTCACGATCTATGAGTGAAGAAGAAATATGCCCACTCATAGAAGTGCCTAATCCTCAGGCAGGACAAGAAGGTCAGGACCCAACTATTCTAGTGTACAGACCCTGGACTCCGGAAGACATCCGGAAAGCCACTGAGGGAATTCCCCATCCAAAAGTTAATTTTAGAAAGTTTTTAGAAGATTTGCAAGGAATGAGGCTAAGTTATAATTTAAACGGAGAAGAGGTAGAAAAAGTAGTCAGACAAATTGTGGGACCAGATTGGCACATGATTAGTGGCGACTGGAATCCCGTGCAGCTGCACTCAGGCCCCTCCCACATAGCAGCAGCTGAATTGAACAACAGAGTGAAAAGGTCTTACAGACGAATCTCTGAGAAATGGAAGCCTAGGGCAGACTGGACTTGCATTAATCAATGCATCCAACAAGAAGGCGAGACTGTTGACAGATATTATGCCAGACTGTTAGACTGTTTTAATAACCACTGTGGAATGCAGGTTCCTGAAGATCAGACACACGATTCCCCATATGAGCAGCAGTTAAAGAATGCATTTTTGAAAGGCAGTATTGCACCCATAAGCAGCTTTATTACAAAGCATATGGTAGATCATTACCAAACAGGTTACAGTCATTACTTGAATATGCTAGGCATGCCGAAAGGCATTTTAATAGCAAAAAGAAAAAGAAAGCCCAAGTATTTTCTGTAGAAGATGGAGCCGACGTTTATGTAGTACAGTCCGGGAAAAAGGGCAAGAGAAATGCCCAGGGAAACAAACAATCTGATCAGCGATCAGAGGACCTTGAAGGGCGAAAGAAAAGGGGTGAATGTTTTAAATGCGGTAAAAAGGGACACTCGGCAAGGGATTGCATGAAAAACAAGAAAGCAACCACGGAAGACAAGGAGGATGAGGACTGACTATATGATAGTCAGGAATCACTAGAAGGGGATAGCAGAGAAAGGACAAATGAGAATGTGATAGAGGGAGTAGAGGATGAGACAGAAGAAATAGAGGAAGTGCAGGAAGTCACGGATAGTGAAGAAAATGAAATATTGGATTTGGCTTTATTGAGCTTAGAGCTCTATTTAGCAGACACAAAACCAGAAGTTACACTCCTGGTAGAAGGGAGGGGAAGTCAGATTCTTGTGTGACTCAGGGGCGTCACGGACCCTGATACATCCCTCCAAACTGCCAGAGAACTCAGTCACCTGATTACATATTAGTGAAAGCAGCTAATGGACAGCTGTATCGGGAGCCCCTCTCCCATAATATTGTAATAACTGATCCTGTTTCAGGACTGACCCAGAAAAGCAAAATTGTTGTTTCTGCAAAATGCCCACTAAACCTCTTGGGCAGAGACCTTATGCAGCTATTTGGTATAGCAGTAGTTCCGACTATGCAGGGTATGGAAGCACAGTGATAAATTGATACCTTTGCAGTCAGGAGGGGGGAAGTTATGGTTTTATTGGTACAGCCAGGACTTGGTTACGACTGGTCCAAGGGCAGTGACCGAAGAGTTGATAAACACAGCCATCAGCAAGTTCCCCTCCCTTGACATGGATAAACAACATTTGTTGCACTGTACTCTGTATTATTGTAACACACCAGGACCTGATAAGGAATATGAGCAAGAATTGTTTAGAAATCGTGCAAACAGATTGATATTACGTAATCTGTACTGGGACACAGAAGGGAACAGTGTAGTCAGCTGTTCATTGCCCCAGGAGTTCTTTGCACTTTATAAATCTAATTGATTACCACATGTTAGCTTAACTAAGGACAAGAATGTGAAATGGGTAGACTTAGGAGAAAAAGTCACGAGATGGGAAAAACAGACAGAGTTAGAACTGTCAGAACAGGGAATACAAATGCAGAAGTTGAATTGGATAACTCAGACCCACCCAGCTGTACACTTGCAGTCTATCAAGGACAGCTGATTAGCACTCCTATTGAAGGAGGAAGAGAATGCCTTGCAGAATATACCAGAAATTCTTTGGCCAACAGGAAAGTCAGATGTAGGACTTATTCGTACAGCGGGACCAGTTGCTATTACGCCAAAGTCAGCATTTAGACCACAAAAAGACAGTATCCCTTAAGAAAAGATGCAGAGGTAGGAATCAAACCTATTATAGCAGCTTTACTTAAGGAAGGGGTGCTGGTGGAATCTCCTGATTCACCATGTAACACACCCTTATTTCCTGTTAAGAAAGCGAATGGAGAGTGGCGTATGGTCCAAGATTTACAAGCTGTAAATGGCCTTGGTAATACCAAGGGCACCTACGCTGCCAGACCCACACACCCTGTTGAATGATTTAAAACCTCAACAGAAATATTTTTCTGTGGTAGATATCAGCAATGAGTTCTTCTCGATACTGATACACCCTGACAGGCAGTATTGGTTTGCATTCACATTTCAGGGGAAAAGGTATACATATACGCGACTACCACAGGGGTATTGTGAAAGTCCAACAATATTCTCACAAGAAATGGCAAGCAACTTGGCGGGATTTACCCCACCAAGAGGTAGCCAGATTTTACTTTATGTTGATGATATCCTGCTGGCGGCCCCCACCCAGCAAGATTGTAAAGAAAATACCATAGTGCTATTACAATTTTTGGCCACTGAGGGACATAAAGTAAACAAAAATAAACTGCAGCTTTGGAAAAAACAAGTTAAATACCTAGGATATGTAATATCCAAGGAAGGTAGGACATTAGATGAGGACAGAAAAGTAGCGATTTTGCAAGCACCAAAACCCACTACCAAGAAGGAAATTATGTCCTTCCTGGGTACGACTAATTTTTGTCGGAGTTGGATTCCAAACTATGCCTTGGAATCTGCACCGTTAACTAACCTGATTTATAAAAAGCATACGGCAGCATAGGATTTGTTACAATGGACACCAGAAGCAGAATTTGCTTTCTGCAAACTGAAACAGTTAATAGCGTCCTCTTTAGTTTTGGGATTACCAAACTATCATAAACGTTTTTTCCAAACTGTAGATTGTAAGCAAGGTTATATGACATCAGTGTTAACACAGCAGCATGGGGACAAGCAACGCCCTATTACTTATTATTCATCACAACTGGACCCAGTGGCACGGTCTTTACCTCACTGTGTACAAGCAGTAGTTGCAGCTGCAATGGCAGTACAAGCTTCAGCCTCAGTAGATTTGTTCCACCCTCTCACATTGAGAGTGCCTCATGCAGTCGCGATTATTTTACTGCAAGAGAAGGTAGCATATCTTTCGCCTGCTAGGCATCTTTCCTGTATGACTATATTGTTGAGCCAACCTCATATGACAATTGAACGATGTACGACTTTGAACCCTTCTACCTTGCTCCCAACCCCTGCAGATGGCACACCACACAGCTGCCTGCAGGTGATTGAGCAAAAGACACTGCCTAGAAAAGACCTTACGGATGTTCTCTTGGATGATGCCGAGGTGACATACTAAGTGGATGGCTCATGCAAAAGGGGTCCTGCAGGACAGAACCTTTTGGGATATGCAGTAGTTTCGGATACTGACATTATAGAAGCAAAATCTTTGCCACACAATTTATCTGCACAGGCAGCAGAATTGATTGCCTTGACACGGGCATGTACCTTAGCAAAGGGTAAACGTGTGAACATTTTTACTGACAGCCAGTACGCTTTTCCTACTGTACATGTTTTTGCGCAACAGTGGAAAAATTGAGGAATGATAACATCTACTGGCAAACCAATCAATCATGCACAGTTTATTTTAGATCTTTTAGAATCTATTCAGTTACCTCAGAAAGTAGCTATTTGTAAATGCACAGCTCATACCAAGCAACATGACAGGATTTCAAAAGGTAATGCGAGGGCTGATACAGCTGCAAAGCAGGCAGCTTCAGAAGTATTTCTTTTGAATGAGGAATTAGAACCCTCTGAGATTTTAGACTTAGAAATGTTAAAGACAATGCAGACACTTACTACGCAAGTTGAAAAACAAAGATGGGTAAAACGAGGAGCAATTCTCGAAAAAGGGCTGTACATCTCTAAAGAAGGGAAACCGATATTGCAGTCTAATTTGTTTAGATATGCAGCTTTGTTGAGCCATGGGCAGTGCCATGTCTCAACAGGGGGGAATGGTACAGCTGGTGAACCAAGTGTTCACGACATATGGATTCTTAAATTACTCTAAAAAATTCTGCTCGGTATGCCACGTTTGTAATAAACATCATGCACAAGGGGTGTTAAAGCCCAAGCAAGGGAGTTTCCCTACACCACAGTATCTGTTTCATACTATCTGTATGGATTACATAGAATTGAATAAATGTGAAAATAAGAAGTATTGTCTTGTCATTGTAGATCTGTTTTCCAGATGGGTGGAAGCCTTTCCGACTAAAAATCCAGATGCTGCAACTGTGGCCAAAGTTCTTGTTAAAGAAATCATCCCTAGATTCGGCATTCCGGAAAGGATCTACAGTGACAACGGCACACACTTCGTAAACCAGACCATACAACAGTTAAGTAGACATTTTGGTATTTCTTTAAAAAAAATCATTCTGCGTATCACCCACAATCTACAGGGCTAGTAGAGAGGCATAATGGGATTTTAAAAAGTAAGCTAAGGAAGTTAATAGTAGAAACACAGAGAAATTGGGTGTACTGTCTGCCCCTGGCACTGTTGAGCAGGAGAACTGTTCCGAATGCAAAAGGATTGACTCCTTTTGAAAAATTATTTGGAAGGGCTTATTATATACCTCAGTGGAAATCTCTCATGCCCGCAGACCAGGAAGCTGACAGTACATTAGCTGAGTATATGCAAAACCTGTTAAATTTTAAACATTTGTTGCAGTCAAATTCTGTTTCAGATAAAGAACATACCAGACAGTCAGAAGTGGCAGTGTCCCCTGGTACCTGGATTTGGGTGAAGACAGTAAAGAAAAAGAACTGGGAGTCACCAAAGTGGGAAGGTCCATATCAAGTGCTTCTGTCGACACCCACTGCAGTTAAAATTGCGGAGCGCACCTCCTGGATCCACCTGACGCACTGTAAATAAGTCAAAAACTTTGAACTGGACAAAAATCTTGTCACATGCCAGGAGTAAAAATGATAGAGTCCAGAAGAAACAGGAATACAGAACAACCCTTTCCTCAGAAGTATTGCATAATCATCCTGTTAACTGTACTAGTGACAATAATCTTTTTGTTGTGGCCTTTCCTTTTCCCAGCCACACAGACTGAACTGAATAAACGTGAAGCGTTACTCATAGACTGGCATCCAAACTTTAACACTTACCAGGCAATTAAATATGTGTATGCTGAGACTTTCAATGTTTTGAATTGCTGGATTTGCACAGCTTTGCCTACAGCATACGGGGGGGGGTATTAATGACTACGGTCCCCTAGGGGTCAATGAGACCTGGGAGAACTTGATTCACGATACCTCAACCATTACATCACAAGATAAAATAGCATTGCACTTGTCTGTTCCACAAAAGGGAACTGTGTGGTTTTATAGAAATGATACTGTTCAGGTGGGTTGGACCAATTGCAATGTGACTGTACCTTATAAATGTTACACTAAAGGTAACAATGTAGATCTTTAGTGTAATACAAACTATGATTCATTTCTTGGATTGATGCACAAAACAGTTGAAGAAGTAAAACATAATTCTGTTCTTTATAAACAGCTGTCTATAATTGATAGAAAAATGTTTCATGCAGGGCGAGTGTATATTCATAGCAAGGTTACTACAAAAGCAGAGGACTGTTATTTTGTATGTGGCAGAAAGGCATACAAATGGTTACCTGAGAATTGGTCTGGCAGTTGTTTTTTGGGTTACCTGGTTCCGGCCATACGACACACTGCAGTTTTGCCTCGAGGAAAAATTCGAAATGTCTGAGAGGTCGTCAAAAAACCTGTAAATCCAGTGGGACAAATCGATGCGCGTTGGAAAGACCATCATTCCATAGGCAAAGGACTAACACATATGGACTTGAGTGATAGCGTTACATCGTGGGCAGGCATATTACCGGCATATGAAGCAGTGAAATCGATCTGGGAGCTGAGAAAACTGTCGAAACTTCTCGAAGTAATGAGCAACGCAACGTTTTCCGCTCTCGAATTGGTAACTGATGAATTGAATGTTATGAGAACTGTAGTACTTCAAAACCGCATGGCTCTCTACTTCACCCTAGCGGTGAGAGGTGGTACTTGCGCTTTAATCCAAGAAGAATGCTGTTCATATATTCCTGACCATAAACACGAGATAGACAATCATCTTGAGGTAATTCAGCAAGTGTCAGCCATGACCAAACCAGGCCCAAACCCACAGACGGACTTTTTTCAGAAATGGTTTGGGGGGTGGGGTACCATCCTAATGAACATCCTGATTGCCATTTGTGTAGGAATACTCCTACTGGGAGTATGTGTTTGTTATGGCATCCCTGCATGAAAAGACTGATTAAAGACTTTATAGACATGTCAGTTTCTGAAACCTTATATCAAAGTACTGAGTTTGAAGAACTGTTAAAAGATTGAAAATGCTTTCATACGTTTAAACTGAATGACTCTCTTAACTGCAAATCCTGAGTGGAAGAGGTTAGGAGAAGAAAACAAACTGTTTATGCTTATTTTGAAAGTAGAATAAAAGTATTAATAGGGCGGAAATGTCAGAAAAATATGTATTAATGTGTATATTAGTAATATGCTTAGTGCATTTAGAGCTTGAAAAGGGTTAACACATTTATTCTATTTCATACTGCATAAATCTGTACAAACTACAGATGCTTTCTGACCTTGTATTGTTAGCTAAAATCTTGCTTGTGCCTTGGATATTTACTGAGAAGCAGATGATTCCTGCTTATGTTAGAAAAATAATGAATAGAACAATACTACTTGTATGAAACTTAGACAAGAAGTTCCGCTTGTGCTGTGACAAAATACACAGCTGTAGAAGCTATAGATAATTAGGACAAAGCCTGCTTGAAAATATGAACTGCAATCAGCATTTGCTTGTATCTGAGTTAGAAAAGTACCTTGAAATGTAACACTGTACAATAGAAGCCTGTAAACGGATTAGTGCCCACCAAGGCCAGGTTGTTTTTCTCAAAAAGTTTCTCACAAATCTAGTCATGTCAGCAGAAAATCTGAGTAACATCTGCTGTAGAACAATACTGAAAGTTATGTTTGATTACGTCAGCCATAGAAGGCCATGTCTTGTAAAACAGTATAAGAATAGCATGTTTCCTGTCAGTAGTTAGACAAATCCTTGTATTTGCATGTTTTTGTCTCCTTGCAGCAAGTAATTAAATGTGCCTTAACTGAACCTTACATGTATTGGCCTTTGAAGTTTTTTCCTTTGACAAGAAATGCTCCCCGTTTCCCCAAAAGAAAAATCCTCAGGAGGGGAAGCAGAAGGAATGGAGTCCTCTGCATTAGAATCTTCATAAGTAGATTAGGGCAAATCCAGATCATCAGAAGAATCAGAAACAGAATCCTGATCAGAAGATTCATAATCAGCTTCAGTCCTAGGCCTCTTAGAAGGTGGGGGGGGTTGGCTACCCCCGATTAGAGTTAAGAGATCTTCAGCCATTCTTATCATTTGTTTTTTAGGCATAGAGGCCTGAGCATGTGGCCTGGGCGTCGGTTTTTTAGGCATGGATCAAGATTTAGGCCTAAGTAAAGAAGGAGGCATTGGTTTAACATGCAAGTCCATAGGCCTGAATACACCCCCAGAAGCCGGTGCCTGCACAGCTGCTCCTGACCCATCCAAGGTAGAGACATCCGTGGGTTCCATAGTTGAAGCATCTTGCAAAATACCGGACTCCGAATGGGTCTCAGTAGAGGCCTGCAAATCAGAAGTAGCAGGTATCAGGGGCTGCGAAAGCGCCTGAGTACCGGCGAACTGGCGACTCGCTTAGAAGCGTCATCATCAGTTTTGAACCTCGGCAGCCTGTCTCTGTCTTTATCTTTGCATTTTTTCAGAATCCCAGTAGTCGGATGGCTAACCAAGAACCAAAATATTTGGAGGCGAAAATATACAGACTACGGAAAGTGCGCCAATTAAATAAAGCACAAAACCGACAGCAAGGTACGTCGTGGTCAGGGCCTAGGCAAGGAATACAGTACGAATGAAAATCTTTATGAGATATTTGCTTTCCACAAGTAATGCAATTATTAACTTTTACTGACATCGGTAAGGAGCAAGAAAAGTTTCCCCAACAGGGTACTTAGCTTTAGTTGAAGACTTCGGTTCTGAAACTCGAAATTTCAGGAGTCGGCCGACCGGCACTTGCAAACTGCTTCTGCTTCGGGTACCGCACGGCAAGAAAGACTGATGTAATGGCATCGGCTGCATGCTTTATACCCCTGACGACCTGATGTCATGGAAGATGGGACAGCAACCGACCCAGGACCCAAGACTTTGTTAATCAGGCCGATTGAAGGCTACCTGCAAGCAGATAACCCAAATGTAATGACTGTAACAGTGAAACACGAAGAACATCAAGCATATGCATATAAAAAGGCAGGGCTCCGGTACAAAGGGGGAGGTGTCAAAACTTAAGGAAAACCAGAGTACGTCTGGGATTCAAACTGAAATGCAAAACTGTAGTGAAATGCAACATCAAAGTGTAAGTACCTTCTCTGAGAAGGTATTTAATGTGATGAAAAGAGAAATGTGAATTGCTTACTACAAAGGGAAGGAATGAAACCTCATTCATTCAGAAAGTAACTCGGTAGGCATATGGAGACTACACACAGCATAAAGTGTGAAGGCAACTGAATAACAAACGAACCTGACTGCTTATGACAAAAGGGAGTGGCACTTCTGGAAACGTCAGTTACCTTCTGAAAGGAGACTGCAGACATCTGGTCTCAAAACTAAGTGAATGTCCCAAGATTTAGAAATTAAGAATGGAAGAGTTGGGACAAAACAGGCTGCTAGTTATGCCACAGCTAACCATGGCTCTTACAGCTATCCGATTACTTGTCATACGTCATAATACAAAGGAAAGAAGAGAGCAGAATCACAGTGGGGCATAAACAGCATAAGAAACACAAACTGTTTAGTCAGCTTCTGGCATTATAAAGGGATTCAACTTGTCCAAGAAAAACATTACCTCCCAGTTTAAATTTTTTTATACACTAGCAAGGCTGGCTGCATCCTCTCAGCCCTCACCAACAATAAGGAATTAAAGATTTTCCCTGATCTTGGTAACAAAGTACAGCTGTGTAAGTAAACTTACCATAGCAGTAGATGCCTGAATGATCACTGCTGCAGTAGCCTTAGCTATATGGGTTACATCCTGCTAACAGCTGGCCAGCTTCCAAAGCTTCAGAGCACTTGGGCTGAGCCGAGTAAAAAATATGTTTGGATGCCAAGCCCTTCAGAACTTTCATGCCAACAGAAACAGAGATGTTAAAGCCCTGAAAAGGATAGTGCTAGGAAAATAAAACTAATTGTTTACATCCTGGCATGAACAATATCCAAAAATAAAGGAGGTGGAGGAAGGGAGCTGTTACACCAGCAGTGATCATGTGAACATCTACATGGTAAAATAAATAAATATTTTTTTTTTTTATTATTATTACCCTTACAAGAAACGCACAACTGATAAAACTGCTGACGGATTACATTCTGTCAAGACAGTGCTCGACTTCTCTGTGGACATCCAATGTATACAGTATCCTTACTCCTCCATTTTTAGGTTCTGGAAGAAGACAGGGAGATGGACAGCCTGGCTTAAAGTAAATTTGGATACGATTTTAAGCATAAACGAAGGATAGTTCTTAAAGAAATCCTATCTCTGTGGAAAATAAGATAAGGCTGATGCACCGTAAGAGCTTGCAACTCGTATTCTTTTTCTAGTAAAGGCAAGGGACGACAGTTTTCCATGTTAAGAACCTCAAGTCAGTATGATGAGCTGGTTCAAATGGAGCAACTGTTAGCTTCTGTTAAAGAAAAGTAAGATCCCAAAGAGGAGCCCTTAGTTTTCAATGAGATTTCATTTGTAATACGCTTTCAAAAACAGCTTAACTTGAGAGTGCACTGAAAGATTGGAAACAGGAGCAGAAATGCTGATGTGGCTTGAAGAGCAAAACAGGCCAGATGAAAGTAACTCAAACATTGAAGAACCACAGAAATGTTTAGGGTTCTGGTTATTTTGTTACCACCAACTAGAAAGTCTTTTCTATTGGCTAACAACTCATTTTCTAGTAGCAGAATGTCCTGCCTCATGTTACTTGCTACACATCCTCAGAAAAAAAGGTGCCTAAAATCTATTGAAACCCTCTCATCCAGGCGGTCAGCTGTAGTTTGGTGCCAGATGTATCAAACCATCCCGATGTTGTGAGAGTAAATCCAGTCTGTGAGGATGCTTTTGGTAAATGGCCCTGGCCAAAGAGAACCACAGCTGCCTGGGCCACAAGTCATTACAAGATTTTGGAGAGTCGTCCTGAATTTTCAGAATTACCCTGTACATTTGTGAAAAGGGTAGAAAAGCATGCCGGAATATTCTTGTCTAAGGAAAAGAAAACAGCATCTGTCTTCAAGGCCTTCTTGCAAGGAGTCTTGGTGCAAAATATGGGTAATTAATTGTTTTGGGCAGAGACATAACAGATCTGCTATTTAAAGGGGATCCCCACAGAGAAATCAAATCTTTTTATAGGCCCTCATTCAATTTCCATTAGTGGGCGCCACGGTGGAGCAGTGGTTAGCATTGTCACCACACAGCAATAGGTTCTCTGGTTCAATCCTCAGCTGGGGTGTCTTCTGTGTGGAGTCTGTATGTCCTCCCTGTGGTTGCGTGGGTTTCCTCCGGGTGCTCCGGTTTCCTCCCACACCACAAGGACATGCTGCAGGTGAATTGGACACTCTAAATTGGCCCTAGGTGCGAGTGCGTGTGTGTGCCTTCTGTGGAAGGTTGGGCGCCGGGCTGGCAACTCGACACTGTAAAACTCCACTGGCAATCATGAGCGGACAGGTGATCCGCTGTGGTGACCCCTAACCGGGAAAAAGCCAAAAGAAGAAGATGATTCAATTTCCATTAGTAAGGATCTGCCCTGATCCTGTTCAGCTCGTCTGAGACACAATTTTGCTCTGATGGAATGTAAGAAGTATGTAGAGTATGATTGTGCGGAAACACTATGTCCAAGGCTACCATGGCTAGTCTGCAGAGAGGGTAAGGTCTGGTTCCCCCTTGCTTATGATCCACATCACTGTGGCGTTATCTGTAAACACTTGTAGCAATTGTCTAATATTCACAGACAACCTTTTAATCCCTAAAGAAACCAACAAAGTATGCGAGAGATGTACATACACAATTTTCTTGGTGGCAAAAATCCTGCATACAAACAAGGCTGTCAAGAATACATTCACTATCATCACAGAGTGTCCACACACAGATATGCTAAGGCACTAGAAAGCAACCTCTGCAATCAACCAAGACTCCTAAACCTGCAAACGGCAGCATATATCCTCAGCAATACCTAAACTATACACAAAAAGCAACACCAAGCACCACACATAAGCCTACACCCTACACTGGACCCCCAGAAACAAAGCCCATAAGGCAAGCAAACAGTTTACCCAGGTACCTTGTCATAGTGGACTCCATATTCGACACAGTTGTCCAACCCACAAACCTGGACAAGAATATTACAATCAGTTGTTTATTTGGAGCCAGGATCAACCAAGTTACACATGCACTAACGTCACTGAACCACAGGTACCAGTATGATTCTATCATAGTACATGTGAGCATAAAATCACCTGAGATGCACCTCTCTGGGCTACATTAAGAGAGAAACATTATGGACATCCCTGAATGCGTCTTAGACTGGTATGTGCCTTGGATCGAGCAGCATTCTACCTTCACGAGGGATAAAGCCACAGTATGAATAAAAATGACTGCCTTCAACAACTGGCTTAGTTTCTTGGATCAGTCCACGGGGATTTAATATCAGTCAGCCTGGCAGGAGATGGCCAACACACCACAATGGTTTGCCAAAGATGGTCTGTACTTGCCCCACTACCCCCCAGGCCTCAGGTATTTGGCTTAAACTTTATCCAGCCACTTAGTGTTTTTTCAGGGGATACTAAAGTGATAAACCTACTGACATGGCAAATAAAATCCAAAGGAACTTAAAGGCATTACTCCTCAATGCTAGGAACCTTAACAAACCTTAAAAAGAAACTCCACAACCTACAAGCTCTGTGCAGAATACATTTTGCCATTACAGAGACATGGTTTAAAACCAAAGAATGTGCTCCGTCAGTGCAAGGATACAGTTCCTTCCACACATTTAGACCATCAGCCACAAGAGACAGGGACAAAAGTGGAAGTGTCTCAATCTACATTATTAGTAAGTATTCCTCAATGTTCGTTAAACAGGATGATACCCTGGAGTTCATCCACATGCAAATAAACCTTAGAGTCCCTGGCCTATAGCTTGCTAATATATGGCAATCTATGTTGCAAGAATCCCACAACTCTTATCTAGACCTACAGGAGGCACTCTCCATCCAACCAAACACTTTATTCACGGGAGATTTTACCTAACACTCTATAGGCTGGGAATCACACTGCCTGCAAACTGCAGGCACTTTTCCTGGACTTTATTACTGCTCAGTTAGTGTGCATTTCAACCACAGGTTCAAACATATTGGACCTAGCTCTGACTAATATAGGACAGTGCTGCAGCCCCCTGTGTCAATCCTCATTGCTGAAGTTGCATCACAAAGCTGTCTCATTCAAAATAAAATTTCATGACAAGATGAAATCAAAGAACCACAAATAACCACAACCTCAAAATTGTACCTGAACCAAAGAAGACAAGGAAAGAATGCAGGAGCAAACAAAAAATATATGAATGTATTTAATAAAAACTAAGCGTTTTCATCTGAATATAGAACAGACTTCTTCACAGTAAAAAATCCACATATAAAAGAACTTAAATATCTCTCCTTAATCATATGATCACACACACAATTTCAATTTCAGTTCTTTTGTATGTGGATTTTTACTCTGAAGAAGTCAGTTATATTTCCAGACAAAAGCTGTTGGGTTTTATTTATTTATTGACTGACTGACATCTGTTAACCAGATTAGTCCAACTGGGCCAGGAGCCCATTTTCCGTGGAGACCCAAGGAGAAAAGCGCCAATTACATACAGATTAAGTATACATAATAGTTTAACATGCATAATAAGTTGTTGTGTCTTTCGGCTTATCCCAGTTAGGGGTTGCCACAGCGGAACTCCGGTCCACTAATGCTTGGTAGTGGATTTTTACGTGCCGATACCAGCCCTGACGCACAACCTTCAACGAAGGCACGCCCATTCACGCATGCCTCCACACAGAAGAAGCTCTAGCTGAGAATCAAATGGGACAATGTCTTGCTGTGAGGCGACAACGCTACCGCAGCACCACTACTGCGGGTAACATGCATAATAAGTACAGTGTACAATTTCAAAACAATCCATTAAATTGGAAAAACTTTTACAAGTTCGCTTAAATTCAGACATTTCAAAAGAAATATATATATATATATATATATATATATATATATATATATATACATATATATATACATATATATATATGTATATATCATACTGGGGTGTGTACTACAGAGTAGAATGGGGTTAGGTAGGATCATGGCAAGTACAACTTTTTCCCTCGTAAAGTGAAGTTTGAGTTCTTTCTTAAATTGTAAAGGGTGTGTTAAAGAGCGTAAATGGGATGGGAGGTTATTCCATGCCTGGGATAGGGTGGATTTATAAAGTAATCTACCAATAGATTTTTTTGGTTGGTAGATGTTGAGGAGTTGTTGGTTAGAGGTATGAAGTGTGCGAGTTAGTGTATAGGTGGAAACCAAGGAGGACACGGCAGGTTGATGGTTTATACAGTATGGAGTGGATAATTTGAAGCTGAGATAGAATAAGTTGTTGTGGGAGTTCCAGCCATTGTAGTGAGTTGAGTGAGAGGCAGTGGTGAGAGTTGTGTGGGGAGTTTGCGATGAACCTTGCTATTTTGTGGTAGGTTTGTTGGGGTTTGGCCAGGGTAGTTGTCTGAATATTATTTAGAATAGGGGTGGCATACAGAAGGGAGGGGAGAAGAGTCTATGATAGGGACAGTCTGGCATCGTAGGTCAGGAATCTATGGTGTCGGTACAGCATACCTAGCTTTTGGTGAGTTTTCTTTATACTTTGAAGAATGTGTAAGTTAAATTTAAGTTTGACGTCAATGATGGCTCCTAGAAGTTTTGTGTGGGAGTCAGGTTGTATTTTAGTGTTATTGGAGGATGAGATAAGAAAGTTAGACTTTAGGTGAGAGAGTGTCCGAGGGAAGAATAACTGAAGCTTGGTTTTCTTAGGGTTTAGGATAAGCAGATTTTCAGCTAGCCATTTTTACACAGATAGAAAGGTGTCCTGGGTGAGCATGTGAAGGTCAGAGATGTCATTGGAAGAACAGAGGAGTGTTGAATCATCAGCATATTGGACTAGTACTGATTGTTTGCAGGAGGTATATAGTTCATTTGTAAAGATGTTGAAGAGGAGGGGACCCAAGATGGAGCCCTGAGGCACCCCAGTAGTTAAAGGGAGGTAGGATGAGAGCAAGAGGAGAGTCAACGAACAGATTGCTGTCTGTCAGACAGATAACTAGAGAAGAAGGTTAGGGTGGAGGGAGCTAGACTGAGGTTAGAAAGTTTAGTCAGAAGTAAAGGGTGAGAGAGAGTGTCGAAAGCTTTTGAGAGGGCAAGGAAGAGGCTGGATACTAGGAGGTTTTTGTCTCCAGCTTCGGCTATTGTGTGCGTAAGTGACAGGAGAGCTGTAGAGGTGCTGTGGTTAGGGCGGAAGCCATGCTGGGAGGGTGTGAGGAGGTTATGTTGGAGGAGATAGTGAAGGAGTTGAGAGTGTACACATTTTTCCATGAGTTTAGAGAGAGGAGACAGGATGACAACTGGGCGAAAGTTTGATAGGTCTGCACAGTTTCCCCCTTTATGCAATGGGGTAGTGAAGAAGGATTTCCAAATATCTGGTACTGTAGATTCCTGGATAGATCTATTAATAAAGACAGATACTGGATAAGCAATGGATTCAGCAGCTAATTTGAGTAAAGTGGATGGCAGGTTGTCAGAGGAGGGAGAGCGAGGTTTTAGCTTCAGGAGTGATTTTATATATGAGGTTGGGACTGGTTTTAAGGAGAAGAGATTACTGTTTAGAGGCTTGGGAGGGGCATAGGTAGTCTTTGAGTTGTGGTTTGAATAGTTTTTATTAAATATATCCATATATTTTTTGTTTGCTCCTACATTCCTTCCTTGTCTGCTTTGGTTCAGTTACAATTTCAAAATAAAAATCAACCTGGAAAACACAGCAAAAACTGCTACAGTCCAAAACTATTCTAAAGCAAACTACATCTCATTAAGTGACAGTTTGTCAAAATTTAGTGCCCTGCCTAACCCAGGGTTCACAACTGCCTATGCAGCAGTATTCACAAAAACTCTGTACAAACATGCAAATGGCTGCTGTGTCTACCAGAAGCAAGCCCAAAACAAACCACACTGCTGGAATCCAAATCTTAACAGGGTGTATAACAAAAGAAAAAAAAAAAAGAGTCATGACCAGAGTCAGAAAAGAGCAACTCTCATAATGACAAGAATACTAATTAACTAAACAGGAAACTAAGAGGACTAATTAAATCTAGCAAGGTCAATTATGAGGTCAAGATAGCCTCCCAGGCTAAAGACATCCACAAGGCCTTCTACAGCTTTGTCTGAAACCTGAAAGGTAACGTGCAATAATGTGTAAAACTGGGAGTAAATGGAACCACTTTCACTGAGCAGAATGACAGTTGAAAATCCTTGGTTCCAGTTTCCACTCGTGTGAGTCCATGAGTTTTCTGCTTAGTCCGTCTGCCAGTGTATTTAATTTTCCTGGCAGGAATTGAGCTTGTAGGTGCACTTGGTAGCTCAAGGCTGTGTTCCACAATGCCATGGCTAGTCTGCAGAGGGGGTAAGAATGTGTGCCCCCCCTGCTTGTTTATGTACCACATAACAGTGGTGTGGTCCGTCTTTACCATTAGTTGTCCTGGAAGAATGTGGTCCTTGAAGGCTGTCAGAGCATTCTGTACAACTAACATTTCTTTTTGATTGACATGCAGGTGCATTTGACTTGGGTTCCATTTGCCCTGAATGCATTTCCCTGCCAGGTGAGCCCCCCATGCATAGTCTGATGTGTCTGCTGTTAGGGTTTGGATGGCAGGGGATGGTGTGAAAGGTAGTCGCTTTTTTTTGGTGGCAGGCCTCTGCCCACCAAAGGAACTCTAGGCGTAGGCAAGGTATGATAGGAATCATTGTTTCTAGATCCTGAGAATGTTGAAACCATAGGCTTTTAAAATACCACTGTAGTTTCCTCATATGCAGTCTTGCATATGGAATTAGAAGAATGCAGGAGCCCATGAACCCCAAGGTTTGCAGTATTTGTCTTGCAGATGAGCAGGGTTTTTGTGGCCACTTGTTTGAAGTAGGTTGTCAAATGAATTTGTTTCTCTGGCATGAGGTAAGCCATCTGGGAAGTTATATTCAAGCTTGCTCTCAGGAATACAATTTGTTGACAGGGTACCAGGTGCGACTTATTTTTGTTTATGGTGTACCCCAGACAAGTTAGAACCCTTTGTACAAAGGCCAGATGATTCAAAAGTATGTCCTGGCTTTCTGCCTGAATTAGACAATCATCCAGGTATGAGTATATAATGAATGCTTCTTAGCCTGAAAAATGCAATAACTGTAGCTAGGCACTTTGTGAATACCCTGGGCACAGTAGATAAGCCAAAGGGCAGTGCAGAGAACTGATAGTGCGTGTAGCCTGCTTTGAAGCGTAGGTATCTTCTGCAAGCTTCCCTGATTGGGATGTGGAAGTATGCTTCTTTTACATCTAGTCTTGCCAACCAGGCATCTTTGCCTAGCATAGGAAGTAATTGGTGAAGAGTCAGCATCTTGAATATTGGACTCTCCAAAAAAGTGTTTAGAATAGACAGGTCCAGGATAGGACGCCATGAATTGTCTTTTCTGGGTACCAGGAAAAGTCTCGAGTAGAAACCTTGTCCCTTTTCCTCTTCTGGTACCAATTGAATAGCCCCCATGCTTAAGAGAGAAAGTACTTGTTTTTGGGCCTCTGCCCACCGATTTGGGGGTAGGTCTGGCCACCCGTTTGGTGTTTGCAATGAGTGGAAGTGAAATCTGTATCCCTGGGATACTATATTTAAAACCCATTTGTCCTGGGTAATGAGTTCCCAAATCTTTGCATGAAGAGCCATCTTTCCTCCCAAAGGGGCAGTCAGTTGATAAGTGCTTGGAAATTTTAAAAGGAAGTCATTGAGACAGTTTACCATAGATGGGAGTCATATTATTCCCAGTTTTGGAAGTGGAGGCCCTCCACTGTTTAGTTCTGTGTGTTCCCTGGGACTGAAATGTGGGGTTTTTGCTGTGTCTGGGTTTGGCTTGAGAAGACCTGGAAGGGGCTGTAAAGGACCAATTCTTAGAGGGCCAGTGCCTACTAAATCTAGGAGGCTGAACTTGTAAAAAATCTTTAACAGTTTGCATAGATTAAGCTTTATCTTCCATCTTTTTAAGAACTTCCTCAGCCTTGTTGCCAAACAGGCGGTCCTGATTTAAAGGAGCATCCAACCATTTAGCTTTAACATGATCAGGCAAAGATTGCTCCTTAAGCCAAGCATGCCTTCTGAGCACAGACCCAGTAACAGCAGCCCTGCAAGTAGCCTCTAATGAATCAAAACCAAATTGCAAAGTATGTTTTCCAACTTGTTCAGCAGAATGCATTAAATCCTGTAATTCTTTATTTTCCACACAGTCAGGAATAAACATCATTTTCTGTTTAAGCAGTCCAATAACATGTTGCTGATACTTTAACATATGAAACTGGCAGCTCTAATGGCCAAGGTTGCAGAAGTGTAAACCTTCTTACCCCATCTATCCAGCACCCTGAAGTCTCTATCAGAAGGGGTAGGATTTTTAGCAGTAGAAGCCTTAATGCCCTTGGGCCTCTGTGAAATAGTCTCTGGATCTGCAATAGGATTTTTAAAAAGGAACTTGTGGGACTCAGGGACCCTGTAGTATCTGTCAGGATTTCTGGGAGCAGGAGGCAGGGAATCGGGGGCCAAACTAGATTCCGAAAAAGCATCACCAACAATGTCTAGTACAGGAGGAATAGCTAAAGGCCTATGCTGAGGTAGGAGAAGGAAATCCCTAAGCCTCTTTTTGAGTCAGAAGAATCCTGGCTTTCCAGTGGAAATGCTCCCTTAGAGTATGCAAGGTTTCCCCAAAAGAAAAATACTCAGGAGGGGAAGCAGAGGGAATGGAGCCCTCTGCATCAGAATCTTCATAAGTAGATAAGGGCAAATCCAGATCATCAGAAGAATCAGAAAAAAAACAGAATCAACTTCAGTCCTAGGCCTCTTTGGGGGAGGGGGGGGGTTGGCGACCCCTGATTAGAGTTATTAGATCTTCAGCCATTCTTATGTGTTTTTTAGGCATAGAAGCCTGAACATGTGGCATGGGCATCGGTTTTTTAGGCATGGATCGAGATTTAGGCCTAAGTAAAGAAGGAGGTGTCGGTTTAATATGCAAGTCCATAGACCTGAATACACCCTCAGAAGCCGGCGCCTGCACAGCGACTCCAGACCCATCCAAGGTAGAGACATCCGTGGGTTCCATAGCTGAAGCATCTTGCGACATACCGGACTCCGAATGGGTCTCAGTAGAGGCCTGCAAATCAGAAGTAGCAGGTTATCAGGGGCTGCGAAAGCGCCTCACTGAGTACCGGCGAACTGGCGACTGGCTTAGGAGAAGTGTCATCGGCAGTTTTGGACCTTGGCGGCCTGTCTCTGTCTTTATCTTTGCGTTTTTTCGGAATCCCAGTAATCGGATGGCTTAACGATGACATTTCTGGATAATTAAACCGAGAACCAAAATATTTAGAGGCGAAAATATACCAACGACGGATAGTGCATTTATTAAATAAAGCACAAAACAGACAGCAAAGTACATCGTGGTCAGGGCCTAGGCAAGGAATACAGTACGAATGAAAATCTTTATGAGGTATTTGCTTTCCACAAGTAATACGATTATTAACTTTTACTGACATCGGTAAGGAGCAAGAAAAGGTTTCCCCAACGGGGTACTTAGCTTTATTTGAAGACTTTGGTTCTGAAACTCGAAAATGAAAATTTCAGGAGTCTGCCAACCGGCACTTGCGAAGTGCTTCTGCTTCGGGCACCGCAAGGCAAGAAAGATTGATGTAATGGCGTCAGCTGCATGTTTTATATCCCTGACAACCTGACGTCATGGAAGAAGGGACAGCAACAGATGCAGGACCCAAGACTTTGTTAATCAGGCCGACTGAGGGCTACCTGCAAGCAGATAACCCAAATGTAATGACTGCAACAGTGAACATGAATAGTTGTGTAAAATCTTACCATAACCATAGATGTCCTTCTCTTCCATGTTGGAGTATTCTAAACATGACAGATCTTCCGCCTGAGGAGACCCAAACATCTGGTCCGTATACAAAAGTTGAGCATGGTTACTGTAGGACATCACACGTAAGTACCATAAACAGTGGACCATAAATGTGAGATCCGCATGCACAGAACTGAATGCCCCAGTGGGACAATAGCCTAAGGGTAATTGATCAGAATGCCATCCAGAGAGGGAAAATAAAGAACAGGAAGAAGAGCCAGGAGTCCTAAATGGGGGTAGGAGGCAGGGACAGGAATACTACAACATGGAAGAGAAGGACATCTATGGTTATGTTAAGACGTTACACAAACTATTCTATGTCCTTCTATTCTCATGCTGCAGTATTCTAAACATGAGGGAGAGTACCAAAGCTCAGCATGTTATTATGGGAGGTGTAAGAAAAGCAACTATCTATGAATCCATGCAGGATGGCTTTAGCAAAGCCTCCCCCTAGCCCGGGAGATGTAGTCCAGCTTGTAATGTTTAGTGAAAGTGTGGACTGCAGACCATGTGGCTACCTCTAGGATAGTGGCTATATCTAATCCTTTGAAAAAAGCCCTTGAGGAGGCCACAGTCCTGGTGGAGTGGGCCCACAAAGTGTAAGGAATGTGCTTTCCATGAAAGAAGTAGCAAAAGGAAATATTGTTGGAAATCCAGGAAGATATTGTTTGCTAGGATACAGCTTTCCCTGTGGCCCTGGGGTGAACAGATGCAAACAACTGGCTTGACTTTCTGATGTTCTTAGTCTTGTCTAGTAAAATTTTAAGTTGTCTGTGAACATCAGGGGAATGCAGCACTCTGTCATTTTGTGGGGAAGGAAAGAATGTGGGTAAGTGGACAGACTGGTTAAGTGACAGCTCACTGACCACTTTACACATGAAGGATGGGTTTGTACAAACAGAGATCCTAACCTTATGAAATATCAGGTATGGTGGGTTAGCCATGAGTGATTGTAGTTCTGAGACCCTTCTGCCCGAAGTTAGGGCTACAAGAAGCACTGTTTTCCAAGTGCACATCTTCAATGTGGCTGACACTGCTGGCTCGAAGGGGGCAGTTTCCTGGCCTCCTGTAGGACAAAAAAGCACGTCCTCTGAATAAAGGTGTCTAAAAGGGATCAAAAGTTTATCACCCACAGAGTTAGTCTGAGGGTTTGGAGGTGTGGATGGATAAGTGATCCCTCTGTTGTGTGATGAGGTCCACCTTGTGGGGTAACTTGTGGTGATTGCCCTTGGTTAGAAAAAGCAGGAAAACTAGTGCTGCCTTGACCAAAAGGGGGTCACTAACAAGATTTTCGGATTGTCCTGTTGAATTTTCAGCAGGACTTTCTGTACGAGAGGAAAGGGGGAGGATGCATAAAGAAACATCACCTTCCATGAGATTGAGAAGGCGTCCATCCTCCAGGCTTGTGGGGGGGGGGGGGTTCTTGTGCAGAACAGCTTCAGTTGTCTATTCTGAGGGGAGGCAAACAGATCTATTTGTGGTGTATCCCACCGGTGGACTATGTCTAAGAGGAGGTCCCTGTGCAACATCCATTCAGGATTCCGTGATAATGACCTGCTGAGAGCATCTGCCTAAACATTGTTCAAACTGCCTGCAGCGTCACCTTGGAGAGGGAAGCCATTTCTCAAACTTGGATGGCCACCTGCAGATTAAGTAGGATTTTGTCCCCCCTTGCTTGTTGATATACCACAGAAAGTACAGTTGTGTACACTTACGATAAATGCAGATGTTCGAGTGTATTCACTGTTGCAGTCCTAACATATGGGTTATCTGGCTCCCAGTAGCCCTCAGTCGGGCCAAATACTAGAGTCCTTGGTATATGACGTCGGCTGCCGTCAGTTGTAAAACTGATGTCAGAACGTCGGGTATAAAGGGAGGCAGCTGACGCCATTTCCTCAGTTTTTTTTGCCTTAACTGTCAGGAGCCCCCAAAAGAAGGCTAACCCAGGAAGGAAACATCCTGGAAACATGCCATTCAAAAAATAAAATCTCTAGTCTGTGCCTTAGGAAAAAAGGGGGAATGGAGGGTGGGAAACCAGGACTGCAACAATGAAAACACTCGAACAACTACATTTATGTAAGTGTACACAGCTGTACTACGTTCTTCATTTTTCACTGTTGCAGTCCTAACATGGGTTGATTCCCAAAGCCCAGGAAAAACACAAAGGAGGGAGGAAGAATCACAGATTAAGGGTTGGTACACAGGCAAAACCCGCCCTGGATTTAGAAAATAAAGGTAGATTGTAATGCTTTGTGAAGGTACGGACAGAAGACTAAGTAGCTGCTTCTAGAAGTAACTTAGTAGCACACCTCTCAGAAAAGCTGCAGAGGTAGAAGCTGCTCTAGTAGAATGGGTCCTAATACCCTGAGGGGGAACCTTCCCATGCTGCAGGTAACAAAAGTGTATACAATGAGCAATCCATTTGGGGATGGTTTGTTTCAAAATAGCTTTACCCTGAGCCCCAGCAGCAAAACTAACCAACAACTGCTCAGACTTCCGAAAGGGTTTAGTCCTGTTTAAGTAAAATCTCAGCCGTCTATGCACATCAAGAGAGTGCAGAATCCTTTCCCCTTTATTCTGGGGGTTATTGAAAAAGGTAGACAGGTGAATGGACTGGTTAAGGGTCAGACTGGAAACCACCTTAGGCATAAAGGAGGGATTAGTTTCTCAGGGAAACCCGATCTGTATGAAAGATAATGAAAGGTTCTACTGCCATTAAGGCTTGCAGCTCCGAAACCCTTCCGGCAGAAGTAACAGCCAAAAGAAAAGCAGTTTTCCAGGAGAGAAACTTTAAATCAGCAGAGGCAGCTGGTTCAAAGGGAGGTAGAGTAAGCTTCTCCAGGACAAAATTAAGATCCCAAGCAGGAGTTGGAGCTTTCCTGGGAGGTCTAAGATTGCTAGCTCCCCTCAGGAGCTGCTTCATCAAGGGGTGAGAGAAAATGGGTTGTTCAAAGGAACAATGAGCAGAAATTGCTAAAGCATGAATTTTGACGGAAGAAAAGGAAAGTCCACCATTAAGCAATCCTGCTAGGTAATCAAGAATTTGAGAAAGAGAAGGAGGAGAAGAGTCTTCTCCTTTAGCCTGCATCCAAAAGCAAAATCTCTTCCATTTATCTGCATAGGATGTCCTGGTGCTGGGCCTCCTGGCCTCATGAAGCACCTCAACCACCTGCTGGGAAAGATTTAAAGTATTAGCCAGGCAGATAAATGCAGAGTTTGAAGAGGAGGATGAAGGAACTTTCCCCCTTCCTAAACCAACAGATCTGGTACCAGGGGAAGATTCCAAGGCTGAGCTTGGGAAAGGCTGTGAAGAAGGGGATACCAATGCTGCCAGGGCCAATCCGGTGCTATAAGGATAGCCTTTGGGTTTTCTTCCCTTATCTTTAGCAGCACTCTGGGCAGAAGAGGCATAGGAGGGAAGGCATAGATTGAGAGTTGTGTCCATGGGAAGGACAACACGTCCACTCTCCAAGTTTTGTTGTGAAACTCCCTGGTGCAGAAGGTTGGAAGGAGATGATTGGTGTGAGAGGAGAAAAGATCCACTTGTGGAGTGCCCGAATGCTGATGGAAAATTATCTTGTTGGAAGATACTGGGCTATTAGATGTAAGCTCATGGAAGATACTGGGCTATTAGATGTATGCCCATGGAAGATACTGGGCTGTGAGATGTAAGCCCATGGAAGATACTGGGCTATTAGATGTATGCCCATGGAAGATACTGGGCTATTAGATGTATGCCCATGGAAGATACTGGGCTGTGAGATGTAAGCCCATGGAAGATACTGGGCTGTGAGATGTAAGCCCATGGAAGATACTGGGCTATGAGATGTATGCCCATGGAAGATACTGGGCTATGAGATGTAAGCCCATGGAAGATACTGGGCTATGAGATGTAAGCCCATGGAAGATACTGGGCTATTAGATGTAAGCCCATGGAAGCTACTGGGCTATGAGATGTATGCCCATGGAAGATACTGGGTTATTAGATGTAAGCCCATGGAAGATACTGGGCTATTAGATGTAAGCCCATGGAAGATACTGGGCTATTAGATGTAAGCCCATGGAAGATACTGGGCTGTGAGATGTAAGCCCATGGAAGATACTGGGCTATTAGATGTAAGCCCATGGAAGATACTGGGCTATTAGATGTAAGCCCATGGAAGCTACTGGGCTGTGAGATGTATGCCCATGGAAGATACTGGGCTATTAGATGTATGCCCATGGAAGATACTGGGCTGTGAGATGTATGCCCATGGAAGATACTGGGCTGTGAGATGTAAGCCCATGGAAGATACTGGGCTATGAGATGTAAGCCCATGGAAGATACTGGGCTATGAGATGTAAGCCCATGGAAGATACTGGGCTATTAGATGTATGCTCATGGAAGATACTGGGCTGTGAGATGTATGCCCATGGAAGATACTGGGCTATGAGATATATGCCCATGGAAGATACTGGGCTATTAGATGTAAGCCCATGGAAGATACTGGGCTATGAGATGTATGCCCATGGAAGATACTGGGCTATGAGATGTATGCCCATGGAAGATACTGGGCTGTGAGATGTATGCCCATGGAAGATACTGGGCTATGAGATGTATGCCCATGGAAGATACTGGGCTATTAGATGTAAGCCCATGGAAGATACTGGGCTATGAGATGTATGCCCATGGAAGATACTGGGCTGTGAGATGTATGCCCATGGAAGATACTGGGCTATTAGATGTATGCCCATGGAAGATACTGGGCTATTAGATGTATGCCCATGGAAGATACTGGGCTGTGAGATGTATGCCCATGGAAGATACTGGGCTGTGAGATGTAAGCCCATGGAAGATACTGGGCTGTGGGATGTAAGCCCATGGAAGATACTGGGCTGTGAGATGCAAGCCCATGGAAGATACTGGGCTGTGAGATGTAAGCCCATGGAAGATACTGGGCTGTGAGATGTAAGCCCATGGAAGATACTGGGCTATGAGATGTATGCCCATGGAAGATACTGGGCTATTAGATGTATGCCCATGGAAGATACTGGGCTATTAGATGTATGCCCATGGAAGATACTGGGCTATTAGATGTAAGCCCATGGAAGCTGCCAAGGACCATAGTCTCATGCTTTGTCTGCACAAGGGGTAAGAGTGAGTCCCCCCTGCTTTTTGATGTACCACATGACTGTGGTATTGTCTGTCCTGATCACAACAGTCCCAGGGTAGAGTAGGTCCTTGAAAGCCAACAAGGCCTGCTGCATTGCCGTCTATTCTTTTAAGTTTATGTGCAGATGAATCTGCTGAGTGCTCCAAGTTCCCTGTATGCCCCTGCCTTCCAGATGTGCCCCCATGCATAATCTGAGATGTCTGTGGTGAGAGTCTGGCTGGCAGGTGGTGGGTGGAAAGGCAGACCCTTGTTCTGAGAACAGGCTGTCACCCACCAGAGAAACTCTCTTTATAGAAATGGAATTAGTGGAAGAATCAAGTCTAAGTCCTGTGTGCTGACACCAAAGGTTCTTGAGGTACCACTGAAGTTTTCTCATATGCAGCCTTGCATATGGGATCATCAGAAAACATGAAGCCATAAACCCCAGTGCTTGCAGGAAATGCCTTGCAGAGAGAGCTGGGTCATGTTTGCCAAGTCCTTGAAGTAAGCTGAAAGATCTTCTTGGTTCTCTTGAGGGAGGAATACTATCTGGGCGGCTGTATTCAGACTCGCTCCCAGGAAAACAGTCTCCCTTGTAGGAACCAATTTTGACTTTTTTTCGTTGAGAGTGTAACCCAAAAAGGTGAGAATGTTCTTCACAAAGTCCAAATCCTTTTTTAGTTGTTCTGGGGAGTTTGCTTGAATGAGACAGTTGTCCAGGTAAGGGTAAATTTGAATGTTTCTCTGCCTGCAAAAAGCAACGACTGGTGCCAGGCACTTTGTGAAAACTCTGAGAGCAGTAGATAAGCCAGTGCAGTGAATTGACTTGGAAGTGTTGCACCCCAGCCCTGAAACGAAGGAACTGCCTGCAACTTTCCCTTATTGGGATGTGCAGATAAGCCTCCTTGAGATCCAAAGTTACCAGCCATGAATCCTTGTTCAGCATTGGCAGTAATTGTTGAAGAGTGAGCATCTTGAATTTGGGAATCACCAGAATAGTGTTTAGAAAAGACAGATCCAGAATAGGGTGCCAGGTGCCCCCTTTTTTGGGTACAAGAAAAAGTCTTGAATAAAAACCTAGGCCTGCCTGATTTGCAGGAACCGGCTCTATAGCCCCCATAGTCAGTAGGGAAGAAATTTGATTTTCTACCTCTGCCCTGAGAGTTCTGGGTATGTCTGGGTATCCTTGCAGAACAGGGAAGGTGTGAAAATAAAACTTGTAACCTTGGTTTACTATACTGAGCACCCATTTATCATCTGTGATGGTAGACCATACCTCTGTGAACCCGGCTAACCTTCCCCCCAAAGGAAACCCAGGGCCCACAGAGGTAGGCACAAGAAGGCCGGAGTCATTGAGAATGCTTGCTTTGGGAAGCTGGCTTGGAACTTCCCGATTTAGCAGAAGAAGAATGCCATTGTTTAGCTTTTTGAGGGGCAGAAGGCTGCCCTTTGGAAGATCTGAAACCCCTAGGCCTAGAGCGACTCTGTTTGCCAGGATCAGGGAAAGACCAATTCTTGGAAGGATAATGCCTACTAAACCAAGGAGGATGAACCTGAAGGAAATCTTTTACAGCTTGCACAGATTTTGCCTTATCCTCCAACTTCTTCAGTACCTCCTCAGCCTTATTACCAAAAAGGTTGTCTTTGTGAAAAGGAACATCCAGCAATTTAGATTTAACAGGATCAGAAAGAGGCTGCTCCCTAAGCCAAGCATGCCTTCTAATTACAGAACCAGTGGCTGCTGCTTTGCAGGAAGCCTCCAAGGTGTCAAAACCACAATGCAGTGAATGCTAATTAACTAGAGTGGCAGAATTTAGCAAATCTTGTAAGTCCTTGTTCTCCGACATGGAAGGAGCATCCCCAAGCTTAGCCTTAATAGCCTCCAAAGTATGTTGCTGATAATTAAGCATGTGAAAAAGACAATTCACAGATCTAATGGCAAGAGTTGCAGAGGTATAGACCTTTTTACCCCATCTGTCCAATGCCCTAGACTCCTTATCAGAAGGTACAGGGTTTTTAGCAATAGTAGCCTTAACACCCTTGGGGCCTTGAGAAATAATCTCAGGATCAGCAGTAGGATTTAAAAAAAAAAAACTGATGAGAATCAGGAACCCAATAATACCTATCAGGTTTTCTGGGGGCAGGAGGGACAGAATTGGGAGTTAAGAATTTTCCATGAAAACATCATCCACAACTTCTAAAACTGGAGGTATAGCTAGAGGCTTATGCTGTGGCAAATCCAAAAATTCCATGATTCTTTTCTTTGACTGAGGAAAATCCTGACTTTCACATTTAAAGTGCTCCCTAAGAGTATTCAAAGTAACCCCAAAGGAAAAATCTTCTGGAGGGGAGGCAGAAGGGATAGAGTCCTCAGCATCAGAATCCTCAATGCCAGAAAAAAGTTGAGAATTTCCTTCTTCACCAGCAGAAATACTGGAAACCTCAGAATCTGAGACAGGCAAAACATCAGGAGACAATTCTCTAGCCCTCTTAGAGGGGGGGGGTGAGAGCCCCAATCAGGGAAAGAAGATCACCAGCCATCTTTACCAACTGGGACTGAGGCACAGGAGGGGAGGCCGATGCCTGCTTGTGAGTAGTTTTGCGGCTGGAAGGTTTGCTAGTAATCCGGAGGGACTCGTGAGGCCTAGCAACTGCAGAAGTCTGAACTAAGGTAGCCGGTCTGGTTCTGGTCTCATGTCGAAAAGAAGAGGAGTCAGAGGCCAGGGCCTGCAAAGCGGCTCTGGACCCAACTGAGGCAGTGACAGGTGGAGGGTCAGAAGACGAAAAAGCAACCTGTGGCATGGAGGACTCCGTAAAGGTCTCAGCAAAGGCCTGCAGCTGAAGATCTGCAGACTGCAGGGGCTGCGAAAGCACCTCACTGACTACCGCTGGGCTGACTACCAATTTCACCGGTGTGTCGTCGGCAGATTTAACCCTAGGCCTGTCACGGTCTTTGTCCTTGCGTTTCCTAGGTATATCCGAAGTTGGGAGACCAGAGGACGCCATACCAATGAACTTAAGTCGGACTCCAAAATGCTTATACAAAATCTTAGCTCTACGGCGTATGGTACGTGGGTTAAAGGAAGCACAGAGATCACAATTAGGGACGTCATGCTAAAGGCCCAAACAAGTTATACAACAGGAATGAAAATCACGGTGCGGAATCTGTTTTCCACAGGCAAGACAATTATTAACTTTATCGGACATTCGTTAAAGCAAGAAAAGAGGGTCCCCAACAGGGTACTTATCTGAAGGCGTCTTCAACTTAGTAGTCGGAATGTGAAAAGAAGGTAAACGGCCGACAGGCACTAGTTCAAATTGCATATGCTTCAGGCTTCGCAGTAAGAAAGACTGGGGAAATGGCATCAGCTGCCTCCCTTTTTACCTGACGTTCTGATATCAGTTTTACAACCGACGGCAGCAGACGTCATATACCAAGGACTCTGGTATTCGGGCCGACTGAGGACTACCAGGAGCCGGATAACCCATATGTTAGGACTGCAACAGTGAAACACGAAGAACATCTATTATGTTGTCTGTAAAGATTCTTAGAGGTCCTGGGTGTACGACGGGAAGGAATATTTTTAGGGCTAGGATAAGGGCAGTCATTTCCCTGATACTTGTGTGCTTTTTACGAAGATAGGGGTCCCACTGGCCCTGAACCTTCAGTCCATTCATAGTTGCTCCCCATCCCAGATCTGATGCATTTGTGTACATTTGTTGAACTGCAAGGAGTGGTTTTAATGGTAGTCCTGGGTTCACATGAATTGGCTGGATCTACCACAAGATCTCTCCCTTGAGACATGGAAGGAATGGTATCTGAAACTCTAGTGGGTGGTCGTGTTGGGACCAAACATTCTTCAGGTACCACTGAAATTTCCTCATGTGTAACCTGGCTAGGGGCAACATGGGAAGCATGGCAGCCATAAACCCAAGAGGCATAGGAACTCCCTGGCCAAAATGCAGCTGGCTAGGAGTAGGTCCTGGAAGCAAGTGTTCAAAGATGTGACCTTTTCCAGGGGAAGAAAGGCCTTCATCAGATCTGTTCTTATTCTGCAACCCAGGAACACCTGGTCCTAGGAGGAAGTAAGTGAGGATTTGAGAGGGTCGACTGTGAAACATAGGCCTTCGAGGAGGGAAATGGTGAACTGTAGAGTATTTGGATGATATGCCTGGATAAGGAGATCGCCTAAGTATGGGAAAATTTGAACACCTTTTGTTCTGCAAAAGACCACTAAAGGAGCTAGACATTTTGTGAATACCCTTGGTGCTGTGGACAAACCAAATGGCAAGGCAGCAAATGGATAGTGCAAGGACTGCACTGCAACACACAGGAATTTCCAATAAGATGGGTGGATACGGATGTGAAGATATGCATCCTTCAGGTCTAAAGTGGCCAGATAAGAACTGAGGGTCAACAGTGAAAGAAGTGTTTGGAGGGAGAGTATGCAGAAGGTGGGTACATGGAGGAAGGGGTTTAGGAAGGATAAGACAGACCTGTGTGGTGTAGTGGGTTAGTGCAGTAGGCTGTAGTTGACAGGGGCCTGGGTTCAAAATGCGGCAGAGGTGATTATTTAAGACCTGTGCAGCATGGTGGGTTAATGCACTGTGCTGCAGATGACAGGGGCCTGGGTTCAAGACTTGGAAGAGGTTCATGATGGGTCTCCATGGGCCATATCGGTTCTTGAGACTAGGAAGAGTCTGGAATAAAATCTTGGGTCTTCCTGTCCTGGAAGTACCTTTTGAATTTTACCCTCTCTAACAAGATCTTGAATGACTTATGGGATTTTATTTATTTAACATTTTGTTCACTTGGAAAGTCAGACTTGGAACAAAGCCAAGTTTCAGCAGAGGCCTGGGGAGAAATACTCCAGATGCACATCTTTGTAATGTGGGAGGAAAACCACATGAACACAGGGAGGACATGTAGACTCCACACAGAAGGCACCCCAGCCGAGAATCAAACCCGAGAACCTTTTGCTATGAAACGACAACACTACTGCTGCACCACTGCTCCAATGAATTTGGTCCTTTGGAGGGTGTGGGATACCTTTTGGGAGAGGGTTTTCCCCTCCAGGTCAGGAAATATCCTTTTTCCACTATTGACAGGACCCAGGTGCCTGAGGAGATCTGTTGCCACAGGGTAAGACAGGTGAGAGAGGAGGACAGAAACGGGAAGATGGAGTGTTAGAGTCTGACAGTCACGCACTGTTAGGTCTGTCATTAAAGGACTGTCTTGGAGTAGTTTGAGAGGAGGTAGGCTTGGCTGAGAAAGGCTTTCTGGCACCTTTTCTGGGTTTAGTGAAGGGTGAAGTGGAAGCCTTCCTGACAAATCTGGGCTTGGCAGGGTAGTTTCTATGAAACTTATGCACTGGTGAGACAAAAATGTGAGGTCCTGCAGCTCCTTGCTCGTTTTCTGCAGGTTTTTAAACAGTTCTGCTGACGGTCTTCCAAAGAGAAAGCTATTGTCAAGAGGAGCATCCATAATTTTGCTTTGAAATCATCAGGCAATGGTTGTAGCCTGAGCCAGAAGTATCTACAGAGGACTGAGGCTGAAACAGCTGATGCTTCTGCAGCATCATGGCTGCATTTTATAGTGTGTCTAGTGACCTGTGCAGTTAATGAAAAGGTAGAAGCCACCTTTGCCTTAGTGGGGGAAATCTGTAACTGAGTGCAGCTGATCCATGGCCTGTGAGACCAGGTCCAAGGCATATCTGACCATATGCGCTTGGTAATTGATGGCTCTAAAGGCCAAGGTGGAAGATGTGTAGATTTTCTTCCTTAGCCTGTCCATCATTTTACTATCTTTATCCAACTGGGGAATCTGTCTGGACTGTTTATCTGGAGAGACAGCAATTATGGCAGGGTCTGCCATAGGAGGCTTGATAAGAAATTTGAAGTCATCAGGGACTTTATAGACCCTGTCTGGTCTTTTGGGGCTGGTGGCTGAGAATCTGGAGCTTTGGAAGCTGAGGCAAAGGCTTCCAAGTAGGCTGGGATAACTGGAGGAATGGCTGAGGGGAGGAGGATTCAATGTGCAGAAGCTCATAATATCTCTATCTCGTTTGAACTTCTATCATTTGTGTGGAATCCCATTTGAGGTACTCCATTTTGGAAATAGTTTCCCCAAAGGTGATGTCTTCAGGTGGGGAGTCACCTTCTAGAGAGTCCTTTTCAGGAGAACAATATCGTAAGGGAGAAACCAGTTGTGAGAAATATGAAAGTGACTCATATGAAGAGGAAGATGGAGGCAGGCCTGGGACTCAAAACTGGCAGACCAGGAGGAGTCTGTGAGGAAGTACATCTATGGGCCATAAAGGCCTGGAAAAAGAGATTGAGAAAAATGCCTGCCAATCAGGAATACCTTCTGAAGGAACAGACAAATGCTTAGACTTCTGTTTTAGAGCTGAGGGTTGAGCAGGATCAGGCCTAGGATCTGAGGACCCCAGAGGATTTGAAGAGGTATCCTCAGTTACGGAAGCTGCCATAAGCCATTCGGGCAAACCTGGATCCCCCCAGACATCAGAAGCCAACGTTGCTGGTACCTACATGGACGTGTAGGCTGGAGAAACTAGGGCGGCATCTGAAATTATACCAGCTGAAGTCGCCAAAGCCATTGGGCATACCTCAGCCCCTAGATCGGCGACTGGCGGGATGTCTGAACCCGGAGGTGTTTTCTGGCCTTGCTAACTTGGCCTTTTTTCTCAGCGGTTCAGCCGATACAGCAGGTGTAGCTTCCCTACCCAAAGCAAGTTGCGTAAGACATTGGTTTTACACAAATAGGTTTAGGGCTGAGAGAGGCTGCGCAGAATTTTAGGGACGAACAATTGGCAAATGGAACATACTTTGAAGTCGTGGGAAGGCCCTAAACCAAAGATGCAGAGGTCATGGCCATCTTTGTGTGGGATTACACGTCCACACTTACATTTTCCCTTCCTAGATGACACTAACAGAATCAATTTAAGGAAAGAACAAAAAAAAAACAACCAGAATAGAAAATGTTCCCCAACGGGGTACTTATATTTTTGAAGACACTGGCATGGAGCAGAATGAGTGAGCTGATGTTTGACTGGCAGCAGAGAATTTCTAAGGTCTATGCATGTAGAAGTCACATATATGGCCCACGGTTTATGGTATCTACGTGTGATGTCCCCCACACCATACAGCAGCCAGGCTAAGCTTTTGTACATTGGCTGGATATTAGGGTCACCTCAGGCAGAGGATCCCTCATGTTTAGAACACTGCAACATGAGAATAGAAGGACATCCATGGATTGCTCCATCCAATCAGATTGGCTGGAGGATAGTCTCTGCCCCCCCCCCCCAACACAAATATAAAGGCAAGAGTTTAACTCCAACTTCATTACCCACATTTTTTTTGTTTTTTTAACGTCACTCCTGCTGACAACTGTGCTCATCTGTCAATAAAAGGTTTTAGATTGAAACAACTCTACTGCACCAAGTTCTCAGGTCCCAAGGAGGTCAAACATGGAGAGACTAGTGGTGTTCTTAACTATCCTTGTAGATTTTTTCCTCTCATGAATGAAAGAGAAGACTAAAAAAGGTCAGCTTATCCAGCCCACCTATCTGATTAATAAAGAAGAAAATAAATAGCAAAAATAAATCAGTTAAAAACACTTTCTAGTACAATTATGGAATCATTCCTGATAAGATGCATTCCATTTAAACAAAAATGAAGGCGTACATTTAAGGAAAAGGATAAATATTTCAAGGACATCTTAAAGTGAATCTCTAACCTGGAAAATGCATGGCTGGCTGTGGTTGGTTACCCAGCTGTCGCAAGACCACCACATCTCCATCCTTCAGTCCATAAGAAGCAAGGGACCTTCGAATGTCAGTCAGTGGAACTTCTGCATGAACAATCTGAAAAGAATACAACAAAACTTTTAAAATGAACAGTCTGTCATGCTAGCATATCATGACATAAACGGCTTAAGTACAACAAAAAAAAAATCCAAATTTCATTCTGAAGTTAGGCTCAGTTAAATAAAGCAAAATGCATGCCTTTAATTACCAAACCTAAGGACAAACATTAACAGTATGTAATCAAATGCAAAGTGTAAAACCTTTAAAACACACCTTTCTTAAGAGTTTGGAAGTGTAGCAGCAGACATTCTCCCACCAGGTGCAAATAATACTTACTGTATAAGCCATATTTTTCCAGCTTGATTTTGAAGCCGACTACCATCTGGGACATGCTGAAGAACCTGTGAACATATTTTCAGGAAACAGCTTCAAATCAGTGCGTTCTGCTCTGGGTGCGAAAAGAAGATGCACACCGATTGCTCTCTGTCTTTGACTACGTGTTAAGACAGACTTCCCAGATTGGACAAGTTGCTCTTTCAGTGGGAAACTTTTCAATTTAAATTTTGAACAGTTACGCAGAGCTGATGCATGTGCTAAGAAGAGCATCTGCCACAAGGCTACAAGTTTACAGACCCCTGCAACATCAGAAAAGAGTTTACCAATAAAAGAGTCTGCAATCTGCTCCTCTGGAATGAGCATGGAATTACTGCACTTATTTTGCTCCTGGTGAGAGGAGAAAAGGGACACTGATAAAGGGACACCGATTCTTAGCTGTGGTGAGATGAGCACTTACATCACACACATTGCAGCTACAAAGTGAATCACTACTGTTTCTCATTACTGGCAAATCTTGCACATTTTTTCCACATTGTGTGTTGTTCAAAGTATACAAATAACACCAAATATGGCCAGGGTTCCAGTAACGAATCGAACTTCAACTACGACAAAAATATAAAGCTTTAATGAACAATTAAGTGCTTTTGCGTACTACACACTTCTTCAGACTGATACAATCAATAACATACTTCCATTTAAATATCATTCATTAAACATTTTAACCAATCACTAAGAAGAACCATTCATAAAATCAACATATGAACCAATCACAACGCAAGATTGAGCCACACCTCAAAACTATAAGAAAGCTAAAAATACATAAAAGAAAAAATATTTGCATGCAAGCACAGAAAACCATACATTAATCAAATGCTCAAACACTATGCAAAAATATAAACATTCTACAGTATCTAAAGAATTCCTAAAGTATATACTCATTCAAAGCGAGCCCATTCATAAAATCATAACATGTGGTTTAATAAGAACCAATCAAAAGCCAGCACTGAAACATACCCCCCAAAAACTACATCAAGGCTTAAAATATATTGAAAGTAGATGCATACATAAAAAATACATAAAAATATATACACTGATTAACTGAAATCATCATCTAGTAAGCCTATCAGATTTTAAAGCAGGTTTCAGAGGTATATGCTCATTCAGACCGGACCCTTTGGCTGCTCGCAGCAGAATAATCCAACGTGTTTCGGATGTCTCTGTCTTATTACCTAAATCACCCAAACATCCCATACAAAATAATCTATCAGTCACTAAAAATTTTAAATGATGTGCTTTTTCTTATTCAGATACATGCTTCACAAGGGCACTACTTAAATTGCCTTTACGCATATTGTAGATGTGATCCCTAATACTACATTTCAATGACCTTTTGGTTTTCCCAACATAAAAACGTTTGCATAAAACACAATTTGCAAGGTAGACAAAGGTCCTTTGTATTCAATCAGTTCTCACCTTAATGGGAGTAGGCAAACCCCATATCTGAATGTATAAATGGGTGTCTTTAGCCCAAACTCATCTTATCTCTACATTATTATATGCCTCTCAATCTTTCATAAACCTTTCAAAATCTAACCTTCAGAAACTTGCCACAGCCTACCACAGCATTGCCAGGTTTGCCACAGGTTCCCCATTTCTCACCCATCATTGTGTTAATCTCAAAAAGCTTGACTGGCTTGAACTTCAAAATCTCATTCTCCTACATCAGTTAGTTATTACCTATAAAATTCTCCATTACCCTTCTAATACACCCATACTAAATAACCTTGTTGTCCCTTACAGGAATCTTACTTCCCTTCGCTCAGCTAACAAATTACTAGTGGCCACCCTCAAAACACACAATAAAGCTGGGGCCTCCTTGTTTACAAATACCATTGGCTCATACTGGAATAAACTTCCCATAGAACTGACCACTCTAGGCTCATCACAACTTTTCAAAAAACAACTAAGAAACTATTTTAAAACTCGCTGGCTATGCCCTTGCTGGAATCCTGACTGACCTCAGCTTCCAGCTCTTTCCATTACTCTTCTACATGCCCCTATCACTACCATTACCCCTCCTCTGTAGCTCACCTACCATCCACTTGGATATTACTTTTCCTATAAATTCTACTTCTCTTTATATTACTGCAACCTATCATCTCACCTTGTATCTAAATCACCCAGCTGATGAAATATGTTTCTTAAAACTAGTGCCCTGGCACAAAATGTTTATCAAAATTGTTAATACTGTAAATAGTTGAATAGAGTCTTGTGTGAGTTACTGCTTTATTTCTTCTTTAACTGTACTATTCCTACTCTGGCAAAGATTTTGAAATAGAAATCCTCACTCTATGTTTAGTTTTGATATATTACTTTTGCACCGTTACTATGCTACTTGGGAATAGTTCTTTACATGCTTATAATTTGTATCTTATTCTGCTATTTTTACTTTATTTTTATTATTATTTACTAGTATATAGTGGAGCTTTTCTCCTCGGGCCTCTGCTGAAAATGGACATGTATCCAGCCAGACTAGCCCAGTCAACAAATGTACAATAAATAAAAATATTCAAACTATCAGCTAAATTGCAGTAATCATAGCCACCACATGGGAACATACTCATGGCTCCCTCTTTACAGCACAACTATCAATATTGGAAGGATAACACAACATCATTTTTAAAGAACGCTTATTCTGAAACTGGAAAGAAGGTTTAATACCTATAAAGTTCTTTATTTCATCATCAGTCATTAGAATTGAACAGTGCTTTTCAAAAATCTCTGCAACAAGTTTAGAGTTACTAGTATACTGAAGAGGGACCAACACTTTAGTTTTATAAGTATGGTCTAGCTGTTGATGAGTATCCAGAAGAAAAACAAGCACACCATTTTAAATTTTTAGTGACTGATACATTATTTTGTATGGGACGTTTGGGTGAATTAGGTAAATAAGACCGAGACATCTGAAACATGGATTATTCTGCTGCGAGCAGACAAAGGTCTGAATGAGCATATACCTCTGAAACCTGCTTTTCTCGTACGCTTGCTAGATAATAATTTAAGTCTTGATGTAGTTTTTGGGGGTACGTTTCAATGCTGGCTTTTGATTGGTTCTTATTAAACCACATGTTATGATTTTATGAATGGGCTCGCCCACATGTTATGATTTTATGAATGGGCTCGCTCTGAATGACTAATATCTAAAGAATTCCTAAGGTATATACAGTTTTTAGATTTTTTTGGATAATGTTTGAGCATTTGATTAATGTATGGTTTCCTAAGCTTGCATGCAAATATTTTTGCTTTGATGTATTTTAAATTTCATGTAGTTTTGAGGTGTGGCTCAATCTTGCACTGTGATTGGTTCATGTGTTTTGATTTTATGAATGGTTAAAATGTTTAACGACTTATATTTAAATAAAGTATTTTATTGATTGTATTAGTCTCAAGAAGAGTCTAGTACGCGAAGGCGCTTACTTGTTCATAAAAACTTTATATTTTTATCATAGCTGAAATCCAATTCATTACTGGAACCCTGGCCACATTTGGTGCCATTTTTATATACTTTGAACTTATTTTCAACACTATTTGTTTTGCAGTGGCTTTTTAGTCTTCACTGACACATTTTGCTTTTGTAATGCATTATAATGTTTCCACTGTTACTGCATGTCCAACCGAGCACTGGTGTTAAAAATTAAACGTTGCTGTTATCATCCTAGTGTACACTGCACCGTTTTTTTTTTGTTTCATTTTTTTAGGAGAGGTGCACTAATTTCTTGTTCACTGTTGCTGCTTAGTGACTGTAGTGTTTTTAGAGACTATGGTGATTGTGTTAAGTGCCCTATGTATTGTCACTTATTTGAATACAATAATATTGCTCTGGAGGGGGTACACTGTCCTGTTCAGTGTTACTTTGTATAGTGACTGCTTTGGGTTTACACGATGTAGCTATTGTGGCCAGGACCAAAGGACTGCTCTGTGCAGTGCACAAGCACCCAGAGATCTGCAAACACTTGTGGCTTTACATATTAACTGTACAAAGTTACCACTTCTGTTCTACAGATTGGTGATCATTCTGTAGTAAAAAAAAGCAAGGGGCAAATTTGTGATTTCCCATCCAATGGTCCAAATTTCATTTGAAAAACCTTAGGGAAGAGCTCTGTTTCACATGAGTGGGGAGTCTGCTCCAGAGAAGGGGTAATCTCAGACACATACATACCTGTACCTCCAATATTTTTATGTTTATGTCACAAACGAGGTTTAGATCCTCAGACTGGGTAACTGTAGTGTCGTTTGTTTGGCAAATGTGTAGCAGAGCGCCCCTCCAACCTCCCCTTCCCAAGTACAATAACCATCCCTAGTTCTCCTCTGGCAGTAGGGATCATCATTGCAAATGCTCCCATCTGTGACTGGTCTGATGTCATTGGAACAAGTAAAGCAAGACCGTTCTCTGCATCTATCACTTAACAATACAACCTGCAAGAGATGACTATTGAAGAAACACTCAAACTTCTCACATCAGCCCACTATCAATAAGCATATGTCCACAACCTCTCGATCACAAAAAAACACCAGTTCTATAACTTACACTGATGCTGTAAAGAAAACTTTGCCAAAACCTCCTGGAATATATCCAAAGATTCTAGCTTCTAGCATAAAAAGAGTACCTACTCCCTTCTCAACTCACAAATAATGCATCTCCACACAGGTCATACGAAAAGCAAGCATAAGCCCATGAGGTCACTAAATCTGCTTCTACACAGGGAAATGTTTTGGTCATAAGTGGTTCTATAGTTAAGATTTACAAACTCCACACTCAGACTCTACAAGAACAGGGTGACAGTAAGCTGCTCATCTAGTACCAGCTTCCATAATGTTACAAATGTCCTAAACTAAACAAATATGGTGATAAGCTAGGGGTAACTCATGTGGGAATGAATGACATGAGGTGCACCACCCAGAGGGACATGACAGAATTTACTACGAGGGTGGTAAAGGTAGGAAAGAGACTGCTCCCGAGTAGAACATATCTTGTTTTCACTCAGAATAAAAACTGCATACCAAGTAAAGATAGTGGTGTTCAAAAACTGGCTAAGATTTTGGTGTCATTATAAGGAGATTCAGTACATGTCAGCCTGCAATGAGGTGGTAAAGATGACTGTTTCACTAGGGATGCCTCAATTCCTTTTATACCAGGGTTCTGCATACTGGCTAAAGCTTCTGCTGCACCCATACTGCCATTGTAGAAACAGTCCTCCTACTGGACACTGACATAGCAAACTCAAATTCGGATGCATTATGGTGGCAATTCTCAATGCTGAGAGTTCAAACAGAAAGATGCCGGAACATGAAGACCTCCTGCAACTCAGAGACAGTCATGTTTAAGTTGTTACAGAGGCATGCTTTCTACGTAATAAGAGCACTCCCTCGCCCATCAGGCCTTTAGGCCCTTAGGTAGGAGAGTATCTGCACTTCTGTACTTATAACAAACACTGTCACCTTACATAAATTGCCACAACCTTAACTGGTTTACTCGTATGAATTTGTTAACCAGGGTAACCTGACGCTCATGGAAAAAAAAATGACTAACAAACCCGGTTATCACTTCATTGTTATCTGAAGAACCCCACTGATGCCCCCCCCCCCAATCATTGAAATTACCATAACATCATGGTACAGCTGAATAGGAAACCAACTGACTTGATTGCTAGTGGACATCATTTATCCAATGACTGCCTGGAACGCTTACTTATAAAATGGACACACTCACTTTTATAGATTTGGTTTTGATATAAATACAATGGAGCAAATTGTAAAACTAGCCACTAGAGGCCCCAATATACTTGACTGGTCCTTACCTTACATCCCCCCCATCTGTAATCCACAAATTCCTGGTTAATCGGACCACGAATCAGTCATTTTTTGTCATCAATCTTAATGACACTTACCCCACTGCCAAATTACACCACATTCACGGACTTCTCCAGAGCAACCCTACTTAAACTAGCAGAAGACCTAGGTAAAATTCACAAGCTGATTATCTACGTGTGGATATATATATATATATATATATATATATATATATATATATATATATATATATATATATATATATATATATATATATACACACATACACATATATATATATGTTTGCACTGCTTGCACTTGTTAAAGAAATCCCATCTGCTTCTCGTTTTAACAGTATTCTGCAAAGGCCGTATTTTGTGAACATATCTCAGGGTTGACTTTTACTGAAAACACTTTTTTCTGTTCTGGTTCTCTCCATTTTATTTTTTCCCACCCAGCAGCCCAACAGTTGTTTTGTTCTTAAAACTTGGTGGTTTTTAAGTTGCCCACCTATACTATAAATTTCATATTGGACACTCCGCCCAGTCTCATCACATCATTTCATGCTATTGTGTACAGTCCCTCCTTATTTTCCTAACCTTGAATTATCCTCGGTTTCCTCCCTTTCTACTAAAAAAATACACTTTATTTAGCTGCTTTTACAGTATTTGTGGGTCTTCCAACTTCATTACTTTACTTTTGCTTTGTTGCTTGTTCTTACAAGTTTTCAGTTGCATTTATTCTGCTACAATTATTACTGCTCATTAGTAGCCTGATTAAAAATACACTTTATTCAGCTCCTTTAACTGTATGAGTCTCTTCTTACTTTTAAGAATAAATGACAAAAGCAAAATAAAGTGTTCAACTGCATTTATTCTGCTGCATTTATTACTGCCCATAAGTTACTTGATTAAATTGTAACTGCTACTCTAAGTATCTCCATTTTGGTTTAAAAACTTGAGCTTCAGGCCCATTTTACATTAGGAAGGTGTGCGGTCCACACTTTTGTAGGAGGAGAGGGTGGCCTCTGCCCTTCTCAGCTGGGAATTGCTGGGTGAAGGCTTATTGTGCCTGTTGGGTGAAGGCTTATTGTGCCTGTTGTTCTAAGTGTCTGTTGCAGTTTAAGCACTTGAACTCCAAGCCAGTTATTTTACATTAGGAAGATTTGTCATCTAAACTCTTGGGGCAGGAGAGGACAGCCTACACTCTACACTGGGAATTGCTGGTTGAAGGCTCATTTTGTCTGTTATTCTGAAAGTGTCTTGGTTCTGGTTTAAGCACTTGCACTCCAATCCAGTTATTTTACATTGAGAGGGTTGTGCTCTAGACTCTTGTGGCAAGAGAGTGGGGCTTACACCCTTCTTATCTGGGAATTGTTGGTGAAGGCCTTTTGTGCCTGTGATTGTGTGTGTCTTTATTCTGGTTTAAGCACTTGGGTTCCAAACCAGTTACTTTACATTTGGAGAATTCGTAGTCTAAACTCTTGTGGCAAGAGAGGATAGTGCACACCCTTCTAAGCGGGAAATTTCTGGTTGAAAGCCTACTGTGTCTGTCTTCTGAAGTGTCTTAGTTCTGTCTTAAGCATCTGGGCTCTAAAACCAGTTGTTTTAACATTAGGAAGGTTTGTCGTCTAGACTCTTGTGGTGGCAGAGTGTGGCCCACACCCTTCTAAGCTGGGAATTGCTGGTGAATTGCTGCTTTATTTAAACTGCTTTTTGCTGTTGTGACTGATTTTATACACGTTGAATTTCTAGTATATTTGCATTTTTTTACAGCGTAGGTAAGATTCAGACTTGCTGAACTTTGACTGCTTGGTATTGAGCACTAAAAAGTACAATTGTGTACACTTACCATAAATGTAGATGTTCGAGTGTACTCACTGTCGCAGTATACAAAGTACAGTTGTGTACACTTACCATAAATGTAGATGTTCGAGTGTACTCACTGTCGCAGTATACAAAGTACAGTTGTGTACACTTACCATAAATGTAGATGTTCGAGTGTACTCACTGTCGCAGTATACAAAGTACAGTTGTGTACACTTACCATAAATGTAGATGTTCGAGTGTACTCACTGTCGCAGTATACAAAGTACAGCTGTGTACACTTACCATAAATGTAGATGTTTGAGTGTACTCACTGTCGCAGTATACAAAGTACAATTGTGTACACTTACCATAAATGTAGATGTTTGAGTGTATTCACTGCTGCAGTCATCTCATTTGGGTTATCTGCTTGCAGTAGCCCTCAGTCGGCCTGAATGTTAATGTCTTTGGTCCTGCGTCAGTTGCTGTCTCATCTTCCGTGACATCAGGTAGTCAGGGGTATAAAGCATGCAGCCGCCATTACATCAGTTTTTCTTGCCCCAAATGTCAGGTGCCTCCCTTAATGGGAAGCAATTAAATATAAATATACAAGGTTATACCTCAAACAAAAAAGCAAATACACCAAAAAGCTTTTAAGTATAGTAAAGGAGAATAGAGGCATAGTCAAAAGACGTCAGGGGGGCTGGAGGGAGTGTAACCAGGACTGCAACAGTGAATACACTCGAACATCTACATTTATGTACACAACTGTACTATGTTCTTCATGTTTCCCTGTGGCAGTCATCACATTTGGGTAGATTCCCAAAGCTAAGGATGGGAGGAGGAATTTAGATAGCATTAGGACCAGCTATAAGGCCCTACAAGACTGCAGTGGCAAAGCCAGCTCTGGATTTAGAGAAAATTGGCAAATGGTAATGTTTGGTGAAAGTATATACAGAACTCCAGGTAGCAGCTTCTAGGATGTCTCTGGTAGGGACACCTCTGAGAAAGGCTGTAGAGGTAGATGCAACCCTGGTTGAATGGGGTCTAATCCCCTGTGGGATTGGTTTTCCATGGTGCTTCTAGCAGAAATGAATGCAATGGCCTATCCATTTAGAAATGGTTTGATTTGAAATAGCCTTCCCCTCTGCCCCTGCAGTAAATGCCACCAGCAGTTGTTCATATTTCCATTGAGGTTTAGTCCTGTCCAAGTAAAATCTAAGTTGTCTGTGCACATCTAAGGAGTGCAGTATCCGTTCCCCTTTCTTCTGTGGATTAGAAAAGAAGGTTGGCAAATGAATGGACTGATTATGAGTCACACTGGATACCACCTTGGTCATGAAAGAGGGATTGGTCCTGAGGGACACCCTGCCCGCATGAAAGATGATGAAAGGCTCCACTGTCATAAGGGCCAGTAATTCAGATACCCTTCTTGCTGAAGTGATTGCTAAAAGAAAAGCTGTTTTCCAAGAAAGAAATTTTAACTCTGCAGTTGCATATGGCTCAAAAGGAGGAAGACTGAGTTTTTCCAATACAAAATGAAGGTCCCAGGCTGGAGTTGGGGCTCTCCTGGGTGATCTTACGTTTTTGGCCCCTCTGAGGAACTGCTTGAGCAGTGGGTGAGAAAAGAGGGGTGGTTTTGTGTTGTAATGAGCTGAAATGGTTGAGGCATGCATTTTGGAGGAAAAGGAAAGCATCTCAGTTAAGTACTGAAGCATCTGAGGTAGACTGGGCACTGCAGTGGCCATCCCTTGAGTTTGGTTCCAGGCACAAGATCTTTTCCATTTTTCAGCATAAGATTTTCTAGTACTAGGCCTCCTTACCTCCAAAATGACATCCAACACTTGTTTACAGAGGGATGGTAACGGAGAGATTAGGTAATTAACCAGGCTGCCAGGCTCAGGGTTTGAAGCTGGGGGTGCAGAATCTGGCTCTCCTGCTGAGACAGCAGGGCAGGGGTCTGAGGTAGGTGCCATGAAGCCAGCTGTGACACACTGCGCAAGAGGGGGTACCAGTGTTGGCGTGGCCAGTCTGGTGCAATCAGTATCATCCTTGGTTTGTCCTGTTTGATCTTTAGTAGTACTGTGGAGAGGAGAGGCAGAGGAGGAAAGGCATAAACTGATTTTTCCAGCTGAAGGACAGAGCATTCACTTTCCAAGCTTGTTTGTGGGGAGTCCTTGTGCAGATTTTGTCCAATTGGTAGTTCTGGACGGAGGCAAACAGGTCTATATCTGGGGTCACCCATTTGTTGATCAACATGTTGAAAATCTTTGGTGCTAGGTTCCAGTCGTGTGAGTCCATGAGATTTCTGCTTAGTTCGTCTGCCAATGTATTTAGTTTTCCTGGCAAGAATTGAGCCTGTAGATGCACTTGGTAGCTCAAGACTGTGTTCCACAGAGCCATGGCTAGTCTGTAGAGGGGTGAAGAATGGGTAACCCCCCTGCTTGTTTATGTACCACATAACAGTGGTGTTGTCCGTCTTTACCATTAATTATCCTGGAAGAATGGGGTTGGGAGGGTGGCCTAATGGTTAAGGTGTTTACCTTACAAACACAAGGTACAGGGTTCGAGTCTCACAAGGCATAATTGACTAGGCTTACAATGGTTCACAAGGGCAGCTAACCTAGTACTAACCTATGAACCTATGGTCCTTGAAGGCTGTCAGAGCATTCTGTACAGCTAACATTTCTTTTTGATTGATATGCAGGTGCATTTCACTTGGGTTTAATTTGCCCTGAATGCACTTCCCTGCCAGGTGAGCCCCCATGCATAGTCTGATGAGTCTGTTAGGGTTTGGGCAGCAGGGGGTAGAGTGAATGGTAGTCCCTTGTTTTGGTGGCAGGCCTCTGCCCACCAAAGGAATTCTAACCGTAGGCAAGGTATGATAGGAATCATTGCTTCTAGATCCTGAGAATGTTGGCACCATAGGCTTTTTAGGTACCATTGTAGTTTCCTCATATGCAGTCTTGCATATGGAATTAGTAGAATGCACTTGGCCATGACCCCCAAGGCTTGCAGTATTTGCCTGGCAGATAGCAGGGTTTTTGTGGCCAATAGTTTGAAGTAAGTTGCTAAATGAATTTGTTACTCTGGCGTGAGGAAAGCCATCTGGGAAGTGGTGTTCAAGCTTGCTCCCAGGAATATAATTTGTTGGCAGGGTACCAGATGTGATTTCTTTTCGTTTATGGTGTACCCCAGACAAGTTAACACCCTCTGTACAAATGCCAGATGATTCAGATGTATGTCCTGGCAAAATGCAATGACTGGAGCTAGGCACTTTGTGAATATACCCTGGGTGCAGTAGATAAGCCAAAGGGCAGTGCAGAGAACTGATAATGCATGCAGCCTGCTTTGAAACGTAGGTATTTTCTGCAGGATTACCCGATTGGGATGTGCAGGTAGGCTTCCTTTAAATCCAGTGTTGCCAACCAGGCATCTTTGCCTATCATGGGAAGCAACTGGTGAAGAGTTAACATCTCGAATTTTGGAATCACCAAAAAGGTGTTTAGGATAAACAGGTCCAGGATAGGACGCCATGAGTTGCCTTTTCTGGGTACCAGGAAAAGTCTCGAGTAGAAACTTTGTCCCTTTTCATCTTCTGGTACAGTCTGAATAGCCTTTAATCTTAACAGAGAGAGTACTTGCTTTTGAGCCTCTGCCCACTGATTTGGGGGTAGATCTGGTCAACAGTTTGGGGTTGGTAACGTGTGGAAGTGAAATCCTTATCCTTGGAAAACTATGTTTAAAATCCATTTGTCTTGGGTAATGAGTTCCCAATTTTTTGCTTGCAGAGCAATCTTTTCCCCCAAAGGAGCAGTCAGTTGAGAAGTGCTTGAAAGTTTTGAAGTCAAGTCATTGAGACAACCTACCATAGGGGGGTGTCTTACTGCTCCCTGATTTGGAAGTGGGAGGCCCCACACTTTAGTCCTGTGCGTACCCTGGGACTGAAGCCTGGGTGTTCTGCTGGTTCTGGGTTTGAACTGAAGGCCTGGAAGAGGCAGGAAAGGACCAACTTTTTGAGGGCCAATGCCTACTAAATCTAGGAGGCTGCACTTGTAAGAAATCTTTAACAGTTTGCATAGATTTAGCTTTTTCCTCCATCATTTTAAGAACAACTTCTGCTTTGTCGCCTAACAGGCGGTCGTGATTTAAGGGAGCATCCAGCAATTTAGTTTTAACATGATCTGGCAAAGACTGCTCCTTAAGCCAAGCATGCCTCCTAAGTACAGTCCCGGTGACAGCAGCCCTGCAAGATGCCTCTAGAGAATCAAAACCACATTGCAAAGTATGTTTTCCAACCTGTTCAGCAGAATGCATTAAATCCTGTAAATACTTATTTTCAACACAATCAGGAATCAACATCATTTTCTGTTTAAGCAATCCAATAATATACTGCTGATACTTTAACATATGAAACTGGCAATTTAAGGCCCTGATGCCCAAGGTTGCAGAGGTGTATACCTTCTTACTCCATCTATCCAGGGCCCTGGAATCTCTATCAGAGGGGGTAGGATTTTTGGCAGTAGTAGCCTTAATGCCCTTGGGTCCCTGTGAAATGGTCTCAGGATCCGCAGTAGGATTTTTAAAAAAGGAACTTGTGAGAATCAGGAACCCTGTAATATCTATCAGGTTTTCTGGGAGCAGGAGGAGCAGGAGGTAAAGAGTCAGAAGCCAAGCTACATTCCGAAAAGGCATCGTCAACAATGTCCAGCACAGGAGGGATAGCTAAAGGCCTGTGTTGGGGCAGGAGTAAGAAATCTCTAAGCTTCTTTTTAGAATCAGAGTAATCCTGGCTTTCCCAGTGGAAATGCTCCCTAAGAGGATGCAAGGTTTCACCAAAGGAAAAATATTCTGAGGGAGAAGCAGAGGGAATAGAGTCCTCATAGGTAAATAAGGGTAAATCCTGGTCATCAGAGGAGACAGAAATTTCAGAATCCTGGTCAGAAGTATCATAAGCAAATTCAGTCCTAGGTCTCTTAGAGGGGGAAGGTTGGCTTCCCCTGATTAAAGTAATAAGGTCTTCTTATCATTTGTTATTTTAGGCACAGAGGCCCGACCATGCGGTCTGGGCATCGGTTTCCTAGGCATGGTTCGAGTTTTAAATTTAGAAGAAGAAGATGGCATTGGTTTAATATGCAGGTCAGTAGGCCTAAATACACCCTCAGAAGCCGGTGCCTGCACAGCAGCTCCGGACCCTTCCAAGATAGAGACATCCGCAGGTTCCACAGTTGAAGCATCTCGTGGCATACCGGACTCCGAATGGGGCTCAGTAGAGGCCTGCGAATCAGAAGTAGTGGGTATCAGGGGCTGCGAAAGCGCCTCACTGAGTAATGGCGAACTGGCGACTAGCTTAGAAGAAGCGTTGTCAGCAGCTTTGGACCTAGGCAGCCTGTCTCTGTCTTTATCTTTGCAGTTTTTTGGAAATTTCGGTAGTCCGGTGGCTTACCGAAGACATACCTGGATAATTGAACAGAGTACTAAAATATTTAGAAGCGAAAATGTACCGACAACGAATAGTTCGTGGTTTAAATAAGTCACAAAACCAACAGCGAGGTACATTGCGGTCAGGGCCTAGGCAAGGAATACAGTAAGAATGAAAATCTTTATGAGGTATTTGCTTTCCACAAGAAATGCAATTATTGACTTTTACTGACATCTGTTTAGAGCAAGAAAAAGTTTCCCCAATGGGGTACTTAGCTTAAGTTGAAGACTTCGTTTCTGAAACTCAAAAACGAAAATTTCAGGAATCAGCCGACCAACACTTGCAAACTGCTTCTGCTTCAGGCACCGCACGGCAAGAAAGACTGATGTAATGGCATCGGCTGCATGCTTTATACCCCTGACTACTTGATGTCACAGAAGATGAGACAGCAACCGACGCATGACCCAAGACTTTGATAATCAGGTCGACTGAGGGCTACTGCAAGCAGATAACCCAAATGTGATGACTGCAACAGTGAAACACGAAGAACATCGGAGAAGAACTGACCATCCATAGTACTAGGTGTAAATTTGCTTACTTTAATGAGGAAGGATGTGGTATAAATGGGGGCTTGATGCTGGGTCTATACTATTAGGGCTGTCAAGCGGTAAGAGGCTATTGGGGATTAGGAGATTTCAGTTAAAGTGGCAAATGCTGTAGAAAGCCCAGGTGAGATGCCCTCCAAGCAGCTAAGCACAGTTTAAGGGGCACCTCGGCTGGAGCATGGGCAGCTTTCTAAGGGAAAATAAAATCTACTTTCTTTTGCATTTATAACCACCAATGGTTACCTCCAATGAGCGATGCTCTGTGAATGTGCGGTACATGTAAACAGATGCCTTGGATTGCTCAGATGAAGATAGTAGAGCAGTGGCTGGTCATTAAACTCTGGGGAACTATGTTAAAACAGGCACAAACCATTGCAAATGTGGGGCTTATGTAACAGCTGAGAGAACCCTTTTTTAAAACAAGTTAAAGAATTTTTCAACAATCTGACCAATGGAAATGATCAATACTGAGCCTCATTTCAACAACCCCTATCTCAGATGTGTCCTTGACTAGCCAATGGAAAAGCTTAATACTGAGCCTTATTACAAAAACTTCCCAACTCAGATGGGTCCTTTGCTAAACTCTTCTGCCACAAGGGTGCAGGGGGGCCCTCTAAATGTAAGACGGCTGGTTTTAGTGCTCAGATAATGCCAAACAGTCAAGATTCAACAAATGTGAAAATAGCCTATGCTGTAAAATACACAAGTACTAGAAAATACAAGGTGCAGGAAGAAGTCTCAAATAGCACACAGTTGAAACAGTGAAACAGCAAAACAGTTAAAATTGCTAAAAAAACAGTTAAAAGTAGGTGGGAATTGATAAAAATACTTATTTTTTTTGTAGATTTCAAAGGATGCTGTGGATTTCGTTTGGATACATTCTTGATTTGAGCTTCATATGTTTTGAGACCTGTCTGCTCCCCTCCCATGTCAGTCCTTCAAAAGTAAAGCCCAACTTTAACATGGTTACCTGTATCCACAGAAAGTACAGTTGTGTACACTTACCATAAATGTAGATGTTAGAGTGTCTTCACTGTTGCAGTCATGACTGTAGGGTTCTCCCCTGCCGGCAGGCAGTCCTCGGTCGGCCAGAATCCCAAAGTCTGGGTCCGGCGTCGGCTGTTCAGCCATGCCTCCTGACGTCAGAGCGCCAGGAGTACAAAGCTGACAGCCGACGCCATGTTCTCCAGTTTTTCTTGCCCCAGATGTCAGGTGCTCCAAAATGAGTAAGATCCCATACCCTTTGCAAATACACCTCAAAAGAAGGGTGAAGGGAACCACACAAGAGAAAAAATAAGAGGGGACAGGAGGGAGGGAAACCCAGACTGCAACAGTGAAGACACTCGAACATCTACATTTACGGTAAGTGTACACAACTGTACTATGTTCATCGTGTTTCACTGTTGCAGTCATGACTGTACAGTTGAATCCCAAAGCAGAATAAAAGGGAGGTGGTCATAAAGAAGAGGGGGCGGCTAAAAGGCCCTGCAAGACAGCAGAAGCAAAGCCTGCCCTAGACTTAGAGTAGAGAGGTAGATTGTAGTGCTTGGAAAAAGTATGCACTGAACTTCAAGTTGCAGCTTCCAAAATGTCTTTGGTAGGAACTCCCCTGAGGAAGGCAGCTGAAGTGGCAGCAGCTCTGGTAGCGCGAGTCCTTATACTCCCTGGGATTTGCTTTCCATGGTGTGAATAACAAAATCTGATTCCATGAGCAATCCATTTAGAAATGGTCTGTTTTGAAATGGCTTTACCTTGGGAACTTGAAGCATAAGAAAAAAACAATTGCTCTGATTTCCTGATGTCCTTGGTTCTGTCCAGGTAAAAACAAAGTTGTCTGTGCACATCCAAGGAATGCAAGATTCTTTCCCCCTTATTTTGAGGACTGGGGAAAAAAGTTGGCAAGTGAATAGCTTGATTTAAAGCCACTTTGGAAACCACCTTAGGCATGACAGTAGGATTAGTCCTTAAAGACACCCTGTCTTGATGAAAAATAATATAAGGTTCCACAGCCATGAGAGCTTGCAACTCCGAAACTCTCCTGGCAGAGGTCAGAGCTAACAGAATGTCTGTCTTCCAAGATAAAAACTTGATGTCAGAAGTGGCAGCAGGCTCAAAAGGAGGTAAGGTGAGTTTTTCCAAAACATAGTTGAGATCCCAAGCAGGAATGGGAGGAGATTTAGGGGGCCTTAAGCTCTTAGCTCCTCTGAGTAACTGTCTCATGAGCTGGGAAAAGATAGGAGGGTCTGTATTATAATGAGCAGAAATAGCAGAAGCATGGATCTTTATGGAAGAGAAAGAGACCCTTATGTAAGAGGTCTGTCAGGTAAAGTAAAATCAGAGGAATGTTAGGAATAAGAGGATCTGAATCCTGAGCCTGCATCCAGGAGCAAAATCTTTTCCATTTTCCTGCATAAGATTTTCTAGTGCTAGGACGTCTGGCTTCTAAAATGACATCCAAGGCCTGCTTGGGTAGGAGAGAATGAATCAAAGACCCTGGATTAACCAGGCCACCAGGCTGAGAGTTTTGACATGGGAGTGCAGAACCTGACCCTGGTGCTGGGACAGAAGGTTCGGTGTCTGTGGTAATACCCAAGGGGGCTCCAGACAAAGGCTTTTCAGAGTTGGGTACCAAAATTGTCGAGGCCAATTTGGGGCCAGCAAAATTATCATCTTGGGCTTGTCCTGTTTGATCTTTAATAACACCCGTGGAAGAAGAGGTAGAGGAGGGAAGGCATACCCAGAGAGGTTTCTCCAACTGAATGATAGAGCATCCACTTTCCAAGCTAGTTCGTGGAAAGTCCTGATGCAAAAAAGCTGTAGTTGATTATTGATTTGGGATGCAAAGAGGTCTATGTGAGGACATCCCCAGACTGCTGTAATCATCCTGAATATTTCGGTGTCCAGCATCCATTCGTGTGGATCCGACAGGTTTCTGCTCAGACTGTCTGCCAGGAAGTTTTGCTTCCCTGGTAGAAACTGAGCTTGAAGGTCCAGTTTTCAAGCTAGAGCTGTGTTCCATAGATTCATGGCTAGTCTGCAAAGGGGATAGGAATGAGATCCCCCTTGCTTGTTTATGTACCACATAACCGTGGTGTTGTCTGTCCGTATCAGTAGCTGTCCTGGTTGTAGAAGAGTCCTGAAAGCCAAGAGCGCGTTCTGTATGGCTAACATTTCCTTTAAATTGATATGCAGGCACTTCTGATCCCTTGTCCAAAGGCCCTGCAGACAGCTGCCCTGAAAATGGGCTCCCCATGCATAATCTGAAGCGTCCGTGGTTAGTATCTGAGTGGCTGGAGGCAGACTGAAGGGTTTTCCTATGTTTAGAGTACATACCTTGGACCACCAAAGGAATTCCTTTTGGAGACAAGGCAGGACGGTGATCTGTAGGTCTAAACTGTGGCAATGCTGAGACCATACACTCTTTAGGTACCACTGAATTTTCCTCATATGTAGTCTTGTATAAGGTACGAGAAGGATGCAGGAGGCCATGTAACCCAAAGCCTGCAGGAATTTCCTTGCAGAAAGCTGAGTTAAAGTTGACAAGGTCTTGAAAGTTGAAACCAGCTGTAACTGTTCTTTGGATGTCAGAAATGCTATCTGGGTTGTGGTGTTTAGAAGAGCACCCAGAAAAGTTATCTGTTGTAAGGGTGTCAAATTTGACTTTTTTATGTTTACAGAGAATCCCAGGAACTTGAGAAGGTTCTGAACAAATTCTAGATGCTGGAGTAAGACATCCTTGCTGTCTGCCTGAATTAGACAATCTTCCAGATAAGGGTAAATTTGAATTCCCCTGAGTCTGCAATAAGCTACTACTGGAGCCAGGCATTTGTTGAAGACCCTGGGCGCAGTAGACAATCCAAAGGGCAGGGCAGAGAATTGATAGTGCCTCAATCTGGCCTTGAACCGGAGGTATTTTCTGCATTCCTGCCTGATGGGAATGTGTAAATATGCCTCCTTTAAATCCAAAGTTACCATCCATGCATTTTTGGTCAGCATTGGAAGTAGCTGCTGAAGAGTAAGCATCTTGAATTTTGGTAACTCGAGAAAAGTGTTCAAGACTGACAGATCCAGAATGGGTCTCCATGAATTTTGCTTTCTGGGGACTAGAAAAAGCCTCGAGTAAAAACCTTGTCCCATCTCTGAAAGTGGAACCAGCTCTATGGCTTTCATAGCCAAGAGAGCTTCCACCTGGTTTAAGGCCTCTAACCGTTGATGTTTTGGAAGATCCGGCCATCCGCTTGGTCTTGGTAGGGTATGAAAATGGAATTTGTAACCTCTTGAAACCACATCCAGAACCCACTTGTCTTGGGTTATACGAGTCCAACTTAGATGAAAAAGAGAAAGTTTTCCTCTGAGTGGGGCTTCCAGGCAAGAAGTTCCTGCAGCCCAACAGAGGGAGTCATTGAGCCTGTTTTCTATGAGCTTGCGACCTGTCCTCTCCTCCCCTAGGGGTGGAAGCAGTCCACTGTCTAGGTCTATAAGAGGCTTGCGTTTGAGGCCTTCCTCGGGAGCGTCTGTATCTACCCCTCTGAGGCCTGTCTGAATTGGGAAAGGACCAATTTTTTGTAGGCCAATTCCTATTAAATCTGGGTGGCTGTACTTGTAAGAAATCTTTAACCGTTTGCATGGATTTTGCCTTGTCCTCCATCTTCTTTATCACCTCTTCAGCCTTAGGTCCAAACAAAACATTATGCTCAACAGGAGCATCCAATAACTTAGCTTTTACTTGATCTGGCAAGTTTTGTTCCTTTAACCAAGCATGCCTTCTAATGACTGTACCAGAGGCAGCAGCCCTACAAGAAGCCTCCAAGGCATCAAATCCACAGTGTAAACCATGCTTCCCAACTTGTTCAGTGGCATGCATTAAATCATGTAATTCCTTATCTGCACAGGCAGAAATGGAAGTTAGCTTTTGTTTCAAAAGAGACAGAAGAAATTGCTGGTATTTCAGCATATGAAATTGACAGTTTAAAGCCCTAATAGATAAAATAGCAAAAGTGTACACTTTTTTGCCCCATCTTTCTAAAGATCTGGAATCCTTCTCAGTGGGAATGGGGTTTTTAGCAGTAGCGGCCTTAACCCCCTTAGGACCCTGAGAAATGGTTTCAGGATCAGCAGTAGGATTCTTGTATAAAAACTGGTGGGAATCAGGAACCCTATAATATCTGTCTGGCTTAATAGGAGCTGGAGGAAAAGAGTCCGGAGTTAAGTTAGCCTCCGAAAAAGCATCATCCACAATATCCAAAATAGGAGGGATAGCCAGGGGTCTATGCTGGGGAAGAAGAAGAAAATCCCTAAGTCTTTTCTTAGATTCCGAGTACTCCTGTCCTTCCCAGTGAAAATGTTCCCTCATTTCATGTAAAGTTTCCCCAAAAGAGAAATCCTCAGGGGGAGAAGCTGAAGGAATGGATTCCTCAGCATCAGAATCCTCATAAGGGGGGAAAGAATATTCCTGGTCAGAAGAAACTGAAGAAACAGAAGCCTGATCAGAGGAGTCATAATACACTTCCTGCCTTGGCCTTTTATCTGGAGGGGGATGTGAACCCCTAATCATAGTAAGCAAGTCCTCCGCCATCTTAAGTAACTGTTTCTGAGACTTGGGTGCCGGATCAGAAGAGGCCTGAGCTGTAGTCTTTGATTTGGAAGGAGTCTTTGCCTTTGTCTTTGGCTTTGCCTTTATTAGAAGCTGAGTAGGCCTGAAAACCCCTTCGGAAGCCGGTACCTGCACAGCAGCTCCAGACCCATCCGAAGGAGCATTGTCCGAAGGTCCTGCAACAGAAATATTCAAAGTCCTAGTTGGCTCCTCGTGGGAGTCCGTTTCGGCTATCGGTTCTGAAATGGCCGACGACAGGGGCTGCAAAAGCACCTCACTGACGACGGCAGAACCTGAAGCTGGCTCTGCTTGTACAATATCGTCCGATTTGGACCTCGGAGGCCTGTCTTTATCCTTGCGTCGTTTGTGAACTCCGGTAGCCGGAACCGAATCAGACAACATTTTGTAATTAAAGCGCCTACCGAAGTAATGAAATGCAAAATCGTACCTTCGTTTAATCGTACGTTGATTGAATCTAGCACAAAACCGACAACTAGCTACGTCGTGGTCAGGGCCTAAGCAAGGAATACAGTAAGAATGAAAATCCTTATGAGGTATTTGCTTCCCACATGAAATACAATTATTAACTTTTTCTGACATCGGACTGGAGCAAGAAAAAGTTTCCCCAACGGGGTACTTAGCTTTGAGTAGAAGAAAGTCTTCGGACTGAAGTACGTTTAGCAAAAATTGTCAGGAGTCAGCCGACCGGAAAATGCGAACTGCTATCACCGCATGGCAAGAAAGACTGGAGAACATGGCGTCGGCTGTCAGCTTTGTACTCCTGGTGCTCTGACGTCAGGAGGCATGGCTGAACAGCCGACGCCGGACCCAGACTTTGGGATTCTGGCCGACCGAGGACTGCCTGCCGGCACGGGAGAACCCTACAGTCATGACTGCAACAGTGAAATACGATGAACATCACTCATGCCCTCATTAACTAATACCACCCTAATTGGAGACTTCCAAAAGATAAACTTCATACAAATGTATGATGAAAGCACTAAATTGACCCATGTCAACTCTGCAGCCTGCTGCACTAATGATTTTTATGCCCATTTCTATAAATTCTTTTAGCACTCCCTTCCAAAACCAAATATGGTGGTAAGTTCAAAAATAACCCATCCTGGTGGTCTGCTGGCATGTGTATACTGTATACTATATACATATATAATATCTATATACCTCTCTGTATGTGTGCGTGTATGTGCACATGTGTGTGTATATATGGGCCTATATTCGATCGAAAAAATATTAAATCATACCAGCTGTACATCGAATGTTAGTCAGTGAACAACACTTTTAATGAACAGGGATATTATTGAGAAAAAGTCACTGAATGGCTATAATTGGCAAACATAAAGGGACCATGATCTACTACTAGCTTATATATATATATATATATATATATATATATATATATATATATATATACCTGCCCTTTCCCATATATAGTGTGACCTATATATATATATATATATATATATATATATATGTAATTAGTGGGGTGTGGGGGGCAGCCCCCCACATAAGTATTCCATGTTCACTGAAACCTTCTGTTGTGGGGGCTGCCCCATCCTAAGGGGTACCTTAGGATTCCCTGCTTGGCAGCAGCTTGGGCCCTTTAAATGTAGTTCAGTCTGGAATGCAGTTGTTACCATGCAGAAAAACGGTCTTCATATTCATAGGTGCTGGCTTAATATTAGCTGAATCATGGGAACCCCGATTGATAGGTCTGTGTTTAGTGGTGCATTTTGGCTTTTGGTAGATGGGACTTCTGCAAGACTACAGCCAAGGCAATCTTTGTGGTTGTATGCTTCTGGAAGGTAGCTTTGTATCGCTTTTAGCTCTAACTGCAAAGTTATTTAATTGTAGGGACTGTGTCCCCCTTCTGGCACTAAATAGATTTTAAATCTGGTCAGTTAATAAACCCATTTATTGTTATCCAGCTGAACTGGCATGAGATGCCATTTGAAGACCTTTGTGGTGCAGTGTAGGTTGAATGTCCCTTTCTGATCTATGCCTCACTTTAGGCCCCCAGTGGCAAGGGGTATTTTCCTTAGGGCAGCCACCCAGAATTAACAACTGTGCGGTTCTTGTTCTGTCAGTTCTTTGAGCTGGGGCTTTCAAGCATCTCTGCTGGATTTTTGAGTAGAACTTTAGCTGCTGGAACGGCTGTGTCTCGGTCCCCCTGCCTTGTACTGTATGCATTTTTTCTAGTGTTTCAACATTTGTTTGGTTTATAGCTGAAGAAGCAAGAGAGAACAGTGCATTAGGAGTAGGTGGAGTTAGCCTCGAAAATAGTTATACAACGAGCAGTCCCACCCTGCAATACACATCCTAATTGCTACTTGCAGTCGGAGCTGAATTTACACTTGACTGCGTGTCATATGTCCCTTTCATTCCGTGTTGCACTTGTATTCATTCAATGCATGCACTTCCCTGCACACCCAGGTCTTGTTTTACTGTATCCTGTCACTACTAGTATTCTTCCTGTCACTACTAGTATTCTTCCTGTCACTACTAGTATTCTTTCTGTCACTACTAGTATTCTTCCTGTCACTACTAGTATTCTTCCTGTAATGCTATCTCCTGTTTACATACAATCTTTCTGGTTTTCAGCTCAGTTGCCTAGGGATATCTGCATCTTGTTTTAGGTAAATCAAAGCTTCCTTAACAATCAGCTGCATTTTTTTAACTGTTTCTCCAGTGTGTATCCTGTGTGCTCCGTCATGGTCAGTGGACATGATGTTTATATATGTTTGCTTGCATTTACCAAATAGAACACCCGGATTCCTATTGAAATATTTGCTTTTCATTGTATATGCCGCTGTTAACTCGTTCTTGAATTCATTAGAATACTATGCAATCTGCACTGCTGCTGTCTGTTTTCAGACTGTGTCATATCAAACGTCAAAGAAGCAGCGTTCTGCAAGCCTTACATGTGTGAACTTGTTTATCTTTTGCTTGCTTACTGCTGACACAAACCGATCTCCGTTGTTAGACTTCCTTGGTGCACGTAATCATTCCTGTATTTATGGAAATGTTGCTTATACTGTGGACTTGAATCTTTTTTCTTTAGTTCTCCGGCTGTCACTGCATGTAAGTTCTGCCCAATTGGACCTCCCATTCAGCAAACAAATACATTTTGACACTGCACTCATTTCAACTGTAAGACTATATATTTCAGTTACTCATATTATATTTGAGGCTTGTGGTTAAAGGCTTGTTTCACATTTTAAAAGAGCTTTTTGGTTTTCATGTGGGCTAGTAGTAGGACATGTTGGCTATTAGCTTGTTATTACAATGGATATGTATATATATATATATATATATATATATATATATATATATATATATATATATATATATATATATATATATATATTATATATATACACACATACACACATCTATACATTTATATATATATTTATATATATGGATCGAGGACACATGCTCAACTACCATGTGTCCGAATCACAAAACATCACACACACATACACAAAAGCGCTTAACATCAAAAAGCGCATCAGTGTATGTGTAGTTCAAGGATTTGCCCCCCTGCACCCCCACACACCCCCTACTTTAACATTCTCACTCCGAGATCGCACTACAGTGGGGAAAAGGGAATTTTCCCTTACCCGCACTGTAGTCTGACAGGCACACATACACAGAAGCTCTTGTCGATGTTAAGCGCTTTCGTGTATGTGTTCGGTGTTTTGTGATTCAGACATATGTTAGTCGAGCATGTGTCCGGATCCCATATATATATATATATATATATATATATATATATATATATATAGAAAGAGATATATATAAAATCTATATATGTGTATATTTACTGATAGTAGTTTTTCTTTAATTGAAGCAGGGATTTCACTGCACTTTAGCCTTTACAGAGGAACGATTTTCTTGCACTAGGGTTTGGCCCTCCTACCTTGTTTTTTGTAGTAGAGTTTGGACCCCCCCCCAATATACTACATGTTGCCGTCCTATGAAACTTGAATCACATTACATGCTCAACAGAAGTCTTTAGGTCTTGTTTATACATGTGCATTAGCACAGAAATGTTTGCTCCATGAACAGATGACAGTATGGCATCTGTCCAGCCATAGTCTGCTGTGCCAACAAACATACTGGTGCAGTTTTCATGACGGAGAGGACTACACTCTGACATTAGTGTGAAAATGGGCTTAGGATTCTGCAGCAGAAGACGGTTATGCAGTTGTAGAAAAGCGTTGCAGGGGATCGAGTTTGCAAAGCAGCTTCTTTTCTAACACCTGCATGACTTGCTTTGTTTAAGTCTTTTTTTTTTTTTTTTTTTTTCTTTTAATTCATTAGGGAAGCTTATTTCTTTACAGCGGAATGTCTGCAAACATTTCTTATGTTTAAATGTGTATTTTTCTGGTCTAGTTATTACATTGCCATAAACATTTTGGTTTTTAGATTACTGTATTGAAGAAGGTTAATTTGTGTAGATCATTTTGACAGCCTTTGCTGTGAACTTAAGCTGAGCCAGTTTTTCTTGCCGTCAGCAGTTTACAGCGGAGTGACAGGTAGTGCAACTGCAGTGTATTACGTTGCTTTTAACTGGATTTATTTCAAAAGATGCAGGGCATGGATCCTTTAGTATGCTAAACTTATACTGCAACTATAGGTCATGCTGTCCTCAAAATGTAGCCTTTCAGTTTGACCTATGGATATGTCATAACTTAAGGTGCTGATGACTCATGGTTTCAGCAAAACAAGAGCATCAGAATATACTCCAGTGAGAGTAGACGCGTCTCAGGAAAAATCTTTCCTTCAGGACTGAGAATATTAGAGCTACGCTTATGGCTTGGAACTTTAACACCATCTGGGGCCAGGTGTAATTAGATGTACGTAGGTTATCCCACTGGAATGCAAGTGTAATACAACACTTCTATCCACATACAAGTTATTAAAGCTTTGTATTAAATCCTAGGGTCCTTAGGACTGACTAAGAGGAAAGAAACATGCCTCCTGTGGGATTAAAAGTGGCTGTGTTTCTTGTTCTGGTTACTTTTATAGAGAATAGCCAGGGACTGAGCTTCCAGAAGGCAGCGCACTTTTCCCGTGGAAGGGGGGGGGAGAGAAGTGCCACATTCTCAAGGTGCCTGTAGCAGAGAGACGTCAGACACAGACCTCCAGAGGGAATGAATCTTCACTTTCTCATATGAAAGGAAGGGTAATGCACATTTGTGATTATGGTGACTGACAGGAACAAGCCAAGGGCAATGTGTCCATGGGGTAGCCTAATCCTTTTAGATACCTTAGTTAATTTTATTGATCCTGCTTTACATACTTGTTCCACAGTGTGCAGTCCACACCCATGGTGAACCGGGTTGTTCACGTACCAGCAACCTTCTTTTACTGTTTTCAAAACATTTGTTCCACAATGTGCAGTCCACACCCATGGTGCACTGGGTTGTTCACGTACCAGCAACATTCTTTTACTGTTTTCAAAACACTTGTTCCACAATGTGCAGTCCACACCCATGGTGCACTGGGTTGTTCACATACCAGCAACCTTCTTTTACTGTTTTCAAAAGACACAAGCCCAACCCGGTGCTTACAATTTTTTATTCACAACCTTGTCTCCCATACCTGGTTTTCAGTTTTATAGTCTTCGTGATTACAGTAAGAAAATATTCAGCAATACGGTATGCATAAAAGTATTTGTTAATTTTAGGTTATAGAGTATTTATAACACGTTAAAGCGAAGAAACAACAACTAAAACCAGGGCAGGGTTCCATCTGTACCACTTACTTGCTTCCTGTCCGTTTGAATCAAAGTTTGTACTTCACTTTTTTTCCATGCTCTTTTTAATCTTTGTCCTAGTTTTGGGGAGAAATTCCATGTTACCCCACTATCCTGACACTTTCTGGTATTTGCAGATATGTTTTGTAAATATTCCACTTGTTTATATTCTGTTTTCCTTAAAATGTATCACACTCTATTTGCCTTCTATATCTTGAATTCTCTGTTTCCTATATCTTGAATTAATCCTTGTCACTCATTGTACAATCCTGCGCGGACTTCCATTTTCTTGTAATAGCTTTAATTTAAGTGACTGAATTTATACTTATTTAAAGTTTTACAATGCCTTTTCCACTTTAAGTCAGTATCCCATCTTAGGAACATAATTTCCCTCTATATTTTCATTCATAGGTACTTACTAGACTATCGATCTGTGAGGATCTTTAGAAGCTTAGCCATCCATCCCCATGAAGTTATTAGCCTTGTATTCTAAGTATGAATAACTTGAGATGAAGCAGAACATTTTATGTTGTGTCTATCCATGAGAGACAAAGGTTTTAAACTATGGGTAAATTTGTGGTTACCCATCCATTTGTTCAGATTTATTTACTGACATTGAATTACCGGGAAAGTCTGACTGGGTAGAAACCCATTTTCAACAGAGGCCCAGGGAAAAAAGCTCCAAATTATTACAAAACACTTAAGAACAATTATTTTACAATCTTCAAAAAGAAAACAAAACTCAATGCAGTTTAAATGCAGGGTAAACCTTGGCTCTAGAAGATTGCCATTGTTGAAGTGACACCATGACCCCATGTGCAAAAATGGGAGAAGGGTTGAGGATGGATGGCGCTGCCATTTAAAAAAATACAAAAACAAGAATCTATACACGGTATATGACATTTAACATTTAGAAAATTTTAGACATCTTGTAGAGAAATTAAAGGTAAGTTAGTCTGATACAAATAGGAATTGCAATATGAAGTGAGGGAAAAACAAACTTATGGTATATTTAGAGAGAAAATCAGAGAATATAATTAGCAGTAAGGAATTAACTGAAGAAGGGAAAGTAAGGAGGTATAAGGCATGAAAACGTACTTGTTCACATTTAGGGATATCGTTTATCTGGTTTTGAGCATGAACAGTGCCAGATTTTAGCTAGGAAGTCTTTCAGAGTAGTTTTGAAAGCTGGGAGGAAGTGTATAGACCTGATGGATACAGGTAAGGAGTTCCAAGCCTTAGCAACCTTGTATGAGTGCAGATAATGCCCAGCAGACTTGCTCGGTTTGTAGACAGACCAGAGCTTTCGGTCACTGGATTGTAGTGGCTGGGAACATAGTTGTTTAGAATGTTTATTTTTTTAGTGCTGGACAGGCAGATGGATATTTACAGGTGGTAAGAAGCTGTGTATGTTAGCTGATATGGCAGTTCTAACCAATTTGGGCTTTTCAGTGTTAAACAGTGGTGGCTTCTGAAAGGGGTATATGCTGCAAAATTAGCCTCTTTTTTTAGCAGTGTTCAAGTTTTAATTTTTGTGAAGTCTAGAGGTTAGTAGGGATGGTTGCGCCACAAAGAAGAGTGGAGAGGAGATAAGTAGTGGCAAGTGCAGTTTTAGTTGTGTCGGTGAGAAAGTTTTTGACTGTGTATGAAATCCCTAGTTTTTTTATGCATTTTGCTGTGAGAAGTGACTTCAGTGGTTGTATTATCAAGAGAGAGGACTTCAAATTTTGTTTCATGAGAGAGGGATTTAGGGAAAATGGTAGTTTGGTCTTTTTTTGGTTGAGCATGAATTCTGAGTTATAAAGCCATGTTTCAGTGGTTGTTAAAGCTTCCGGAGGGATTTTTTTGGAGGTGTGCCATGTTGTCAGATGTGCAGTTGAGAGTGGAATCATCTGCGTAACGTATTAGAGTGGCCTGTTGTGTGGAAGTATGGAAGGTGTTGGTGAAAATGTTAGAGGAGTGGCCAAGGAGAGAACCTTGCGGTACACCAGTGGTGATTGGGAGGTAAGGAGAGAGCATAGAGTGCCATTTTACTGACTGATAACTATTGGACAGGTATTTTTTGAACCACAGAAGGGTGGGCTGAGAGACCTAGTGAGGACATTTGAAGAGGTTTGCTGTGACAAACTGTCAAAGGCTTTAAACAAGTCTCAAAATAAGGACGATACTAGCAGTCTCAAACAGATTGTCTGAATAGTGTAAGAGAAGTGCTCTGCTTTATAAGGACATGAGGTTTCCAAAGAAGTGGTGTCCTGTGTAATGCTTATCTATCCCACCAACATGCTCTGTTTATGCTGCAAAAGAGACTCAGGTCTCCTGAACAGGTGCTTATGCTCCCATTGGACTTTAATCTGCAGTAGGTCTGACAGGATAGTGTCTGATGCTCTGCTTGCAAGGCAGACATAGCTGTTCAGCAGCCTGTACGACACAGATGAGGTACAAGGCCTTGAGGCTGCCTGCATAGTTTTATGACTTCGACCCTTTTGATTTTCTTTGTTGTGGGATTTGCGATGTCAAATATTTGGACAGTTGCATATTGAAGGGGATTTTATAGTCGATGTTCGGCCTGATGACTGTGGAATACAGTGGACTGATCACATCCTTTTTTTGCTATGATAATTAAAACCTCTTGTATATTTTGCTTAAGACATTCTAAATTAAAGATATATGAAGGATTAAAGGCAAGAATTAAAGTGGGAGGGTTCCTTTCTGATAAATTGTGGTTAAATAGGGCAACCAGGTAGTGGTGTCCTCTTTCCCTTTTGTTATTTGCTTTATGTGTAGAGCCATTGGAAAAATAAAAATAAGGGAGTCATAAATTCAAGGACTGAGAAAAGTTGGTTTTAGTTGCAGATATTATTTTGTACCAGATAAATCCTGAAAATGACCTGTCTGTTTTGGAACATTTTAAGACAGTTTAAAGTCCTTTTTTCAACCTATAAAATTAACGAAGGTAAAACAAAGGCTATAACCATTAGCTGCCTACCCACCCAAATTTGTTCAGTAATATTTATATTTATGGGGAAATGGTAATATGAAGTATTTAGCAGTATGGATTGAAAAGCTTCTGTTATGTTAGCTAAGGATATGTGAGAAGAGACTAAACAAAAGTCAATACAAAAACTGAGAAACTGGAAGGTCTTGTGTATGGATATGGACAATAAGATACAAGCAGTGAAAATTGTTCAGTCCCTTCAGTTTTATATACAGGTCAGGCATATTTTTATCAACTAGAGGTGAAGGTGTGGCTAATAATTAATGACTTGAAAGAGTTTATACGGGACGGAATGAGGGCAAGAGTTAAGTGTGTTAAGTTGATGAGGACAATAATAAAAGAGTTGAAGGAATTTATTTGGTAGGGAAAGAGGGCAAGAGATTAGCTGATCCTTCTAATAGAAAAAGATTGTGATATTTTAGAGCTACATGTATAAGGCTGATGTGTGTGTGTGTGTGTGTGTGTGTGTGTGTGTGTGTGTGTGTGTGTGTGTGTGTGTGTGTGTGTGTGTATATACATACATACACAAACATGCATATTATATATAATAAAATCAGAAGATTATAATTCAAAGTGGGAAGGGAGGATGATGATTGTGATGATGAAGTAAGGGGATGAAGAAATAAGGAGAGAGTGGGATTTTGGAAACAGATCCTTGAAGAGAATAACCATACAGAATATTCATAGAGGCAGAAAGTATTCCAAGAACTAGTCCAACACAAGAACGTAGAAAAGTGATTTTACCAATAGGGATGGCTGTAAGTAGGGGTACAGAATATAGGCAAGAAGGTGCTGGAACTTACTGGAGAAAACTAGCAAAGGTGCCAAGATATTGGGATTAACTAACTACAGATGGAAAGGTAGTAGAGTGAGATGAGACCCCAAAGAAGTTTGGACTGCAGGCTAGAGATGGCGTTTCTTACCAGGGACTGATACTGGAGTACAAGAAAAATAAAGGGACAGGGGGATCGTAAGTGAAAGACCTACTCTGATACAGCTTTTAGTTTAACCTAGAACAGAAGCTGCTGGTAAAAAGGGATAATTAGTGTCGCTCGTCCAGTCAGGATAAAACAGACAAACAGTTGTGGGTTTGGTTCAAGAAGCTTTATTACTTACACACAAACACAAGGCTTGAGGCTTAATAACAAACATTTAAAATAAATAAACACATAAACAAGACTGACTACCACACTCATACATGTTAACACGCTGGCTGTTCTCTCAAAATGGCACTGCTGCCTGCATGTGCTCACTATTTACATGCACGTGCCTACACTTGGAGATGATGCTTAAAGTTACAACGCACGCTCTGTTCTATAATTAGTAGGACATAAAATATTTAAGCAATAATGCTGGATTTACCCACGGTTGTCTTTGTTTGGTCACTCAGGCTTCGCCCCCGTGACCAAACCACACCAACCATGGGTTAATCCAGCATTACCCACACCCAGAAGTTGGTTATTGCTATTATACAATGACATTATTTAATTAAAAAAATACTTTTCTTAAATAATGGCACTGTATAATGCCTCCTTGCTGCCCTTCCCCAGCTGCCCAGTATTCTGCGGCAGTTCTGATGTACTGCGCATGCGTATGGTTACACAGTACATCAGAGCTGGGTGTGGAAGGAACAGAGAAAGGAAGATATCTGTTGTTTTTTAAAAGGTGTCTTGCTATGTTGAACACGTTTAACATAGCGAGACAGCTTAAAAAAAAAAGCAACAGAGAAAGGAAGATCTCAGTTGCCTTTTTACGATATCTCGCTATGTTAAACTCATTTAACATAACGAGATAACAGCAACGGAGCTCTTCCATTCTCCATTGCTGTCCAACAAAAAAGACTTATACTAATAGAAAAAGTCCGGGCGACCAGACCTTTTTCCATTAGTATAAAAGTCTGATTTACAACGTGCATGCTGACCAATCAGCATGCACGTTTTGGAATATTAATGGGGGGTCATTATATAATACACAATAACTATAAGAATCAATCAGAGGAGGTTAAAAAAAGATTGAGAAGAGAGACTGGAAAACAATTTTCAATGGTACGAATGGAGGACACATGTATGTTTCGGAAGTTTGCAACAAAGTCCTGAAAGTTTAGTATTTTTGTTCCCCAAGCAGACTTCACGGAATTTTTTCTAAAGTAGATAGCAAATGCTGGAGGTATGGTAACACATGTTGGAGGTATGATGGCGAAGAAAGATAACTGGGAACATATGTTTTGGGAGTATAATGAGTTGGTAAGTTTTAAACATTCCCTACAGAGTACTCTGCCAGAAATATTGGGTGAGCAAATTGCTGTAACCAAGGAAATGAGTATTTGGGAATTTGATGCAGGATTGAAATTGCCTATACATAATAAGTCCTTGTTAAGTTTAATTCTGCTGGCTGCCAAAAAAGCAATTAATAGAAAGTGGAAATCAAAGTCTAAACAAACTGTGTTTGAAGTATTGAGTGTTGTAAGACAGAAACAAAGAACCGGAAGAGAGTTCTTTAAAAAAAGGGAAGGAGCAAAATTTATCTATTTATTACATTTGTTTACTGGGTAATTAATGTCTGACTGGGCCAGAGGCCCATTTTCAAAGGAGACCTGGGGAGAAAAGCTCCACAGTATAACAAAAAAACAATATTTCAAATAATATTTCAAAGAATACAATCCAGGCAATAGTACAGTACAATGCAAAAGCAAGCAAACGTAATAGTACAGTTCAATCTATAAAACAATACAGGCAACAGTACAAAAACAAGCAATAGAACAAAACAAGTACTGAAGTAATTTCTATACTAAAACAATTCATATCAGAAAAGGAGTTTTGCTGAGAACAGTAATAGAAGTGGGTTAATAATTATCCAGGTGAGTGGCAGGAGCACAGCCAGTGGTTAGTCAGATGTTCTTTCAGGACTGATTTGAACTGGTCGTGGTAGGGTTTTTTTGCTATTGTCTCTGAAAAGTGATCCAGAGTTTGGCTATTGTGTGTGAATAGAGGGAATCACTGTGACAGTTATGGGAGTTGGAAACCCTGAGTAAAAGTTTGTTATTAGTGCATCTGAGAGTTCTAATTTTGTTATAAGGTTGGATTAAGTGGGAGACTGCTGGGCAATCGTTGGGGTGAAAGATTATTTTGTGGGTTAAGGTTAACTGATTAAGTGATAACAGGTTGGGTAGCTCTAGCCAGTTTAGCTGCAAGAGGGCTGCACAGTGGTGAAATCTGTGTGGAAGATTAGTGGCATATTTAGCAATCTTATTGTAGCATGCTTCAAGGTTGCTGAGGTCCGATTTTCTAAGGTTTGTGAATATAAGTGAACCATACAGGAGGGTAGATAGCAGGTGTGTGGGAACAGTGGCTAACCTGCCACTGGAAGTTGGGTACGGTTTAGCCCTTAAATTGCTTAAAAATAAATGGAATTTGTGGGAAGAATACATGTAGAGAAATGTTCAGGAAGGAGTGAGGTGTAAAGAAAGGCAGAAATTGAGCAAGTTATATAATGTTAGACTGATGATAGCCAAAGAAAACATTTGTGATGTATATATAATGTATGTAAAAGGAAAATGTTAATATGTTTTGTTTCTTCTTCTACTTAATGTGTTTCCCTATGCCTTATGGGATAATTTAATAAAGCAGTTAAAAAAAAGACATTCTGAACTACAGCAGTTACAGCATATCTGCCCCCAATTTCCTTGTCTTTTTTTTACAACTCCAGCATTTTTACCTGCTGTTATAGTGAACATGTTTGTATTCTACATGGAAGATAAAAATACTTGTTCTAACACTTCTCCAAGAAAAAAAAACTGCTGGATTTTCTAAATTTTGCTTTTTTCCCTTTATGCTAAACAGATGCCCCTTAACTGGTCTTTGTGTAGTGTTTATTTAGTCGCTCTTACCCACGAGTCCCTTAACTTGTCCGATTGCCCATCATGATAGGCCTTACCTATTAATCTTTTTTCCTTTATGCCGTTTCTGTTATTGGTTCTATCAAAAAAATATACACAAACTGGAGGCTAAGCTCTCTCAACTCAGTACTGGCGTAACCAGTCAGGAGGAGAAGGAAACCACACTCACTACAATTCCAGTCTCACATAGACCTACCACGACAGCAAACCAAACACAAACACACAAAAACATACTGGGAGGCACTAAATAAAAATCTGCCTAAGCAGCAGAGACCTCCAAAGCAGACACCCAAGCAACCGCTACCCCAAAACAAAACAAGTGCAACACATAGCTCACAAAGCCAGTGTGCCGAACAGTCACAGCCCTTAAGGCTAAACACCACACCTGATACACTTGTAATAGGTGACTATATCGTCAGGCACACTGACGTCCCGCTCACCAGGCTGAACAAGGAGAAGGTCACGGTGAGCTGCCTGTCGGGCGCTAGGATCCGCCACATAACATAAGCACTCAGGTCACTCCAAGGCAAGTACAAATATGACTCAGTCATTGTCCATGCTGGTGTGAATGACCTGAGACGTACCTCCTTGGACTACATGAAAAGAGACAGAGGAGCTCTCTGAGCATGTAGCCCAGGCCGGTATGACCCTGACCTTGAGTAGCATCTTACCCTCACCAAGAATGATGACACAATATGAAGACAAGATGATCAATTTCAACAACTGGCTTAAGTATTGGTGTCATTCAAAGGGAATCCAATGCCTGTCAGCCTGGGATGACATGCCCGACAAGCCACGATGCTTCACTAGGGACGGCTTGCACCTGTTACCCCTGGGCTTTCGGATACTGGCAAAGACTCTTGCTACCCCCATAGTGCCTTTTTTAGGCAAGGCTCAAAAGACAAACCCACCTCCATAGGTATCACAAGGGATAAGAAACTAAGAGTAATGCTACTCAACGCCAGAAGTCTAAACCTCAAGATGCACGCACTCGAAACTCTCCTTAGCATGGAGAACATCGATATCTGTGCAGTAACAGAAACCTGGTTCAAGGCTCCCGACAGCACCCCAGCACTACCAGGTTATACCTCATACCATGCTTTTCGGCCCCAAAAATTGGACCAAACCACAAAAGGAGGGGGAGCATCAATATTTGTCAAAGATACCCACACCACCAGGTTGGTGGCACAGCACGAAGCATCAGAGACTATCCATGTGCAACTAACAGTGGGTACAACTGCCTTCCAGTTTATAGCCTGCTACAGACCACCCTCCCAAACCCAGGAACCCCACTCGGCCTTCCTGAGAACACTGGAAATATGAAGGTCTCTCCAAATACCATTATATTGGGCGACTTCAACTACCCAAACATAGACTGGGAGCATTACTCTAGCTCCAACACCCTAGCCCAAAGGTTCCTAGAATTTATAAACTCAAATGCTATGGAACAACATGTTACCACTCCCACAAGAGGGGAAAACATACTGGACCTGATCATCACCAACATGGGGACTATGCTCCAGACTAGAAGTGTATCCCTCACTGGTAAGATCAGACCATAAACTAATCTCACTGGATATTCACATCCCGACCCCACCCCCTGCCCAGAAAACCACAGTGAAAAACTTCTCTAAAGCAAATTTCACACTCCTCAAAACAGAGGTGAAATCCTTCAAAGCCCCCGGGCCTGTGGAAAATACAGCCCAGACCGCAGAATCCTTTATAAACGCATTCTATGATTACCTTCAGGAATGCATGGATCATGCAATCCCAAGTAAAACCAAGACCCAATCCTCCAAAGGCAGACGTCCTGTCTGGTGGACCCCAGCCATAAACAAACTATACAATAGAAGGAGGAAGCTGCTACATGATAGAGCAAAATCCCAAAAGGGGAAGGCATCTCTGATCAGTATTAGCAAAAAACTACGGGCACTCATAAAATTGTCGAAGGCCAGCTTCGAGAGAAAAATTGCACAGGACACCAAGGATAATCACAAGGCTTTCTTTAGTTATGTTAGGAACCTGCGTGGGAATTCCCAGATATGCTCAGAATTAGTCCAAAATGACAAAAAATACACAAAACCCACAGACATTGCCAACATCCTAGCTGACAGGTTCAGCGCAAACTTCTCCCCCCCCCCCTCCTCACCAAAAGGGCAAATATCTATCCCAGCAGAGTGCTGCCCCCCTGACATCTCAGATGCTCAGGTAAGAGCAGCCCTCTCCAAAGCAAAAAACATAGCATCAATGGGACCAGACGGTGTCCCGGGCTGCGTCCTACATGAACTCCAAGAAGAGCTAAACCCAAACATAAAACTACTGTTCAATCTCAGCCTTACTACAGGATATGTACCCAAAGAGTGGCGTACAGCAACAGTGGTCCCTCTCCACAAAGGTGGTGCCTCAACGGATCCTGGAAACTATCGCCCCATAAGCCTGACTAGCTTGGTCTGCAAAGCTATGGAAAGGATCATCATGGACCTCATAAATTAAGATATTGGGGACCTACAGACACAGGATGCTACCCAGTTCAGCTTTGTTAAGGGCAGATCCTGCCTCTTAAACCTGGTCGATTTCTTTGAAATAGTCACCAAGGCCATTGACGAGGGGAAGGTGGTCCACACAGCCTACCTGGACCTCGTAAAAGCCTTCGATACAATACCCCACTCGGGCATTATACATAAGCTCACCAGCTTAAATATAAACTCCTATGTCACTAGATGGGTTGCAAACTGGCTCAAGGACAGAACCCACACGGTTAGAATTGCTGGAGCCATGTCAGACTCCAAACCAGTTACAAGTGGCGTCCCACAAGGCTCAGTCCTGGGACCTCTCTTGTTCGGTACAGATTTCTCGGAGTTACAGGCCAACACGGAAGGACTGGGCTGACCAAGTTCGCAGATGACTGCAAACTGGGCGCCATAATTGACTCTCCAGCCCAGACAAGCATCCTCCAAAAGGGCCTCATAGAAACAGACAACTGGTGCCAGAGCCATGGCCTCAAGCTAAATGCCAAAAAGTGTATAGTCATCCCCTTTGGCAAAAACAAAGTGCCCACAAATTACCACATAGGTGGTAATCCATTAAGTACTGAAGAAGTAATTAGGGACCTGGGGACCCAAGTTGATAGCAATCTCTCATTTGACAACCACGTGCCCAAAGTGGTTAGAAAAACATTTTATATAGCCCACCTAATCATGAAAGGATTCACATATAGATCAGGGGAGGTTATCGTGCCTCTTTACTCATCCCTCATCAGGCCTATAATTGAGTACAATGCCCCTTTTGGGATGTACCTTACCAGACACCTGCAGCAACTGGAAAGACCCCAAAAGTACCTCACCAAGAGGATCAAAGGGCTCAAACAGATGCCATATGCTGCCCGGTTAAAGAAACTCCAGCTCTACTCAGTGGCATACCGCCTGCTCAGAGGCGATCTGTGCCTGACGTATAAAGCCATGTCCAACCCGGAATTAATGGACATGCTGCACCTCAGAAAATCCAAATCCCATCAAGCTACATGCTCGAGAGACTTGAACCTCAGCACTGAAATAAATAGGACATGCTGGAGGGACAGATTCATAACCAAGAGGCTCCCTTCACTCTGGAATAAAATCCCAGTCCAGGTTAGGCAGAGTCCCTCATTGACGCTCTTCAAGAGGAATCTTGATGAGTGCATGGGAGATCGTAGGTTTACCCCGGGTATCACTTCTGTGTCACTGTTAGACAGAGGCATAGTATACTAACCTCGAAAAAGGGCATAGCAAAATTAATTTAAAATGGGTGGCGAAAGCCAAACACACTCTGGCTAGGCTTATAAATGCCCTAGGGCAGATAGCCTAGTATGAACCTACGAACCTATAACAGTTGATGTTTGAATAGATCATTGCTGCAGTACCCTGAAGTGATACAGATGTCCTGCCAAGGATTAGACTGACCATCCAAGTTTCCAAAGTGACGTGGCTTCTTCCATGTGCTCTAGCCACTGGTAAGTGGGACGGCAGAAGATAAAACCAGTGACTAGGGTACCAACTACTTCAAAGCTTTCTTGCCTCTGAAGATAGGGAAGCTAAAGGCCTGTCTGCTAGATAACAAAAATAAATCCCACCCCGTTTTAAAAAAAAAAAAAAAAGGACAAAAACCTGAAGCTGTATGGAATCAATACCAAAGCTTAGTGAGCAAGGGAGGAATAAGCTGGATTAGAGTTCAGGATCCCTTGGAAAAGGAATCCAGTTTGTAGTGTTTGGTAGACATGGGCACAGCAACTAAAGTATTTGCCTCTAGTATATTTGTACAGTCCACACTTTTCCAAAGAGTACAGAAGTAGCCGGGTCTGCAGTAGACGTGGTATTAACTTTGCCTGGAAGGGACTTGTTGTGGTGAGAATAACAATAAAATAATATATCTGATGAACAGTCTCACGTTCAGCTCTCCCAGCTGAGAAAACCCTGAATGTTTCCAGAGAACATTAGCTTCCTTGGGAAAGCCCCTGAATGCTTTCAGAGAACATTATCTCCTAGACAATCCCCCCACCCCCACCCAGCAAATCACTCTCCAGACTGTAGCCAGTTTCTCTTTATTATATTGTCTCCATGGAGGCATGAGAACCAGGCAGCCAGTTTCTCTCTATCAAATTGGTTCCATTGAAACATGAAGACCAGCTACAGAATTGATACTGAGCACACATGCATTTGCTAGAAAAAACTCATAATATTCAATGTTCTTTTTCATTTACTTGCTCTCTCAAAACTTGTTACTAAATCAGTCTGAGGTCTTTAATCCGGTCATTTCCCCATGCAAGAATAAGAAAAAGCACATTATTTTTTCTTGCTATCCTGCTTTTCAACCACTCTTTTTATATATATTGCAGTGCCTACATTTCTCAAAACTGAACAAGAACAGAGACAGAAAAAAAAAAAAAAAAAAAGAACAGCAGCTCCTGTCTACAACCCCCCCAATACACTTCGAAAAATAACTGAAAATAATTACTTTACGGCATGTAAGGAAAACTACACGCCCCAAACTTGGTACTATTTTAGAAAAAAAAATCTTTACTTAGAGTTAACTTTCTCCCTCCTCTTCCTCCCCACAAAGCACTTTTCCGAACATTAATGACATGAAGTACAGCACATGCTTTAGAGTCCCACCAAAGTCCAACTAATTCTGAAAATGTCCAATATTTTCAAATTTTCTTTTTCTGTCATATTTAACAGATATGATTATTACATTTTAATCCCATATTAAGTTGCTGGCTTTTATACTGTTCATCTCCGAAATCCTGTCTCTGCTTCATTTCCAACGTACTCTCGATTCTTCTAGTCAACTCTCATGCTCCCTTCCTTCTCTATAACATTCTGTTGAAAATGTTTCACAGGTACAGTCCCCCCCTCTGTGTTCTTTATTACCAGAAGAACAAGAAGCAGAATCTCCTTCCGTTTCACAGCTTACTTTTTGTTAGACAAACTTCTGTATTTCTTCCTTAACATGTACTTCATCAAAAAATGATTTCGTCCATCCAGGGAAGAATACCTTGAAGACAACTGGGTACAGCAGTTTGAATCTCACACCTGCATCTCGACATTCCCTGAACAGTGGAATAAATTTGCTCCTCTTCTGTCTGGTGTACAATGAGTAATCATTCTCCACAAACGCTCTGCTCTCTCCCACTTTTAGTACTTTGTCCTTCTGCCACAATTTTGTCAGAAACTCCTTCTGCTAGTAGGATTGTATCTTTACTATTAAAGGTCTAGGCTGCTTTCTTATAGCTAGGTTCGGAGCACACACACAATGTGCCCTTTCAACCAACAACTCCTGTTGTGGAATACCAGTCCAGTTGCTCATTTATGCTTTCATAAAATGAATGCAGTCTGTTCCTTTCAGCTTCTCTGGTATAGATGAAAATCTCAGGTTATCCCTGTCCTCTAATTCTACTATTTTTGAAACATCTCTTCTGGAGCAGTTTCATTCAGCCAGCCTTTTCTTTATTTCAACCTCTGATTTTGCAACATTATCATCTCATCTGAATATCTGTTTAAATCTTCTTCCATTTTTCTAACTTTTTGTTGTTTGTGTTGATATACTCCCATCAGTGTTTTGTTTATTTTAACCAGGTCTGTATGCAGTTGTCTTGCATCTTCCTGTATGTTACTGGAAGTCATGTCTGAAGGTTGCATTGTTTGTTGCTGAACAGCTGCAGAACTTTCCCCAGTCAGTGTTTCTTCCTCACTTTTTGTATCTGATTTGTTTCCAGGTCTTCTGTATTTCTTTATTCCTGGCATCCAGACAGTGCACTTACTAGCCAGTTACTGAAATGTTCCCACGAAGACAAGTCTACTGGCCTTCTCTGCTGAGTTTCTGGTTTCACACTGGGACAGCTAGAAATAAACTGCTACTCAATGTGCAGCCATCTTAGAAGTGACATTCAAGAACAACAGATCCAGAAGGACAAGCTAAGCCAGCTATTGCAGCTGCTTTTGTGGAGGGTCTGCAAGCCCCTGTACAAAATCAAATAATTAAGTGCTCACAGATTGGCAGGGGAAAGGACTTGGTGTGCTTATTAAGAGCTGCAAATCACTGCACTGAGTATCAGGAAAATGGAGAAAGAATACATAGACTAAGTTATTAACTTTTCAAATAAGGCAGTTAGAAGCACCAAGGGGAAGAAGTAGGGGAAGGGGGTTTAGTAAAAGTGCTGGCTGAGGGAAAACAAGGTGCATGCGGCTGGCTGGCAACAACAAGCTGGCACTGCCCCTTCCTGCCTCATGTAACAGATCTTGCTTCAACTGTGGTTACGCAGAACACTGGACAGGAGAGTGCCCACACAAGAAAATGCAGTCTCTCCGGGATACCTGGACTGAATGGCAGCCTAATTATAACACTACCGCCATTTCCACCACCCATCCACACCACCTTTTCCCCATTTTTGCAAATGAGGTCAGGGTGTCACTTCAACAGTGGTGGCTAGCCCTGCCATGGTAGATCATCTACACCACACACACCTATGGCTAATTTAGAGTGCCCAATCCACCTACTGCAAGTCTTTGGACTGTGGGAGGAAACTGCAGCACCTGGAGGAAACCCACAGGAACACAGGGAGGACATACCGACTCCACACAGAAGGCACCTTAGTTGAAAATCGAAACAGGGAACCTCTTGCTGGGAGGCAATTGCATTTCCTCCACTGAAGCCACTAGATCTGCATTGAAAATTATTTCAGATAGTTGGCCACCAGTATCAAAGTAAGAGCATCTGGGGTAACAAATGCTAATCTCACATATCCTGTTTCAGAGCCTATACTCATTTCTTTAGGACCCATTGAAGAAAGGCATTCTTTCTTTGCATACTACTTCACCGGCAAACTTGCTAGGAAGAGATCTGTTATGCAAACTGGGCTGTACTATTTACTGCACACCAGACTTTTTATAAGAATTAATATGTGAAGACTTTAATCCCATCACAGATCCACTAACAGGTTTATACCAGATGGCTGCAGAACACAAGTTTTCTAAAGATGGGAAACAGAAAAATTCACCCCGGGAATAACACCAGTGACTTTTCTCGACAGAGGCACTAGGAACTAAGATCGGGTGGCACTATGTCAGGGTAATCCTATGGCTAGGTTCGTAAAGGCCCCAGGGCGCCTAGTACACACTTATGAACTAGTTCAAATAGGTACTGATGAGTTTTGATTTGCAGGATAGATGGAGATTACTCTACCCAACTTTATTTTACTTATTTTTTGCAATTGTTAACAATAAAGTACAATGGATGGAAATTACTATACAGAACTTTGTTTACTGACAACTGCTAAGCACAATAAAGCACTGAATCACACAGACCTTTTTCAGACTCTGTCCAGGAACACTGTCTGGGTAAGCAACTTGCCCAGAGTCTATAACTATGCGGCTCCTATGCTAAGTACAGCAGGGCATATAAACTTAGTTAACTTCACGTAGATCATACATTCTGCAGACAGCTTAGCCAGATAATCTGCTATGCAACAGAAATATAGGCCTCCCACCTACTTACTACAAGAGTTGGAAATTTAAATGAAGTCAAATAAGAAATCCAACAATATTGGCTGGATTACAATAAAACAGAAAATTCTATAATATACTAGACTTATGTGATAAAAACAAATAGGAGATAACTAACCAAACAGACTGATTAAAAGTAAAAACAGAGAGAGAAAAAAAGATAATGAACTGCTACAACAATTATACTACTGCAAGATAAAAATTAGGGGATCACAAACTTCATACATTAATGAAAGACAACAGAAATTAAAAAGGCACCATACCACATGGACAGACTGAAAGACTGAGGAAAATACTCATTACAGACATTTTTTTTTAAAAATCTAAGACTTTGATAAGCAAGCCAGTGAATGTAAATTTGAGGACTGAAGAATGCAACACAATCTTGAAGCATGAGTAAGACTAGCATGCAGAAAATACGAGAGAGTTTTAGGTTTTAAAAAGGATAAACAAATTAACTTACCAAAAAAAAAAGGCTAAATCAGCAAAAAACACTGGACATCCTTGAAATATGTAATCAACTGTATGGCTTCAGGAAAGGCACCTGGATTATAGGACTTCTCACCAACAATTTTTATAAAGCATACAATAAAAATGCTGCCCAACACCTAACAAGTTAGAAAAAAAAAAGTTCCCTGACAAAACTACAGATGTATAGAGGAGGGTAAAATGGTTCACACAGCTTATCTAGATCTCGCCAAGGCTATCGACACCATCCCCCACTCTGGAATTATAGATAAGCTCACTAAACTAGGTATAAATCCCTATGTCACAAGATGGGTTGCCAACTGGCTCACGGACAGAACCCACACTGTGAAAGTAGCGGATTCCAAATCCGACATCAGACCAGTGACAAGCGAGTACCACAGGGTTCAGTCCTGGGTCCTCTCCTGTTTGGTATCTACTTCTCTGAAGTGCAGGCCAACACAGAAGGTCTTTGGCTAACAAAGTTTGCAGATGACTGCAAACTAGGAGCCATAAATCGAAACTCCTAACGATGTGGACAAACTACAAAAGGGCCTCACTGAGACAGATACCTGGTGTCAAAGCCATGGCCTGAAGCTCAATGCCAAAAAGTGTATTGTCATCCCCTTTGGTAAAAACTCTGTACCCATGAACTACCACATAGCTGGTAGTCTACTTAATGCCGAAAATGTGATGAGGCCTTGAGATACAGGTGGACAGTAGTCTCTCCTTTGATAATCACATCGCCACAGTGGTCAGGAAATCCTTCTATGTGGCTCATCTCATCACAAAAGGATTCTCATCCAGAAAAAAAAAAGAGGTCATTGTTCCCCTCTACTCATCACTCATTAGACCCATTATAGAGTACAATGCCCCTTTTGGTATGTACCTCACAAGACATCTACAACAACTGGAAAGACCACAGAAATACCTCACAAAGAGGATTACTGGCCTCAAACAGATGCCCTATGCAGACCGTCTCAAAAAACTACAGCTTTACTCCATCGCATATCGCCTACTCAGGGGCGATCTCTGCCTAACATACAAAGCTATGTCAAACCCAGAGCTGTTGGACATGCTCCACTTAAAGAAATCCTAATCCCTCCGAGCTACACGCTCTAGGGACCTAAACCTTGTCACCACAATAAACAGAACATGCTGGAGGGATAGATTCCTGTCCCAGAGACTTCCCATACTCTGGAACAGACTACCTATGTCAAACAGAGCTCCTCATTAGCACTCTTCAAGTGAACCCATGTAAAAGTCTCCATGCTCCCCAAAACCCATAAACATATAGGTTCATAGGTAGGTACTAGGCTATTGGCACTAGGGCCTGTGTAAGCCTAGCCAAACTGTACCCTGACTTTTGCCACCCAAGAAAATTATTTTCCTGTGCCCCTGTCAAGAAGAGCCACAGAAGTGATCCCCGGGGTGAATTTCCCATCTCCCATCCAATCATCAAGATTTTTTTTGAAGAGTCACACTTTCAAGCAAATATCTCCAATAAAGTCAGAAATGAACAGTTCTTACAGACTAATTAATATTCTACCAAATCTTATATCAAAGAGCTGAACTTCTAAAAAAGCAAATTATGAATCCCTGACCTAATATTATGGCTGAACACAGAAAAGAAGGTACAACTGAATCACACAAATTCAGTAGAAATATTTGTAGACTTCTATAAAGCTTTCCATACAACTGGAAAATCATCTGGACTATTCTGAAAAGACAAGTCCTTCCTTCAGAAACGTATACACAAATGCAGAACTCTGAACCCTGCCCCTACAGTTCTTGTTGATACCAACAGCCTTCACTCTGTATCTTGGATAAAGTAAGATTTATTTTATGAAGTAGATCTTTGGGGTGTGTCTCAACACAAAACAAGTATCTTCAGCTGTTAGCAAACATACAAAAGATCTTGCTTCTAACAACTGATTAACCAGTACCTCTATATTTTAAACCACTAGAAAATATTCACAAAGATAATTACTCCATACAACTCAATTATATAAAGAACTTGCAATAAATCACAGATTCTGTGTTAGTAACAAAAACAAGTAGTAAAATACTCCAGTCAGAATCTTCACAGTAGAAATATGTACAACTACGTAACACAGGTCCGAATGTAAAGTTGCCATCTAAAATCCAATTTACATTGTCTAAACTGATTTACCAACTCTATTCTCCATCTAAAAGGGAAAAAGAACACTATCGTCCATCTAGATTACAGCAGAAGACAAACACTGGCAAAGTTTTTTTTTCTATACCCGCAGTTTATACACACATGAAATGGCACCGTCTTAAAAGTTCTAAGACAGAAATCAACACTGGCTCTTATATGTTTGGAATTAAGGCATATATTCCCAAAAAATACATGCATGACATTCTAGTTATTAGAAATAGATACCCACACATCAACTTAACCAAGGCACAGTATCTTTGGCAACGGATGGTTTCTGCTACATATTTCAAACTGGAAAACATTTCCATTGCAAAGGATCATAAAAGTTTAAACACTGTGTGACAAATTTAAATACTAGTAGAGTGTTTTCACTGATAATACAAAATGCTTTGAAAAATGGAAATACAAATCATCATCATCATCTCCTTTCAGCTTATCCCGGTTAGAGGTCGCCACAGCAGAACAACGGTCCGCAGAACAATTGGCAGTGGAGTTGTGGTGTCGAGTTACCCAACCTTCTACAAAAGGCACACACACTCACACTTAGGGCCAATTTGGAGTGTCTTGTCCACCTACAGCATGTCTTTGGGATGTGGGAGGAAGCTGGAGCACCCGGAGGAAACCCACGTGACCACAGGGAGGACATGCAGACTCCTTACAGAAGGCACCCCAGCCGAGAATCGAACTGGAGAACCTCTTGCTGTGAGGCAGCAACGCTCACCACTGCACCACTGTGGCTGCCCTTCAGATCATGCACCAATAAACAAAAATGCTCTTAATTCTACTTATTCACTGCCTAAATAAACCATTAATAACAAAGAAATACAAAGTTATTGTTGGAAAACAAAGTTAACTATCATAATTCATTACTCAGTCTTGTTTATACTGAGTTATACTACTGTTGCTGTTGCAAGATGCTAATAAAGTTTGTTTTACAAAAAATAAATCGTAGAAATTTAATGGGGCATTGCTTGTAAACACACTTTCACTTTTACTCCTAAACTACACGGCTAACTTGGCTAACCACCAACTGGAACATTACAGACAACGTTTAGAACGTAATCACAAATGCATGTCTTTTCCCAACTCATGTGTCCCATCACTTCACCAGCTTAGTGAATTAGTGAAACTGAGAATTTTGTTTAACAAAATTATGAATAAGTGAAACTGTCAAACAATAAAAACAAGTGTAGCCTGCACTAGTGGCACAAAGGAATAAAGACCAAAATTTGACCTAAGCTTGATTAGCAGCTTGGCTACTTGATGGTGCAGACAGTGGTGGACAGGTGTGCCAATCCTGGGGAGGGGACAAGCTTGGGAGGGTCTCTCATAGGGTCCTCATGAAGACCAAGGTTTGGAGAAGATATCCAAGCTTGTGGCATGCAGAAATGGCAGAGGAGGCATGGCCACTCTAAGCCTTGAGCTGATACACCAAACACCACCTCATAACCCCTCCACAGACTTACAATGTATGTATGCCATCAGCATGAGCAGATGGGAGTAGGGCTACAAAATGTCCCTCATCGAGGTGTGGTATGACAACTCCTCCCATGCTCTACCATGCCCTTCAGGGCCAGTGCACTCCCTTAGAACTTGTACATGGAGTTTGGGCCCCCATGTACAGGAGCTCTCTGGGAAGGGAAACCTCCCTGATGCAGTCACACCAAGCAGCATGCCATGGACTGAGAAATGCAGAGGATGGGACTCGGCAAGAGCTGGCAATAGAGCCTGCAGTTAGCAGTAAGTGGGATGAAAAAAGAAGTAAGTAAATTAATCGAACGTCCTCTGCTGCTTTGCTCTCATTCACTGGCATTTTAAGAGTCCAATGTACTGTGTCACACTTATTCCAGACAACGGTCCTGGAATAACACTACTACCACTACACAACCTTAATCCTCTATGCTAACCGCCATACAATTAAATCCCCATAAGCTCAGTGAGAATGGACTGCCTACAAAACAGATATTACTAGTGGTCATAAAGTATTAAATCTCTCCATCCTTAGCATGAAGCACACGGTTGCTTAGTCACTAGTGGCATCTCTAATAGGCTACATATTTAGGCAGAAAGCCAATTAGGAAGAGTCACTACAGGATCAATGAAAAACTCCTTGTTCAACTCCATGTGAAGCAGAGTCCATCCCTAACCCTATTTAAAGAACAACTTTAACCAATGTATGTGAAATCAGAAATTCACCCTGGGTCTGGCCCACTGATATACAGAAGCAGATAGTAATTTCCAAACTAACATACCCCTCAAATAACCAGTAGAAACCTACTAACATAATCCATCCTAACAAACACCTATAATGGGTTAGGCTGCACTGCAAGGCTTGTAAAGCCCCTGGTGAGCGTTAGCCTAGTATAGATCTATAAAACTGTAATGGGTGAGATAATGTGAACTGTTCTTCACACATTATTTCTTTTATACTTAAATTTTATAGCCCTTAAGCAGTGATACTTTAGCTGTCCCTTGCGACTGTCCTCAACCTTGGATGCTGGGAATCACTCCTAACACCACCACCCCCAAACTACTGTGATATTTTTCCCGAATGTCTGAAAGAAGATCTAGGAAACATACTTGCGGCTGTATTTTTTTTGTTTGTTTTTTTTTTTATGGTTCACCCAATTCCTGTCCCACACCTGATGTAAAATAACCTTAAGGCCCAGAATTTGTTGGTGCGTGCCCCAGTATTTGTAAGCCAAGGATGCATAACCCCCATATCACTATTAAGGTTATCATCCTATGCTTAAGCCAACCTCCAAAAGACAGGGAAACTGGTAAAAAACTACTACGTTTCCTGCCCCCTTCAGCCACCTCCTCAAGATGTCAGACTCGCTAATGAAGAACAGGTCACGTGGTTCACAATCAGGGGTTTATTCCACTACATCATGAAGCCAGCTGTTCTTTACATACTACATGATTTACTTTAGCTGTTTAACGTACTTGCATTTGTTAATTAGAGTAGAGGACAGACCCACCTGAACCTTTTTGAGACTCGGCCCAGTAGCAAAGTCTGGTTAAGTGCCTTGCTCAGAGTCACAGAGTAAGCAAACGGAGGCTGACAGATTTCCAACTCTAAACCAGGGCGATCAGCTTGTTAAAAGCACAAAGCATTAATTCACCCTCTGCACTGACTGCCAGATAGACTGCTATTAACACACACTGCAGCAAAAGGTCCTCCCCTAATGCTCTACTTGGCAAATAATCAGACAGGATACATAAAATTATGTTAGCTATTTACAGTGTGTACCTAAATATAAAAGGTTAGTCAGAAGTTGTTCAGTAAAGGACAGTTGGAAGCTCCCCGTTCAATTTAAAACAAGCAAACTATAAGCAAAATATGTATTAAACTGTGTTACACACAATGCAATAATACGTTCTCCTAGAACAGACAGCAGGCAAAAGCATCTTCCTATGCTTAAGTTCCCTGAACATTCTTCTAGCTTATTTTCTGCACGTTTTCCTTGCTTGTGTTGACCATTTTTCAATATTTTTCTGGTATTGCCACTTGTGCCTTCAAATAAATAATACATTTTAATTTAATGCAGTAAGTTATTGTTAGTAACTGTTATGCACTTGCTATATTATTAGATTGCGTAAAAAAATTTATTATACAACTGCATGCACACCAATACAATTACATAAATATGAACAATTTACAATACAGCTGCATGCAGGTCAACTCCATTAGACAGACACACACGTTCTAAACATTTCCCTTTATCCCATTTTTACATGGGGTCATGGCAGTATTAAACAACTGAATCATGTCATATTTACCTTTGCCATTTGCTATGACTGAATAAGACTTGCAAACCAGCCTACTCCCCAATTAAGAGAGAAACATCTATAAGCAGTCCCAGTGCCACTACCTTTAATACCAGCGTTGTCCCACAGGATATTTTACTACTGCCTTGATAACAATAATTAAACAATGTAGCAAATAAACTTGTGCTTTTCTGTATAAACAGCTGCAGTCTTTCAAACCTGGAGCACCATACTACCAGATATAGAAAGAAAAAAAAACAGACATGCCATGTTTTAGATACCCAGTGGGTTGGCCAGATATTGCAGTCCACCCTTCTTTCTTCACACCACAGGCAACTGAAAATACCTAGTTTAAGTGAATCACTTGAGGTACATTACCATTCCTGACTCTGAACAACAGATAAGCATAGAAATGAATCCCTGTTTTCTACTGAAGTCATTTGTACTTCAAGTTAAACACCTATTGTCGTCTTTTGCTTTATACTTGCAGGACTGTCCCAGAGGCCATCACAGTGCAGAATGTTGAGAATGCTCACACAGCATACCAGCATGCCTCTCTCACTGTGGTCCCACATTAGTAACTACTGTGTTTTTATTTCTAATGCAATTTGATTACAGCTATACACTTTTCAGGTGAACAGATACATTGTGCAGCTGTATTCCATAAACACAAGTTTCATTTCTATTCCAGTGTCCACATATTGCAGCCAAGCCTCACTGTAGCAGCAAGCAAGAGGGTGTAGGGCAGAGAATCAATCTAGCGCAGCATACAAGGGCACATGCAGGGGCAACGTGGAGAATCAGTAATTTAAACTACCTGCAGGTCTTTGGAATACAGAAGCCAACTGGGGGGCTTAGTAAAAACTCAAATACAATACTAACATGTAAACAATATAAAAAAATAGAAAAAGAAAAAAATGGTACACCAGTAAGGAACCATGCTGGAAAACCAAAGTATTGCAAGGCAGTAATTGTAACTCCACAACAGACACACCCACCCCCACACCACATTTTTTCTTAAAATATGCTTTTAATGTTCTTCAGTACTTGGGACAGCTACCACCAAACCATTCAGTGCCCCAACCTCCCTTCCCTCTACACTCAGGATGTTTTTTCCTCCCCAAGTACCATTTATCTACAACTGCAGGGTCTCATCACGTCACTACCTGGCAAGAGAAAGGTTTGCAGCACAAAAGCCATCACAAGTCTCAGAGTGATGAGGGTATTATGCTTTCCACCTAGTAGAACCACAAAAATGGATTGCCTTGTGTGATGGCACCCAGCCAACTCCTAATATGCATGCACTATAAATGTTACCATCCTGCACACACAGTTATATAAAGCTCTTGTGAATGACTGTGCCTTCAGGCACTCTCAGTGCCAGAGTAAGAAATTTTCTGTCAGCACCTACAAATTCATGCCTTCTCAGCAGACTCCTCTGCCAACCATTTCAGTAGTCATACACAAGTTCTCAGCTTCCTCAGCCATCCATTTCAGTAGTCATACACAAGGCAACAGTGGCCCAGTAGAAAACACAACATTTATGTCAAGGTAGGTCAGTGAAAAGGAAACCAAGGAAGACAAAGCGAGCCAGGTAACCCGTTTAGGATGCAGCCACAATGGCAAGCCCAAATGACCAGGCAATACATGTCAGGGGACAGAACCACTGGTGGTGTGGTCACACAACAATGGAATTGGAATGGGGGCTCATTCCAATACAGTAGCTAATAGCCCAACTCTACCCTGGTAAAAATAGAAGAGGATTTGCACTTCAGTTACAAAAAGAAAATAGGGGCTTGCAACTTGCCCAGACCAGCAACTAAATTTTGAGTCTAGAAGAAATTCTGTTTCACCCATTTTTTTTAAAAGGTTTTCACCTTCACCAGTGTGACATTAGGCTAAACTATGGTAGGCTACAGGGGGGATACAGTCAAGCATAAAAGGTATGTTTGACCACAGAAAAAGGGCAGCATATGACAACTGCACTATTCTTGCCCTTGGTAGACTTTAAAATAGTCCCAACAGCTAAATAAAGAATGCTGGATATCAGTTTTGACTGACAGGAGTTTGAAGACAATTTATTCCCACGACCACCAATGTCTTGTCAATACTCACCCTCAATCTTTTCTCAAGGAGAGTTACCCTGTTAAGTCCTGAGGTAAATGTTAGGATACCCACCTAATCATCTCGGTTGTTTGGAGGATAAAAATGTATCTTGCTATTTAAACTGCAAGAACAGCTTATCCAAATGATGGGGGAGGCAGTGTGTAATGAATCTCAGTCACTTTCACATTCTGCTTAGCTATTGCTGAACATTTAGTTTAAACATCGCATACAGCAACCTACTAGACTGGCAGACATGCAGGAAATCAAGGACAACAGGATTTCTAATAGCACAGCAGGCGAGGCACAAACCTCCTCTCAAAAATCTACAAGATACTGACTAAAGAGATTGAACTTCTATCCTGTTTTAGGAGCCAAGGATCCTTAAGCCTAAAAACTTCTTAGTTAGAAACCTCTGGGGCTTCTTTAGTTATTTGATATTTATTTTTATTTTACTTATTTAAAACACTTGTTTACTGGGAAAGTCCAACTTGGAATGAGCCAATTTTCAGTGAGGGCCCAGGGAGAAATGTTCCAGATGCATGTCTTTGTACTGGGGGAGGAAACCGGAGCACCCGGAGGAAACCCACACGAACGCAGGGAGAACATTCAGACTCCATACAGAAGGCACCCCAGTCGAAAATCAAACTGGAGAACATTTTGCTGTGAGGCAACAATGCAATCTACTGCACCACTGCGCCATCCATACGTCAAGAGATATACATCCTGAAAAAATACTGTACTCTACAAGTGATCTAATCACTACCGAATACAAGGGAATGATGATATCTTTAGATGCGGATGATATAACATGGCTACAAGTTGTGCTAAGAATAAGGATTTTCTGATTGCATTTGCAACATAATGATCAAACTTAGACTACATTTTCATTTAGTAGTGCAGTATTGTCTATACAATATTTTAAAGATAAGTACTGTTTGTTAAATAAAACAATACTCCCCTTTTTTCAAGTTTAATTTGAACCTATTTTCAGTAAACCAGATTTTAACTAAGGCATGTTCTTTCTGAAGGGTTCGGGTCTTCACAAGAACACCCAGTTTTCAGTCATTTGCAAACTTAGTTAAGCAGAGGTTCTGGTTCCCAGTACAGAGATCAAAGTAAATGCCAAAAAGGAAAGTCCTCAATAAAGAGCCCTGGAGGTACCTGCAAAAGTAAATATGCGAGCTCTCTCGATCAGGTTTGTTATCCAAGTTATCATACAAGAATCGATGTTAAAACATTTAGCTTACTTACTTACAATGTCATGGGGTATGATGTCAAATGCTCTAAGTAAAATGCAAGGTCTGAACAGCATGACTACTATCAACAGCCAATCAAAGTAACAAGTAGGACTCCCTTTGACAAAGCCAAACTAAGTATATTAAGTATGTAAATACTTCACTGTACATACCTGTCTTGTAATTATGTTGGTTGTTTCATGAGGAATGCTACTGTTGTTTTTCTGAGAATTGTCTGAAGTTCACTTGTTAATATAAAAGTACTGTGGTGGAGCCTTTCTCCCCAGGCCAAATGGGTCCTGCTCAGTCAGACTTTCCAGGTCAACAAAGATAAATAAAGGGTCTTGCCCAGTGAGAACTGTGACATCACTAATGAGATAAATCATGATTCAACCCTGGAGTACAAGGCTCACGAGTCTACAATTATTGGGGTCTACGAAAAGGCCATTATCATGGAGAAGCATCACCATTGTGATGCACCACAATTTGGGGAAAAACCCTATAGATAAACTTACATAAACAATCTGAGGAAAGGTTTGTTGAGTCAGGAATGTTATCAGGTCTCAGAAAGGAAGTTTTCTGGTGTAGGATACCACTTTCAGAACACATCTCTTGATGAAAATAGAGGGTGTAAGAGTAATTTTGGATAAATGTTTCGGAGGTGATGCTTGCACTAGATTTGGTTGCTAGTACACTGGCGATGTCTGTTGGATCAGACTAGGTGGTCCCATTTAGAACAGGTTCTGATCATTGTTCAGAAAAGGATTCAGGGTTATCATTACCTTCAGAAAGTAGACTTAAGTTCACATTAACCTTATTAATTCTAATATTATTTTGCAGTTCCCTGACAATGTTTTTTATACTACCCTGCTTTGTGAAGTCGACTAATTTGTTGGCACTTGATCTGGTACTATCATAGGTGAATTTTGAGATTCCATCACATTCTCATATGAGGCTTGCCTTTTTAAAGTCCTTAACTTCAGAATCTCCAAACCCCATGAAACCAATATCTCTGAAGGTATATGTCACAAGTTCATGGTCCGATTTGAATAAGGACAGAGGAGACCAAAGGATCACTACCAGATCTAGAAAATTATGTTCTCTGGTGGGTTTAACTATCTGTCCCAGGCAATTTCTGTTAATTAAGTCCAAGAACCTCAAAGCATACCCCATGACAGAGATGCACAAACCCCAGTTAACTGTAGGGTAGTTAAAAAAATAATGGAGATCTTATTCATATGGAGCTTTTGGAGCACTTTCAGGAATCTAGCATAATTATCTGGCAGATGATGCAGAGGTTAAGGTTACAAGGATTGATTCCCTTAGAACCTCATTTGTCTACTGTACGAGTTTGGCACATCGCTTAACATTGCTCTCAGGCTGCCCCTGCAAAGGAACTGTGTACCCAGTGGGTCTATCTATTCAATAAATAGATATTATTATCTGGGGATATAAAGGATGTCCTGTAGTAGACTACAAGTTGGTAACTTGTCTTATTTATGGTGCTCTGGAAGTCTACAATTTCCATTTTGGGTATCTGGAAATATACTTGGAGATGACAAGATCCCAGACAATTTGGAGATTCCACTGCAGTTACCAGCAGACCTGAAGGCATGGTAACATCCACCCCAAGACCATTTCTGTCTAAGTCTATTAACACTAGGCTCTATTTGATGCAACAAATGCAAGTCAACAGTCATTCATTTAAAAGCAATATACCACCTTTACTTCAATTTCACTTTAAAGTATATAAACAAAGGGTTCAGAATGTCGAAGACATTGGCTACTGGCATGCTTAGTCGAAATGTCAGAATGACAGCAAATGCTGGTTGCCTGTTGTCTGAGATCAGGGTACAGTAGGTTTTAGCCCTTTCTGCACTGCAGTGCAATGTCAGAGTTTGTACATACACTGCAAGTACCAGGGGGGTATGGGGGTGCAGTGGGGCTTGTTCCACTTGCACAAACATTGTTTAAAGTTTTTTCAAGGTTTCCTTTTGTGGGTATGTTTTCTGACTTTCTGAGGTCAGTCTTTCAGCTGTCAATCATTTAATTGAGCAACATTCTGAACGTAGCCCAAGAAAACATGTGTCAAGAGTTCCACTTTCATGCCAAAAGACTCTGATTTAGATTTTATTAAGCATCTGTGCACCTTATGAGGATGAACGCTCCTCATTCCATGTTTCTCAATATTACACCCTGAAAATATATGTCACACATTCATTGCTAATAATTGGTTTAGCTAATATCCATGGTGAATAAGTACAATATAAATCCATCAAACACTATTAGTCTATGCATATTATAAGAACAAAGTAACACAATTTAACAGTCATGTGAGCTACCTAACAGAAGTTAATTAGCTGTTACCATGTATCCAACATTTTGCGAAGTTGTTCCATATCATTAGAGGAAATGATCTATATGCTGGAGATGGAAAGCTGACAGTTGTGCTCCCAAGTACCGCCTGAAATCGGGCGCTGCAGCCAGTTTCCTTCACACATAACTTCTGCTGCTTGGAGTATATTTAAGTACCACTATTCAGCATTTTTTAAACTTAGCCGACACATTAGTGCGCGTAGCAAGTACCTATGTTTACTATCGGTACGTCTCACGTAATACAGTTTCGTTTCCTAAAACAGCAGCATAACCAAGTACGGGAAGCACACACAAAAAAGCCGAATGTAGGAATGTCTCACGCGAAACACTGTGTATTTCAAGGTAATTGTGCACACACTCGATATGACAGATTTATAGGACAACATATTCATACACTGAAGTGTCAGCTTTGTGACCAAGTGAACATAATTCTATACTTTATGTAGTCGGTCGCTTGGTATCCGCCCTACACAACAAGGTATGAAATGTCACAAACCAGGCAACCCAATTCACATAACCGTGGTGATCACTACAACAGGGAAAAGATGGGAGGATACCACCCCAAGTTTCAGAAGCACAGCTCACCTGACACTCCGAGGCAGGCACTCCTGACTCCAATTCGCACAGAGCTTTGAAGTTTTCCAACTCAAAGTCCCCATCTACTTCCAAAGAAAAAGTAACTTCTGTCAGGTCCCTCCGCACACAGTACACTGTAATCTGCATGACTGCTGTCACTTCAGCGATCTGTCACCCAGCTCCAGAAGGACGACAACAACCTGCTGCCCTTCCCAGACAAGGCGCCACCATAAACTACAACAAATAAGGCAAGTGTCAACCTAAGAAGAAAACTACAACCACAGCCACGTCCGCTGACTCAACATACAACTAAGTAAAAACAGTACACCACGCGCAGCCCTCTGCGCATGACAGCTCAGCGTACGACAGTACATTCTCTTGCCCACGGCTCCTCTTTCACACAGTGTCGTAAAATAGTAAACAAAAGACACGAGCGTTCTGACTGATGCTGTGGTAGGATATGCTGACGAGATTTTGTGTGTCCTAAAGTTCTGCACCAGTGAGGATGCCTACGTTATTACCATTGTTGTCGAACTGCCGTGAACAGAGACCGACTGTGTAGTTTTGCAGTACCGATTCTTACGTTATGTCAGATGCTTGTTTTAGATAAAGTTATAACCTGTATGTCGTTTCATATAATGTATTCTATGGGCATGAAAATGGTAAAACACATAGCTGTCAACCTTCTGTCGTGAAAATGTGGAACAAAATTACAAAACGTGGTTCAGAAACTTACAGCATGGCCAAGGCAGTTATTTTGAAGAATTAATGTTATTCGGTATATGTTCGTCATTAGTTACATGGATATTTGTTAAAGTTTTTTTTAATTAATGTGTGTAAAACTCTTTTGGTGTCAACCACCTTATAGCCTAGAACTTTTAAAACTCGAAGTGGGGAACGTTGCAGGTATGATGACAAATGTATGCTATACATAAGTCCTATAATAAAGCTGGGAACTCTCTGTTTTCCAACTCCGTGTGGAAAACTCGGAACCTTCTCCCAAAAGAACTCTCATCTTTTTCCTCTACATCACTCTTCAAGAAGCAACTCAAAGAATACCTTAAAAAATAACTGGCTATGTCCATGCACTAACCCAGATTAATCACTTCCATCCTTCATACTTTGTCTAAGCTTATCTCACTACTGCTTTTGCTATGCACTCCTTCCTACTAACCTCTGAATGTATTTTGCTATCAGGTAACAAAGTTATGTACTACATAGAGTATTATAGAAGGTACTATAGTAGTTTGTCCTTCCCTAGCATACTCTCTATTGAATAGTATGTATTAGTATATACCTCTTGTTTATATTATTTCTCCATTGGTCTTGTAAACTTTTGTTTGATTTATTGATGTTTACCTATCATCTAAATAACTTGCATTGCCTTGCCTTAAAAACATATTGTATCTGTATGTCTAGTAACTGTTAGTGGAGCTTTTCTCCCAGGGCCTCTACTGAAAATGGACATGTATCCAGTTGGACTAGCCCGGTCAACAAATGTAAAATAAAATAAATAAGTAAGTAAGACATTTTAGCATGAAAAATCGTAAGGCAAATGTAATTGTTATGTTTTGGTTGCTGTGCAGTTTGTTCATATCTATGAAAGAAATGTCATACTTTAAAAAACTTGAAAGGTGGCAAATATAATGCAGGATTTGGTTTATTTTCTGTATACATTTACATTTTAAACTTGGAAGTGTTAGGTGAGGGGTAGTGGGGGCTTCGGCTTTTTTTTCTTGCTGGGGCACAATAGCGGCACAGTAATTAGCTGGTGGGGCACATAGGACACCTGGGGAAAAACATCAAATAAAGTATAGACTATATGATAAAATGGCAGCAACCCAGCCATAATTTAGTGTTAAAAATTAAAGATAATTTCCCTGTTAAAAAACAGTGAATGCTGTAATTGTATAAATCCTAATAGCGTTTACCAACACAGAAAAAAATATTAACTTGCCATGCCTGGGGATTATGGTTTGAATGGCATGTTGGTGTGCTACTGTGTAACAAGTCAAGGTTGAAACTACCACTAAAACAGATGAGGGAGAATGTCATGCACAAAGTCATTTGTGCTTCAGTATTAAAAGAAAAATGTAATTTAACCCAAATTCATGAACAGAAAGTGACTTATTTTGCTCTGTGCTTCATTGTATGGAAAATATTTAGTAAACAAATACAACACATTTTGCAAACATTCAGGATAAAATTCATATCTTTGTACTGCAGCCACTGATGAATAGCAAAGGAGGTTAAATGTTTGTTAAAAGTTCTGTGAAGTAAAAGCAAGAGTGGTCAGTTAACAGCTTCCGGAGTTCAGTAATAGTTTTGACACCTCAAGAAGTATCTGGGAAATGGTCTGTTGGAACTTGGACTGAAAAATGGAGGCCTTAAAACATGCAGTACAGTTACTTCATTTAGTTGAGCATTTACAACTACAATGGACAAAGCCTTAAATAATGGGGAGGGGAACAAAGGCCCTAACAAAGGGACATACTTTAAATATTATTCTTATAAATTTAGAAAGTCGCTAAAATAACAGGATTTGTGTTAGCATTAACTTTTTTCTTGAAGGATATGAAGTCTGAAAGTTAAGCATGTGTCAGTTAGTGACTTCAGTTCTCTGTGATTTGCCACAAACTTTATGAGGAACAGACAAAAATATGAGGGGAAAAATCTGGACAGTTTAGAGGTAAGAACTGCTGTGAGAACAAAAATTGGGCACAGCCAAGATGGCTAACTGAAAGCAGCAACTGGTGAAAACTCTGTGACTGAAAACTTTTCTCTGACAGAAAATATAATCAAAAATTAAAACTTGGAGATACCTGTTAGCTAGTGTGATGCCCCACCACAGCCCCAGTAATCAAGGAGCCTCCTTCCTCACCACTAGTACCATTGGGGGACATACATCGGGGGGGGGGATCACAGATACACACACTATTTCCAGATGCAGCTTTACCATCAAGTGCAATTTCGCTTAAGAGCACACAGAGACCACAGTCAGTTCAGGGCTGGTTTCTTCCTCTTTCTCCAGATCCCAAATAAGAATCACCACTGGCACAGCTATAGAGCTGAGATCTCAGCTGAGTGGCCAAGCCAAGATCTCTTAACAGTCTCTCTGTCCAACCAGTGCTTCATGTCCCTGTGCAAGTAGATGACACACACATTCTTGGAGATACACACACACACCTGAGAAAGGTTGTCACAGGTTTACTAGCTATGTCCCCTTCTGCCCAGACTACAAGATAGTTATTACTGCCACCAGCCCCTTCTTTATCAGCTACTTTAAGGCCTTTAACAAAGGGTATCCAATCGTAATGTGTAATGTTACTATCAATACAAATGGTAGTTTGACCAAGAGCAAGGCTGTTAGGAGTGGCCCACACAGTGTCATCAAATAAATATGCAAGTGCTCCCACAACTTAAACAGCTCTATATCTAGACAGATCAGCCACGAGAGGTTAAATATATTTAATAATAAAAGAACAAGAAAATACTTGGTATATACTTACAGTTACATCAGAGTTCAAAATCACTGGAAATATTTAAAACAACATTGTAGGACAGTCTCAAATAAATAAAGAAAAATATCTAAGCTAAACTTGGCTATATTCCTGACTGTATCTAGGTTAATTACTATACCCTAATAACTTACTTCAGAGCAAGCAAGGCAGATGTGGTGATTGGATCTTGATGTCAGGTCAAGGACAAAATACAGAATACAGTCTCTCACTAAGAGACTTCCCAAATTAATATCTCAAATATTACTGCTGGGATAGCTTGCAGAATGACATAATTTCTTCTCATCTGACTTTATCCCAGGTGAAACACCCGACTGATGTAGCTGGTAGCATTTAGCATCTACCTGTGAAAATACATAGACAAGGACTTTTTGTAGATTTAGGGCAGATCCTGGAAGTCATAAAACAATAAAACACTTAACAAGACAATGCAGAAAACTTCTACTTCTAGACATTGTGTCTGTTATTGCACTGAAACTGAAATATAACATCCTTTTATTACTTGGCCATAAGGTAATTTAATTTCAGCTATTTTTCTGTAGTTAACTTCTTGTGTTCCAGGTTCCATTGTTAAAATATATACGTCTAAACAGTTAAGTAGTGCAGGTACATTTCTGTCCTAATCCAGTAGGACATGTTGTGGTTATATCTGTAAACAGCACTTTGTAAAATATCTCTTCAGCACACCTGTCTGTACAAACCATCTTATATGACATACAGTTCTAATACATTTGTAACAAACATATGAATCCCGTTGATATTCACAAATGACATATAATTATTTACAAAATTCCAAATAGCTGGGCTGGCAGTATCTCCATTCATGACAGCTAGTTTTATTCATTAATAGTCAGAGAAGAGATTTATATCTTCAAGTTCTTTAAAAGCTGTAATTTGCTTGTAAGAATTTCAGCTGCTTGGTCAAGAGAGAAGAGACTTCAACATGAGCCACTCAAAAAATGGTACTCAGGATTCATGTGTTAAAAAAAGATATCCAATTAATAAGATCTACTATACAGGATGTATTACTTAAAATAGACCAACTGGATACCAAAGTAGAAGTTTCAAATAAGAGATCACAAAGAAAATGGAACATATAGAAGTTAAGTAAAGGGCAGAAATCAGAAGTATGCTTTACATGATCATGAACTGAGAATAACTGAAAGTGAGTCTTAGACCAAACTTCTTTCAAAACAAAACAGGTTTACAGATAAAGTTGATGATTTAGAAAATAGACTGAGGTGAAATAACATTAGAATTTATGGTATACCTGAAAACTATGAGGAAGACTATATAATAAACTTAACAATATGAGGAAGACTATATAGTAAACTTAATGTGACTAAGAAAAACATTAAATATACCTGAAACTTTTATCTTTTGGAATTGAAAGGGTACATAGATCACAGAGAAAAGGAAAACTCACTGACATGTTCAATTAGAGTTAGGTTTATGTCCAACTTGGAAAAAGATCAAATATTAAAAATAGCACAGTCCAGCCCACCTATTAAACTAAGTGAACTTTTAGTCAGATTTGACAATGATTATTCCAGTAAAGTAATTAGTGAAAGAAAATACTGTTTACCAGTGATTAAGGAACTAAAAAAGAACAATATTAAAGCAACTTTGGTGTTTCATGCAAAGATAATTTCTTTCTGAAGGAACTAAAATATTTTGCATGCTGAAAGAGACACCCATTTTTGTTAACATCAATAAAATCCTTAATAATACTGAAGATATGGAGTGGAACAGTATATTCCTCAAGAGACCAAGTGAGCTGAATTCCTGGAAAACATCTACAATTAAAACGCTTAAAACAAATGGCTTTTATTTTCTGATTGCAGGACTTTTATTTTCTGAAACCATATATTTGTCCTTTAAAATGTCTGTATTGGATTGGACTTTAAGCTGCAAACCATATGTATGTGTTTATATTTTAAGCTAAAACATTTTTCATGATGAGGAATATAAATGGTCAGTGTTACTGTTTTACTATATTTACAGTGGAAGACAATATATTTCATTTAACAAAACTTATAAGTGTATTTCTAAATGTTAAATACTTAGGTACATAGGTAGGTACTAGGCTATCAGCTCAAGGGCCTAAGTAAGCCTAGCCAACAAACTTCCCTGGCTTATGCCACCCAAGAAAGTTAATTTCCTGTGCCCCTGTCGAGCAGAGCCACAGAAGTGATCCCCGGGGTGTATTTCCTATTTCCCATCCACTCATCAAGATTTGTTTGAAGAGTGCTAATGAGGAATTTTGCTTGACATAGATGGGTAGCTTCTTCCAGAGTATAGGAAGTCTCTGGGACAGGAATTTATCCCTCCAGCATATCCTGTTTATTGTGGTGACAAGGTTTAGGTCCCTAGAGCATGTAGCTGGGAGGGATTGGGATTTCTTTAGGTGTAGCATGTCCAACAGCTCTGGGTTTAACAAAGCTGTATATGTTAGGCAGAGATCTCCTCTGAGTAGGTGATATGTTACAGAGTAAAGCTGGAGTTTTTTGAGATGGTCAGTGTAGGCCATCTGTTTGAGGCCAGTAATCCTCTTTGTGAGGTACTTCTGTGGCCTTTCCAGCTGCTGCAGATGTCTTGTGAGGTACATTCCAAAAGGGGCATTGTACTCTATAATAGGTCTAATAAGGGCCGAGCAGAGGGGAACAATGACCTCTTTTTTTTCCTGGATGAGAACCTTTTGACTGCCTCCAAGAAGTCAATCAGGTTCAGAAGGCATGATCTGCTTTTCACAAACCCGAACTGGGTGGGGTCCAGAGTTTGGAGGTTACCGATGTCTGTTTATGAGTTCCATGATGATAAGTTCCATGGACTTGCAGACCAGGCTCGTCAGGCTAATAGGGTGATAGTTACCAGGATCAGTGGTGGCTCCACCTTTGTGGAGTGGGATAACTGTTGCTGTGCGCCATTCAGTGGGCACAAAGCCTGATGTGAGACTATGATTGAACACGGTGCTTAGGTGGGGAGCCAGTTAGTTCTGAAGTTCATGTAAAATGCAGCCTGGGATGTTATCCGGTCCCATGGATGCTGTGTTTTTGGTTTTAGAGAGTGCAGCTTTTACCTACATAGATGTAATTACAAGGACTCTGCATTCTTCGTGTATAGATATGGGCCCTTTAGGGGGTGAGAGAGGGGGGTAAGTTAGCACTGAACCTATCTGCCAGGATGTTGGCAATATCAGTTGGTTCTGTAATTGTGTGCCATTGTGCTATAACTCAAAGCAGATCTGGGTGTTGCCATTGAGATTCTTGACATTACTATATAATGCTTTGTGGTTGCCCTTAGAATCAGTGGTAATTTTGTTTTCATAGCTAGCTTTGGAGGATCTTATAAGGGATCTGAGCTTCTTACTGAGGCTGACCAGGAAGCTCCTCCACTCATGGGATTTTACTCTCTTTTGCAATAGTTTTTTCCTTCTGTTGTAGAGTCTGTTTATGGCAGGGGACCACAATATTGGCTTCCTTTTTTTGGAGGATAGCATGATCCATGCCCTCCTGTAAGTGCCTATAGAGTGCATTTGTGTAGGATTCAGCAGTCGTAGCTGTATTGTCCATCTACATGGGTGTCATGAAGTTCACCACTTCTATCGTAAGAAGCATGAAATTGACTTTGGAGAAATTTTTTACCGTGGTTTCCTTAATGGTGGGTGGGGGAGGGATGCGGATATCTAGGGTGATTAGCTTATGGTCAGATATGACCAATGAGGAGTTGACTTCAGGTGTGGAACACCGGTCACTCATGTTGGTAATGACTAGGTGTAGGATCTTGCTGCTCCTAGTGGGGGTGTGGATAAGTTGATCCAGGGCATTGGAATTTATGAATTCCAGAAAGCGTTGAGCGAAGGAGTTGGTACATGAGTAGTTTTCCCAGTTAATGGTGAGGTAGTTGAAATGGTCTATTATTAGGGTATTTGGTTAAACCCTAATATTTTCCAGTATATCAAGAAAAGAGGAGTGGGAATCCTGGGGCATGGTGGGGGATCTGTAGCAAGCTACTATTTGGATTGCAGTTTCTCCCAGAGTTAGTTGCACTTGGATAACCTTGGATGCATTATGCTGCACAACTAGCCTGGAGGTGTGGATATCCTTAATGACTATGGACACACCTTCACCTTTGGTGTTCTGGTCCAGGTTAGATGTCCAAAAAGTGTGGTATGAGTTATAGCCTGGTAATGCAGGGGTGCTCTCTGGAGCCTTGAACCATGTCTCAGTCACTGCACAGATATCGATGTTCTCCATTTTAAGGAGTGCCTCAAGTGTGCATTTTGAGATTTAGACTTCTAGCACTGAGTAGCATTACCCTCAGTTTTTCTTGCCTGTTCCTGTTACGGTGGTGAATTTGTCATTTGAGCTTTGCCTAAAAAAGGCACTATAGGGGCGGCAAGACCTTTAGCCAGTATCCAGAATTGCAGGGGCGACAGGTGCAGGCCATCTCTGGCAAAGCATCATGGTCTGTTGACCATGTCATCCCAGGCAGACAGATACTGGATTCCCTTAGAGTGACACCAAAAGCTTAGCCAATTGTTGAAGTCAATCATTTTGTCCTTGTACTGCGGTATCATTCTGGGTGATGGCAGAATGCTACTCAGGGCTAGGGTCATACCTGCCTGGGCTACAAGATTAGAGACCTCTTCCATGTCTCTTTTCATATAGTCCAGGGAGGTACATCTCAGGTTGTTCACAACAACATGAACAATGACAAAGTCATATTTGTACTTGTTGTGGAGTGACCTGAGTGCATGGTTTGTGGCATATCCTGGCACCCTATAGGCAGCTGACAGTAACCTTTTCCTTGTTTAACCTGGTGAGTGGAAGATCAGTGTGCCTGACTATAAAGTCACCTATGACTAGTGTGTTGGGTACGTTGTTTTGCCTTATGGGCTGTGGTTTATTGGCACACTGAGTTTGTGGGCTATGTGTCATTTTGGTTGTGTTGTGGGGGTGGAGGTTGCTGCATTTCTGCTTTGGAGGTCACTGTTGCTTGAGCAGATTATTATTGAAAGCCTCTGTGAATGTTTTTGTTTCTATGTCTGGAGTTTGGTGGTGTAAGATTAGTGGGACTATGTGATGAGTGTGGTATGGTGCAAGTGTTTACCTTCTCCTCTTGACTGTCAAGTTCAGTCTTGGTTGGAGAGAGCTTTAGCTCCAGTTTGGTTAGATAACTGCATTTCTCACAGGTTGTGGTGTTGGGTGGTAGAAGGAGAGGATTGTGTACATGAGGCAATTGCTTCATTGCCCCCAGATGCCCAGATTCATCAGACAGGAGAGAACACTGGGAGCTGACCTTTGGACATGCCTGAATAAAAAAAACTACTTTCCTCTAGACAAGTGAGGAAAGTGAATATAAGAGCTGTTTTTTTTTTCTCTAAGCAAGTGAGGAAAGTACAAAAACTGTTTTCCTCTAGGTAAAGAGGAAGGTTGAGTGCTATAGTAATTTGTAGCTTATTTAGTGCTAACAACAAGTTCTGAACAAGTGCTGAGCACGAATAAGCAAATTCAAGTGCTAAAACTTAGAATCTGCACCTGGATCTTGTGGTAGATAGGCTTTCTAGTGCTTACCACTCCCACTGATAAGCTAGAATACTTCCCTCTAACACAGAAAGGCTTGGGGGGCTCAGAAGCTTACAAACAGTCCTGGATACAGCAAATCTGTATCTGAACTAGACTAGTTACAGGAAAGGTGGGAAACAAGTGCAAATGTGGGCTTTTAAACTAGAAAGTTGAAAGAGATGGAAAAACTGCCCGAACGGCCAATAAACTACAATTTCTGGGCTAGAAACCACTGTTGTGGTAGATAGGCTACCTAGTGCTTATGGGTCTATATTATCAGAATAAAAGTTTCAAACTCCAAATACCATATCGTCAACACCATATGGTCAAAGTTTGAACATTTTGAATACATAAAATAAAAAAACTAAAACACGAAAACTGTCACTAAGTTTTTTATGCAGGGGGCAAGTCCCCTGCATCCCCCACACCCCCGCTACGTAAATATACCAACTCCGAAATTGCACTACATTGAAGTAAAGGGAAGAATTCCCTACAGCAATCACCGTTCACTCTTGCGATGTTTGCAATATTCGCACATTTGGTGTTGCCCAAATGGTGTTCGCTCATTGCATACTTCGCCGTACTAATATAGACCCGTGCTTACCACTCCCACTGATAAGCTAGAAGGCTTCTCTCCAACACAGAAAGGCTTGGGGGCTGCAGAAGCTTACAAACAGTCCTGGATAAAGCAAATCTGTATCTGGAGTAGATTAGTTACAGGAAAGGTGGGAAACAAGCGCAAACGCGGGCTTTTAAACCAGAAAGTTGAAAGAGATGGAAAAACTGCAAAACGGCCAATAAACTACAATTTCTGGGCCAGAAACCACTCTTGTAGTAGATAGGCTACCTAGTGCTTACAATTCCCACTGATAAGCTAGAAGGCTTCCCTCCAACACAAAAAGGCTTTGGGGGCTCAGAAGCTTACAAATAGCCCTGGTTACAGCAAGTCTGGATCTGGACTGGACTAGTTACAGGAAAGACAGGAAACTAGCTTAGAAAATTTTTTTTGGAAAGCGGAAAGGGAGAAAGGAGAAACAGAAGATAATTCAAAATTAAGGACCTAAGTGACTTGCCCTTCCCAAATGTTCTATTTGTATTAGGTAGAATGAGCTAGTGACACTAGGCTGGAATAGAGCTGGGACAGAGCTGAACAGATGGGTCTGGTAGGAGTGTGTGATGTCAAAATATGATCTCACTGTACTTGGTTGAGTGAGCAAATGAGATTGACCCAGGAGGAGTGTTCAAACACAATTTTACAGGAGGGGCAGGCGATTTCAAAGCTACCAAGATCAATACCAGAACAAGAACAGGGAGGGCAGGTGGGAAACTAACTGCAGAGACAGAAAGAGACCACAGTAATGCAGTTGATTGTAAATATGTAGCAGAAGCCAAACAACTCAGATATTGAGCAGTAATAAATTCAAAGATATGTGGCTAACACTTATAAATACAGAGAAACTCTCTAGGCTAAGAGTTTAACACTGAATATCAATGAAGTGAAACACAATAGCCCCAACTTACTGCAGAGACAGAGAGAGACCACAGTATTCTAGAAAACAATTAAATAGAAAAATAAATAATTACAGAGAGACACAGACCACCATATTCAATTAAACAATTAAATAGAAAAATAAAATGCAGTACAATCTTTAATGCTGCAAGTTTGTACTTAACTCAGCTAGTAATGCAGCTGATTGTAGGTATGTAGCAGAAGCCAAACAACTCAGATATTGAGCAGTAATAAATTCAAAGATATGTGACTAACACTTATAAATACAGAGAAACCCTCTAGGCTAAGAGTTTAACACTGAATATCAATGAAGTGAAACACAATAGCCCCAACTTACTGCAGAGACAGAGAGAGACCACAGTATTCTATGAAACAATTAAATAGAAAAATAAATAATTACAGAGAGACACAGACTACCATATTCAATTAAACAATTAAATAGAAAAATAAAATGCAGTACAATCTTTAATGCTGCAAGTTTGTACTTAACTCAGCTAGTAATGCAGTTGATTGTAGGTATGTAGCAGAAGCCAAACAACTCAGATATTGAGCAGTAATAAATCCAAAGATATGTGACTAACACTTATAAATACAGAGAAATCCTCTAGTCTAAGAGTTTAACAATGAATATCAATGAAGTGAAACACAATAGCCCCAACTTACTGCAGAGACAGAGAGAGACCACAGTATTCTATGAAACAATTAAATAGAAAAATAAATAACTGCAGAGAGACACAGACCACAATATTCAATGAAACAATTAGACAGAAAAATAAAATGCATTAAATCTTTAACATTGCAAATTTGTACTTAACTCAGGTAGTAATGCAGTTGACTGTAGGTATGTAGCAGAAGTCAAACAACTCAGATATTGAGTAGTAATCCTTAATGTCATTAAGTTATAAGTATTGGCAACTTTTAAGACTATATAAGTTAAGAATTTTTATTTGTTAACCCCCCCAAAAAAAATAAACTTTTACTTTTCTCCACAAACTCACCAGATATAGACTTCAAAATCTGTTCTAAGGATGGTACAGAAATTGAAATAGTGAAAACAGCTAAATTGCTAGGCATAACAAAATATGATAAACTCACTTTTGAGCCTCATATACTCAATGCAATAAAGAAAACACACTTTAAACTAGGCAAACTTTACCTGGACAACTACACCAAAACAAATCTTGTCAGTACCTTACTTATCTCCTCCCTTCTGTGTGGTAGTGCCATTTTTACAAACCTTAACTCAGCCCTAATAAACTATAATCCTGCTATTATAAAATAGCCAAATATGCCTCCAGAAAACCTTACCGTTCACATCATTGCCAAGCTATTGCAGAAATGAATTGGATAGAGTTTCCCCATCTCTACTATACCCAATTAACTTTAGCCCATAAATTAATCTTCAGACCCAGCAACTGCCCAACACTCAGTTCCATCCTACAAAGTATACTCCTACAAGCAGCTACTAACCATAACAAAACCAAACAAGTGCTGGACAAAGTCTGTACTACCATAGCATTGACAAGCTATGGAATAACTTACCCTCCCAAATAACTCAGATTGACTGCATAAAAACCTTTAAGTCAGCACTAAAATCATACTACCTAAACAATCCCTCCTGCCCCTGCCAAACAAATACACCACCTTAAAACAGTCCAACAAATTCTTGTATTATGCAGTGAATAATAACCAGCTCTATAACTCCACTTTTTGTTACCTAGCAATGCAATTGTTTTAACACACATTACAGAAGGTACTGTTTCATGTCTATACTGTTCTATATATGTAATTTATCAACCTGTACTTATTGACTCCTATAGCCTAATAATGTTAACTCTGATCTGAATTGTATTATATATGTTCTCCTTTTATACATGTAATATTTGATTTACTTATGTTAGATTCATTTTACTTGTAACACATGTGAAGCTTTTCTCCCCAGGTTTCCACTGAAAATGGGGTTTTGACCCAGTAGACTTTCTTAGTCAACTGTCAACAAATGCCAATAAATAAATACATTGTTTAATGTTGCTTAGTGTGTACATTGCTGGATTAACTGAATGTCAGATCTAAGTAATATGCTAATTAGAAGTGTTAAAGTGCTGGTGATTTTGTTTTCTTTGTTCTTGCTTAACACATTCCTTTCACTTGTCATTTATGAAACAAGTAACAGTTAAAAAATGTTTGAGAACAAAAGAATGTTCCAGTTGTGTCAGAATGTTGGATTCTTGCTTGCTGTTCTGAAGAAGATCCTGGTCAAAGTTCATCACTGATGTCTGTGAAAACAGGCACTTTCTTTTTTTTTTTTTCAAGTATGTATGTAGGAAATCTACTCAAAAATAACATTTTTCTTTTCTTAGAAGTGAAGAATTGATAAATCAAAACCTTTAGGTATGTTTTATATTGAGATGTTGTTGACATACAATTTACTTACATTTTGCTGAATGTTAATATCTTCTGCTGTTATGTTATTAATGCCAACTGTACATATTAATGGGAAAAAAAGTAAAGCAGATATTTGTTACTGATTATAACAGTTTAAAATTATGAACAAGAATAAGAAGCTTACAAAGGAAATTAGCAGCTGCTATGTGCTGTGAGTTGTCATTTTTACATGCTATAATCAAATTCTAATGTCAGGATGTGAAGCCTATATCAGAACAGCAGTTCACAATGGCTAAAAACACATTCCAATTAAACATGCAGGAATTGTTTATATATATATATATATATATATATATATATATGAATATATGAATCTACTTCAGTAGATTGAACTTTTAAATGTCCAAAGATGATATGGCTGAGACCGTAACATCAAACATTTAAAAGTTCGAAATCTGAAGCAGAAAAAAAAAAACTAAACCTGTGTAGCTGGGGAGGCAAGACCCCCCTGCACTCCCCACAAAAGGGTTTCAGTGGCAAAGCTTTATTCAAACCCATGCCCTTGTCAGCTTGTAGCAAAACAATCCATTTTTGCTCAGTCTTTTCAAGTGTGTTCCTATTATTCCCTAACCTTATAGTGCTTGGCAAGATCTCTGTGATGAAAAATACAAATCTATGGATGGTACCTTCTTCAACAATATGTTTAGCCACAGCACTTCTGGTATCTCCAATGTTGCTGCCATATATGTTGTTGTCTTTCGGCTTTTCCCGGTTAGGGGTCACCACAGCGGAACTCCAGTCCACTAATGATTGGCAGTAGATTTTCACGGTGCCGAGCTGCCAGCTCAATGCCCAACCTTCAACGAAGGCACACCCATTCACACATGTCTTTTGGAACACCACTCGACCCACGGGGAGGATATGCAGACTCCACACAGAAGGCACTCCCCGCACACTAGCTGAGAATCGAACGGGAGAACCTCTTGCTGTGAGGCAACAACGCTACTGCTGCACCACTGCGGATTACGTTGCTGCACTATATATGTTCCCTAATCCTATCCCTCAATGGTCTAGTAGTCATGCCAACATAGAACTTAAACATTGAACATATTGGGCTAAATATATAATTAGCAGTTGAACAATGAGCATAATGCCTAAAAATATATTCTTTATTTGTATCAGGATGTATAAAAATGTTCTTATTGATAATATACTTGCAAAAATGGCAGTGTCTACAACCAAATGTTCCTTGTCTCTTAGGAATAGTTTTACTAGTTACCATGCCAGTTCTATGGCAAAGCCTACATTTTAATGACTTCAAATTTTAAAAGTAACTTTTGGATATGTTCCCAGAACTTGCTCTATCCCACTATTTGCTGTTAGGACATGCCAATTCTTATGTATAATATCCATAACTTTCTTCTTGTCAGAGGTATAAGGTAGACATAATTTACATTTTTTTTACAATAACCATCCATCCTGTTAACCAGTGGCATATTCCTTTCTGAGAAATAAGGTTTACCTCTATTTTCCCTTTCTCTATAGGCCATTTGTAAATGTTCATCACATTCAGCTTCAATATGTCCTCTATCCCTAAACTCTTTCTTTAATAGGCTACTTGCTGGAAAATTGTACTATCTTTGGTGCTAAGTCTAGAAGTAAGTAGAGACTGTCTTTTCAAGATATTTTTGAATACATATGTAGGATGTATGCTGGAACATGATAAGAGGCTGTTCTTCCTACATTCTTTCCTATAATCCTGAGTATGCAGAACATGCTTTTCTCTTGTTAGCTTAACATCTAAAAAATCAATCTCATAAAGAGATGTATGTGTAGTAAACTTCAAGAAAGAGGTATTCTGGTTTAAAAAAGAAACAAACTGCTCAAATTGTTCTGTGGAACCTCTCCAGATCAAAATATATCATCCACAGACTATAATGTAACAAATTTCTACTATAAGTAACATTATTCAACAACAAAGTATCTTCCCATTATACCATTACAATGTTGGCGCATGGTGTGCCCATGGCCACTCCATATTGTTGAATGTAAAATTTATTTTCAAACACAAATACATTATTGGTAAGCACCAATTCCATCAATGTACATATAGTCTGTATGCATCCATTATCAAAATCACTATGACTTTGCAAGAAATCTCTCATATATTGGATGCCTACATCATTTGGTATGCATGTAAATAACAAACATACATCCATAGTAACTAACATATCTGTAGCACACAGTGGCACCTTCTGTAACTTATCATATAACATAGTAAGAAAATGATGTGTCTTTTAAAATAGTAGATGACTTCATTAATAAAGGATGTAAAGTTTTTTTCTAAATAAATGGATATGGGCTCTGTGGCCCATCCTCTCCCTGCCACAATTGGTCTATAGGATGGGCTAGATAAAGATTTATGGATTTTAGGCAAGCCCTTTATAAGGGGTATTAAAGGTTTATCAACAATACATACGTCCTATAATTCCTTACTAATATACCTGGAAGACAAACAGTCAAATAACTCACAGTAAATGTTATTTATACATGTTTGTATCTCTGTAAGGTTAGTAAGTCTATAAGTACACTACTACTATCTGACAACATTAAAGTCATATTTTTTATATAATCTTTATGGTTAAGAATCACTATAGCTCCCCCTTTATCAGATGGGGGAATAGTAATGTCCTAATTAGCTTGTAACTCCTGTAGAGCAGAAAATTCACTAGATGTAAGGTTACAGAACCTATTACATTTATTAACTGGATCATTATAATACTGTAACAAATCATGCTCACACATCCATAAAATGCTTCTATTAAAGGGTGAAAATTAGGGCAAAATACACTTGGTTTCCTCAATGTTGAAGGTTGCATAGCAGAATCAGAAAACATTTAATTCAACATTACATTACAACAAAACTTCAAATCTACCATTACATCATTAAAAGCACTACTAGCTGTAGGTATAAGAGAACATCCTTTATCAAGGACTCATAACTGAACATCAATTAATGAAACATCTGATAAATTGTATACTAATTGTCCTTTGCTGTGCTCCAAAAGTGCTTGATTGAAGTAATGTTCAGTTTTCCACTTGAATGTTTCCAACACTTCCTCCCTTGACTGGGTGATCTCTGTCTCCCTCTGATATTCCCTATAGGAATAGGCAAGTTTAAAGCAATACATTTATCATTAGGCAAGGACATTGTGGTCTTAGGTCTCACAGCTTGTGAGTTAGATACAGCAGCCATGCCATTGTCACTAGATATGCTGACTGAATCCAAAGAAGAAGAAAAATAAGCATTAGTAATCAAAAATGTTTCTGGCCCTGCCCCAGTAAATTCTTGAACAGAATTAGAGTTTTTAGATGGAACACCTGCAACGCTCGCAGATTTAACAGACTTGTGCTCTTTACCATTGGGCCAGGAAAAAACATTGCCTGCTTTAAAATCTCTCAAATCTCTCTCCAGCTCAGTCATTTTTTGCTGCTGTACTTTGATTTCAAAAGAAGTTACAAAATGTGAAACCTCCTTTATGGCTTTATCTACAGTTCTAGGAAGTAGTTCACACAGTTTCTTTTTAGTCAAGTGAAGTTCAGTCACAAAATTTTCTTGAACTTGAACAGAATTTTGTATCAACTGCATATAGCCATAACTAGTTTCCAGTGTAGCAGTTTAAGTTTTTCATTGTAAATTTTATATAAGGTATATATTTAGTTAATGATGTGGATGGCAGGACTGTTTCAGCCTTTGCTGACACAGTTCTGCATTTAATTTTTCAAAACATCAGTACATTTGCAACAGCAAGATGAAATGGTTTATGTATTATGCATATTATTATTGTTTAGATATCTGCAATATGTGTCTTATTATATCTGAAATCTATTACATAAGTTGTGGTTGGAACATACTAAGAATGTACTTAATTTTGCTAAAGTGTTAGGTCACTTTATATGACTTGGTTTCCACTAATTATTTAATTGGATTGGGAAAAAGGTTGCTAGCAGTGATTGGTTTAACAGTGTTTAAAATGTTTAGGCTTGTGATAGAATTTTATGTCTGATGAAGCATAGGTATACTACGTGAAAGTGCTTACATGTTTTTTACTAAATAAATCATTTGGTTTTATGCCATGCATGTCCTTTGCCTGCTTGGATTTCTTGCAATATATTTTTGGAGCCTGGTCTGGACTTTATCTGATGCAGTGGTTTTGTTTGGATTTCTTGCAATATATTTTTGGAGCCTGGTCTGGACTTTTATCTGGTGCAGCGGTTTTGTTTGGATTTCTTGCATTATATTTTTGGAGCCTGGTCTGGACTTTATCTGGTGCAGTGGTTTTGCTTGGATTTCTTGCATTATATTTTTGGAGCTTGGTCTGGACTTTATCAGGTGCAGTAGTTTTGTTTTTGCCTGTATATACCTTCATATGGTAGAAAATGTGAATGCATAAAATCTTATAGAAAACCATATAAAATATTTTAAAATAATCTGAAAGCTGAAATTTGTAGCTTGATCATGTGAACATTGAAGCTTTTTGCATATTGTTTGTAATTAGATTCACTAAGACTACCTAAAATAACTAATTTCTTAAGTCTGAGCTGAAAATTGAGTGTTATATTGCTAAATTGATACATCCATTTTGATAGAAATTTAAGTGTGGCCTAATGGTTAAGGTGTTTGCCATACAAACACAAGGTGCAGGGTTTGATTCTCACAAGGGGTAACTGTCTAGGCATAAAATGACTTGCAAGAGCAGTGAGCCTAGTACTAATCTATGAACCTATGAAGTAGATTTTTCAATACAATAAAAAATCGAACAGACCACAGCTGAGGAGTATATAGTTGAAACCAACATTGTTTAATACACAAAGTAAGCGCTTTCACGATCTGTAACTGACTGCTTCTTCAGACTTATACATCAAACAGAATAATCATAGCATTTAAATAGTATATCATCAAGTCAACAATTAAAGTAAATTGATCAAGTCTATTAAATCAATTGAGCACTTAAAGACACAGTAAACCGATTCTATCAAAACATTTAAATACTAAAAACTAATAAAACAGCAAAAGTTAAGAGGAACAACTAAGCATACTATCAATATATATCTTTCAAAAAGCTTAGTGTTTAAGTGGTTTGGCTTTAAAAAGGGCTTAAGTGACACTGCACCATTAATCCCTGGTAGTTTTATCTGTCTGCAGCAGCAAAATCCATTTTTGTTCTGCTGCTTCTATCTTGTTCTTGATGTCACCACCTCTCATGTTTTGTTCTATGATTTCTAGCACTAAAAAGTTAAAAACATGTTGAGAGCCTTCAGCTTGAACATGTATTTCCAAGGCACTAGTTTCTTTAGCATTATTTATATCTCTTAAATGCTCTAGAATGCACTCTTTGAAGTTTCTGTTGGTTTTACCAACATAAAATACATAGCATAATTTACAGAATCTAAGATACACTAAATGTGTTTTGCAATCAGCACTGAAGTCAATATCTATAACAAACTTCTGACTTGGATGTATAAATGTAGGCTCTCAGCATGTTTTTAACTTTTTAGTGCTAGAAATCATAGAACAAAACATGAGAGGTGGTGACATCAAGAACAAGATAGAAGCAGCAGAACAAAAATGGATTTTGCTGCTGCAGGCAGATAAACTACCACGGATTAATGGTACAGTGTCACTTAAGCCCTTTCTTAAAAGCCAAACCACTTAAACACTAAGCCTTTTGAAAGGTATATATTGATAGTATGCTTAGTTTTTCCTTATAACTTTTGATGTTTTACTAGTTTTTAGTATTTAAATGTTCTGATAGAATCAGTTTACTGTGTCTTTAAGTGCTCAATTGATTTAATTAGATAATCAATTTACTTTAATTGTTGACTTGATGATATGCTATTTAAATGCTATGATTATTCTGTTTGAATGTATAAGTCTGAAGAAGCGCTCAGTTACAGATCGTGGAAGCGTTTACTTTGTGTATTAAACAACATTGGTTTCAACTATATACTCCTCAGCTGTGGTCTGTTCAATTTTTTATTATATGTGTGAGGCTCTGAGGTGAAGACTGAGCATCTACCCAGTTACAGAACAGTTTCTTTTCTAGATTTTTCAATATGTTTGAACCCTGGAAGGCTAAAAAGGGACTTGAATTAAGCACATTGTGACTTTTGAATACAATACAGACTGTAAATATATATATTTTGACTCCATAGAAATAGCAAGATATTCTCTTTGCCCTCAGTAATGTACATATTTTTATCAAGTAGTTTAGTAAGCTAAAGGATTTTTAAAAGTTTGATATTTGTCATATTAAGTGTGTTTACAGAATTTTGAGATAGAGATGCTTGTACTTTAAAAATTAATTTAGAGGTTTTGTTAGATCTATAAAATATGTGTATATCTTTTAGCATGATAAATATATATGTGCATTGATTTTCCTTTTGTATAATAGTTTAGTATGTTGATAAGATTACCTGCCACCAGTAAGTTTACAGATATCTTTATCTCTATGGGTCCCACTCTGTTCTACTTATTTAGAAATTTAGTTATAGTAGTGTTAAAAAATAATTTAGGAATATTTAATGGATAATTTATAATACTATTACATAAATAGGAATATAGTACGCTATTTGTTGGATTACTTAATATTTGTAATAGAAGAGTAACTTATTTTGTAATGGGGAATAGTTTTAAATATCAAGATATATATCTAAATTAATAGACTCATAATTTTGACTTCTGTATAATATTATGTTAATTATCTGTAAGTCATGGTAGCTTTAGGCTATTTTTATGACGTTTTAGGTATTGGTAGGTAGAGAAATAGTGTAGTAGTTTGTCTGATAGACAAACTAGAAACTTTGGTGTTCATGGTAGGTTGTGTTTTATTAGCAATATATGCAGTTAGAGTTGTAGACTTGTCTTTGCTTTTACTTATGAGTTTTAGTATTTTCATTTGTAGAAAGAAGGACTTAAAAATGTTGAATAGGTTCATAGGTAGGTACTAGGCTATTGGCCCTAGGGCCTATATAAGCCTAGCCAAAAAGGTACCCTGGCTTTTGCCACCCAAGAAAATTATTTTCCTGTGCCCCTGTCGAGCAGAGCCACAGAAGTGATCCCCGTGGTGAATTTCCTATTTCCCATCCAATCATCAAGATTTTTCTTGAAGAGAGCTATTGAGGAGCTCTGTTTGACATAGATAGGTAGTCTGTTCCAGAGTATGGGAAGTCTCTGGGACAGAAATCTATCCCTCCATTATGTTCTGTTTATTGTGGTGACAAGGTTTAGGTCCCTACAGCGTGTAGTTCAGAAGGACTGGGATTTCTTTAAGTGCAGCATGTCCAACAACTCTGGGTTTGACATAGCTTTGTATGTGATATGCGACGGAGTAAAGTTGGAGTTTTTTGAGACGGTCTGCATAGGGTATCTGTTTGAGGCCACTAATCTTCTTTGTGAGGTATTTCTGTGGCCTCTCCAGTTGTTTTAAATGTCTTGTGAGGTACATACCAAAAGGGGCACTGTACTCTATAATGGGTCTAATGAGTGATGAGTAGAGGGGAACAATGACCTCTTTTTTCTGGATGAGAAACCTTTTGTGATGAGGTGTGCCACGTAGAAGGATTTCATGACTACTGTGGCGATGTGATTATCAAAGGAGAGAGTACTGTCCACCGGTGTCCCAAGGTCTCTTATCACACTTTCAGTGTTAAGTATACTACCGTCTATGTCGTAGTTCATGGGTACAGAGTTTTTACTAAAGGGGATGACAATGCACTTTTTGGCATTAAGCTTGAAGCCATGGCTTTGACACCAGGCATCTGTCTCAGTGAGGCCCTTTTGTAGCATGTCCACATCGTTAGGAGTTTCGATTATGGCTCCTAGTTTGCAGTCATCTGCAAACTTCGTTAGCCAAAGACCTTCTGTGTTAGCGTGTACTTCAGAAACGTAGATACCAAACAGGAGAGGACCCAGGACTGAACCCTGTGGTACTCCACTTGTCACTGGTCTGAAGTCGGATTTGGAGTGTGCTACTTTCACAGTGTGGGTTCTGCCAGTGAGCCAGTTGGCAATCCATCTTGTGACATAGGGATTTATACCTAGTTTAGTGAGTTTATCTATAATTCCAGAGTGGGTGATGGTGTTGAAAGCCTTGGCAAGATCTAGATAGGCTGTGTGAACCACCTTACCCTTGTCTAGGGCTTTGGTGACTGCTTCAAAGAAGTCTATCAGGTTTAGGAGATATGAACAACTGGAAAGGCCACAGAAATACCTCACAAAGAGGATTACCAGCCTCAAACAGATGCCCTATGCAGACCGTCTCAAAAAACTCCAGCTTTACTCCGTCACATATCGCCTACTCAGAGGTGATTTCTGCCTAACATACAAAGCTATGTCAAACCCAGAGCTGTTGGACATGCTCCACTTAAAGAAATCCCAATCTCTCCAAGCTACACGCTCTAGGGACCTAAACCTTGTCACCACAATAAACAGAACATGCCGGAGGGTTAGATTCCTGTCCCAGAGACTTCCCATACTCTGAAATAAACTACCTATCTATATCATACAAAGCTCCTCATTAGCACTCTTCAAGAAAAATCTTGATGATTGGATGGGAAATAGGAAATTCACCCCGGGGAACACCTCTGTGGCTCTGCTCGACAGTGGCACAGGAAAATAATTTTCTTGGGTGGCAAAAGCCAGGGTACCTTTTTGGCTGAGTTTGTATAGGCCCCAGGGTGGATAGCCTAGTACCTACCTATGAACCTATATACCAAAAGTACAGTTGTGTACCTACCATAAATGTAGATGTTCAAGTGTATTCACTGTTGCAGTCATTACAATTGGGTTATCCTGCTGGCAGGCTACCCTCAGTCGGCCTGAATTCCAAAGTCTAGGTCCGGTGTCAGTTGCTGTCGCCTCTTCCCTGACACCAGTGCACCAGGGGTATAAAAGATGCAGCCGATGCCATTTTCTTCAGTTTTTCTTGCTCCAGATGTCAGATGCCCCCTAAAGGGTAGGCTAAATTATGCCAATAAGCATGCATGCACTAAAGAAAAAAAATCCTTCATCTACAAGCAAATACACCACTTAGGTTGTATAGAATAGAGAAGTACAGATAAGTCCCAGCAAAAGAAAAGGGGGATGGTGGGAGGTAACCTGGACTGCAACAGTGAATACACTCGAACATCTACATTTATGGTAGGTACACAACTGTACTATGTTCATCGGGTTTCACTGTTGCAGTCATTACAGTTGGGTTGAATCCCAAAGCTAAGGGTGGGAGGCTGGGGCTAAATAGGATTAGGAGAGGCTATGAGGCCCTGCAGAACTGCAGTGGCAAATTCTGCCCTGGATTTAGAGTAGAGAGGTAAGTGATAGTGCTTTGTAAAAGTGTGCACTGAACTCCATGTTGCAGCCTCTAAGATGTCTTTGGTTGGTACTCCTCTGAGAAAGGCTGCTGAAATGGCTACTGCTCTGGTGGAATGGGGCCTAATGCCCTTAGGCACTGATTTGCCATGCTGTGAATAGCAGAAATGAATGCAGTGGCTTATCCACTTTGAAATAGTCTGCTTTGAGATAGCCTTTCCTTGTGATCCTGCAGCATATACCACTAGAAGTTGGTCAGTCTTTCTGAATGCTTTGGTTCTGTGCAAGTAAAAGTGTAGCTGCCTGTGAATGTCCAAAGAATGCAGAAGTATCTCACCCTTATTCTGTGGGTTTGGATAAAAGGTAGGCAAATGAATTGTTTGATTAAGGGCCACACTGGACACTACCTTAGGCATAAATGTCGGGTTTGTCCTCAGAGAAACCGTGTCAGGATGGAAAATGATGAAAGGTTCCACAGCCATGAGTGCCTGTAACTCTGAGACTCGTCTTGCAGAGGTTATTGCTAGGAGCAGAGCTGTTTTCCAGGATAAGAATTTTATATCAGCTGCAGTAGAAGCTGGCTCAAAAGGAGGCAGTGTGAGTTTTTCCAAGACATAGTTGAGGTCCCATTCAGGTATTGGTGCTCTCCTTGGAGGTCTTATGTTTTTGGCCCCTCTGAGGTACTGCCTTAGTAATGGATGAGAAAAAATAGGTGGTTCTGTATTGTAATGAGCTGAAATGGCAGAGGCATGAATCTTTATTGATGAAAAGGATAGGCCTCTGTCCAGCATCTCAGTTAAATATTGCAAAATCTGAGGGATATTTGGAACAATCGTGTCAATTCCTTGTGCCTGGTTCCAAGCACAGAATCTCTTCCATTTGTCTGCATAGGATTTTCTGGTGCTAGGCCTCCTGGCCTCCAAAATAACATCCATCACCGCTTTACAGAGAGGTGTGTTTTGTATGGCTACATTATCCACCATGCTGCCAGATTTAAGGTCCTGAGTTGGCTGTGCAGGATCTGATTGTTTAGTTGGGTCAATAAGTGAGGAATTTGAGGTAATGTCCAGGCTGGGCATTGAGACAAGTTCTTTAGGATTGGGTACCAGTGCTGGCGGGGCCAGTCTGGGGCAATCAATATACTTTTTGGCTTCTCTTTTCTGACCTTTAGGAGTACTTTGGGGAGGAGAGGCAGTGGGGGAAAGGCATATAATGTTAGGTTTTTCCAGCTGAAAGACAGAGCATCCACTTTCCATGCTTGTTTGTGATAAGTCTTTGTGCAGAATCTCTGTAGTTGGCAGTTGTGAGGGGAGGCAAATAGGTCTATGTCTGGGCATCCCCAGTTCCTTGTTATCATGCTGAAGACTTGTGGATTCAATTTCCCCTCGTGGGGATCCATTAGGTTTCTGCTTAGTTCGTCTGCCAGAGTATTTATCTTTCCTGGCAGGAATTGTGCTTGCAGATGTACTTGGTAAGTCAATGCTGTATCTCACAAAGGCATGGCTTGTCTGCAGAGGGGGTAGGAATGTGTGCCTCCTTGCTTGTTTATGTACCACATGACTGTAGTATTGTCCGTCTTTATCAATAGCTGTCCTGGATGAAGTAGGTCCTTGAAGGCTGTCAGGGCATTTTGGACAGCTAGCATCTCTTTTTGATTGATATGTAGATGCATTTGGCTTGTGGTCCATGTGCCCTGAATACATCGTCCTGCCATATGGGTCCCCCAGGCATAATCTGATGCATCTGTTGTTAATGTCTGCCTGGCTGTGGGTAAAGTGAATGGCTGTCCCTTGTTGTGGTGACAGGCCTTTGCCCACCATCGAAACTCCTGTTGCAGGCAGGGAATGAGGGTAATTATTGTTTTCCAGGCTGTGGCAATGTTGAGTCCAAACACTTCTTAGATACCATTGTGGTTTCCTCATGTGCAGTTTTGCATATGGAATTAGCAGAATGCAGGATGCCATGAAGCCCAAAGCCTGCAGAATTTTTCTTGCGGATGACTGGGTCTTTGTTGCCAACATTTTGAAATAACTAGTCAGTTGTCTTTGTTTGTCTGGTGTGAGATAAGCCATCTGGGCAGTTGCATTTAAGCTTGCACCCAGGAATATTATCTCTTGAGAGGGTACTAGTTTTGATTTATTTTCATTTACTGTGTAACCTAGGCATGTTAGCAATATTTTTACAAATGCCAGATGCTGTAGTAGAATATCCTTGTTCTCTGCTTCAATAAGGCAGTCGTCCAAGTAAGGATAAATTTGTATTCCTCTGTCTGCAAAAAGCAATTACTGGTGCCAGGCATTTTGTGAAGACCCTGGGCACAGTAGATAAGCCAAAGGGCAGTGCAGAGAATTGGTAGTGCATTGAGCCAGCTATAAATCTGAGGTATCTTCTGCATGATTGTCTGATTGGGACATGCAGGTATGCCTCTTTTAGGTCTAAAGTCACAAGCCAAGCCTTCTTGCCCAGCATGGGCAGAAGCTGCTGCAGAGTCAACATTTGGAATTTTGGAATATCCAGAAATGTATTTAGAATAGACAGGTCCAGTATTGGTCTCCAGGCTTTGTCCTTTCTGTGCACCAAAAACAGTCTTGAGTAAAATCCTAGTCCCTGCTCTTGTTGTGGAACTCTCTGAATGGCCCTCATGTCCATCAGGGATGAAACTTGTTTTTGTACCTCTGCCCATTGGTTGTGTGGCAGGTCTGGCATACCTTTGCCCTTGGCAGGGTGTGAAAGTGGAACCTGTAGCCTTGTGACACTATATTCAAGACCCATTTGTCCTGGGTGATCAGGAGCCAATTTTGTGAAAAAAGTGCTAGTTTCCCCCCAAAGGAGCTGCCAGAAGATAAGTGCTTGGTGCTGGCAGGGGGACGTCATTGGGACTGTTTCCTGTATGGCTGTGATTTATCCTCTCCGCTTTTGGGGGTAGAAGCACCCCATTGTTTAGACCTGTATGAGCCTTGGGGCTGGGATCTGCCTCTGGGGCGTCTGTATCTGCCTCTTTGTGGCCTGTTTGACACTGGAAAGGACCATTTTTTTTTGTAGGCCAGTTCCTGCTAAATCTGGGTGGCTGTACTTGTAAGAAATCCTTGACTGTTTGCATAGATTTAGCTTTTTCCTCCATTTTCTTCAACACCTCTTCTACTTTAACACCAAACAAGGCATCATGCTGTAATGGAGCATCTAATAATTTTGCTTTAACATGATCAGGCAGATTCTGTTCCTTTAACCAAGCATGCCTCCTAATGACAGAACCCGTAACAGCGGCCCTGCAGGAGGCCTCCAGAGAATCAAAACCACATTGCAAAGTATGCTTTCTCACTTGTTCAGCTGCATGCAATAAATCCTGCATTTCTTTGTTTTCTGCACATTCAGAATTTGTTGGCATTTTCTGTTTAAGCAGTGACATAAGGTATTGCTGATATTTAAGCATATGAAACTGACAATTTAAGGCCCTTATGGCCAAAGTAGCAGAAGTGTAAATCTTTTTCCCCATTTGTCCAGGGCCCTTGAATCCCTATCAGAGGGAATAGTTTTTTTTTGCAGTGGAAGCCTTGACCCCCTTGGGACCCTGAGAGATAGTTTATGGGTCAGCAGCGGAGTTTTTATAAAGAAATTTGTGGGAATCAGGCACCCTGTAGTATCTATCTAGCTTAACAGGAGCAGGTGGTAAAGAGTCAGGAGACAGACCGGACTCTGAAAATACATCATCTACATAGCTTCATAGGTAGGTACTAGGCTATTGGCCCTAGGGCCTATATAAGCCTAGCCAAAGGTACCCTGGCTTTCGCCACCCAAGAAAATTATTTTCCTGTGCCACTGTCGAGCAGAGCCACAGAAGTGATCCCCGGGGTGAATTTCCTATCTCCCATTCAATCATCAAGATTTTTCTTGAAGAGCGCTAATGAGGAACTTTGTTTGATATAGATAGATAGTTTGTTCCAGAATATGGGAAGTCTCTGGGACAGGAATCTATCCCTCCAGCATGTTCTGTTTATTGTGGTGACAAGGTTTAGGTCCCTAGACCATGTAGCTCATAGGGATTGGGATTTCTGTAAGTGGAACATGTTTAAAAGCTCTGGGTTTGACATAGCTGTGTGTGTTAGGCAGAGATCGCCTCTGAGTAGGCAATATGCAATGGAGTAAAGCTGCAGTTTTTTGAGACGGTCTGCATAGGGCATCTATTTGAGGCCGGTAATCCTCTTTGCGAGGTATTTCTGTGGCCTTTACAGTTGTTGTAGATGTCTTGTGAGGTACATACCAAAAGGGGCATTGTACTCTATAATGGGTCTAATGAGTGACGAGTAGAGGGGAACAATGACCTGTTTTTTCCTGGATGAAAAACCTTTTGTGATGAGGTGTGCCACATAGAAGGATTTCCTGACTACTGTGGAGATGTGATTATCAAAAGAGAGACTACTGTCCACCTGTGTCCCAAGGTCTCATCACACTTTCAGTGTTAAGTAGACTACCGCCTATGTGGTAGTTCATGGGTACTGAGTTTTTACCAAAAGGGATGACAATGCACTTTTTGGCATTGAGCTTAAGGCCATGGCTTTGACACCAGGCATCTGTCTCAGCGAGGCCCCTTTGTGGATGTCCACATCTTTTGAGTTTTGATTATGGCTCCTTTTTGTTTCATCTCATTAACTTTCATTAATAAAGACCTTCTTTGGCCCTGTGTTCAGAGAAGTAGATACCAAACAGGAGAGGACCCAGGACTGAACCCTGTGGTACTCCACTTGTCACTGGTCTGAAGTTGGATTTGGAGTCTGCTACTTTCACAGTGTGGGTTCTGTCAGTGAGCCAGTTGGCCACCCATCTTGTGACATGGAGATTTATACCTAGTTTAGTGAGTTTATCTATAATTCCAGAGTGGGGGATGGTGTCGAAAGCCTTGGCAAGATCTAGATAGGCTGTGTGAACCACCTTACCCTCATCTATGGCTTTGGTGACTGCTTCAAAGAAGTCTATCAGGTTTAGGAGACATGAGCTGCGTTTTACAAACCCGAAATGGGTGGTGTCCTGAGTTTGGAGATTACCAATGTCATAGTTTATAAGTTCCATGATGATACGTTCCATAGCCTTGCAGACCAGGCTCGTTAGGCTAATGGGGCGGTAGTTTCCGGGGTCTGTGGTGGCTTCCCCTTTGTGGAATGGGATAACTGTCGCTGTATGCCATTCAGTGGGCACATAGCTTGTGGTGAGGCTATGATTGAACATGGTACTTAGGTGGGATGCCAGTTCATTTTTGTAGTTCATGTAGAACACAGCCTGGGATGTCGTCAGGTCCCATGGATGATGTGTTCTTGGCTTTGGATAGTGTGTTTCTTACCTATGCAGCCATGATTACAGGAACTTTGCATCATTTTTGTAGTTCATGTAGAACACAGCCTGGGATGTCGTCAGGTCCCATGGATGATGTGTTCTTGGCTTTGGATAGTGTGTTTCTTACCTATGCAGCCATGATTACAGGAACTTTGCATTCTTCTGGTATAGAGATGGGCCCTTTAGGGGATGACAGGGGGGTAAAGTTAGCACTGAACCTATCTGCCAGGATGTTGGCAATATCAGTTCGTTCTGTATATTTAGTGCCATTGTGCTGTTAACTCAGAGCAGATCTGAGTGTTGCCATTGAGATTCTTGACATAGCTGTAGAATGCTTTGTGGTTGTCTTTAGAGTCAGTGGCGATTTTGTTTTCATAACTAGCTTTGGAGGATTTTATGAGGGATCTCAGCTTCTTACTGAGGCTGACCAGGGAGTTTCTCCAATCATGGGATTTTACTCTTTTTTGCAACAGTTTCTTTCTTCTGTTGTAGAGTTTGTTTATGGCAGGGGACCCCCAGATTGGCTTCCTTTTTTTGGAGGATAGCATCTTGGTTCTGTTAGGGATTGCATGATCCATGCACTCATGTAAGTGCTTATAAAGTGCATTTGTGTAGGATTCAGCAGTCATACCTCTACTGTCCGTCTAAAACAGGAGGAATAGCAAGGGGCCTGTGCTGAGGTAATAAGAGGAAATCTCTGAGCCTTTTCTTAGATTCTGAGTAATCTTGGCTTTCCCAGTGGAAGTGCTCCCTCATAGTATGCAGGGTCTCCCCCAAAAGAATAATCCTCAGGAGAAGAGGCTGAAGGGATAGATTCTTCAGCATCAGAATCCTCATAGGGAGGAAGAGAGTATTCCTGTTCAGAAGAGGAATCAGAAGAAATGGAAACCTGATCTGAAGATGCATATTCTGTCTCTTGCCTAAGCCTCTTATCAGAAGGGGGATGGGAACCCCTGATCAAAGTAATTAGGTCTTCGGCCATTTTAAGCATCTGTTTTTTAGGCATGGAGGCCTGTCCAGGGGAATGTTTTATTTGTTTCTTTGTCTTTAGAGGTGCTTTAGTCTTTGCCTTTGCAGCTGAAGTCATTTTCACATATAACTGTGTGGGTCTGAAAACACCCACAGAAGCCGATGCCTGCTCAGCGGCTCCGGACCCATCTGAAGGAATACTTTCCGAGGGTCCAATACCTTGAGTTTCCAGTGGCCTAGTTGGCTCCACGTGGGAGTTGGAAGCAGCCTGTGGCTCTGAGTTAGTGGGAGTCAGGGGCTGCGAAAGCACCTCACTAAGAACCGGCGACTGGCCTAGCCGAAGCCTCATCATCGGTTTTGGACCTCGGATGCCTGTCCTTTTCTTTGTGCTTTTTTATAAACTCCGGTAGTCTGCTGTTCCGATGGCATTATATAATTAAATCTTCTTCCAAAGTAATGAAATGCAAAATCGAACCGACGCTTAATAGTGCGTTGGCTAAATCTAGCACAAAACCGACAACTAGCAATGTTGTGGTCAGGGCCTAGGCAAGGAATACAGTAAGAATGAAAATCCTTATGAGGTATTTGCTTCCCACAAGAAATACAATTATTAACTTTTTCTGACATCGGTCTCGAGCAAGAAAAAAGTTTCCCCAATGGGGTACTTAGCTTTAATGAAGACTTCGGATCTGATATTCGATTTTGAAAATCTCAGGAGTCGGCCGACCAGCACTTGTGAACTGCTTTTGCTTCGGGCACCGCGTGGCAAGAAAGACTGGAGAAAATGGCATGGGCTGCATCTTTTATACCCTTGGTGCACTGATGTCAGGGAAGAGGTGACAGCAACCGACGCCGGACCAGGACTTCGGAATTCAGGCCGACTGCGAGTAGCCTGCCAGCAGGATAACCCAATTGTAATGACTGCAACAGTGAAACATGATGAACATCAGGAGAGGACCCTGGATTGAATCCTGTGGTTCTCTACTTGTCACTGGTCTGAAGTCGGATTTGGAGTCTGCTACTTTCACAGTGTGGGTTCTGTCCATGAGCCATTTGGCAACCCATCTTGTGACATAGGGATTTATACCTAGTTTAGTGAGTTTATCTATAATTCCAGAGTGGGGGGTGGTATCAAAAGTCTTGGCGAGATCTAGATAGGCTGTGTGAACCACCTTACCCTCATCTATGGCTTTGGTGACTGCTTCAAAGAAGTCTGTCAGGTTTAGGAGACATGATCTGCCTTTTACAAACCTGAACTGGGTGGGGTCCAGAGTTTGGAGATTACCGATGTCTTTGTTTATGAGTTCCATGATGATACATACATTCCATGGCCTTGCAGACCAGGCTCATCAGGCTAATGGGGTCAGTAGATCCCAGGGTCTGTTGCGGCTCCACCTTTGTGGAGTGGGATAACCATCACGGTGCGCCATTCAGTAGGCACATATCCTGAGGTGAGGCTATGACTGAACATGGTACTTAGGTGGAGTGCCAGTTCATTCTGTTGTTTGTGTAGAATGCAGCCTGGGATATTGTCAGGTCCCATGGATGCTGTGTTCTTGGCTTTGGAGAGTGTTTTTTTTTTTTTTACCTGTGCAGCAGTGATTACAGGAACTTTGCATTCTTCCAGTATAGAGATGGGCCCTCTAGGGGGTGAAAGGGGGGTAAAGTTAGCACTGACCCTATCTGCCAGGATGTCGGCAATATCAGTTGGTTCTGTAGATTTAGTGCCATTATGCTGCAACTCAGAGTAGATCTGAGTGTTGCCATTGAGATTCTTGACATAGATATAAAATGCTTTGTGGTTGTCTTTAGAGTCAGTGGCAATTTTGTTTTCATAATTAAGTTTGGAGGATTTTATGAGGGATCTCAGCTTCTTACTGAGGTTGACCAGGGAGCTCCTCCAGTCATGGGATTTTACTCTTTTTTTGCAACAGTTTCTTTCTTCTGTTGTAGAGTTTATGGCAGAGGACCACCAGATTGGCTTCCTTTTTTTGGAGGAAAGCATTTTGGTTCTGTTAGGGATAGCATGATCCATGCACTCGTGTAAGTGCTTATAAAGTGCATTTGTGTAGGATTCAGCAGTCATACCTCTACTGTCCCTCTTCATGGGTGTCATGAAGTTTGCCACTTCTGTCTTAAGAAGTGTGAAGTTGGCTTTGAATAAGTTTTTATGGTGGTTTCCCTAATGGGGGATGCGGGTGGGATGTGGATGTCTAGGGTGATTAGCTTGTGGTCGGATCTGACCAACGAGGAATTGACCTCTGGTGTGGAACATTGGTCGCCCATGTTGGTAATGACCAGGTCTAGGATATTGCTGCCCCTGGTGGGGGTGTGAATAAGTTGATCCAAGGCGTTGGAATTTATGAATGCCAGAAAACGTTGAGCAAAAGAGTTGGTACATGAGTAGTTTTCCCAGTTAATGGTGGGGTAGTTGAAATCACCCATTATTAGGGTGTTGGATTGTACCCTAATATTTTCCAGTGTATCACGAAATGAGGACTGGGAATCCTGGGGCATGGTGAGGGACTGTAGCAAGCAACAGTTTGGATTGTGGTCTTGCCCAGCGTTAGTTGCACTTGGATAATCTTGGATGCATTATGCTGTGCAACTAGCCTGGAGGTGTGGATATCCTTAATGAATATGGACTCACCTCCGCCTTTAGTGCTTCGGTCTGGATTAGGTGGCCGAAAGGTGTGCTATGAATTATAGCCTGGTAATGTAGGGGTGCTCACTGGAGCTTTGAACCAGGTCTCTGTCACTGCACAGATGTCAATGTTCTCCATTTTAAGGAGTGCCCTGAGTGAGTGCATTTTGAGGTTTAGACATCTAGCATTGAGTAGCATTATCCTCGGATTTTGCTTGCTTGTACCTGTTACTGTGGTGAATTTGTCATTTGAACCTTGCCTAAAAAAGACACTATAGAGGTGGCAAGAGCCTTAGCTAGTATCCGGAATCTCAAGGGTGACAGGTGCAGGCTATCTCTGGCAAAGCATTTTGGTCTGTCGATCATGTCATCCCAGGCAGACAAATACTGGATCCCCTTAGAATGACAACAGAAGCTTAGCCAGTTGTTGAAGTCAATCATTTTGTCATTGTACTGTGGTATCATTCTGGGTGATGGAAGGATGCTACTGAGGGCTAGGGTCATACTTGCCTGGGCTACAAGATTGGAGAGCTCCTCCATGTTTCTTTTAATGTAGTCCAGGGAGGTACATCTCAAGTCCTTCATACCAACATGGACAATGACAGAGTCATATTTGTGCTTGTTGTGGAGTGACCTGAGTGTGTGCATTATGTGGTGGATCCTGGCACCCGACAGGCAGCTGACAGTGACTTTCTCCTTGTTTAGCCTGGTGAGTGGAACATCAGTGTGCCTGACTATAGAGTCACCTATGACTAGAGTGTTGGGTATGTTGTTATGCCTTATAGACTGTGGTTGAGTGGCACACTGAGATTGTGGGCTATGTGTCATTTGGGTTGTGTTGGGGGGTGGAGTTTGCTTGCATTTCTGCTTTGGAGGTCCCTGTTTCTTGGGCAGGATTTTATTGAGAGCCTCCGCAAATGTAGGTGTGTGTTTTGCATTTCTATGTGTGTGTTTTGATGGTGTAGATTTTGAGGAAAGTACAGTTGTGTACACTTACCATAAATGTAGATGTTCAAGTGTATTCACTTTTGCAGTCATTACATTTGGGTAATCTGCTGGCAGGTTGCCCTCAGTCGGCCTGAATTCCAAAGTCTTGGGTCCTGCGTCGGTTGCTGTCTCCTCTTCCATGACGTCAGGTCATCAGGGGTATAAAACATGCAGCCGACACCATTTTCTTTAGTTTTTCTTGCCCCCGATGTCAGGTACCCCCAAAAAGGTAGCAAAAAAAAAAAAAAATATATATATATATATATATATATATATATATATATATATATGCATCAATATAAACTTTACCTTCATCTACAAGCAAATACACCACATAGGTTGTAGAAGATAGAGAAGGAAAGATAAACTCCTGAATGACAGGGGGATGGCAGGAGGGTAACCTGGACTACAACAGTGAATACACTCGAACATCTACATTTATGGTAAGTGTACACAACTGTACTATGTTCTTCGTGTTTCACTGTTGCAGTCATTACATTTGGGTAGAATCCCAAAGCTATGGTTGGTAGGATGGAGCTAAACAGCATTAGGTGCGGCTAAAAGGCCCTGCAGAACTGCAGTGGCAAAGCCTCCCCTGGACTTAGAGTAGAGAGGCAAATGATAATGCCTTGTAAAGTTGTGAACAGAACTCCAAGTAGCAGCCTCTATAATGTCTTTGGTTGGTACTCCTCTGAGAAAGGCTGCTGAAGCAGCTGCAGTAAGTAGCAGAAACAGATGCAGTGGCTTATCCACTTTGAAATTGTCTGCTTTGGAATAGCCTTTCCTTCTGATCCTGCAGCATATGACACTAGTAATTGCTCAGTTTTTCTTAGAGCTTTAGTCCTGCTCAAGTAGAATCTTAGCTGTCTGTGTACGTCCAAGGAATGCAGAATTCCCTCCCCCTTATTCTGCGGATTTGGATAAAAGGTTGGCAGATGAATTGTTTGGTTAAGAGCCACACTGGAAACCACATTAGGCATAAATGTAGGATTTGTCCTCAGAGACACCCTGTCTGGGTAAAATATGATAAAACAGGCCATGAGGGCCTGTAGCTCTAAAACTCTTCTTGCTGAAGTAATTGCTAGTAGCAGAGGTGTTTTCCATGATAAGAACTTTATATTAGCGGTAGCAGCTGGTTCAAATGGAGGCAGGGTGAGCTTTTCCAACACATAATTGAGGTCCCATGCAGGTAATGATGATCTTGTAGGAGGCCTTACATTTTTGGCTCCTCTAAGATACTGCTTTAGTAATGGATGAGAGAAGATTGGTGGCTCTGTATTGTAATGAGCCGAAATGGCAGAGGCATGGATTTTAATTGACGAGAAAGATAGGTCTTTGTCAAGCATCTCAGTTAAGTATTGTAATATCTGAGGAATATTTGGTTCTGCTGTATCAGTTCCTTGTGCTTGATTCCAAGCACAGAATCTCTTCCATTTGTCAGCATAAGATTTTCTTGTACTAGGTCTTCTGGCTTCCAAAATGACATCCATCACAGCTTTAGTGAGAGGTGTTGTTTGTATAACTACTTGATCAGCCATGCTGCCAGGTTCAGTGTCTGTAGCTGACTGAGCAGGATCTGATTGTTTTGCTGGGACAGTAGTTGAGGTCTTTGAGGTAAGGTCCAAGCTGGGTATTGAGACAAGTTCCTTAGGACTGGGTACCAGTATTGGTGTGGCCAGTCCGGGGCAATTAATATCATCTTTAGTTTCTCTTGTCTGACTTTTAGGAGGACCTTGGGGAGAAGAGGCAGAGGAGGAAAGGTGTAAACTGATAGGTTTTTCCAACTGAAGGATAGAGCGTCCACTTTCCATGCTTGTCTATGATAAGTCCTTGTGCACAATCTTCTTAATTGATAATTTTGAGGAGAGGCAAATAGATCTATGTCTGGGCTCCCCCATTTCTCTGTTATCATGCTGAAGACTTGTGGATTTAGTTTCCACTTGTGAGGATCCGTAAGGTTTCTGCTTAAATCGTCTGCCAGAGTATTTTGCTTTCTTGGCAGGAATTGAGCTTGAAGATGTATTTGGTAGGTCAAAGCTATGTCCCACAGTGCCATGGCTAAAGGGGGTATGAGTGTGTGCCCCCTTGCTTATTTATATACCACATGACTGTGATGTTGTCCATCTTTATCATTAGTTGTCCTGGATGAAGTAAGTCCTTGAAGGCTGTTAGGGCATTTTGAACAGCTAGCATCTCTTTCTGGTTGATATGTAGATGCATTTGTTTTGGGGTCCATATGCCCCGAATGCATCTTCCTGCCATGTGGGCCCCCCAGGCATAATCTGATGTGTCTGTTGTCATGGTTTGGCTGGCAGGGGGTAGAGTGAAGGCCCGTCCCATGTTTTGTTGACATGCCTTTGCCCACCATAGAAACTCCTGTTGTTGGCAGGGAATGAGAGGAATCATTGCTTCCAGACTGTGAAAATGTTGACTCCATAAACTTTTTATGTACAATTGAAGTGTCCTCATATGCAGTCTTGCATATGGAATCAGTAGGATGCAGGATGCCATGAAGCCCAGAGCCTGCAGAATTTGTCTTGCAGTTTTTGTTGCCATAAGTTTGAAGTAAGTAGTCAGTTGCCTTTGCTTGTCTGGCATGAGGTAAGCCATCTGGGCCATTGTACTCAAGCTTGCACCCAGGAATGTTATCTTTTGAGACGATACCAGTTGTGAGTTCTTTTCATTTATTGTGTACCCTAGGCATGTTAGAAGCCTTTTCACAAATGCCAGGTGTCGAAGAAGAGTGTTTTTGTTTTCTGCTTGAATGAGACAGTCATCTAAGTAAGGTAATATTTGTATATTTCTTTGTCTGCAAAATGCAATTACTGGTGCCAGGCACTTTGTAAAGACCCTTGGCGCAGTAGATAAGCCAAAGGGCAGTGCAGAGAATTGGTAATGCATTAAGCCAGCCTTGAATCTGCAGAATCTTCTGCATGAATGTCTTATTGGGACATGCAGGTATGCCTCTTTTAGGTCTAATGTCAACAGCCAAGCATTCTTGCTCAGCATGGGCAGAAGCTGCTGCAAAGTCAGCATTTTGAATTTTGGAATGTCCAGGCATGTGTTCAAAATCGATAAATCCAGTATTGGCCACCAGGCCTTGTCCTTTCTGGGTACCAAGAACAGTTTTGAGTAAAAACTCTGTCCTTTTTCCTGTTCTGGTACTGGCTGAATGGCCCCTATATCCATGAGGGATGTAACCTGTTTCTGTGCCTCTGCCCATTGATTTTTTGGCAGATCTGGCCAACCATTTGCCATTGGCAGAGTGTGGAAATGGAATCTGTATCCCTGTAATACTATGTTTAGTACCCACTTGTCCTGGGTTATCAACTGCCAATTTTGAGCAAAAAGTGCTAATTTTCCCCCTAAGGGTGCTGCCAAAAGATAAGTGCTTGGTGTAGGCAGAGGGAAGTCATTGGGACTGTTTTCTGTAAGTTTGCACTTTATCGCCTTCAGATTTGGAGGTAGAAGCGCCCCATTGCTTTGACCTGTATGAATCTTGCGCCTGGTATCTGGAACCCTTTAGGCATCTGGATTTGCCCCTTTGAGCTCTGTCTGACACAGTAAAGGACCAATTTTTTGTAGGCCAGTGTCTACTGAACCTTGGTGGCTGCACTTGTAAGAAGTCTTACAGTTTGAATAGACTTAGCTTTGTCTTCCATTTTCTTTAAAACCTCTTCTGCCTTAATACCAAACAGAGTATCATACTGTAAAGGTGCATCTAGCAATTTAGCTTTAACATGATCAGGCAAATTTTGTTCTTTTAGCCAGGCATGCCTCCTAATCACAGATCCAGTAATTGCGGCCCTGCAGGAGGCCTCTAAGGAATCAAAACCACACTGCAAAGTATGCTTTCCAACCTGTTCAGCTGCATGCAATAATTCCTGCAATTCTTTATTTTCTGCACATTCAGAAATCAACATCATTTTCTGTTTCAGCAATCCCATAACATGTTGTTGATACTTAATCATATGAAATTGACAGTTTAAGGCCCTGATTGCCAAGGTTGCAGATGTATAAACCTTTTTTTCCCATCTGTCCAGTGCCCTTGAATCTCTGTCAGAGGGGGTAGGATTTTTTGCTGTTGAGGCCTTAACTCCCTTTGGACCCTGTGAAATAGTTTCAGGATCAGCAGCAGGGTTTCTAAATAATAATTTGTGTGAATCAGGGACCCTGTAATATCTGTCAGGCTTACTGGGAGCCAGAGATAAGGTGTCAGGGGTCAAGCTTGACTCCGAAAACACATCATCCACAATGTCTAAAACAGGGGGAATGGCTAAAGGCCTGGGCTGAGGGGGGAGAAGAAGGAAATCCCTGAGCCTCTTTTTTGATTCTGAGAAATCTTGACTGTCCCAGTGAAAATGCTCCCTCAAAGTATGCAAGGTTTAGGAGATGCAGATGGTATAGACTCCTCTGCACCAGAATCCTCATAGGGAGGTATAGATAATTCTTGATCAGAAGAGGAATCAGAAGAAATAGAAACCTGATCTGAAGATTCATAATCAGTGTCTTGCCTAGGCCTCTTATCTGGAGGGGGATGGGTACCCCTGATCAAGGTAATAAGGTCTTCAGCCATTTTGATCACCTGTTTTTTATGCATAGAGGCCTGTGAACACGTTTTTTTAGATTTAGCAGTTGCTTTTGTCTTTGGTTTTGCAGCTGTCGGTTTGATATAAAAATGTTGAGGTCTGAATACACCCTCAGAAGCCAGTGCCTGCTCAGCAGCTCCCGACCCATCAGAGGGAGATACATCCGTCGGTCCAATACCTTGAGTATCTTGCAGCATGCTGGACTCCACATGGGTGTCGGTAGAGGCCTGTGACTTGAAGGTAGTGGGTATCAGGGGCTGCAAAAGTGCCTCACTGAGTACCAGTGACTGGCTTAGAAGAAGCTTCGTCATCGGTTTTGGATCTCGACTGCCTTTCTCTGTCCTTTTCTTTGCATTTTTTGTGTACTCTGGTAGTCAGATTGCTATCAGACGACATTTCTGGGTAATTAAATCTGTTTCCAAAATACGTAGAGGCAAAGATATACCGACGCTTAATAGTGCGTTGGTTAAATCTAGCACAAAACTGACAGCCAGGCACGTTGTGATCAGGGCCTAGGCAAGGAATACAGTATAAATGGAAATCTTTATGAGGTATTTGCTTCTCACAAGTAATACCATTATTAACTTTTTTTGACATTGGTATGGAGCAAGAAAAAAGTTTCCCCAATGGGGTACTTAGCTTTAGTGATGACTTTGGTTCTGAAACTCAAACTCGAATATTTCAGTAGTCGGCCGACCGGCACTTGCGAAATGCTTCTGCTTCGGGCACCATGCAGCAAGAAAGACTAAAGAAAATGGCGTTGGCTGCATGTTTTATAACCCTGACGACCTGACGTCATGAAAGAGGAGACGGCAACCGACGCAGGACCCAAGACTTTGGAATTCAGGCCGATTGAGGGCAACCTGCCAGCAGATTACCCAAATGTAATGACTGCAACAGTGAAACATAAAGAACATCTATGTGTTGAGTGTGGTGTGGTGCAAATGTTTACCTTCTCCTCTTGACTGTCTATTCCAGTCTTGGGTCTAGAGAGCTTTGCTTCCAGTTTGGCTATATTCGTGCATCTCTCACAGGTTGTAGTGTTGGGTGGTAGGAGGAGAGGTTGTCTGTGTACATGAGGCAATTGCTGCATTGCCCCAAGATGCCCAGATTCATCAGGTAGACAGGAGGAAACACCGGGAGCTGACCCTTAGACATGCCTGGATAGGTGCTTATTTATTAAGTACTAAAAACTGTTTTCCTCTAGACAAGTGAAAAAAGTTGAGTGCTGTTGTAATTTGTAGCTTATTTAGTGCTTACAACAAGTTCTGAACAAGTGCTGAACACAAAGAAGCAGATGAGTGCTGAAACTAAAAAAACTGGCTAGTTTTAAGAAACAAAATTAAGCTAAAAGACTTCTCTCCAACACAGAAAGGTTTGGGGGCTCAAAAGCTTACAAATAGTCCTGGATGCAGCAAATATGTATGTGGACTAGAGTACTTACAGGAAAGGTAGGAAACAAACTTAGACATTTTTCTTCCCCAAATGCTCTCTTTGTATACAGTAGGAGTGCCTGAAATCAGAATATGACCTCACTGCACTCAGTTGACTGAGCAAATGAGATGGGCCTAGGAGTATCCAAATACAAATTTACAAGAGGGGTGTGCAATTTCAAAGTCATCAAGATTAACACCAAAACAAGAACAGGGACGGAGTGGGTGGGAACTAACTCTAGAGACAGACAGCCACAATTTTCAGTTCAATTAATATTCAGTAAGAAACAAAAACATAGAATGCAGTACTATATGAAAAAAGTGCAGATAAAATGTATTTAAATTCATTTATACATCCAGATGATTGCAGACAGATCTTAGCCGGCCAAAGCTCAAGTATTTAGCAGAACAAAAACAAAGTGTACCACTTATATAAGGCAGGACAGCCCCTCAGCTGACCCACAGACTATCAAAGTGAAACTACCCCCCACTGCTATCAGTGGCTACTCTTCTAACAAGATCTCTGTAGAAACACAAGCTCTCTGTACAGACAGAGAGCCACAATTTTCAGTTCAATTAATATTCAGTAAGAAGTATGAAAAAAGTGCAGATAAAAGTGTACTTAAATTCACTTATACATCCAGTTGATTGCAGGCAGATCTTAGACAGCCAAAGCTCAAGTATTTAGCAGACTATTAATATGGTGGATAAATGAATCATATTGTTTTTTAAAAGAAATACTTTTAAATACACAGTATGGATAGTTTTATTCTATTATCTGTTAATGTAACTGGAGTAATTATTTCCTTTTGTTGCCATTTTTTAATGAACTATCTAAAATTAAATAGAGGAGACATTATATTCTTGCAAGAGACTCATTTGTGCAGTGTTTAAATAACTTAGATTTACAAAATGTTATCTGCCTCTTAACAAAAACAGGAGAGGAACTGCTATACTTGGAAGAACATCCACTGTAATGCCTAAGGTCATGGAATCCATTAATCATCCCATAGGAAAGTAAACACTTGTAATAAATGAAATATAATGACAAGTACCTTCTATTGTATCTACCATAGCTATGTTTATAATTTGTTTTGGATTTCTCAAGCTTGTAAACTGTTATATATTCCCCTTGTTTGACTTTTGCATCTTTGCTTGTTTTCACTTCGCTTATTTTCATAAAATTGGAGCTTTTCTCCTTCTGTCTCCACTGAAAATGGGCTTTAGCTCATTGGGCCAATCCATTTAACAAATGTCAAATAAATAAACTCTATACACTAGCTAATTTTTACTGGCTTCCTGGAACAGGTGAAAGATTACTTAAAGTTATTATGAAGTCAGTGGAAGGGTGGTTTAATTTTAGCAGAGGATTTTAACTGCATGTCTCATAGAAAAGATACAAGTGAATAGAAGAAAGCTAAAATACTGGCATAAACTAAAGCACCAAATAGATTAGTAATAATAATTTAGTTGATTTAATAGTAAAAACAGAAGATTGGTCATCATTGTTTTTCACTCATTATTTGTATGTGTATGGGGCGCAAATTTATTTATTTATTATTTATTTATTTGCAGTTGGTTTACCAGGATAGTCCATTGGGCCAAAAGAACCCGTTTTCAATGGAGTCCTGGGGAGAAAAGCTCCAATATAGACAAAAATTAGGTACATACATTAACTACAAGATAATTATACAGAGTAGAGATAAAAATTAATACATTTAGGCTTGAATTTGAGAAAACATTCAAAGATGGGGAGAAAAACTGTGATATAGACAGAATTAAGTAGATGCTATAACTACAAGACAATTATACACAGTAGAGGTAAAACATTAATACATTTAGGCATAAATTTGAGAAACATTCAGAAGTAAGAACAGTATTGAGATGTGCAATCAGGGGAGTTATTGAAGAAGAAGCTCAGAGGGTCTTTGTTAAATAACTATAGTGTGGAAACATAAGTTTTAGTAGGATGAGTGTGAGGGGAGATGGAATGTTACAGATCTATGAGGGGAGGGAGCAAGAACAATCCCATTGGGATATTAGATATGTATGAAGTGATTTTTTGAACATGTATTTGTTAGTAATAGTACGAATGGATGGAGGAAGTGAGTTCCATAGTCGGGCAAGGTTAAAAGATAGTAAGTGTTTGCCTGGGGGATGACATGGTTTGTGTACTATTAATAGATTTTGGTTGTTAGACCTTAAGACTCTGTTTGGTAGGTGCATTCTGAAGGCAGAAGACAGGGAGGGACAAAGAGAAGGACTGGAAATGAGCTTATGAGCGAAAGTCAACTGAATATATGTAAGCTGGTTTGGTAATTCAAGCCAGTTTAATTTTGAAGGAAGAACAATGGTGGGTTGAGGACCTGTGGCTGTTAGCAATTTGGCTATTTTGTTATAGCAGGAAGAAAGTTGTTTTTAAGGAGGCCTGAAGATTAGTCAGTAATGGAGCACCATAGAGAAGGGAGGAATGAGAAAAGAGGAAGCGAGGATTTTGGAGGAATTTGTAAGGTATTGGTTCTGACGGTAGAGCATGCCTAGTTTTTGATGGGTTTTTTTTATATTTAGTAGTAGATGGGAATTGTAACTAAGTCTATTGTCAATTAGTACTCCTAATAGCTTAGTTTCAGAGACTAGATCTAGGCGTGTGTTATTTAGGCTGGTAATTGTGAAGGAGTTGGTATTGAAGGAGGTAGCTTTGGAAGGGTGAAACCATAAGTTTTGTTTTGGAGGCATTGAGTGCTAGGTGGTTTATTTTCATCCAGTGTTCAGTTATTGAAAAGGCTTGCTGAGTAAGTTTTTGGAGCAGTGAGGGGGAGATGGCAGAGCAGATAATTGTAGAGTCATCTGCATATTGAATGATGTTTGCAAAAGGGATAGATTGATGAAAGTCATTGACAAATATATTGAAGAGGAGGGGGCCCAGAATAGATCCTTGGGGAACACCAGTGGGGTGCTAATGAATGAGGAAGTAGCCTTCTTCCATCTGACTGCTTGGTGTCTATTTGACAGATAGCTAGAAAACCAATTTATGGAAGAGGGAGAGAGGTTGAGTTTTGATAGTTTAGATAAAAGCAGGTTGTGTGAGATGGTGTCAAAGGCCTTGGATAGGTCAAGAAGTAGGGTAGAGACAATGTGTCCAGTATCACGTGCTTTATTGACAGTCTCAAGAAAGGATAAGAGGGCAGTCATGGTACTATGGTTTGGCCTGAATCCATGTTGAGTAGGGGTTAGCAGGTTGTTATCTAAGAGATTTGGCAAGAGCTGGAGGTGAACACACTTTTCCAGAAGTTTTGAAATGGGGGATAGAATAGCAATAGGACGAAAATTATTGATGTTGCAGTTGTTGCCTCCTTTATGAAGGGGGATAATGAATGCTTGCTTCCACAATGTAGGCACGGTGCATTCTTGGATGGAACGGTTTATTAGAATGCTAATGGGATAGGCAATGGCATCTGCAGCTATGTGTAGGAAATAAGAGGGAATGTTATCAGGGGCATTAGTACATGGCTTTAATTTCTGGAGGAGTTTCTTAATAGTGGTAGTAGATACAGGTTTTAAAGTGGAAAAAAAAGGAAGTGGAGATGGCGAGTTTGAGAAGGGTTCAGTTGATGGGGAAGTAATAGTAGTGGAAGAGGTGGAAGATGGGTTATGTGAAGTGGAGATGGGGGTAGGGTTGATTGTGATAGGAGGAGGGGGTGTGTTGGATGGTGGGGGGGAGGATGAGAAGGAAGAGGTGAGTTTACTAATAGAGTCGATGAAAAAGGAGTTAAACTGAATAGCTAAGTCTAGGTCTTGGATGTTTGGGTCTGGGGTAGGGGTGGGTGGTTTGCTGGGGTTGAGGAGGGTGGAAATTCCCTTCCAGAATCTTTGGGGGTTGGTTTTATTGTTGTTCTGGAGTGTGAGGAAGTATGTTTGTCTATCAGAGATTATTAGCTTTTTTACTTTATTACGAAGGGTTTTATATGCAATATGTTTGTCTGGTGTCTTGTTTCTCAGATAGAGTCCCCAGGCTTTGTCTCTAAGCCTCATGGTAGAGAGTAGTTTTGGTTAGCCAGGGGGCTGAGTTAGTTTTTATTCTTTTTGTTCTTAGAGGGGCTTGGGAATCAAGTATTCCTAGAAATGTGGAGTTAAAAAGGGTAACAGCTTCTTCTAGGGGCAGTGTTTTTAAGTTGTTCCAATTGATAGTTTTCAGGGAATTAATGAAAATTGAAGGGTTAAAGTATTTGTCATTGCGGGTAGTGATGTAGTTGTGGGTGCGATTAGAGATGCAGGGGAGTCGGTGGGTGAAAGTGGGCAGGTGATCACCAAGAGGGTCGGGAAGAGTACCGCTGCTTGTAAAATAGTGGGGGTGTGACACTAGAACCCAGTCAAGGATGGTGCCACTGGAGGGGTCTTTAGAAGGGTGAGTTATGGTGTTGATTAGCTGGGAGAAGTTGTATAGATTGATGTTAAGAGGGTTGGTTGGAGACTGGATGGAAGCCCAGTTAATATTGACATCTCCAAGAATTATGGTTTCATTGTTAATATTATCAGAGAGCCAGGAGAGGATGTTTTCAAGTGTAGAAATGTTGTCCCCTTGGAGGAATGTAGAGGGATGCTAGGCAAATGTTTTTGTGTTTATTAATTTGGAGGAGAGAGAGGAGTAATTCAGCATTGTTAAATGTTGGGGTAGGTTTGTTATATGGGGTAACTAGCAAGGAGGAGGAATAAAGGAGGGCAACTCCACCTCCTTTCTTTTGGGTCCTGTCTTTTCTAATGATTGAGTAGCTGGGTGGAGTTATTTCAGAATCTCTTATGGAGGGCTTTAACCAAGTTTCTGAAATAGATAGTATATCAGGTTTGTTATGTGTGAGCCATGCGTGGAGGGTGGGGACTTTATTCACTATACTTTGTGAGTTTAGAGAGGTAAAGTATATAGGCTTGTGCGGGGAGGAGGAGGAGGAGGGGCCGGGGTTAGGGTGAACATCACCAGATAATAGGCAGATAAAGAGATGGAAGATGGGGTTTGAAAGATAGTTGATTAGAGTATTAAGATGGTTTGGGTCATCTGAGATGATTAAGGGGTGTTTATTTGTTGTGGGGATAGAGTATTTCTGAGGGGTGAGGAGTTTAAATGAGAAGGTGAGGAGCTGTGTTATTGGGTGAAGATTGGGAGAGATGGGATAGTGTGATTGTGGGAATGGGGTATTCAGGTGGTAAGTAGTGTGGTAAAGTTGTGGGTGGTAAGAAATGACAGGTTGGGTGAGGTGATACAGGTATGATAGTTTAAGAGAAAGTGCTAGAAGACATAGGATGGAATAAGGGTATGTAGGCATGTTGAGAAGGTTACTAGAAATTGAGTGTTGCAATTGTCAATATATATGGTATAGTGCAAGGGATAAGAAGGATTTAACTAAAGTAGTGTAGAAAGAGATGTGGGAGTAGAGCTGGGTGTTATTAGGGTAGATAGGTGAGTGAGTGTGTTAGAAGTGGGATGTATTGAAGAGTAGTGCCTGTGGGAGTGGTTTGAAATTGGATAATAGGCTGATGGGGTGTGACACGGTGTTGGAGGGTGATTGGTGTAGAGAAAATGTGGGTGTGGAAACAAGAGGGATATAGCTAGATGCACTGGGGGCGGGTGGAATTTGGGGGCAGGGTAGGGAGAGTGAGCCGGCGAATGGAGCGGAAGAAACCAGGAGAGGATCGAGAGCCTATCAGTGGAGCAAAGATTAGAGGAGAGTAAGTAGTGGCAGGGTAAGTAAGGAATACTATATATAATATGGATGGGAAAGTAAGAATGAAGATATTGGCAGAGTAAAGCAAGAAATAAGTGAGAGAAAAGTAATGACAGTGGGGAGGGACGCCCTCTAGAGGTCAATGCAGAGAATGCACTAGGCCAACTAGGTAGGTCTAGGGGCTGAGTGGGATAAAATAAGGAAGAGCTGGTGAAACCCAGGAAGAGATGGGAGAGAAGTGGATGGGAGAAAAGAGAAGTATCTAGGCTGCTGGCTGTCCTGGCAGGAGATAGCTTGAATAACTAACAAATACATAGAGTTCTAATCAGTGGAGGCCCAAGTATTATCACACACACATACTTTCTTAGTATCCTCTGGGAGACTTGTTCCAATGTCCAAGTGGGATTTGAGGCAGCAGAGCAGTATATTGCCTAAGCAAAATGTGTGGATGAGGTAGGTGACCTTAGTATATTGAATGTATCCACCCAGGCAGGTCCCAAGGGAAAAACAGGGCAATAACAACTGGAGACAGGAGGAGAGATGAGTAAGAGTTAGTCACAGAGTAGCAGAGACACAATGCAATACATATAAGTATTACTAAGCAGGTAAAAAAAAAATGATATGCTAAAAGTATTATCAATCTGCAATACAATTTATGACTAAAAACATGTAAAAACTAAGCAGACTTCAACTGTTAATACTGTAGAAGCAGAATAATAATGTGTTTGTAGAGCACCATGGGGTAGCGACTGCCAGGGCAATGAGAGGTTTGCACAGACACGTGGAGCTGGCGTATTACGCCAGTGTTTGCTAGGGCTAAAGCAGCTACAGAACAGTTCAAGAAGCAACCATGAACAGTTCCCTGTGAATAAATGTCAAACCAATGTAGACAAACAATGTGGGTATAAAATAAACGGAATAATCCGTCTGAGATGTCCAGAACAATGATGCAATGGCCTCTAAATCAAATGGTGTGGTAATTGGCCCTGTCGGGTATTATCAGCCACTATTAAAGTCAAGTTATTAAAGTGTTGCACTAATTACAATCACTGATGCCTCAGGGCAGTGTCGCACCACAGTCGGTAGCGACTATAGAGGCTTAGGTTCAAGCTAGTCAAACTGTAGGAATTACTTGCAATCACAGTAATGCAAACTACTTCAAGCATAAGGTAGAACAGGAGGTCGTTCATAAGGAACAGTGTGGGTAGTGGAATTCTATGGCAAACTCTGAGCGTAATGGGCTCTTAGGCTCTGTATTCAGCAGTCGTTTTGACCAACACTCTCTTAAACCTTCTAAACAGCAGTCAAACAGCAGTCGTTCTGAGCAACACACAGTAAATCACAGTAAATCAAAAACACATGAGAATTGATAGGATTTATGCTTCTACATATTTACTAAAGTGGATTATTTTAAAACTATTCTTTGTCCTTTATCTGATCATAATACACTAAGCATTATTATATTAATGGATATAAGGAAATTTCAGATTATTTATACAATCCCAGTATGTGTGATGAAATTAAAAAGAATTTAATAGTTACTATAAGGAACAAATTGAGAATTTTTTTTTATCTTTGAATGATAATGATCAGGTTAGTAAAGTCATACTATGAGACTCCTTTAAAATGCACATTAAAGATAAAATCGGAAGATGGGCTAGTAATTAAATGAAAAAGTTTGATAAAAAGTTAGACGTACAAGATGAAATACACAAAGTGAGGTTTGAACAACAAACAACTAAATTAGATTACACTGAGGTCATTAAAAAATTAATGGCAAAATATCAGTTTTAATGCATAAAGTGGACATAGTTTTAGAAAACAAATGCAGAGTTATGTGATGTCAAAAAATCTACAAAGATTAGTTAACAGACATAAGTTGTTAAAAAGATACAGATCAAGCATATCTGAAATCCTTACACCAATAAGCTTACTTCAGACACAGACAAAATGCTTAATATTTAAAAAAAATCCCATGAGGATCTTAATAAAGATAAAAATAATAATGATTAAAAAATTGACAAGTATTTAAAGAAATATGTTACTAATAAACTTAAAGACCAAGAAATATGTTTGTTGAATAAGCCTGTTACCCCAATAGAAGTTAAAGAAGCTTTAAAATAGGGGAAATGGTTAAGCTCCATGGTTAGATGGTTTAGATATGGAATTATATAGTCTGCTTCCATTAAATATTTTAGAATTACTGAGTGACATGTTCAGGATAATTCAGCGTGACAAAATAATTCCCCCCTCATGGACATTTTCTGTAGTCTGACCTATACTCAAACATGGAAAGTATAAGAAGTTAGTTTCCTCATATAGACCTACTTCACTATTAAATGTAAACTATAAGATATTTACTTCCATCTTTGCTGCAAGATTAAGAGATAAAGTAGATTGATAAAGATCAAACAGGATTTATAGGTAATAGATTAATGTATAATAATATTAAAGGAGTGGTATCTTATATTTAGTAAAAGGAGTGAACAAGAAATTGGCTCTAATTAGCTTAGATACTGAGACAGCTTTTGGTTCTGTAGATTGGATCTACTTATTTAAAACATTAGAAGCATTTGCATGTCCAAAACAATTTAATGGAATATTAAAAAATGTATAGTGACTCCAAAGCATATGTTAAATTGGATCTTACATTTCTCAAGGAGTTCCTTTAAACAAAGGCAAAAAGCAAGGATGTCCCTTGTTCCTGTTACTATTTGCATTAGTTATAAAACCCTTAGCTAATAGTTTAAGAAACAGTGAAAACAAACTGATTGATTTTTAACTGACAAGGATTGTCAATCTAAAACACATTTTTTGCAGATGATATTTTATTAACTATTGGAGGTTTAAATTATTCAAAGAAATACATGAGCAAATCAAAAAGTTTCAAGAAGTATTGCTGCTGAAATGTAATAAAAAAATAGAACTTTAGTGTTAAATCAATTACTAGATGCTAAGTGTAAAGATAAATATAATTGGGCAGGAATAAAAATCTATCAAGATGCGAGTAAGATTATTAATAATTTTGAAAAAATAAGGAAATGTTACTTTTTATTAAAAATGAAATGATTTTTTTTTTTTCATTTTTGAGGATGTTAGTACTTATTAAAAATGATTATATTATCCAGGATTATATATACATCACATTCAATAGCTTTAATACCTGACAAAAAAATTTAAAGTAAATGGAAAAAATGTTAATTTCATTCTCATGGTATCATAAAAAGCCAAGAATTGTTTATATAAATCATTTAAGATTATGGGAGTATAGTGGTATAGCTTCCCGGATGTGGAATTATCTTCAAGAAATCTGACTACCCAGCCCTTACATCTCTACTTAATATCACCCAAATAGGCATCTCAAATCAGAGAACCAACTTCTCCTGAAAGTAGAAAAAAACAAATCTTTCAGCTAGCCGGACACTCTACTCATTTTCCATTGCCAAACAGTTTAATTCCCTCCCATTACCAATAAGGACTACTAGTAATGCTTGTTCCTTCAAAAATTATCTACGACACCACCTCTTCACTCTTTGGCACTGCACATATACCAATACTGTACCTCTCAAAACTTGATTCCCTAGTTCATCACTACTATTACCTTTATCTACGTAATCGCCATCAATTCAAACTCTTCTACCTATTAGTATGACTAATTATAAAAATTTCATCTAGGCCCTCTGTATTGCAATACTTACTTGATAAAGATGTTACCCGCGGTGGTGGTGCTGCGTTAGCGTTGTCACCTCACAGTAAGATGCTGTCCGGTTTGATTCTCAGCTAGAGTGTCTTCTGCGTGGAGACATGCGTGAATGGGCATACCTTCGTTGAAGGTTGTGCATCAGGCCTGGCAAGCCAGTATGTAAAAATCAACTGCCAATCATTAGCAGACCAGAGTTCCTCTGTGGCGACCCCTAACCGGGAAAAGCCGAAAGACACAAACAAACAAACTTGATAAAGATATTGAGTTCTATGTGCTTGACATGCACTCCTATGTTTTATTTCTGAGTGATAGGAGTACAGACTCTACCATGCTTTACTTTCAGATACGTCTTCAGATCTTACCTTCACAAGTTGTTAATATCCTTACTACATTACTAGAAGTTAAGTTATTAACATGTTATTTTAGTATACTTAACTGTGACATCTGATCTGTGTATCCAACTGCATCTCTTACATTGTACTGTAATTAACGTAGTTGCCAATGTCAAGCGTTTACGTTTATCAACTCTGACTCTCGACATATGTATACAACTGTGTCTTCTATTGAATGTACTTGTTTACATGGAGTTTTTCTCTCTGGGCCTCCACTGAAAATGGGCTGACTTTGGCCTGGTGGACTATCCTAGTATACAAATGCAAATAAATAAATAAACAAACAAACAAATAAATCTTATTCTTTTGCTGCAAATTTTAATTCTATTATACTCTGGATAGACACAACCTATGGTCAATGGAAAACCATTCAGGAGCAGCTTACACGAAATTATTATAAGTTTTTCAAATATGATAAATTAAAAATATGAACAATCCTTTCATCTGGTTAATAAAATTTATCGTAGAAGGAAAATAATTTCAAATTTTAAACTCTGCATATATGAAATCAAATCTTAAACACTTAAATATGTTTTTAAAATTCCATTAATATCAAAATGGAAATTTTTCTGCTTTCCCATTGCACATACCTCTAGATTTAAGGAAAGTCAGAATAATGTTAAAATGAATGTATTAAAAAGGAACTGATTAGTTTTATGGTCTGATTGCTTTAAAACAGGAAGAAACTAAGTTGCCAGACTATTTAATGAAAGATTATAAGTTGGATGAATGTGTTAACCAGTTAATATTATCCATCAGTAAGAAATTGAATGGATTTGTTGATATGAGTGAAAAGGAACAAAATGCTTGTCCCCCATTATATGGATATATGAATGCTATCATTAAAGGCACATTTACCATCAGAGGAAGCTTGTTCATGGTGTACGCTGTACTGTTTGGTGTATAATATCATTTGATGTTGAATTTCTTCCTTTCTGTGTGTATATTGTAAATATGTTAAATTAATAAAATGTTTCTTTAAAAAAATCAGGCTAATTTTGAGTAAAATTGAACATGAAAATAGGTTCTAGAATCTGTGCAATATCCATGAGGCTCCAAATATTGTCATTTTAATTAGACTGAAGTTAAAAAAAATGATTTTCTTAGGTCTGTTATGAATTGTATAAAAAGGGGTTATAGTGAATTCTGGGAAAAAAACATCAAGAACACTTTACAGTGACAGATCCATTGAGTTATAATAACCATAACCACTTAACTTGTGATGCATTAAAATAGATTAAAAAGATATAATTAAATAACTGATATATGGTGGCAACTATTATTTATTTATACTTTTTGTTGACAGGGTTAGTCATACTAGACCAATAACTTAAGGGAAACCTGAGGTGGAATTTGTTTGACTAGGGAAATTTGGCCAGAAAACTGAAGACCTACTCTTTTTCTGATAAGTGCAGTGGGATCTTTAACATCCACCTGAGCTACCATCAACTCAGGTAGATGGGGCTTCAGCTTCATGTCTCTTCTGAAGGACAGCACACCCATAAGAGCAGCATCCCCTTATTCACCACTGCAGTGTCAGTATCGGAAGATTAATCCAAATACCTGGTGTGGGAATAGAATCCACAACTTTCTGCATCAAAGGTGAGTGTACTACCTGTTAAGATACTGAGACATAAAACGAACACTTTACTTTTTCAGCCCCCTCCAAGGAAAATATCACTGATAAAGACAAACACTGTACCAACAAATGAAGCAGCATGAACTGCCTGGTACTCTATTTCTAGTTTGCTGAAATAACACTAATAGAACGAAGTTAGACCTCAATGTTTTGGAGTAGCACCATAACTCTTAACTTATCTGGTCAAGTATTCTGGACAAAGCCAAAAGCAATGGGGGTTGAGGATAACATCAGGAACATTTTTAAATCTTACTCTAAATTCAGTTAAAAGTTAAATAGAACAAGTTTTCTATCAAAATGCATTTTTAAACATTAAGAAGTATAAACCTCTAATGACTGGAATTACACAAACATCTGATGCAAAAACAGGGACAGGTGAAAGGTATAGGTAGCACTCAAAAGGGAATGTCTGGTCACAGTAACCCATTCAGGGATATGAATACTTTTTTGGTTGTGCGGGATTTTAAATGATACAGTTATAATTTTCTGAATATTATAACTGTCTATGAACAAGTCTGAGTAGAAGAATTTACATATCTTTAATGTCTTAAGCTAAAGCTTCTTCATTTTCAGACAGTTTAGTATGGTTTGACATTCCCATAACATCTGAAGTAGCAGCAAGTAGTCAACTTTACATCTTCAAATTAGGAAACACTACAATGCCTCTCATAAGGTGGAACAAATGGGCAAAATGTGGTACATTTTCCAGCAACAAGGTAGGGATCTCACAGCATTGTAACACTGTTACCTTATACTTATTATACCACATGCCCGGACTCTCTGAAGAAACAACTCAAACTGCAAAATTACAACGCCTTGATGGGCAAGGCAAGCAACCACCCTCTTCAAAAAAAAAAAAAAAAACATAACTCTAATCAGCATCAAGCATTCAAGCAATACAGGTAAGAGGAGGCTTGCAACATCATGAATACTATACCATTTATAACACCAACAAGCAACAAAATTAAAGCAACTACAGTCATAGTCCACCTTCTGTCTTTTAAATGCAGAATACTACACTAACTTGCATAGTTTGCAACAGATGGGTAAAATGTAGCACATTTACTTACAACTAGGAAGCTCACACCATAGTTAAACTGTGGAATTTATACGTACGCATTTCTTTGATACAAGTCTTTTTTTTGCTTGCAAGAACAGTTACTTGGTTACAACATAAAATTTTCCTTTTATGCTACTTATGAGCCAAAAAAAGTTATATGGCAGTTGTAATGCACTGTGTTTTAACACACAGCTCTTCAAACATTAGAGACTTGAGAGTAAGTTGAAAAAGTCTAGGATGTCCCCCTCCACACACACATACACACAAACAAAATAAGCAAATTATTCTCATATTTTCTCTTAGCATCTCTAAGTACAAATTCTCAGTAACAAACACCTTTAGTCTTTCTACCCATCTCAGTTATTACTTTACTCTACCCACTACATTACCAATACTTTGATGTTTGACCCCTCCCCCCCACACACACACTAATTATAGCAACTTCTGTGATTGTGTGCCTTAGATGTTTGATTAAGAGCAAGTGAATGAATATGTATCTCAGTTCACTGATGTCATTACTGTCCAGTGCAACTCCACTTTGCCCTGTGAATTTCTTAGTTCAAGAATCAGGAACAAAATCAGTAACAAAGACATTGGTAATCTTCAGACTCTGGACCCCACCCAGTTCGGGTTTGTAAAAGGCAGATCATGTCTCCTAAACCTGATAGACTTCTTTGAAGCAGTCACCAAAGCCATAGACGAGGGTAAGATGGTTCACATAGATCTTGCCAAGGCTTTTGACACCATCCCCCACTTTGGAATTATAAATAAACTCACTAAACTAGGTATAAATCCCTATGTCACAAGATGGGTGGCCAACTGGCTCACTGTCAGAACCCACACTGTGAAAGTAGCAGACTCCAAATCCAACTTCAGACCAGTGACAAGTGGAGTACCACAGGGTTCAGTCCTGGGTCCTCTCCTGTTTGGTATCTACTTCTCTGAATTACAGGCCAACACAGAAGGTCTTTGGCTACCGAAGTTCGCAGATGACTGCAAACTAGGAGCCATAATCAAAACTCCAAAATCCGACGTCAGACCAGTGACAAGTGGAGTACCAAAGGGTTCAGTCCTGGGCTCACTCCTGTTTGGTATCTACTTCTCTGAAGTACAGGCTAACACAGAAGGTCTTTGACTAATGAAGTTCATAGATGACTGCAAACTAGAGCCATAATCGAAACTCCTAACGATGTGGACATCCTACAAAAGGGCCTCACTGAGACAGATGCCTGGTGTCAAAGCCATGGCATCAATCTCAATGCCAAAAAGTGCATTGTCATCTCCTTTGGTAAAAACTCTGTACCCATGAACTACAACATAGGCGATAGTATACTTAACACCGAAAGTGTGATAAGAGACCTTGGGACACAGGTGGACAGTAGACTCTCCTTTGATAATCACATCCCCACAGTAGTCAGGAAATCCTTCTATGTGGCACACCTCATCACAAAAGGTTTCTCTTCCAGAAAAAAAGGTAATTTTTCCCCTCTATTCATCACTCATTAGACCCATTATAGAGTACAGCACCCCTTTTCGTATGCACCTCACAAGACATCTACAACAACTGGAAAGGCTGCAGAAATACCTCACAAAGAAGATTACCAGCCTCAAATAGATGCCCTACACAGACCGTCTAAAAAAACTCCAGCTTTACTCCGTCGCATACCGCCTACTCATTAGCACTCTTCAAAAAAAATCTTGATGATTGGATGGGAAATAGGAAATTCACCCTGGGGATCACTTATGTGGCTCTGCTCGACAGTGGCACAGGAAAATAATTTTCTTGGGTACCAAAAGCCAAGGTACCTTTTGGCTGGGCTTGTATAGGCCCCAGGGCTGATAGCCTAGTACCTACCTATGAACAGCTTTAATATATTTCTCTTATTTACTTAGAAAGTTGACAGAATAACAAGATTTGTATTATCAAGCATTTTCTGAAGGATACAAAATTTGAAACTGACATGCCTACCATGTAGTGACTGAAATCGGCAACAGTTTGTCAGAAGCCATAGATTTTACAAGGAACAGACCAATATACCTCTCAGATTCTTTGATTAAGTATTCTGGACAAAGCCAAATTAATGGGGGGGGGGGACAAAAAGGGAAACATTTTAAATATTAGTTTATGTATTTGTCAACCAGGTAAACCCAATGGGCAAAGTGTCCCTTCTCAGGAGTGACCCAGGAGCACAGTTTGGTTAAGTGACTTGCTCAAAATAACAAAGCAGGCAAAAGAAGGTGAAAGGATGTAACTTTGACTACAGTAAGAAATTCATGAACACAAGTGCAAGAGAACTCCAAATCACTTAAACTGTTAACAGAACAATCTGTCTGAATTCCAAAACAATTTATTTGCACAGTCTCAAAAGTTTAACAAAGAACATCCCAAGTTGGTCATATAAAAAGTTGGCAACCAAAATAATCAACTAAATTATGTATTTATTTATTTATTTTTGTATATCAGTCCATTTGTAAGCTATATTTTCTATAACTGCAACAGTTTTATAGAAAGTAGCATTAGTCTTCCACACAGCACTGCTAATTTGTCAGGCTCTAAGATTATGGTTCTGATGAAGTATTAGCCTGCTGCAGTATAACAAATCAAAGGGCAGCAGTGCAACAAAAGTGGGAGAATGTGACGCATAAAAGCATTTGTGCACACCAGCTTAGAAAAACTAAAACAAAAAAAACTTATAACATTGCTAGAGTGAGCATATTCTTAGTGAATTCACTACAATACATTAAGGTAGAACAGGCCTGAAAATATAGAGTCAGACTTGTGTTTTCATGTATACACAGTTTCAGGGAAAGACAATTCATTAGAAAAGAAAGAATAAAGCATAAGATGTGCAGAAATACAGACTGTTCTTTTCTCAAGGGTAAGATGCACTTGTAATGGAATGCTAGATAAGGCACATGCAAGACAAGGCTTCAGAAACCAAGGCTAAAGAGGCATGTAAAACATTACAGGGTTTTCGGTATTATGAGACTTTACTGCAGACACTGTTAGTGAAGTCAGGAAGTTAGTTTGGACCGACATAGAGAAAAGATCAACTATCCATCATTCCAGAAAGGAAGTTAGCTGAACAGACGCTCGAGCCGCAGTACAGAAGTTAGGTTAAATGTTCATATTATTCAGGAGAAAAAGACTGTTTCAGTTGATATTATCAGAACATACATGCAGAAGCTTTGGATATATTTATTAGTACTGTTATTGTTAACCAGTATTCCAGAATTTCTACAGACTGTAATTGAAGACAGTCATTGGATATTTTAATATTGTTAACATCTAATAAAGCCTTATTTACCGAACTACTTTCATATTTTGATTTAATAATAAAGTTACAACCTTTCCATTTCACTGTAGTACATTATCAGTTTACAGATTTAGAAGAATTTATGTTTATTCCATGATGAAAAATGTACATACAATCAGGGCAACAAGCATTGTATTTAGTTCACTATAGTACATTATCAGTTTGCTTATGGACTTGCACAAATTTATTACCAGCATATGTTTACTTCATGCAGAAAAATGTAAATGAAGTCAGGGCAAAGTACAGTTTTGTACCTACCATAAATGTAGATGTTCGAGGATTCCCTTGCTGCAGTCCTGACAATTGGGTATAGTCCGCGTCCCAGTCGGCCCGAATACCAGAGTATAAGGCTGACGTCGGTCATGGCGCCTTAGACTGACGTCAGTACGCCAGGGTACTAATGCGCATGACCGACGTCATTTCCTCAGTCTTTTCTTGCCCCAGATGTCAGAAGACCCAAAAGACAAGTCCCAAAACAACCTGCACCAAAAACATGTACAATATATACAGTAATATATATATAAAAATATAAGCATGTAAACTCACCTACACAACCACCCTGAAACACAGAGGGAAGGAGGGAGGTAAATTGGACTGCAGCAAGGGAATCCTCGAACATCTACATTTATGGTAGGTACAAAACTGTACTATGTTCTTCGCCTTCCTTGCTGCAGTCCTGACAATTGGGTAGAATCCCAAAGCAGAGGTAAGGGAGGCTGGCAAATTATAAAGTAGCTGGAGCTGACAACATGCCTTGTAAAACAGCTGTGGCAAAACCAGCTCTAGTCTTAGAGTATATAGGCAGGTGATAATGCCTAGAGAAAGTATGCACTGAACTCCAAGTAGCTGCCTCCAGAATATCCTTAGTTGCCACCCCTTAGAAATGCTGTTGAAGTGGCAGTAGCCCTAGTGGAATGAGGCCTAATCCCAGCTGGAACCTCTTTGCCATGATGGGAATAACAAAATGCAATGCAAAACCAATCCACCTAGAAATAGTTTGTTTTGACACAGGCTTGCCCTGTGAACTTAAAGCAAAAGAAACAAGTAACTGCTGAGACTGCCTAAAATCTTTAGTCCTGCTCAAATAGTAACGCAATTGCCTGTGTACATCTAAAGTGTGTAAAATCTTCTCCCCTTTATTTTGAGGATCTGCAAAAACGTAGGCAAATGAATAGTTTGGTTTAAAGCCACACTAGAAACCACCTTAGGCATAAAGGAAGGATTAGTACGTAATGATACCCTGTCCTTATGGAAAATCAAGAAGGGCTCTACTGCCATAAGGGCCTGCAACTCAGACACCCTTCTTGCAGAAGTAATAGCCAACAGAAAAGCAGTCTTCCATGACAAATATTTCAATTCAGCAGTAGCTGCAGGCTCAAAAGGTTGTAGAGTAAGTTTTTCCAACACAAAATTGAGATCCCAAGCAGGAGTAGGAGCTCTACGTGGGGTCTTATATTCTTTGCCCCTCTAAGAAACTGCTTGAACAAAGGATGCGAAAACAAAGGTGGGTCACAATCATAGTGAGCTGAAATTGCTGCAGCATGAATCTTTATGGAAGAGAAAGACAAACCTTTGTCCAATAATTCAGTAAGATATTGAAGAGCCACACTCAAATTAGGCTCTGAAATCTCCAAATTCTTTGCTGTACTCCAAAATAAAAATCTCTTCCATTTTTCTGCGTACACTCTCCTAGTACTAGGCCTTCTAGCTTCCATAATCACATTTAAAACTTGTTGAGGAAGCTGAGACCTACCATGCTTCAACACAGAATATGCCAAGCCGTGAGATGAAGAGATTGAAGCTTGACATTGAGCAGATGACCGTCCTTCTGAGATAACAGATGAGGAATCAGAGGTAAAGGCCATGGAGGCTTCTTTACAAGACTCCTTAGAAGTGGGTACCAGTGTTGCGAGGCCAATCTGGAGCTATCAAAATCATCCTTGGCCTGTCCTGTCTGACCTTTAGTAATACCTTTGGAAGAAGAGGCAGAGGTGGAAAGGCATAGACATGAAGGTTTTTCCAACTGAAAGACAGAGCATCCACTTTCCAAGCTGTGTGATGAAACCCCTTTGTGCAATACTTTGGCAGCTGGTGGTTTAGTGGAGAAGCGAACAGATCTATGTTTGGAGTTCCCCATGACACTGTCAATGTCTGAAATACATGAAGATCCAGTTTCCACTCGTGGGGATCCATGATTTGTCTGCTTAATACATCTGCTAGGGAGTTCTGTGCTCCTGGCAGAAACCTTGCCTGAAGAGTCAGTTGCAGGCTTAACGCAGTCTCCCATAAAATCATTGCTTGCCTGCATAGAGGATAAGAATGTGTTCCCCCTTGCTTGTTGATGTACCACATGACAGTTGTGTTGTCTGTTAGAATCAACACCTGCCCTGGAAGAAGTAACTCCTTGAACGCCATCAATGCAAACTGGACTGCCAACATCTCCTTCATGTTGATATGTAGATGCTGTAGTCTGGCAGGCCACTTGTCTTGTATCCACTTTCCATTTAGATGAGCTCCCAAGCAGTGTCCGAGGCATCTGTCGTTAAAATCTGACTCGCCTCTGGCCGGGTCACAGAGAGTCCCTTGTTTAGGTGACATTCCTGAGCCCACCACAAGAATTCCTTTTGAAGGCAAGGTATTATTTGAATGACAGTGTCCAAATCTTGGCAGTGCTGTGTCCATACATTTTGAGATACCATTGCAGCTTCCTCATATGCAGTTTGGCATTGGGAAGCACCAGAATACAAGATGCCATGAACCCTAATGCTTGAAGGACTGTCCTTGCAGTCAGCACGGACTGATGAGATAGTTGATGGAAGTAAAGTGACAGACTCTTTTGTTTGTCCGGGGTTAAAAGGCCATCTGGGCTGCTGTATTCAGTCTCACACCCAGAAAGCACATGTCTTGAGAGGGTACTAGACTGGACTTTATTTCGTTCACAGAATACCCTAGGCATCTTAGCACTGCTATGACATATTCCAGATGCTGTAGAAGGTGTTCCTTTTCTTGAGCCAGAATCAGGCAGTCGTCCAAGTAAGGATAAATTTGAATGCCTTGAAGCCTGAAGTAAGCTATCACTGGAGCCAGAACCTTTGTGAATACTCTAGTAGATAAGCCAAAGGGCAATGCAGAGAACTGATAATGAAAATCTCCAGTTCGAAACCGCAAATACTTTCTGCAACTTAGCCTTATGGGCACATGAAGGTAAGCTTCCTTGAGATCCAAAGTTACCATCCAGTGATCCTTGCCCAGCAGAGGTAACAGTTGTAACGTCAACATCTTGAACTTGGGAATGTCCAGATAAGTGTTGAGGATAGATAAATCCAAAATTGGTCTCCACGTGTTCCCCTTCTTTGGTACTAGGAACAGGCGAGAATAAAATCCGTAGCTCCTTTCTGACACAGGGACTGGCTGAATAGCCCCTATCTGGAGTAACTGAGAAACTTGCTTGTGAGCCTCTTTTCTTTGTGGAGGAGGAACATCTGGCATGCCTTTGCAAGGGGCATTGTGTGGAAATAAAATCTGTACCCGTGATGAATGATATCCAGCACCCATCTGTCTTGAGTGATTAAATCCCAATTTTCTTTGAAAAGAGACAATCTTCCTCCCAAAGGAGCTGCCAGACGAGAGTCCACTGGCAGCTGAAAAGGCAGGTCATTGGTTCTGCTTACGAAAGGACTGACCCCTGCCCTCACCAGAAGTCTGAGCAGGTGAACTGTCTGATCTAGGCCTAAAGAACCTTGAGCCCTGCCCCTACCACGCCTAGACCTACCCCTAGACTGGGAACCATAAGCAGGATATGTCCACCCCTTAGCAGGCCAATTTCTACTAAACTTGGAGGCTGCACCTGCAAAAATCTTTAACAGTCTGCATAGACTTAGCTTTGTCCTCCATTTTCTTTAAAACTGCTTCCACAGGCGGTCCAAACAACACATCAGACTGTAAAGGAGCATCCAAAATCCTGGTCTTAACATGCTCAGCTAAATTCTGATCCTTCAACCATGCATGTCTGCGAAGAACAGAACTAGTAGCAGCCACCCTCGAGGAGGCCTGAACAGCATCAAAACCACACTGCAAAGAATGCTTACCCACTTGTGCAGACACATGAACCAAATCCAGCAATTCTTTACACTCAATACCTTCCGCCAAAGCATCCACCTTAGATTTCAATTGTGAAAGGAGATAATTCTGATATTTCAGCATATGAAATTGACAATTCAACGCCCTCATGGCTAGAGTGGAAGAAGTATATACTTTCTTACCCCACCTATCCAAAGCCCTTGCCTCTTTATCAGAGGGTACAGGATTTTTAACCACAGAAGCTTTAACACCTTTAGGCCCCTGAGAAACAGTTTCTGGGTCCGCCCTGGGACTCTTAAACAAATACTTATGAGCTTCGGGCACCCTATAATACCTATCAGGCTTAACAGGAGCAGGAGGCAAGGAATCAGGGTTCAGAGAAGCCTCTGCAAAACATCCTCCACCACATTCAACACAGGAGGAATAGCTAAGGGCCTATGCTGGGGCAAAACAAGAATTCCCTAAGCCTTTTTCTGGAGTCAGAGTAATCTTGGCCTTCCCATTTAAAGTGCTCCCTCATGGAGTGAAGAGTCTCTGAAAATGAAAAATCCTCAGGAGGAGAAGCTGAAGGAGTGGAATCATCCACATCAGAATCAGAATAAGTAGGAAACTCTTGCAAGTCTTCCACAGAAGACTCTGAAGCCTGTGAACACTGTTCAAAACTATCAAACTCCTGTTCCACCCTAGGCCTCTTATCAGGTGGGGTCATAGAACCTCTAATCAGAGTAATCAAATCTTCTGCCATTTTAAGCATATGTTTCTTAGGCACAGAGCCCGAAATGCTAGGAGAAGCCCCTACAGAAGCTGAACTTGGCCTTCCTCTAAAAGAAGCTTTGGCAACAGAAGGAGAGGCCCTAACTACCTTGGGAAGAGAGGGAAGAACAGTTACCTGAGAAGCCCCCTCAGCCTGGCCTACCTCCTGAGAGGGCACATCCTGTAACAGTAAAGTATCTGCCTGAGACTCCATAGAGACTCCTGGCAAAACCTCTGGCTCCCCTGAGCCTGCTAAAGGACCGACGTCCGGGACTGCCGGTTCCTCACCCCTAGACTTCACTGTTTTGTCCTTGCGCTTCTTAGATGAAGCGTCGGAGCATCCGACGGCATAGTATAATTGCAACGCTTTCCAAACACTAACCTAGCACAATCAAGCCTCCTCTTAATAGTGCGCTTGTTAAATCTAGCACAAGAGCGGCAACCAACAACGTCGTGCTCAGGCCCTAAACAAGGAATACACAATGTATGATATTCCCTATGTATCTGCTTCCCACAAGAAATACAGTTATTCACTTTTTCTGACATCCGGTTAAATACTGAGGCAAGAAAACCAAAATGTTTTACTTAGCCAACTCTGTATTCGGTCTGAAACTCCGGTTTCGGAAAATCTCAGAACGCCAACCTGCACTCGCAAAATTGCTTCTGCATCGGACCATGCGGCAAAAAAGACTGAGGAAATGACGTCGGTCATGCGCATTAGTACCCTGACGTACTGACGTCAGTCTAAGGCGCCATGACCGACGTCAGCCTTATACTCTGGTATTCGGGCCGACTGGGACGCGGACTATACCCAATTGTCAGGACTGCAGCAAGGGATGACGAAGAACATCAAGCAATGCTATCAATTTATAATAGTTAAAGCTGTAAATGTTATTTTAAGGACCTGATACTTTTTTTTTATGTTATGCAAATATTGCTAAATAATTTCCAGGTTGATTTTCCATTTTAAGTTTAAATACAATCAAGAATTTTAGCCACTCAAGTCTTGCACAAGAGATAAAAAAAGAGATGTTTAAAAGGCCTAACTATAAAAAGGACACTTAGATATTAAAACAGGCCTTCCAATACCTCATTGGTGACTGGGACAATGCAGGGTAAGTCCTAAATTTGGCAAGAGCTGTAGTGCAGACGTTGACTGCCTATGTGTTTCAGTTATTTCTTCAATGTTTGTTTAAAATTAAAATGTACGAGTTAAAACATGTAAATGTTATGTTTTCAGATAATTGCATAACATTACTAGTTTTCAGTTTATGTTTTTACCTATGTTCAGACGATACTGACAGAAAAAGGCACTACTAGTTTAGTTTTCAAAATATAACATTTACCAGTTTTCAGTCATGCTTTTATCTGTGTTTAGGTAGCACTGGCAAAAGATATTCCTTTAGTATTAGTTTAGCTAGTTTCCAGAATATAGGTTCATAGGTTCGTACTAAGCTAACTGCCCTTACGAGCCATTTTAAGCCTAGCCAATTATCCCTTGTGAGACTTGAACTCTGCACCTTGTTTGTAAGGCAAACACCTATTAGGCCACCTCACAACCCTATACACAGTATATACAATATACACAGCTATTTTAAATGTTCAACATATAAAATTTAGTCAAGGTTCAGAATATGACATTTATACTCAGGTTTATGTTCAGTATAGTACATTTCAAATTCAGAATATAACATTACCACTCAGTTATAGATTTCTCCTTCACATTATTTAGTCATTAGTAAAGGGAAAGAATTATGTATAACAAGCTTAAGATAAGTTATCTAAACGATAGGCAGTAATAGTTATTAGTATACCCAAGCACAGCAGGGCAGCCTTAATTTGTTAATTTACAGATTATAGTGCACTTTACATAATTATTGTACATTAGTCAGAAAGTTAAAAGGACACTAACAGAATATGCAAAGGTATAGACCTGAAATACAGAGACCATAAGTTTTAGTAAACCATTAGAATTTCAGACACAAATTTAAGAGGTAGAAATCTATTACAGCACAAATAAATTAAAAAGGTAAATAAAACAATGTACAGACAAGTTAATACAGTATATGGAAATTATGCTTCAAGACCAGTTAGAAAAGTCTCTCTCTAGCTCTGATTTCAATTAGTCTTCAGAAAATAGTCATGCTTGATAGGCTATACAATAAAAAAGAAAATGGACTAAGCAAGTACAATGTTTGAAGATTTAAATCAATGGACAGCAGGAAAATGTTTCATTTGCCATAAGAGACATCATGGTGCAAGAAGGCACCAATTCAAAAGGTAAAAAACATAGGCAATAGTGTAACTTTACCATCACAGTACACAGAGGTAGGGAAAAAATATGCAGGGTTAACACTTTGTACTCGGTCTAACATAGGGGCAGGTTAAGGATGTGTATGGCATTTTCTCCATGCTATTCTGGAACAGCAGAGCTAAAAGAATTACCTGGCCCAATCAGTTTTGGAAACCACAGAATTAAAATACACTGATCAGATCTTCACAATAATGTGCATATATTAGAAATATTAGACATACATCAGAACTTAAGACGTAAAGACTATGGATTTAGGTAATAGGGTAATTACTTCAATCCAAATAGGCTGTAAATGCTCAAGTGACACTTAGTGGTCAAAATTAAAATTGCAAGTTTATTTACCAGATAATGAAAAATGTATTTTCTGATTATGAGTCAGGTGGCATAAAGCTTTATATTCAAACCAGATTACAGTAGTTAGCAATACAGAAATAAAGTAACTACAAAAGAAGGTCCCTGTAAGACTTTCATCAGGGATTTCAGTGGGAGATGTATGAGTGGGTGTATTCTTAGTGAATTCATTACAGTGCACTAAGGTAGAATAATAGGCCTGGAAATACAGTCTCAAACTTGTGTTTTCATGTATGCATTTAGGTTTCAGGGAAAGACAATTCATTAAAAAGGAATGATAAAGCACGACATATGCAGAAATACAGACTGTTCCTTTCTCAAGGGAAGGATGTACTTGCAATGGAATGCTAGATAAGGCACATTCAGAAAGCAAGGCTAAAGAGGCATGTAAAACATTACAGGGTTTTTGGTATTATGAGAATGTACTTCAGACACAGTCAGTGAAGTCAGGAAGTTAGTTCAGACTGACATAAAGAAAAGATTAAATATCCAGCATTCCAGAAAGGAAGTTAGCTTTAGGATTGCAGAACAGACGCTCGAGATGCAGTACAGAAGTTAGGTTAATAATATTCAGGAAGAAAAGACCGTTTCAGTTGATATTATAAAAATATACATGCAGAAACTTTGGATGTATTTATCAGCACTGTTATTGTTAACCAGCATTCCAGAATTTCTACAAACTGTAATTGAAGACAGTATTTGAATATTGTTAACATCTAATAATGCCTTATTAACCGAACTACAGTGTTTGCAGAATTTTTTTCTGAAAAGTATAAAAGACTTGGCCCATAAAGGAGAGACTGGCACCTGTTCAGCACAAGTTTGGGCAATTAACAGATAGAGATTTTTCATCTAGTCTCATTTCAGTTAATTCTCTTATACTACAATCTTATCAATTCTTTCAAACATAAATTCAAGAACACATAGTTGTAACATTTTCTATGGTGCTTGTATAATATCACTGAACAAAAAAAACAAACAGCATGTTTTCAGCATTCAGGATTAAAAAAAAAACTCATCTTCCTACTGCTGTAGACATTGGTGAATAACAGATCCAGTTCTTTGAAGCTTCGGTAACAGAATCAGTGTTGTTTAACAGTCCTGGATTGCATTTGTAGCTTTGACACCTCAAGAAGAGTATAGGGGAGGGTCTGTGCCCACAGGGACTACAAAATGGCAATCCTTAGGAAAGCATGCAATGGAGCTGTATCACTACTGGGAATAGCTTAAAACAAGTACTGAAAGAAATATATGTGATGGTCATTCAAGAAAAAAATGCAAACATTACTTGTGGTTGCCACCCTTTCAGATGCCTAAAGTGTGTAATTTTTTGTTGAAATGTAAGATTTTGCAGGACAAACCATACCCATGGCCAATGCAAATGACATAACTTCCCATTTTTGCTAAAATAAAAGCTTTTTCTTGCAGCATTTGAGTTGCTTATGTTGTTTCATATAAGATTTAGGTGTTTCCAATACAACATAATTGTTTTATGCAACTATTAAGGAAAACCTAGGAAATATTTTTTTTGTCCTAAAATCTCAGGACAGTTGCCTTAAGTTTTTTTTTTTCACCGAACATAACTGCCAAAATAGGGGATGTCCTGTGAAAAGAGGAACAGGTGGAAACCCTAACATCTTGCTACAGATGCCTGTAACTCACATTGCTGCCATTGTATCTCTGTGGAATAGGAAGACAATATTGCTTCCGTATGGCTAGCTTGCACATATAAAAGGACCTGAAATGGACTCTGGACAGGGGGCAAGAAAGCACAAAAATTACCATGTCAGTCATTTTGTGGAAAAAATGTTCAAATTTTACTATAAAAAGCATCTAGAGTGATTTTAATGCATTAAGTAAATAGAAAAAAAAGTTACAAGGGAAAACACCATTTTTTTGAGTTTCAAGTTGGAGTTATCCTTTACGAATTCTAGAAAGGTTACATAGAAATAAATGGAAAGGGGTGTGTGTGTGTGTGTGTGTGTGTGCAACTCTATACTTGATTTCAGAGAAAGGTGTGAACCATGCAAGATTTACAGGCTTCCTCTATGCGTAAGGGACATGGGCACCATGCCAGGAGTGAATTTGTGATTTCCCATCCATTGGTCCAGTTTGCACTTGAAGATGATTAGGGAAGGGCTCTGCTTCATGTGAATAAAAAGCCTATTCTAGACAGGGGCAGTCTCTGAGGGACACATTTGTCTCTCCATCATGAGCTATTCATGTCAGAGATCAGGTTTAGATCCTTTGCATGGGTAACCCTCAAGCAGTTCGTTAGGGGGGAGCTTTAAAATGACCTGTGCTATGACTTACTAGAAGGTAATTTGCCTTGGAAAAATTCTTTAGGGTTTGAGATTTTGATGAGGGGGGGGGGGGTTCTACCATTACATTTATTTCAAAAGTGACTAATTTATGATCCAATCTTACCAATGAGGACATTACCCTGGGGGTGCAATGCTCCCCCATGTTTGTGAAAACTATGTCAAGGATATTTGAGCCCCTAGTGAGAGTGAAGACCAGCTGCTCCAGAACATTTACACTGACAAAGTCCAGAAATCTCTGAGCCTGCATGTTAGTGGTCATGTGCATTTCCCAGTTTATGTAGAAATCTCTGAGCCTGCATGTTAGTGGTCGTGTGCGTTTCCCAGTTTATGCAGAAATCTCGGAGCCTGCATGTTAGTGGTCGTGTGCATTTCCCAGTTTATGCAGAAATCTCTGAGCCTGCATGTTAGTGGTCGGGTGCATTTCCCAGTTTATGTAGAAATCTCTGAGCCTGCATGTTAGTGGTCGTGTGCATTTCCCAGTTTATTCTGAAATCTCTGAGCTTGCATGTTAGTGGTCGTGTGCGTTTCCCAGTTTATGTAGAAATCTCTGAGCCTGCATGTTAGTGGTCGTGTGCGTTTCCCAGTTTATGTAGAAATCTCTGAGCCTGCATGTTAGTGGTCGTGTGCGTTTCCCAGTTTATGTAGAAATCTCTGAGCCTGCATGTTAGTGATTGTATGCGTTTCCCAGTTTATGTAGAAATCTCTGAGCCTGCATGTTAGTGGTCATGTGAATTTCCCAGTTTATGCAGAAATCTCTGAGCCTGCATGTTAGTGGTCGTGTGCGTTTCCCAGTTTATGCAGAAATCTCTGAGCCTGCATGTTAGTGGTCGTGTGCGTTTCCCAGTTTATTCTGAAATCTTGGAGCCTGCATGTTGGTGGTCGTGTGCATTTCCCAGTTTATGTAGAAATCTCTGAGCCTGCATGTTAGTGGTAGTGTGCGTTTCCCAGTTTATGTAGAAATCTCTGAGCCTGCATGTTAGCGGTCGTGTGTGTTTCCCAGTTTATTTAGAAATCTCTGAGCCTGCATGTTAGTGGTTGTGTGCATTTCCCAGTTTATGTAGCATAGTTAAAATCATCAATGAGTTGTGGTAACTGATTCTTGTGTCTTCAGGTATGCAGAGTAGTTTTTTAGGATTGGGGACCTGTAGCCGATATGGTGGGGAATTTTGCCAATGGCCAGCTGAACATGAAGTAGCTCAATAAAGTCATCCTGCTTGACCAATTTTGTGGTGTTTTTGGTTTTTATGTAAATGGCAACACCTCCTCCTTTTGTTTTTTCCTTTTCAGAGGGTGGTCTGAATGTATGATAGGCACAGTAGCCTTGCATTGAAGAGAGTCTACAAATTGGTCACCAAATAAAAATAAGTTACTTTAAAAGCACTTGAATGATTTTTTTAGTTGTGTTCGTCTGTGTTCCATGACAGCATACCATTTCAAAGTCAAAGTAAACTTTATTGTCATTTAAAACTACACGTGTAGCCTAAACTAAATTTCGTGCATCAGCTCAATTCTTGACATTACAAAGGAAAGTGAAACAATACATATAAATAAATAAACTAACAAATACAATACTACTTACAATACATGCAAGAAGCAAAGACATTTACCAATGCTCATATAGGAAAAGAATACCCTCCCTTGAGTTAAATTAACTACCCTATTTAAAGTAATAAGGTGTTACAAGTATAACTGTTTATTCACGGGATTGAGCACTGGGAAAGATTAACTAAAGAATGTAGGGCTGCACTCTCCCACTTATTAGTATTGCAACTAGCAGTGTAACTGGAATCGTTTCAGAGAATGTCCTTGGTCAGGTCCCATACGGCAAAAGTACAGTTATGTACACTTACCATAAATGTAGATGTTAGAGTGTATTCACTGTTGCAGTCATTACATTTGGGTAATCCTGCTGAAAGGTTGCCCTAAGTCGGCCTGAATTCCAAAGTCTTGGGTCCTGCGTCAGCTGTCATTGCCCCTTCCCTGACGTCAGGTCGTCACGGGTATAAAAGTATCAGCAGACACCATTTGCTTTAGTTTTTCTTGCCCCCAAAAAAGGGTAGTCAAAATTTATATCTACATATAAAATAACATGCAGCAATATAAACTACCTTCATCCACCAGCAAATACACCACATAGGTTGTATAAATCAGAGAAGGAAAGATAGGTTCCATCAGAAGAAAAAGGGGGGATGGCGGGTGGGTAACCTGGACTGCAACAGTGAATACACTCGAACATCTACATTTATAGTAAGTGTACACAACTGTACTATGTTCTTCGTGTTTCACTGTTGCAGTCATTACATTTGGGTAGATTCCCAAAGCTATGGTTGGGAGGCTGGAGCTAAACAGCATTAGGAGCGGCTATGAGAACCTGCAGAACTGCAGTGGCAAAGCCTGCCCTGGATTTAGAGTAGAGTGGCAGATGATAGTGCTTTGTAAAGGTGTGCACTGAACACCAAGTAGCTGCCTCTAAAATGTCCTTTGTTGGTACTCCTCTGAGAAAGGCTGCTGAAATGGCTGCAGCTCTGGTGGAATGTGGCCTAATGCCCTTAGGAACTGGCTTGCCAAGGTATAAGTAGCAAAAACGAATGCAGTGCCTATCCATTTTGAAATAGTCTGCTTTAAGATAGCCTTTCCTTGTGATCCTGCAGCATATGCCACTAGTAATTGCTCTGTTTTTCTGAAAACTTTGTTCTGTCCAAGTAAAATCTAAGCTGTCTGTGTACGTCCAAAGAATGGAGAATTCTTTCCCCCTTGTTCTGTGGATTTGGATAAAAAGTTGGCAGATGAATGGTTTGGTTAAGAGCCACACTGGACACCACTTTAGGCATAAATGTTGGGTTTGTCCTCAGGGAGACCCTGTCCGGATAGAAAATGATAAAAGGTTCCACAGCCATGAGTGCCTATAGCTCTGAAACTCATCTTGCTTTATTGCTAGGAGCAAAGTTGTTTTCCAAGATAAAAACTTTAAATCAGCAGTAGCAGCTGGTTCAAAAGGAGGCAGGATGAGAAAAGATTGGTGGCTCTGCATTGTAATGAGCTGAAATGGCAGAGGCATGAATTTTAATAAATGAGAAAGATAGGCCTTTGTCCAGCATCTCAGTTAAGCATTGTAAAATCTGAGGAATATTTGGCACAGCTGTATCTGTTCCTTGTGCCTGGTTCCAAGCACAGAATCTCTTCCATTTTCCAGCATAAGATTTTCTAGTACTAGGCCTTCTGGCTTCCAAAATGACATCCATCACAGCTTTGCTGAGAGGTGTGTTTTGTATGACTATATTATCCGCCATGCTGCCAGGTTTAAAGTCCTGAGCTGGCTGTGCAGGATCTGATTGTTTTGCTGGGACAGTAGATGCGGTACTTGAAGTAGAGTCCAAGCTGGGCATTGAGACAAGCTCCTTAATATTGGGTACCAGTGCTGGCGGGGCCAGTCTGGTGCAATCAGTATCATCTTTGGCTTCTCCTGTCTGACCTTTAGGAGTACCTTGGGGAGGAGAGGCAGAGAGGGAAAGGAATACACTGACAGGTTTTTCCAGCTGAAGGATAGGGCATCCACTTTCCATGCTTGCCTGTGATAAATCCTTGTGCAGAATGTCTGTAGTTGGTAGTTGTGAGGGGGAGGCAAATAAATCTTTGCCCGGGCATCCCCATTTCCTTGTTATCATGCTGAAGACTTGTGGATCCAGCTGCCACTCGTGGGGATCCATGAGGTTTCTGCTTAGTTCATCTGCCAGAGTATTTTTCCTTCCTGGCAGGAATTGTGCCTGCAGAGGTAATTGGTAAGTCAGTGCCGTATCCCACAAAGTCATGGCTAGTCTGCAAAGGGGGTAAGAATGTGTGCCCCCCTTCTTGTTTATATACCACATGACCGTGGTGTTGTCTGTCTTTATCAGTAGTTGTCCTGGATGAAGTAGGTCCTTGAAGGCTGTTAGGGCATTTTGTACAGCTAACATCTCTTTTTGATTGATATGAAGATGCATTTGGTTTGTGGGCCATGTGCCCTGAATACATTTTCCTGCCATGTGCACCCCCCCAGGCATAATCTGATGCACCTGTTAGTGTCTGCCTGGCAGTGGGTAAGGTGAATGGCTGTCCCTTGTTGTGGTGACAGGCCTGTGCCCACCATAGAAACTCCTGTTGCAAGCAGGGAATGAGAGTAATTACTGTTTCCAGGCTGTGGCAATGTTGAGTCCAAACACTTTTTAGATACCATTGTAGTTTTCTGATATGCAGTCTTGCACATGGAATTAGTAGAATGCAGGATGCCATGTAGCCCAGAGCCTGTAGAATTATTCTTGCAGATAACTGGGTCTTTGTTGCCATATCTTTGAAGTAAGAAGTCAGATGCCTTTGTCTGGCGTGAGATAAGCCATCTGGGCAGTTGTATTTAAGCTTGCACCCAGGAATATTATCTCTTGAGAGGGTACTAGTTTGGATTTTTCGTTTACTGTGTACCCTAGGCAAATTAGTAATCTTTTTACAAACGCCAGATGCTGTAGAAGAATATCCTTGTTCTCTGCTTGAACAAGGCAGTCGTCCAAGTAGGGATATATTTGAATTCCTCTTTGTTGGCAGAATGCAATTACTGGTGCCAGGCATTGTGAAGACCCTGGGCACAGTAGATAAGCCAAAGGGCAGTGCAGAGAATTGGTAAGTGCATTGAGCCATCCATGAATCTGAGGCATCTTCTGCAAGACTGTCTGATTGGGACATGCAGGTATGCCTCTTTCAAGTCCAAAGTTACTAACCAAGCCTTCTTGCCCAGCATGGGCAGCAGCTGCTGTAGAGACAACATCTTGAATTTTGGAACTTCCAGAAATGTGTTTAGAATAGACAGGTCCAGTATTGGTCTCCAGGCTTTGTCCTTTCTGGGCACCAAGTCTTGAGTAAAATCCTTGCCCCTGCTCTTGCTGTGGTACTTGTTGAATGGCCCTCATGTCCAAGAGGGCTGTAATTTGTTTTTGCGCCTCTGCCCATTGATTGCGTGGCAGGTCTGGCATACCTTTTACCCTTGGCAGGGTGTGAAAATGGAACCTGTAACCGTGGGACACTATGTTCAAAACCCATTTGTCTTGGGTAATCATTTGCCAATTTGCTGAAAAAAGTGCTAGTTTTCCCCCCAGGGGGGCTGTCAAAAGAAGTGCTTAGATCTGGCAGAGGAAAGTCATTGGGACTGTTTCCTGTAAGGTTGTGATTTGTCTTCTCCGCTTTTGGAGGTAGGAGCACCCCATTGTTTAGGCCTGTATGAGCCTCAGGGCTGAGGTTTGCCTCTGGGACATCTGTATCTGCCTCTTTGTAGCCTGTCTGATACTGGAAAGGACCAATTTTTTGAAGGCCAGTTTCTGCTAAATCTGGGTGGCTGTACCTGTAAAAAATCCTTAACTGTTTGCATGGATTTCGCTTTATCCTCCATTTTCTTTAACACCTCTTCTGCTTTAGCACCAAAGTATCATGCTGTAATGGAGCATCTAATAATTTTGCTTCAACATGATCAGGCAGATTCTGTTCCTTTAACCAAGCATACCTTCTAATAACAGAACCTGTAACAGTGGCCCTGCAAGAGGCCTCCAGTGAATCATAACCACATTGCAAAGTATGCTTTCCCACTTGTTCAGCTGCATGCAATAAATCCTGAATTTCCTTGTTCTCTGCACATTCAGAATTTGTCAACATTTTCTGTTTAAGCAGCGACATTAAGTATTGCTGATATTTAAGCATATGAAACTGACAATTTAAAGCCCTTACAGCCAGGGTAGCAGAAGTGTAAACTTTTTCCCCAATCTGTCCAGTGCCCTAGAATCCCTATCAGAGGGGACAGGATTTTTTGCAGTGGAAGCTTTGACCCCCTTGGGACCATGAGATATAGTTTCTGGGTCAGCAGCGGGGTTTTTATACAGAAATTTATGAGAATCAGGGACCCTGTAGTATCTGTCTGGCTTAGCAGGAGCGGGGGGGGGGGTAGAGTCAGGTGACAGGCCGGACTCTGAAAATACATCCACAATGTCTAGAACAGGAGGAATAGCAAGGGGTCTGTGCTGAGGTAGAAGCAGAAAGTCTCTGAGCCTTTCCTTAGATTCTGAATAATCTTGGCTCTCCCAGTGAAAATGCTCCCTCATGGTATGCAGGGTTTCCCCAAAAGAATAACCCTCAGGAGGAGAGGCTGAAGGAAGGAATGAATTCTTCAGCATCAGAGTCCTCATAGGGAGGAATAGAATATCCCTGTTCAGAAGAGGAATCAGAGGAAATAGAAACCTGATCTGAAGAATCATGTTCGGTCTCTTGCCTAGGCCTCTTACCAGGAGGGGGATGGGAACCCCTGTTCATATAATTAGGTCTTTGGCCATTTTAAGCATCTGTTTTTTAGGCATGGAAGGCTGAGTAGGAGAATGCTGTACTTGTTTCTTTGTCTTTAGAGCTGCTTTAGTCTTTGTAGCTGAAGATGGTTTAACATATAACTGTGTAGGTCTGAAGACACCCTCAGAAGCCGATGCCTGCTCAGTGGCTCCAGACCCATCTGAGGGAATGATTTCAGAGTGTCCAATACCTTGAGTATCCAGAGGCCCAGTCGGCTCCACGTGGGAGTCGGAAATGGCCTGTGGCTCTGAGGTAGCGGGAGCCAGGGGCTGCGAAAGCTCCTCACTGAGAACCGGCGACTGGCCTAGTGGAGGCCTCGTCGGTTTTGGACCTCAGATGCCTATCCTTTTCCTTGTCCTTGTGTTTTTTGTCAACTCCGGTCATCGGCTGTTCTGACGGCATTATACAATTAAGCCTTCGGCCAAAGTAATGAAATGCAAAATCGAACCTACGCTTAACAGTGAGTTGGTTAAATCTAGCGCAAAACCAACAGTTAGCAATGTCGTGGTCAGGGCCTAGGCAAGGAATACAGTAAGAGTGAAAATCCTTATGAGGTATTTGATTCCCACAAGAAATACAATTGTTAACTTTTTCTGACATCGGTCTGGAGCAAGAAAAAAGTTTCCCCAATGGGGTACTTAGCTTTAATGAAGACTTCAGTTCTGAAATTTGGATTCGAAAATCTCAGGAGTCAGCCGACCGGCACTTGCCAACTGCTTTTGCTTCGGGCACCGCACGGCAAGAAAGACTGAAGAAAATGGCGTCGGCTGCATCTTTTATACCCCTGGCACACTGACGTCAGGAAAGAGATGACAACAACCAACGCCAGACCAGGACTTTGGAATTCAGGCCGACTGCGGGTAGCCTGCCTGCAGGATAACCCAAGTGTAATGACTGCAACAGTGAAACACGATGAAAGTACAGTTTTGTACCTACCATAAATGTAGATGTCCGAATTGGATAGCATCTGCAGTCATAACAACTGGGTTGTCCTGTCGTCAGGCAGCCCTTCAGTCGGCCGGATTCCAAAGTCCGTCCGCTTCGCTGATGTCGCACTTCACCCGACGTCATCTCTGTTGGACTTCGGGTATAAAAGCATCAGCCGACGCCATTTTCTTCAGTGTTTCTTGCCCCAGATGCCAGAAGCCCTATAGAAGGCTAAAAAATTTTGGATAGATGCCAATGTTTCCAAAAGATAGAGGTAAACACAAAATAAGCATGTATGTACATAAATACAAACAAATACACCATGAAAGAAATCCCCACTAGCTAGCTATTAGAAGGGTAAACACCCTAGGAGTACCACAGAGGGAAGGAGGGAGGGTAATCTGACTGCAGATGCTATCCAATTCGACATCTACATTTATGGTAGGTACAAAACTGTACTATGTCCTTCATGGATGCATCTGCAGTCATAACAACTGGGTAGAATACCATAGCCAACTAGGGAGGAGGATAAAAGTAAATTATGGTGTGTTTAGGATCCCTTGCAGAACAGCAGTGGCAAACCCTGCTCGATCTGGAATATAGAGGTAAATTATAATGCTTGGCAAATGTATGCACGGAGGTCCAAGTAGCCTCAATAATGTCTTTGGTAGCCACCGTAAGAAGGCTGTGGTAGTGCCTGTTGCCCTTGTAGAATGAGGTCTTATGTTCTGTGGAATTGGCTTTCCGTGGCAGGAGTACCAGCATCGTATGCAATTTCCTATCCATTTGGAGATTGTCTGCTTGAAATAGCTTTTCCCTCCCTTCCTGTTGCATAGGCTACAAAAGTTGGTCAGTCTTTCTGCTATTTTTGTTCTGTCCAAGTAGTAGCGTAGCTGTCTATGTACATCCAAGGTATGCAGTATTCTTTCCCTCTGTTTTGTGGGTTGGGAAAGAAGGTAGGCAGGTGGATTGCCTGGTTTAAAGACACTCTGGATACCACCTTAGGCATAAATGTAGGATTAGTCCTCATGGACACTATCTTGGTGGAAGATTAGAAAGGGTTGCACTGCCATTAAGGCCTGTAGTTCTGAAACCCTCCTTGCTGAAGTAATTGCCAGTAGGAAAGCAGTTTTCCATGACAGGTGTTGTAGGTCTGCTGTTGCTGCTGGTTCAAAAGGTGATAGTGTCAGTTTTTCTAGCACAAAGTTCAAGTCCCAAGCTGGCAATGGTGGTTTCCTTGGAGGTTTTACATTCTTGATTCCTCTGAGGAACTGCCTGAGCAAAGGGTGTGAAAAACAGGTGGATCAAAGCTGTATTCTGCTGAAATAGCTGATGCATGAATCTTGATGGAGGAGTAGGACAGGCCTGAATGAAGCAGTTCGCCAGATACTCCAGAATGTTAGGCATATCTATGTTTGATACATCTTTTCCTCTTTCAGAACTCCAAATGACAAACCTTTTCCATTTCCCAGCATAATTCCTTCTAGTTGAAGGCCTGGCTTCAAGAATAATGTCTTTAACTCTTTGTGAAAGTTCTGTATTAGCAGCTGCTATGTGATGTTCCATGCAGTCAGTTGCAGCGTTTTAGGTTTGGATGCATGGTGCTGAAGTTGTTCTGCGTTAGCATCAAGGGCATCAGGAATTGGCCACATATTGTTCGAGACATGCTCCTCAGTAGTGGGTACCAATGCTGTCTTGGCCAGTTTGGAGCTATCAGGATTATCCTTGGACGTTCCTCCTTGATCTTTAGAAGTACTTTGTGTATCAAGGGAAGAGGTGGGAATGCATATGCTGTTAGGCCTTTCCAGCTGAAGGAGAGCGAGTCCACTTTCCATGCTAGTGGGTGGAATGTCCTTGGGCAGAATTTTTTGAGCTGGTGATGGAGAGGTGATGCAATAGATCTATCTGAGGCATTCCCCATTTCTTCGAGATGGTCTTGAAGATATCCGGTGCAGCTGCCATTCGTGGGCATCCGATGTGGTCCTGCTTAACATATCTGCTAGAGAGTTTTCTTTTCCTGGCACAAATATTGCCTGTAACTGGATGTTGTAGCTGAGTGCCAGGGTCCACAGCTCCAAAGTCATTCTGCATAGGGGTAAGAATGAGTGCCTCCCTGTTTGTTGATGTACCACATGACTGTGGTGTTGTCTGTCCTTATCATCAAGTGGTCCTCCTTGAGAAATGGTCTGAACTTTTGGATTGCCAGTTTTACTGCCAGCATTTCTTTTAGGTTGATGTGCAGGTGAAGTTGGTCCTGTGTCCACAATCCTTGCGCATTTGTCCAGCATATGCCCCCATCCTAGGTCTGAAGCATCTGTTGTGATGGTCTGGCTTGCTTGACAAGGGCAGGCCTGGGTTTGACTGGCATGCCTGAGCCCACCATAGGAACTCCTGTTTTAAGCATGGTATTAGTGGGATTTCCGTTTCTAGGCTGTGTCTGTGTTGGGACCATAAATTCTTTAGGTACCACTGTAGTTTTCTCATATGTAGTCTGGCAAATGGAACCAAGATTATGCATGATGCCATGAAACCCAAGGCCTGCAGTACCTTTCTTGCTGTTAACTTGTTCAGTTTTGTTAGTGCCAAGAAGTAAAGAGGTAGTTCTTTTGTTTTTCTGTAGTTAGGAATGCCATTTGTCTTACTGTGTCCAATTCGCCCCAGGAAAGTCCTTGTCTGGGATGGTATCAGTCTTGACTTTTGTAAATTGACTGTGTATCCCAGTGCTTGAAGCAAGTAAATGACCCTTTGTAAATCTGTTGTCAGCTTGCTTTTGTTGTCTCCTTGTATCAGGCAGTCGTCCAGGTATGGATAAATTTGAATTCCCTGTAGCCTGCAATGGGCGATTACTGATGCCAGGCATTTTGTGAATACTCTGGGCAGTAGATAAGCCAAAGGGCAATGCTGAGAATTGATAGTGCTCTGATCCTGCAAGAAATCTGAGGTATCTTCTGCAGATTGGTCGAATGGGGACGTGCAGGTATGCCTCCTTGAGATCTAGAGTTACCAGCCAACACTCCTTGCCCAGCATGGGAAGAAGTTGCTGTAGGGTCAGCATTTTGAATTTTGGGACAATGATGTAAGTATTCAGGGTGGACAGGTCTAGAATTGGTCTCCAACTTTTTTCCTTTCTTGGAACTAGAATAGTCTGGAGTAGAACCCCTTTCCTTGCTCTGCTGTTGGCATTTTCTCCACAGCTCTCATGTTTTCTAACTCCATTATCTGTTGTAGAGCCTCTTTTGATTTGGAGGTAGATTTGGCATTCCTCTTTTGTCTGGTAAAGTGTGGAAGTGGAACCGGTAACCTTGATCCATGGTTCGTAAAATCCACTTGTCCTTTGTTATGTGGTGCCAGTTTTTTGAAAATAAAGTTAGCTTTCCGCCTAGAGGAGCTGCTATTTGTTCCCTGGTAGGCGGGTTTAGGATTAAGTCACTGTGGCTGTGTTGATGTAGTGGCAGGTGTGGAGTCTGTGCCTCTGTTGTTACCTTGCCACTGTCGCCCTCTGTAGGCACCTCCTCTGGATTGATTTCTGCCTCTGGAACGCCTATTCCTGCCCCTTTGAGGTCTTGTGGAGTCAGGAAAGGACCAATTTTGGCAGGCCAGTTCCTGCTAAACCTTGGGGTTGAACCTGCAAGAAATCTTTAACTGTCTGGACTGATTTTGCCTTTTCTTCCATTTTCTTCATAACCTGCTGGGCAGGTGTACCAAACAAACTTGTTTTATCCATAGGAGCATCTAGCAATTTAGATTTAACATGATCCGTAAAGCTTGCTCCTTTAGCCATGCATGCCTTCTAATTACAGTGCCAGTCATGGCTGATCTAAATGAAGCCTCCAGTGCATCATAGCCACATTTTAAAGAATGGTTACTAACTTGCTGTATGTTATTTACCATTTCTAATACATATTTCTTATCAAGAGATTCATCAGTGGTTAGCTTTTTAGTTAACTGATCAAGCATAAACTCTTGGTATTGTATCATGTGAAACTGACAGTTTAAAGCTCTAGCTGAGAGAGTGGCTGAAGTGTAAACCTTTTACCCCATCTGTCTAGTGACCTTGCTTCCCTTTCAGAAGGAACAGGGTTTTAGCTATGGTCGCTGCTACTGCCTTGGGACCCTGGGAAATAGTTTCGGGTCTGCAAGAGGGGCCTTGTAAAGGTGGTGATGAGTATCTGGCACCCTGTAAAATCTGTCTGGTTTGGCAGGGGCTGGGGTAAAGAATCTGGAGCAGCAGACATCATTGAAAGCATCATCCACCACAGAGAGAACAGGAGGTATAGCTAAGGGCCTGTGCTGTGGAAGGTGCAAAAGGTCCTAAGTCTTTTCCTGGAGTCTGAAAAATCCTGTTGCTGCCATTGAACTGTTCTCGCATGGCATGCAAGGTTTCCAAAGGAGAATTCTTCTGGTGGGGAAGCAGCTGGAATGGATTCTTCAGCATCAGAATCTTCAAAATTGGAGAAAGGAGCCTCTGGCTGGTCAGTTATGTCTGATTCATCAGCAGAATCATCAGAGGACACTGGCTCATGGGGCTCTGCCCTAGGTCTCTTCTCTGGGGGCTGAGAGGCCCTGTCTGGGTGAGATTGAGATCCTCTAATTAATGAAATTAAATCTTCTGCCAAAGTAAGCATTTGGGAACTGGAAGAGGGCCTGGTTGAGGGGGTTTAACAGGCACTGTTTTAGTAGTCTTGGGTGCATTAGCCCTGGCAAGGCCTTAATGGACATGGCTGCTGGAGGCCTAGCAGCACCACGTGCTGGGGTAGAGACATCCAAGGGAATAGTGTCTGATAAGTCAGTGGTAAGCACCGTAGTGGGTAAAATTTCTGAGGCCGATTCAAGAGTGTTAGCAGGGACCTCAGTTGTAGAGATAGATTCAGCTGTATTTTGATCAGTTTTCTCGGTTTCGCCGAAACCGAGACACTCGCGTTTGCTTAACCATGGTTTCGCCGAAACCGCGAAAGTGTCGGTCTTTTCTTTGCGTTTTTTGGCAGAATGCGTAGTCGGAGGGTCCGACGGCATAATGTACGCAAAATCAGAACCGAAAAACTGTTCTGCAAACTCCGACGCCTAAGCGTTAAATCGGTTGAAAGAAGCACAGGACGAACAGGCTGCTACGTCGTGGGCTGGGCCTAAGCAAGGCAGGCAGTAAGAGTGGAAATCTTTATGAGGTATTTGTTTCCCACAGGTTAAACAATTATTAACTTTTTCTGACATCGGCTGAGGCAAGAAAGAGTCCCCAACGGGTACTTAGCTTTAGAAGTCTTGGTAGTATTCGTAGAAGTAATCTCTGGATCCGACTGACCGGCACTTGCGAACAGCTTCTGCTTCACGCCACGGCAAGAAAGACTGAAGAAAATGGCGTCGGCTGATGCTTTTATACCCGAAGTCCAACAGAGATGACGTCGGGTGAAGTGCGACATCAGCCGAAGCCGGACCCGGACTTTGGAATCCGGCCGACTGAAGGGCTGCCTGACGACAGGACAACCCAGTTGTTATGACTGCAGATGCATCCATGAAGGACATCATCTGTAAAGTCAATTGATAAACCATGATGAAACTGAAAAAAAAAACCTAGTACAGTAATTTGAATCTGGAATACAATAAAACGGTCAATGAAGTATGTATTTAATATACGGTATGTTAACTCTGGCTTAACAGTTATTGACCACGTTTTTATCAGAGACTCTGCTAGATGATTGATTTGGTCCACATTCAGCAATGGCAATTTCATCTCGTGTTTTTTTAATTGCCTCTAGGAGGACAAATTCCTTTGACTTTGTCCATGTTATAAGGAGAAACTGTATGATTCACCTAATCTACCATGCACCAGGTTGTGAGAGAACATTCCTACAAGAGTTTACCAATTTCGTTGACTCAGTTTTCGGAAACGAACATTTAGTTGCACTTCACAACTTCAGTATTTGATTGAGGAGTTTGTGATGCTCACTTAGAAATTCAGCGTTATTATGAAAGGTTTTGAACTTTGTTAGGTCATCACCATTAGACTTTATCTTCCTGTTAGATGTTTGACCATTTCCTTGTCTGATCTGGCCTGCAGCTCTGTCATAGTCCCCTTTTACAGCTGAGGGAGGTTTGTATTACTGATCATATTACTTCTGGTATTTTTTCTTCTATGCTCCTTCAATTCCTCTGAGGATGGTGCCACCTCCTTTGAAGCTGTGGTCGACTTCGACTGACTGGTCATTGTCATCAGCACTTGTCTTTCTTGTATTGTCATGTTCATGTGGTTTCCACCAGCAGGAGTGAACCATGGTTTGCTGCATGAGGTTCACCGGATGAAATGTCAGGTCTGTGGAATGACCACCTTTACCTGGATAAGCACTACTGTATACAGTAGCACAAGATCTCCCATCAGAACTCCGGAGAGATCTCAGCAGTGGCTGTTTCTTTCATACGTTGGACAGGCTGTACAGTGCAGCCTGTTTCACTACACATATAATCTTATCTGCTCAGCAATATGAGACACTTGTTTAGGTTTTCATGGACAAAATTACTGCCATCAGATCTGCAGTACTGCTGTACGACCCCATGCACTCATTAGTAATCTCCAGCTGGTAGTGTACTGCTTTACGGTTTGTGTTTGTCTCCAGCTCTTGTGATGCTTTCATAGTCCATGTCTGATATTCCTGACTTATGACAAGCTCTAGTCTGTTCTTTCAGGGATGCAGTCTATGACAGGTTGGCTGGAGCCTTGACAATCTAGACTGGTTCTGACCAGTGATACTTCAGGTTATGGTCTCTTCATTGAGGTCTGGGATTTTTCTTTTGGCCTTGAAGGATGATGGCCTTGTCAAATTGTCCTCAAGAAACAATCCTTGAATCCTAACATATTTGAAGTTACCACCCTCTTTAACTTTCCATTCCTGCTTAAGGTTACTGAGAAGGATGTCTGCACACAACTTGAGTCTTATCTTAGCCAGTGGGCTCATGGATACCACTGACCACACCATTTTGATAATGTTTATTTACCTTCTGTGGCATTTTAATTTTTACATTTTTAAGGGGCTATATACACTGGCCCAAGGATCCTCTTCAGGCACAACCAGGACCTTAGGCAAAAATAACAGAATGGAGGCTGACACTGTACACACTGGTTGCAAAGAAAAGAAATTAAAATAAGTTGGTTAAAAGAAGTTACAAAACTGCAGACTTTGCAGCAGCAGAGCTATGGATGCAGATATTGACCTTAGCCATGAGGAGAATGTTGGAACCTGTGAAATGGTAGCAGTCTATAACAGCAAGTTATGAAATGGAAGGATGGCAGAGACTGGGTAAACTACAAGTATTACAGTGGGTTAAGTAAGGAAGGAGTAAAGTTACAATAAAGTACCTAATGAATCATGTACTAGCCATATTTATGGAAAGGGGTAGAGAGATGGTGAGTGTGTGTGTATGTGTAAGTATATATATTTACATGGTGCATTCAGCTGCTTGAACTAAAATTTGTTCTAGTTCTGCAAGACCAGCAAAAAGTGATTGTATATTTAAAGATCCTGGCACAGTGGGAAGTGGGAAATTTTCCCCTTTCCCCACTGTAGTGTGATCTCAGAACTGATGTGTATGTGTGTGTATGAGGTAGCAGCAGGGCTTGCCAAGCCACAACAAAAGAGGTTTTACATAATTTGTTTTATTTTTTAAGCTGTAATTAATCACTGCAGGTTCAAACACATTTGTTTGAGTACATTCTACTCAGTTTTTTGCTCCGATGACTTGTAGTAGCTCACTTACATACAGTATTCCCCTACAGTTGTGCAGTGGTTTATTTTATACCTCACTGACTGCACTCAGGTTTACTCGGGTATTCACACCTCTTTCTTTCACCCCTTCAAATAAGGAGTGCCTCAGGGTCCTCTCCTCTTTATGGTATACATGCTTCCTTTAGGGAATCTTATTACGGGGAGGACATGGGTTACCCATGGTTATGCTGACACCCAGATCTACCTCTTTTATATAGGGAGATATGGAGGGTGTATATTTTTGCATCTATATCATATGAGCGAATCACACAAATTGCGAACGCTCATATGTTGGTACTAGGCTATCAGCCCTAGGGCCTATACAAGCCTAGCCATAACAATTCCCTGGCTATTTCTTCCCACACTATTTACTTCCCTGGACCCCTGTCTAGCAGGGCAACTGACATGATCCCCAGGGTGAATTTCCTTTCTCCCATCCAATCATCAAGGTTCCTTTTGAAGACGGCCAGAGAGGCACTCTGCTTGACATGTATGGGCAATCTATTCCAGAGTCTGGGGAGTCTCTGGGTCAGGAACCTATCCCTCCAGCATGTTTTGTTTATTGTGATGACAAGGTTTAGATCCCTGGAGCGTGTGGCTCTGAGTGTTTGGGATTTCTTTAAGTGTAGCATGTCCAACAGCTTTGGGTTTGACATGGCCTTGTATGTTAAGCAGAGATCGCCTCTGAGTAGACGATATGCGACAGAGTATAGCTGGAGTTTTTTAAGGCAGTCAGCATAGGGCATCTGCTTTAGGCCTATGATTCTTTTAGTGAGGTATTTCTGCGGCCTTTCCAGTTGTTGCAGATGTCTTGAGAGGCACATACCAAATGGGGCGTTGTATTCTATAATGGGTCTAATGAGGGATGAGTACAGTGGGACAATGACCTCCTTTTTTCTGGATGAAAAGCCCTTAGTGATGAGGTGTGCCACATAGGATTTCCTGACTGTTGTGGCGATGTGGTTATCGAAGGTGAGACCACTGTCCACCAGTGTCCCTAAGTCTCTTATCACACTTTCTGTGTTTAGTGTACTGCCACCTATATGGTAATTCACGGATACATGTTTTTTCCCAAAGGGAAGCATCTGTTTCTGTAAGGCCCTTTTGTAGAGTATCCACATCATTTGGGGATTCAATAATGGCTCCCAGTTTGCAGTCATCTGCGAACTTTCTTAGCCAGAGTCCCTTAGTGTTGGCCTGTACTTCAGAGAAGTAGATGCCAAACAAGAGCGGTCCCAGGACTGAACCCTGAGGTACTCCACTTGTCACTTATCTGGAGATGGATTTGGAGTCAGCTACTTTTACAGTGTGGGTTCTTTCAGTAAGCCAGTTAGCAACCCATTGGGTGACGTAGGGATTAATGCCCAGTTTAGTAAGTTTATCTATGATTCCAGAGTGGGGGATGGTGTCAAAGGCCCTGGCAAGGTCTAGATAGGCTGTATGGACCACCTTACCCTTGTCCATGGCTCTGGAGACTGATTCGAATTAGTCAATCAGGTTCAGGAGACAAGATCGGCCCTTCACGAACCCAAACTGGGTGGGGTCCAGTGTTTGAAGGTTGCCAATGTCTTTGTTTATAAGTTCCATGATAATACGCTCCATGGCCTTGCAGATAAGGCTTGTCAGACTGATGGGATGGTAGTTTCTGGGATCCAAGGTGGATCCCCCCTTGTGGAGTGGGATAACTGTAGCTGTGCGCCACTCAGTGGGCAAGAATCCTGAGGTGAGGCTATGATTAAACATGACACTTAGGTGAGGTGCCAGTTCATTTTGTAGTTCATGTAGTACACAGCCCGGGATGTCATCTGGTCCCATGGATGCTGTATTCTTAGCTTTGGAGAGTGCGTTTTTTACCTCTGTGGCCATTATTACTGGAATTTGGCAATCTTCCGGTATTGAGATGGGCCATTTAGGGGGTGAGAGGGGGGTGAAGTTGGCACTGAATCGATCTGCCAGGATATTGGCAATATCCTTGGGATCAGTATATTTAATGCCATTCTGTTTTAGCTCAGAGGAGATCTAGTTAAGGGCCAATATGTAAGACTGGCCAGAATGGTGTCTGATTTTGCGGATTTTCTTAGTGAATGTGAAATATTAAAAAACATGTTTTGTAAGAGGGGGTACCCTGAAACCTTTGTCAGATATTTTTAATGAAGTTAAGACTAAAAGAATGAATGGTCATTTTCTTGCACTACTAGGGCAGGTGTCCACCAAAAGTCAGAATGACTGTAAAACTTTAAATTTTGGACGGGTGCTTACTCTTACCTACACATCCAATTTTTATGACATTAAAAACATTTCCAAATATTGGAAAATATTTGATGTTGACCCTTAATTATCAGGGAAATTTGGTATTGAACCGCAAGTGGTTTACAAAAGAGACACTTCCCTTAAAGGACTGTTTGAAAAGCAAAAATTTGACACCCACAATGGTGGTACTTTTAAGTGTGGGAGGTGTGCCCAATGCCCTTATGTTATGGACAGAGACAAAAATCAAGCTCAAAAATGTTGGCTATATTTCCAGTTCAAAAAGGGTGCACTGTTACACTAAAAGGGTTGTGTATTTGGCCTTGTGTAGATACTGTGCAAGTTTCTATGTAGGTAAAACTAAGAATGCCCTAAGGTTAAGGATTTATCAACATTTATATGATATCAGAAATAAAAATGAAAAGAATGCACTATATAAACATTTGGTTAGTGAACCTACCCATTCCTTCCTGTTCTTTATATTGGAACAGGTAGATCTGGGACCTCATGGGGGACCCTTGAATGAGTATTTGGAGTTTGTAGAACTCAAATGGCAAATTAGGCTTGATGCTTATCATGCTCCTGGGTTAAATGATAGAATTTCTTTATCTTCTCTATTGAAATTAAAATCTATGTTTTTTATTTAGTTATATACACTGTTTAGGGATGTTTTAAACTTTTTACATGTATTATTGTTTTATATTTGGCTTGTATTAAGTATTTGCAGCCTTGTTAATGGGGGAAATGATGTCAGTTATTTGTGATTGGGTAAGCAATGTATTTAAACAGGTGCTAATTGCAGTATTTTGTATTCTGAGGAAGTCATCTACCAGACAAAAGCGCTTAATACTGCTGTGTTTGCTTGCACTGCTTTATCTTGGATGAACATTGTCTGTATTTTTTCTGGATTTGGAGTTTTCTGCTTATAAAGGATTTACCATCTACCAAGCGTCGCTTTTGTCTTGCAACAGCTGCCTTTTATTTTTCAGAGCAGATCTGAGCATTGCCATTTAGATTCTTGACACAGTTATAGAATACCTTGTGGTTGTCTTTGGAATCTTTGGCAATTTTATTTTCGTAACTAGCTTTGGAGGATTTTATGAGGGATCTCAGTTTCTTACGGAGGTTTGTAAGGGAGTTTTTTGCATCATGGGATTTTCCTCTCTTCTGCAACAGTTTCTTCCTTTTGTTGTAAAGTTTGTTTATGGCAGGGGACCACCAGACTGGCTTCCTTTTTTTGGATGAGAGCACCTTGGTTCTATTTGGGATGGCACGATTCATGCATGAGTGGATGTGCTAGTACAGTGCCTTAGTATAGGATTCAGCAGTTGAACTTTCAGTTCCCGTCTGCATGGGTGTCATGAAGTTTGTCACTTCTGACTTGAGTAGTATGAAGTTAGCTTTGGAGAAGTTTTTTATGGAGGTTTCCTTACTGGGGAGTGGGGGTGGGATCTGGATGTTAAGGGTGATTAGCTTATGGTCAGACCTGACTAACGAGGGGGTGACCATAGGTGGAGCATCGATTTCCCATGTTGGTAATGACCAGGTCTAGAATATTGGACCCCCTGGTGGGACTATGGATTAGTTGATCCAGGGCGTTGGAATTTATGAATTCCAAGAACCGTTGGGCAAAGGTGTTGGTAAAGGAGTAGTTTTCCCAGTTAATGGCAGGGTAGTTAAAATCACCCAGTATTAGGGTGTTTGGTTCTATCTTAATATTTTCCAGTATGTTTAGAAAGGTGTAGCGAGAATCTTGGGGTATGGTGGCGGATCTGTAGCAAGCTACAATTTGGATTGCAGTCTTACCTAGTGTTAGTTGCACCTGGAGAATTTCCGACGCACTGTGTTGGGCAACTAGCCTGGTGGTGTGAATATCCTTGGTGAATATTGACACTCCTCCACCTTTAGTGTTTCGGTCCTGGTTTGGTGGCCAAAAAGTGTGGTAAGAGTTGTAGCCTGGTATTGCAGGGGTGCTCTCTGGAGCCTTGAAACAGGTCTCAGTTACTGCACAGATATCGATGTTCTCCATTTTTAGGAGTGCCTCGCGAGAATGCATTTTCAGGTTTAGACTTCTAGCATTGAGTAGCATTACCTTCAGATTTTGCATGCTTGTACCTGTTACGGTGGTGGTTTTGTCCTTTGAACTTTGCCTAAAAAAGGCACTATAGGGGTTGCAAGAGCCTTAGCCAGTAACCTGAATCCCAGGGGCGACAAGTGCAGACCGTCTCTGGCAAAGCATCGTGGTCTGTCAATCATGTCGTCCCAGGCAGACAGATACTGGATCCCCTTTGAATGACACCAGAAGCTTAGCCAATTGTTGAAGTCAATCATTTTGTCCTTATATTGTGGTATCATTCTGGGCGAAGGCAGGATGCTACTCAGGGCTAGGGTCATACCTGCCTGGGCCACATGATCCGAGAGCTCTTCCATGTCTCTTTTCATGTAGTCCAGGGAGGTATGTCTCAAGTCATTCACTCCAACATGGACAATGAGAGAGTCATATTTGTACTTGTGGAGTGACTTGGTGCATGCGTTATGTGGCGGATCCTGGCACCTGACAGGCAGCTGATTTTCTCCTTGTTCAACCTAGTGAGAGGGACATCAGTGTGCCGGACTATAGAGTCACCTATGACTAAAGTGTTAGGTACATTGTCTTGCCTTAGGGGCTGTTGCTGGGTGGCACACTGGTGCTGTGAACTATGTGACACTTTGGTTGTGATTGGTGTTTGTTTGCATTTCAGCTTCAGAGGTCCTTGTTGCTTGGGCAGGTTACAGTTAAGGGCCTCTGCATATGTGGATTTAGTGTTGCTATGTGTGGGTGTTGGTGGTGTGGGTTTAGAAGGGCTATGTGTTGCTTGAGGTGTAGTGTGGGTATTAACCTTCTCCTCTTGACTGTCTAGCACAATCTTGGGTGGAGAGAGCTTTGCTTCCATTTTGGCTATGTAAGTGCATCTCTCACAGGTTGTAGTGTTGGGTGGTAGGAGGAGAGGGTTGTCTGTACATGAGGCAATTGCTGCATTGCCCCAGTATGCCCAGATTCACCAGGTGGACAGGAGAAATCACCAGAAGCTGACCCTTGGACAGGCCTGGTTTGGTGCTTTATTTTTTTTTTGTAAAGTACAGGAGCTGTTTTCCCTTACCTTAGCAAGGTACTTTGCAATTATAGGCTGTTTCGTGCCTACTATTAATTTCTCCTTATTAACAAGGAGAGTTGAGTGCTTGTATCAGTTTAAGGCTTCCTAGTGCTTTCCAGCAGGTATTAGAGAAAGTGCTAGTCACAGGGATGCTTAAAGGCAAGATGAAAAAAAAATGCACACTGCAGTGTGCACTACAGAAGTTAGATGTGAAAGTAGGTAACTTAAGTTTTACCTGTTTAAAAAGTTAAGGTTTAGTGGAGAGTTACTATTTTTAAAACATAATATCGAACGTGCCGGACCTCAAACTTTATATTGTGGGGGGCTGTGCCCCCCCCCCTGCTAAATACATATTCCAACTCAGAGATCACACTACAGTGAGGAAAGGGCAAATATCCTATTCTTCACTGTACCGCAATCTCAGAAAAAGCACTTTTGAAGTCCAGTACGTTCGATATGAGCATTCACAATTTGTGCGATTCGCTGATATGATATAGACCCTGTATTTTCAGCCTAACAACCTTGAAGCCACTCACCTTTGGCTCATACTCAGAGGAAGCTCAATACATTCAAAATTCAGGCCATAGCAATTCACGCTATCCTGAGAGAGATGTCTGGTCCCTTAATTTTCAATTACATCTTCTATGGATTGGTTCATAGGTTTACTCTAGGCTAGTGACCACTAGGGCCCTTATAGGCCTAGCCATGCAATCCAGATGCGACCTACAAATTCAATTTATACAGGCAGTTGTTTATTGACTGCTTCTGTCCATCAGAGCCATAGAAACAGGACTGCGTTTGTAGACTACACGCATAACTTAGAATTGATCCTGGCCAGTAAGCTAACACTTCCAGTTCAAGTGAAATCGTCCTATTTCCACTTATAACACTTCAGGATTAGGCACTTGTTACCTAAAACTATATTCCTGGGTAATGGGCATCACTGGTCTCATTTTGCCTGGACTACTATAATTACCTTGCCCTGGACTTTTTTTCTGTTTTTAAGCATTTTATTAAAACATCATTCAAATCATAGTGATAAACACACACACTGAATACAATGTATTTCATTTGTACATAAGTACTAGGCTAGCTGCGCTTGTGGGCCATTTTAAGACGAGACACATTGTCCATATGACTTTTGTCAATTTAACATTAGACTGCTCAAGTTCTGCCTTCCCAGAAGTATCATTCCTTCTGAACATTGTGATGTATTGTTCCGACACATTCCATTTACTTCTATGTAGTTTACTCTATACTTTTTCTAAAGATCCCGCCTCTAGTTCTTACTTCCTTTACAACATTTAACAATTCCGTTAGAGGTGGTTTTGTTTTTGATTTCTGTTTCCTAGTAATTGCTTTTTTGGCAGCCAACATTAAACTTAGCAAGGCCTTACTGTGTCTAGGAAATTCAGTTTTTATATTTCAGGTCAAACAAATTTCCTTAGTTAAAACACCTTCCCCCAATATTTCTGAAAGGATACACTGTACAGAATTTTTAAAGTCTATCAAATTGTTACAGCTTAAAAAAACACATTCAGGTACCCCTCTTTTCTATCACATTTCCAGCAACTGGCACTGACCTGTGAAAAAATTCTCTGAAGTCTGCTTTGGGTACCAAAATAGCTATGCAAGCACTTCCATGCAAAGATGCTAAACCTTCCAGACTTTGTTGCGTACCTTGGAGTCGTACATGTCCTCCCACCATTTCTACGTATACCGCATTTCCATTCTCATTTCCCATTCCTGTCTAGCAACATCAGATTAATTATTGTAGTTATCATGCATGTACCCAGGACTTGATAACAAGCTTAAACGTGTTGGCTTACCTGTTCATTCAGGACTTTGGTCCCACGTGTTACCTGAGAGAGCTAGTGATACAACACTCCTCCTCCTCCTGGGGTCTGCATTAAGCTCCTTAAGATACTGCTGGTGGTTCCACAGGTGCACGTAGAAACATCTGATAACCATTCTTCTGCCTTTTAGACCCCCTGCACCTGTGGAACTTGCTGCTTGGAGGACTTCATGAATATTCTATCTTTGCAAGCTTTGGCAGGTCACTTGCAACGTATCTATATGAAATGTTTTTTTTGACAGTGTAGGCTGATTATTAATTATTTTATTTTTACATTGTGTTTGTATCCATCAATCTGTTAAATATATTACCCATAATTCCATACTTCCTTGTATATTTTTATACAGTTTTGCTCTATGCATGTTTTTATGGAATTTTATTTATTATTGTAAAGTACAGCTTTGTACCTAACATAAATGTAGATGTTCGAGTATATACACTGCTACAGTCATTGCACTTGGGTTATCCTGCCATCAGGCAGTTCCCCAGTCAGCTTGAGTTCCAAAGTCTTGGTCTGGCGTTGGTTGCTGTCGCCTCCTCCCTGACGTCAGTGCGGCAGGGGTATATAAGATGCAGCCAACGCCATTTTCTTCAGTTTTTCTTGCCCCAGATGTCAGGTGCCCCCAAATAGGTAGGCAATTCAAATTGCTAATAAAACATACATAAGAAAAGCAAACAACTTTCAGCTACCAGCAAATACTCCCCATTGGTAGTAAGGGGTAGAAGACAGATATGTACCAGCAAGTAAGAGGGGAAGGAAGGAGGGTAACCTGGACTGCAGCAGTGTATACACTCGAACATCTACATTTATGGTAGGTACAAAACTGTACTATGTTCATCGTGTTACACTGCTGCAGTCATTACACTTGGGTGGAATCCCAAAGCTGAGGTAGGGTGGCTGGTTCTATAAGGCATTAGGGGTGGCTATAAGGCCTTGCAGCACTGCAGTGGCGAAGCCAGCTCTGGATTTAGAGTATAGAGGCAGATGGTAATGCTTGGTGAAGGTACGTACAGAACTCCAAGTTGCCACTTCCAAAATATCCTTGGTAGGTACTCCTCTGAGGTAGGCAGTTGAAGTGGCTGTTGCCCTAGTGAAGTGAGATCTAATGCTGCTAGGTACAGGTTTCCCATGGTGTGTATAGCAGAAACGTATACAATGTCCTATCCATTTTGAAATAATCTGTTTTGAAATGGCTTTTCCCTGTGCTCCTGTAGCATATGCTACCAATAATTGCTCAGATTTCCTGAAAGCTTTGGTTTTGTCCAAGTAGAAGCGTAACTGCCTGTGAATGTCCAAGGAATGCAGTAGTCTCTCCCCTTTATTCTGTGGTTTTGGATAAAAAGTTGGCAAATAGCTTGGTTTAGAGCCACACTGGATACCACCTTTGGCATAAATGTAGGGTTAGTTCTTAAAGACCCCCTGCCCTGGTGGAAAATGAGGAAAGGTTCCACTGCCATTAGTGCCTGTAATTCTGAAATTCTTCGTGGTGATGTTATTGCCAGGAACAGAGCAGTTTTCCAAGCGATATATTTTAATTCTGCTGTGTTAGCTGGCTCAAAAGGAGGTAAAGTTAATTTTTCCAAAACAAAGTTGAGGTACCAAGTTGGAGTAGGTGCTCTATGGGGCGGTCTTATGTTTTTAGCCCCCTCTGAGGTACTGTCTTAGCAAAGTTGTTGCGTCTTTCAGCTTTTCCCGGTTAGGGGTCGCCACAGCAGAACTCCGGTCCGCTAATGATTGGTAGTTGATTTTTACGTGCCGAGTTACCAGCCCTGACGCACAACCTTCAACGAAAGTACGCCAATTCACGCATATCTCCATGCAGAAGACGCTCTAGCTGAGAGTCGAACCAGACAGCGTCTTACTGTGAGGCGACAACACTACCGCAGCACAACCACCGTGGGTACTGTGGATATGAGAAAATTGGTGGATCCGTGTTGTAATGAGCAGAGATGGCAGAGGCGTGGATCTTGATGGATGAAAAAGAAAGGCCCTTGTCCAGCATCTCAGTTAAGTGTTGCAGTATCTGAGGAATGTTTGGGACTAGAGGGTCAAGGCTGTGTGCTTGGTTCCAGGCAAAGAATCTCTTCCATTTATCCGAATAGGCTTTCCTGGTACTAGGCCTTCTGGCCTCCAGAATAACATCCATAACAGCTTTGGAGAGAGGCATTGCTTGCTTGACTAAGGAATCTTCCATGCAGCTAGGTTTAAGGTCTTTAGCTGGCTGTGTAGTATCTGATTGTTGTGCTGAGTCAGCAGATGTGGAATTTGAGGTAAAATCCAGGGTGGTCCTTGTGCTAAGTTCTTTAAGATTGGGTACCAGTGCTGGCGTGGCCAGTCTGGTGCAATCAGGATAATCTTTGGCTCTTCTTGCCTGGCTTTTATGAGTACCTTTGGCAGGAGAGGTAGTGGTGGGAAAGCGTATACTTGTAGATTTTTTCAGCTGAATGAGAGGGCATCCACTTTCCATGCTTGTAGATGGTAACTCCTTGTGCAGAATTTCTGTAGCTGGCAGTTCATTGGGGATGCAAACAGATCCATGTCTGGGCTCCACCATTTCTGTGTTACTTTGAATATTTGCGGATTCAATTCCCATTCGTGGGGATCCATGATGTTTCTGCTTAAGTCGTCTGCCAGTGTGTTTTTCTCTCCTGGCAGGAATTGTGCTTGCAGATGAACTTGATAGTTTAGAGCTGTGTTACACAAGGTCATGGTTTGCCTGCAGAGGGGGTAGGAGTGAGTGCCCCCTTGCTTGTTTATGTACCACATAACTGTAGTGTTGTCTGTCTTTAGTAGTAGTTATCCTGGATGCAACAGGTCCTTGAAAGCTATAAGGGCATTTTGTACAGCTAGCATCTCTTTTTGATTGATGTGAAGATGCCTTTGTTCTGCGGGCCACTTGCTCTGAATACAGTTGCCTGCCATGTGTGCTCCCCAGGCGTAATCCGATGCATCTGTTGTCAGTGTTTGCCTGGCTGTGGGTTGAGTAAAAGGCTGTCCCTTGTTGAGGTGACAAGCTTGAGCCCACCACTGAAACTCCTGTTGAAGGCAAGGAATTAGTGGTATAACTGTTTCCAAACTTTGACAGTGTTGAGACCATACATTCTTTAAGTACCATTGTAGTTTCCTCATATGCAGTCTGGCATATGGAATTAGTAGTATGCAAGATGCCATCTAACCCAAGGCCTGCAGAATTTTTCTTGCAGGGAGTTGGGTCTTTGTTGCTATCAATTGAAGTTGTCCTTGCTTGTCTGGCGTGAGATAAGCCATCTGGGCCATTGTATTCAAGCTGGCACCCAGGAATATTATCTCTTGTGAGGGCACTAGTTTTGATTTCTTTTCGTTTACTGTGTACCCCAGGCAACTTAATAACTTTTTTACAAATGCCAGATGCTTTAGAAGAATGTCCTTGCTCTCTGCTTGAATCAGGCAGTCGTCCAGGTACGAATAAATTTGAACTCCTGTCTGCAAAATGCAATTACTGGTGCCAGGCACTTTGGCTTATCTACTGCACCCAAGGTCTTCACAAAGGGCAGTGCAGAGAATTGATAGTGCATTGAACCAGCTATGAATCGGAGGTATCTTCTGTAGTTTTGTCTGATAGGGACATGCAGGTATGCCTCCTTGAGGTCCAATGTCACAAGCCAAGCTTTCTTGCCCAGCATGGGAAGAAGCTGCTGTAGTGTCAACATTTTGAATTTCAGAACATCCAGATAAGTGTTTAGAGAAGAAAGATCCAGACTGGGCCTCCAGGCTTTGTCCTTTCTGGGAACCAGAAAGAGTCTTGAGTAAAATCCTTGTCCTTGCTCCTGTGGTGGTACCTTTTGAATAGCTCTCATATCCATGAGTGCTGTAATTTGTTTTTGAGCCTCTGCCCATTGATTTGGTGGCAGATTTGGCATTCCTTTTAACCTTGGCAGCGTGTGAAAGTGGAACCTGTAACCTTGAGATACAATGTTGAAAACCCATTTGTCTTTGGTGATCATATGCCAATTGTGAGTTGTTTGGCAGCTATAGTGGGAAGTCATTGGGGCTGATTTTTATATGGCTGAGGCCTGTCTTCTCCTTTCTGGCCTGATGCAACCCATTGTCGAGGCCTGTAAAGACCTTGTGGTTGTCCTCTACCTCTTGGACGTCTGTATCTGCCCCTTGGAGGTCTGTCTGCAACTGGAAAGGACCAATTCTTAGTTGGCCAATTTCTGCTAAATCTAGGAGGCTGAACCTATAAGAAATCCTTCATCGTTGCATAGATTTTGCCTTATCCTCCATTTTCTTGAATACCTCTTCTGCCTTAACTCCAAGTAACACATCCTGCTGCAGAGATGCATCCAATAATTTTGCTTTAACTTGATATGCTAATGTATGTTCTTTTAACCAAGCATGTCTTCTAATGACAGAGCCTGTAACTGCTGCTTCTACAGGAGGCCTCTAAAGAATCAAAACCACATTGCAAAGTATGTTTTCCCACCTGTTCAGCTGCATGCAATAAATCCTGCATTTCTTTAAAAGTAGGAGGATCTGAATCTGGAAGCATTTTTTGTTTCAACTGAGACAGTAAAAACTGCTGATATTTTAGCAGGTGAAACTGGCAATTTAAGGCTCTCATTGCTAAAGTTGCAGACGTATATACTTTCTTTCCCCATCTGTCTAATGCTCAGGAATCTCTGTCAGAGGGAACTGGATTCTTGGCTTATGAGGCCTTAACCCCTTTGGGTCCCTGAGAAATAGTTTCAGGGTCAGCAACAGGGCTTTTGTACAGACATTTGTGTGAGTCAGGGACTCTGTAGTATGTCAGGTTTAACTAGGACTGGAGGTAAGGAATCAGGATTTAAGCTGGATTCAGTATACACATCATCCACAATATCTAACACTGGCGGAATAGCAAGGGGTCTGTGTTGAGGTAATAAAAGGAAGTCTCTGAGCCTTTTCTTGGATTCTGAGTAATCCTGGCCTTCCCAATGGAAATGCTCCCTCATGGTATGCAAGGTTTCCCCAAAGGAGTAGTCCTCAGGCGGAGAGGCTGATTGAATTAACTCCTCAGCATCAGAATCCTCATAAGGGGGTAAAGAATATCCTAGGTCTGAGGATGAATCTGAAGAGATGGACACCTGGTTGGATGAGTCATAGTCTGCATCCTGTCTAGGCCTTTGATCAGGAGGGGGATGGGACCCCCTGATCAGAGTGATTAGGTCTTCGGCCACTTTGAGCATTCGTTTCTTAGGCATGGGGGCCTGTGCTGGAGAATGCTGTATTTGTTTCTTTGATTTTAAAGCTGGCTTAGACTTAGCAGAGGGTTTAATGCTCAACTGAGTAGGTCTGAAAACACCCACTGAAGCTGCGGGCAAGCGCAGCTACTCTGGATCCCTCTGAAGGGTTAGTTTCGGTAGGCTGAATAACTTGTGCATCCGAAGGCCCAGCCATCTCCACGTGGGAGTCAGAGGCGGCCTGTGGTTCTATAGAAGCGGTCAGGGGCTGCGAAGGCGCCTCGCTGAAAACCGGAGAACCGGCGACTGGCCTAGAAGAGGCTTCGTCGTCAGTTTTGGGCCTCGGATGCCTATCCTTGACTTTGCGCTTTTTATGTATTCCGGTTGTCGGAAGTTCCGATGGCATTGTATAATTGAATTTTCTACCGAAATAATGTCGGGCAAAATCAAACCAACGTTTAATAGTGTGCTTGTTAAACTTAGCACAAAACCAACAACCAGTGACGTCGTGGTCTGGGCCTAGGCATGGGATACAATAAGAATGGAAATCCTTATGAGGTATTTGCTTCCCAGGAGAAATACAGTTATTAACTTTTACTGACATCGGTCTGAGGCAAGAAAAAGTTTCCCCAACGGGGTACTTAGCTTTGTAGAAGACTTCAGTTCTGGATTCAGAATGAAAATCTCAGGAGACGGGCGACCGGCACTTGCGAACTGCTTTTGCTTCGGGCACCGCGTGGCAAGAAAGACTGAAGAAAATGGCATCGGCTGCATCTTATATACCCCTGGCGCACTGACGTCAGGGAGGAGACGACAGCAACCGACACTGGACCAAGACTTTGTAACTCAGGCCAACTGGGGAACCGCCTGATGGCAGGATAACCCAAGTGTAATGACTATAGCAGTGTAACACGATGAACATTTCATGGTTTAAAACGTGTAAATAATGCTGAAGTTGAAATTATGTACATTTTCTTACAACATTTTGATAAAGTATATATAGACAAAATAAAAACAACATCTTGGTGGAATGTGACATTTATTTAGTAAAACTGTCTTAATAAACCAAACTGGGAAAATAGTGTGAAAATACAAATGTACAATAATTAAACATTAACAAGACAAATTTACAAGTGGCATCACTGCTGCACTGTTAAACATTCATAACAATGCAGGCTGCATTCAGAGGTGGTGTACAATTCAGTGCTAGTTATCTGTCCCACTTGAGTGGGAGTACAAAACAGCAAAAATAACCCAAAGCCGACCCTGGAAACCAAGCACTATACTCCAACTGCCTGCTTAAAACAGAAACAGATTTGATTACAAAACAGACTTAAAGCATCATTCAAGTTCCACTTCAGTCAGCTTTCTCCTTTTCTTTCATGTGCAAAAAGATGATACTGAACAAGAATAAACCAACCATCATGGAAAAGGCACTTGCATAATATGGGTATGCAGAAGGGATGAACCGTTCATACTGCGTGTGTTGCAAAGGCCGTACAGACACCTGAAAAAACAAAAGTTAACAAATGAGAAATGGGATTGAAAACATTTTTGTTTATTACAAGTTAGTCTGCTCAGCCTTACTAGGACAAGGATGGCAAGTTAATGCAGAAGCACTACCTGTAAACAGAGGTGCATCATGGAATGGAAGTTCTACATTCACAGATGTGTTTAGTAAATAAGGTAAGAATGTGAGCTGCACACTTGGGGAAGAAATATGACCATAAAAATAAGGTGCCTGATAAGAAGATGCAAAAAAGGAGATGACACAAAGGAGTGGCAGATACTACTCCAAGTGCACAAAAATGGAAAATTGGTGGAGAAATCAATTTAAGTCAATACCATTAAACTGCACAAGTAAAGGAAAAGAAGCAATTAAAAAAACAACGGGGTGGAATAGTAAGATCTTTTATATATAGGACATTCACAGAAAGTAGTTATTAAAAAGTTATCACCCTGTGTAATAGTTGCAAACATTAAGACAGAGTTAGTGATAGAGTGAGTGTGTGTATATGTGGGAATATGCACGTCAGCCATGTGTTTTGGACATGGAGAATCATAGGAAAACTCACAATAAGATTTCTTACAACTGCTTGTAAGGTGAGAAAGTACAGTTTTGTACACTTACCATAAATGTAGATGTTAAAGTGTATTCACTGTTGCAGTCATCACACAAGGGTTATCTGCCTGCAGGTAGCCCCTCAGTTGGCCCGAATACCAGAGACTTAGTATTTCTGAGTCGGTTGCTGTTGCTCCAGGGCTGATGTCAGGTCGTCAGGGGTATAAAAACAGGCAGCCAATGCCATTTCATCAGGTTTTCTTGCCCCAAATGTCAGGAGCCCCCCAATAGGGAGATAAGTTATGGTGGGGGAAACTACCACCAGTAAAAAGTAAATACCAATACCAACACCCCTGAAAAGGAGGGAGGGTAGTAAAAGGCATAGAGAGTTTAGAGAGAGAGAGAGAGAAATAGAGAAAAAAACAGGGGGCTGGAGGAAGGGGAAACCAGGACTGCAACAGTGAATATGCTCGAACATCTACACATATGGTAAGTGTACACAACTGTACTATGTTCTTTGTGTTTCACTGTTGCAGTCATCACACTTGGGCAGATTCCCAAAGCCGAAGAAGGGTGGAGGCAGTCACAAAGAGTTAGGGCCGACTAGAATGCCTTGCAGGTCTGCTATTGCAAAACCTGCCCTGGATTTGGAAAAGATAGGCAGGTGGTAATGCTTGGTGAAGGTGTGAACAGAACTCCAGGTAGCATCTTCCAGGATGTCCCTGGTAGGGTCTCCCCTGAGGAATGCTGCAGAGGTAGACGTTGCCCTAGTGGAATGTGTTCTGACCCCCTGAGGGGTTGGTTTCCCATGGTGCTTGTAGCAGAAATGGATGCAAACTGCTATCCATTTGGAAACTTGTTTGCTTTGAAATGGCCTTGCCCTCTGCCCCTGTTGCAAAGCTGACTAGTAAACTGGTCGGATTTTCTGAAGGGCTTAGTCCTATCAAGGTATAATCTGAGCTGTCAGTGCACGTCCAAGGAGTGCAGAATCCTTTTCCCTTTATTTTGAAGATTAGAGAAGGTAGGCAAGTGGATGGATTGACAGCCACACTGGACACCACTTTAGCCACAAAGGAAGGGTTAGTCCTGAGGGAAACCATTTCCACATGGAAAATAATGAAAGGCTCCACAGCCATAAGTGCTTGTAGCTCAGAAACTCTTCTAGCTGAAGTGATGACCAGAAGCAAGACTTGTTTTCCAAGAGAGGAATTTTAACTCTGCTGACACTGCAGGCTCAAAGGGGGGCAGCATGAGCTTTTCCAGTACAAAGTTAAGGTCCCAAGCAGGGGTGGGTGCTCTCCTTGGCGGCCTTAAGTAGTTTGCCCCTCTCAGGAAAGTACAGTTTTGTACCTACCATAAATGTAGATGTCCGATAGACATGCAACTGCAGTCATAACATGCGGGTTGTCCTGCCTCAGGCAGCCCTCGGTCGGCCGGATTCCAAAGTCTGGGTCCGACGTCGGCTGATTTCGCATTTCTCCCAGAGCGGCTGGAGTATATAAGCATCAGCCGACGCCATTTTCTTCAGTGTTTCTTGCCCCAGATGCCAGGTGCCCTCCAAGGAAGGCTGTAATCAAATTGGAAGACAAAAACAGGATTCCAAACAAATACATGAGCAATAAAACAAATACACCATAACAGATATCCCCAGCTAAGAGTGAGGGGGATAGGAGTGGACCCTAAGCATAGAGGGGTATGGAGGGAGGGGACTGCAGTTGCATGTCTATCGGACATCTACATTTATGGTAGGTACAAAACTGTACTATGTCCTTCAAGAATGCAACTGCAGTCATAACATGTGGGTAGAATACCATAGCTTAGCTGGGGAGGAGGTATGCTCTAGGAGAGATGGTGTGGCAATCAAACCCTGCAGGACTGTGCGAAGCAAAGCCTGCTCTGGATCTGGAATATAGGGAGAGATTGTAGTGTTTTGAGAATGTATGCACGGAGCTCCATGTAGCAGCTTCTAGAATGTCCTTTGTAGGCACCCCTCTTAAAAATGCTGTAGAGGTGGCTGTAGCTCTGGTGGAATGTGGTCTGACATAGGCTGGAACAGTCTTTCCATGAAAGGAATAACAGAATCTGATGCAATGTCCAATCCATTTAGAAATAGTCTGCTTTGAAATTGCTTTTCCTTGGACTGCAGGGGCGTAAGCTACAAAAAGCTGTTCAGACTTCCTACTGGCCTTGGTTCTGTCCAGGTAGTATCGAAGTTGTCTATGAATGTCCAAGGTATGCAAAGGCCTTTCCCCCTTATTCTCAGGATTGGGGAAGAAAGCAGGCAGATGAATGGCTTGATTTAGAGAAACCCTAGATACCACCTTTGGCATAAAGGTAGGGTTGGTCCTTAATGAAACCCTGTCTCTGTGGAAAATAATAAAGGGTGGTATTGCCATTAGGGCCTGTAGTTCCGAGACCCTTCTTGCTGAGGTAATTGCCAACAGGAAGGCTGTTTTCCATGAGAGAAATTGCAAGTCAACTGAAGCTGCTGGCTCAAAGGAGGTAGAGTCAGTTTTCTAAGACAAAATTGAGGTCCCAGGCTGGCACTGGGGCCTTTCTTGGTGGCTTAATGTTCTTGATTCCCTGAGGAATTGTCTTAGTAAGGTGAGAAAAACAGGAGGATCAGTGTTGTATCTAGCTGAAATAGCAGATGCATGTATCTTTATTGAAGAATATGAGAGGCCGCTCTGTAACATATCTGCCAAATATTCCAAGATAAGTGGGATGTTCAGTAATGATGCATCATGTCCTTTGCTGGTATTCCAATTGCTGAATCTTTTCCACTTTGCTAAGTAGACCTTTCTGGTGGACGGTCTTCAAGCCTCTGTTAGTATCCACTGAACTTCCTTGGAGAGAGATAAGCTGAAGTTATTTATGGGATCTCCCAGGCTGTTAGCTGCAGTGTCTGAAGGTTTGGATGCAGAGTTTCGAAATTGTGTTGAGTCAAAAGTAGAGGCCACTGAGGGAGGGCCCACCTCCTGGCTGGGATTGTAACTGGATGTTTAGGCTCAGTGATTTCTCCCAAAGCTGCATTGTCAGTCTGCAAAGGGGGTAAGAGTGGGTGCCCCCCTGCTTGTTTATGTACCACATCACAGTGGTGTTGTCTGTCCGTATCATTAAGTGACCTTGCTGGAGTTGATTTTGAAAAGCCTCGATAACATGCATTACTGCCAGCATTTCCTTTTGGTTTATATGCAGATGTGTTTCCTTTGGAGACCATTGTCCTTGTATACACCTGCCTTCCATGTGCACCCCCATCCGAGGTCTGAGCCTGTAGTCATGGTCTGTGTTATCTGTGGTTTTTTGAATGACATACCTGTGTTTTCCTGGCTCACCGAGGCCCACCATAGGAATTCCTTTTGTAGGCATGGAATGAGTGGTATGATTGTCTCCAAGTTGTTGCTGTGCTGAGACCAAATGCTTTTTAGGTACCATTGAAGCTTTCTCATGTAGTTTTGCTAATGGAACCAGTAGAATGCAGGATGCCATGTAACCCAGGGCCTGTAGGAATCTCCTTGCAGTCATCTGGGTGAGTTTTGCTAAACCTTTGAAGTATTGAGTTAACTTCTCTTGCTTGTCTTCTGTCAGGTAAGCCATCTGAGAGGCTGTGTCTAGTTTGGCTCCTAAGAAGATTATTTGCTGATAGCTGCAGTTGACTTTTTTTGGAAGTTGACTGTGTATCCCAGAGCTTGAAGTAATCGTATGACATATTCCAGATTTTTGTCAACATCAATTTGTCGTCCGCTTGTATGAGGCAGTCGTCCAGGTAATGGGTAAATTTGTATACCCTGGAGCCTGCAATGAGCAATTACTGAAGCCAGGCATTTTGTAAACACTCTGGGTAACGCAGTAGATAAGCCAAATGGCAATGCTGAGAATTGATAATGCTCTGGCCCTGCAAGAAATCTGAGGTATCTTCTGCAGCTGTGTCTGATAGGGACATGCAGGTATGCCTCCTGAGGTCCAGAGTAATCAGCCACGACTCCTTGCCCAGCATGGAAGGAGTTGCTGCAGTGTCAGCATTTTGAACTTTGGTACTATGAGAAAGGTGTTTAATGTTTAATGGACAAGTCCAGTATTGGTCTCCATTGAGTTTTTTTGGAAACAAGAACAGTCTTGAGTCTAAAAACCCTGTTCTGTTTCTTGTTGGAACTCTTTTCTTGCTTTCATTCGAGTTGGCAGAGTGATTTGCTTGATAGCCTCTGCCCTTTGATGTTGTGGTAGATTTGGCATGCCTTGTTTTCTTGGTAAGGTATGAAAATGAAACCCTACCCTCGGTCTATAATGTCCAAAATCCATTTGTCCTTTGTTAGTCTGTGCCAGTTTTCTGCAAACAGAGATAATTTCCCCAATCCCACGGAGCTTCTAGTTGTTCCCTGGTAGGCGTAGTAGAGGAAAGTCATTGAGATTGTGGTGGTTGGGCAGGAGAAACCCCCTGGCCACCTCTTTGGTTTCCTGGCTGCCATTGACGCCCCCTGTAAGGGCCTCTGTATTGGCCTCTTCCTCGCCACGCCTGTTCTTACCCTTTGAAACTTTTCTGGATTAGGGAAAGGACCAGTTTTTGAAGGCCAATTCCTACTGAATCTGGGGTTGAACCTGGAGGAAATCCTTTACAGTTTGAACTGATTTAGCTTTTTCTTCGATGGTTTTTAACATCCTTAGCATTTGCACCAAAAGCTTGTTCTTCTTTCCAAAGGTGCATCCAGAAGTTTTGCTTTTACATGATCTGGTAGAGGTTGATCTTTATCACTGCCCCTGTCATAGCTGCCCTTCATGAAGCTTCCAGCATCATATCCACACTGCAGGAAGTGATTGCTTATATGTCTTCCTGCAAAGACTTCCTGTCTAAAGGAAAGCTAATGAAAAAAGGCAATTTAAAGCTCCAGGTAGTGGATGTGTAAACCTTTTACCCCATCTCTCTAATGACGGAGGCTGAAACTCCTTTAGCCCTGTGAAATAGTTTCCAAATCAGCAGAATGGGCCCTGAATAAATGGGAATGAGTTTCTGGGACCCTGTAATACCTATCTGTGGCTGGAGCAGGAGGAAGAGAATCAGGGGTAGCACTAGAATCAGAATAAATCATCCAGAACATCAAGTACAGGAATAGCTAAGGGCCTGTGCTGAGGCTCATTTCCTGGAATCAGAATATTCCTGACCCTGCCACTTGAAATGTTCCCTCATGGTGTGCAGAACTTCCCAAAAGAAATATCCTCAGGAGGGGAGGTCAAGGTATGGAATCTTCTGCATCCGAAGTCCTCATAGGTCTGAAGAGCTCTTCCTGGTTATCAGAGTGGACAGAGCCCTCAGAGTGTTCATCTGAAGGAGTAGGGTCAGAGGGTTCAACCCGGGCCTTTATCAGGAGGAGGCTGGGATGCTCTCTCAGGATGGGCCTGTGAACCTGTAATCATGGAAATTAAATCAGCAGCCATGGACATAATTTGTGTCTCCGGATTTAGAAGTAATATGCTTTGTTTTGCTGGCTGCCTTAGCCCTAGTGTAGCCTTTAATAGACATGGCCATAGGAGGCCTGGCAGCTCCAGGAGTGACCTTGTCTACAGCAATGGTCTCGGCATTTCCTCGGTTGTATCCAGAGGAAAATCTATAAGTCTGGAATCGGAGTGCGGTGTCTTCGGGAGAGACCGTCTCAGAGGGAACTCGCTAGGTTTTGGCGGAGTCGGTGGTAGGAGAATGTCGGTGGTCTTTTCGCTTTTGGGAGTTGTTGGAAGATGGCATGGTGTGCCTGAGAGTGCGCTTGTTGAACAGGGTCTGGGCCCAGGCAAGGGGTGGAAATCCTTATGAGGTATTTGTTTACCACAAAAGACAATTGTTAACTTTAGTAATTTCTGACATCGGCTGAGGCAAGAAAAGGTCCCCTGCAAGAAAGACTGAAGAAAATGGCCATGTTATGACTGCAGTTGCATTCTTGAAGGACATCTGTTTGATAAGAGGGTATGAGAAGAGAGGTGACTCAGTGTTGTAATGAGTCGAAATGGCAGAGGCATGGATCTTAATGGAGGAGAAGGATAGGCCTCTATGGAGTAGATCTGCTAAGTAATCCAGGATTAGAAGCAGGGAGGGAAGGGTTGTGTCCTCTCCTTTAGACTGAATCCAGGAGCAGTACCCTTTCCACTTAGCATAGGATTTCCTTGTACTGGGTCTTCTGGCTTCAAGGATGTCATCCACCACCTGCTCGCTTAGGCTGGTTACTGGGGGAGAATTCAAGGAATAAGCTGGGCTGCAGGATTTAGGGTTTGCAGTTGCAGATGCAAGATCTGTCCCCCCCCTTCTGAGAGAGCAGGGTTGGGTGTAGTTGCCAGGATGGCACCGGTGACAAGCTTCGCAGGAGTGGGTACCAATGTTGGCGTGGCCAGTCTGGGGCAATCAGAATTGCCCTTGGTCTGCCCTGTCTTAGCTTGAGCCATACTCTTGAGAAGAGGGGAAAAGGCATAAATTGACAGATTTACCCACTGGAAGGATAGGGCATCCGCTTTCCAGGCCCTGCTGTGAGATGTCCTGGTGCAGAATCTGCTGAGCTGTTGATTGTAAGGGGAGGCAAAGAGATCCACCTCTGGGGTCCCCCATTTCTGAATCAGAAGGCTGAAAGTACTGGGCTCTAGTTGCCACTTGTGTGGGTCTAGGAGATTTCTGCTTAAATCGTCTGCCAGTGAGTTTTTTTTGCCTGGCAGGAACTGAGCTTGCAGATGGACCTGCATGACCAAGGTTGTGTTCAACAGGGCCATGGCTAGCCTGCAGAGTGGGTTCCCCCCTGCTTGTTGCTGTACCACATGACTGTGGTGTTGTCTGTTTTTATTAGCAGGTGTCCTGGAGAAAGAAGGGATCTGAAAGCTGTCAGAGCATGCTGCACAGCTAGCATCTCTTTCTGGTTGATTTGCAGATGCATTTGATTTGGGCTCCAGTGACACTGAATGCACTTGACGTCCATGTGTGCCCCCCAGGCATAGTCTGATGTGTCTGTGATTAGGGTCTGGGTGGCGTGGGGTTGGTAAAGGGCAGTCCCTTGTTGAGGTTGCATGCTGCTGCCCACCAAAGGAACTCTGTCCTTAGACAGGGTATTATGGGAATGACAGTTTTCAGGTCCTGAGAATGTTGGCACCAAAGACTTTTTAAGTACCACTGAAGTTTCCACATATGCAGTCTAGCATATGGAGTTAGTAGGATGCATGAGGCCATGAATCCTAGGGCCTGCAGGACTTTTCCTTGCGGATAGCTGGCTTCTGGTGGCCATTTGAGTAAAACAGCCTGTCAGATAGGCTTGGTTTTCTGGAGTGAGGAATGCAACCTGGACGCTGTGTCCAAGCTTGCTCCCAGGAATACAATCTTTTGACTGGGGACTAGTTTTGATTTATTTTCGTTGATGGTGTACCCCAGGGAGGTAAGACGGTTTTTACAAATATCAGGTGCTGCAACAGCATTTCCTGACTGTCTGCCTGAATCAGGCAGTCATCCAAGTATGGGCAAATTTTAATATTTCTCTGTATGCAGTAAGCAATGGCTGGAGCCAGGCATTTTGTGAATACTTTGGGAGCAGTGGATAAGCCAAAGGGAAGTGCAGAGAACTGAATGCATAGATCCTGCCCTGAAGCGTATACATTTTCTGCACAACTCTTTTATAGGGATGTGCAGATAGGCTTCTTTTAAGTCTAGGGTGACTAACCAGGCATCCTTGGCTAGCATAGATAGAAGCTGCTGCAGGGTGAGCATTTTAAATTTGGGTACCACCAGGAAGGTGTTGAGAATGGAAAGATCCAGGATTGGGCCCTCTTTTCTGGGTACCAGGAAAAGTCTGGAATAGAACCCTTGATCCATCTATTCCACAGGAACAGGGTGAATTGCCCTTATAGAGAGCAGGGACTGGACTTGGTTTTGAGCCTCTGCCCATTGGTTTAGAGGGAGCTTTGGGAACCTTTTGGGGTTGGCAGTGAGTGGAAGTAAAATTTGTACCCCCGGGATACAAGGTTGAGGACTCATCTGTCTTTGGTGATGGGAATCCAGTTTTTTGCATAAAGAGCAAGTTTTCCCACTGGGGCACAAGCAGTTGGGCAGAGGAGGGGAGTGGAGTTGAGCAGTCATTGGGAATTCTTTCTGAAAGGGGGTGGCTTAGCACTCCCTGCTTTAGCAGTGGAAGCACTCCATTGCTTAGATCTCTGCATACCCTGAGACTGTAGTCTGGGGGGGGGGGGTCTGTTTCCCCTGGGTCTAGCTTGAGATGGCCTTGAGGGGGCTGGAAAGGACCAATGCTTCGAGGGACAATGCCTACTGAATCTAGGAAGCTGCACTTGCAGGAATTCTTTGTCTGCATAGATTTAGATTTTTCTTCCATCTTTTTAAGAACTTCTTCTGCTTTGGTGCCAAACAGATTGCCCTTGTTCAAAGAAGCATCTAGTAACTTGGATTTGACATGATCTGGCAAGGTCTGCTCCTTAAGCCAAGTATGCCTTCTTAGCACAGAACCAGTGACTGCTTCCCTGCAAGATGCTTCTAGGGCGTCAAAGCCACAGTCCAATGTATGCTTGCCGACTTTGCTTGCAGAATGCATAAGCTCTTGCAATTGTTTACTTTCTGCACAGTCTGTAAAGGTAGCTATTTTTTGCTTAATAAGTTCCATAACATGTTGTTGGTACTTCAGCATGTGAAACTGACAATTCAAAGCCCCAATGGCAAGAGTTGCAGAGGTATATACTTTCTTACCCCATCTGTCCAAAGCTCTGGAATCCCTGTCTGAAGGGGTGGGATTCTTAGCTGTAGTTGCCTTGATACCCTTAGGCCCCAGGGAAATTATCTCTGGGTCAGCAGTAGGATTTTTGAAAAGAAATTTGAGAGTCAGGTACTCTGTAGTATCTGTCTAGTTTCCTAGGGGCAGGGGGTAAAGTATCAGGATTAAGACTGGATTCCATAAAGACATCAACTTCCAGGATTGGTGGTATTGCTAAAGGCCTGTGTTGGGGCAAGTCTAGAAATTCTCTGAGTCTCTTTTTGGACTGAGGATAATCTTGGCATTCCCAGTGGAACTGCTCTCTTAAAGTATGTAAGGTTTCACCAAAAGAAAAATCCTCTAGAGGAAAGGCAGAGGGAATGGATTCCTCTGCATCAGGATCCTCATAAGCAGATAAGGGCATGTCTTCATAATCAGAAACCTCAGAGTCAGACTCTTGGTCTGTTGAAGATGCTGGGGACTGGTCTCTTTCTCTTAGTAGGGGAAGGCTGACTTCCCCATATAAGCATAAGGTCCTCTGCCATTCTAAGCATTTTATTTTGTGGCAAGGGAGATGCATGCGCTTTGGTCATTGGTTTCCTAGGCATAGCACGTACTCTTGGCTTTAGAAACTCGGTAGTTTTAGACAGAAAGTACAGTTGTGTACACTTACCATAAATGTAGATGTTAGAGTGTATTCACTGTTGCAGTCATTACATTTGGGTAATCCTGCTGGCAGGTTGCCCTCAGTCGGCCTGAATTCCAAAGTCCTGGGTCCTGCATCGGCTGTTGTCACCCATTCCCTGACGTCAGGTCGTCAGGGGTATAAAAGATGCGGCAGACGCCATTTTCTTTAGTTTTTCTTGCCCCAGATGTCAGGTGCCCCCTAAAAGGGTAGCCAAAATTTATATACATATAAATACATGCACCAATATAAATTTTTACCTTCAACTACAAGCAAATACACCACATAGGTTGTATAAATCAGAGAAGGAAAGCTAGGTTCCATCAGAAGAAAGGGGGGATGGCAGGTGGGTAAGCTGGACTGCAACAGTAAATACACTCGAACATCTACATTTATGGTAAGTGTACACAACTGTACTATGTTCTTCGTGTTTCACTGTTGCAGTCATTACATTTGGGTAGAGTCCCAAAGCTATGGATGGGAGGCTGGAGCTAAACATCATTAGGAGCGGCTATGAGGCCCTGCAGAACTGCAGTGGCAAAGCCTGCCATGGATTTAGAGTAGAGTGGAAGATGATAGTGCTTTGTGAAGGTGTGCACTGAACTCCAAGTAGCCGCCTCAAAATTGTCCTTGGTTGGTACTCCCCCGAGAAAGGTTGCTGAAGTAGCTGCAGCTCTGGTTGGATGTGGCCTAATGCCCTTAGGCACTAGCTTGCCATGGTGCAAGTAGCAGAAATGAATGCAGTGGCCTATCCACTTTGAAATGGTCTGCTTTGAGATAGCCTTTCCTTGTGATCCTTCAGCATATGCCACTAGTAATTGTTCTATCTTTCGGAAAACTTTGGCTCTGTCCAAGTAGAATCTAAGCTGTCTGTGTAGGTCCAAAAAATGCAGAATTCTCTCCCCCTTGTTCTGTGGATTTGGATAAAAAGTTGGCAGATGAATAGTTTGGTTAAGAGCCACACTGGACACCACCTTAGGCATAAATGTTGGGTTTGTCCTCAGAGAGACCCTGTCTGGATAAAAAATGATAAAATGTTCCACAGCCATGAGTGCCTTAATCTCTGAAACTCGTCTTGCAGAAGTTATTGCTAGGGGCAGAGCTGTTTTCCAAGATAAAAACTTTATATCAGCAGTAGCAGCTGGCTCAAAAGGAGGCAGGGTGAGTTTTTCCAAGACATAGTTGAGGTCCCATGCAGGCATTGGTGATCTCCTTGGAGGCCTTAGATTTTTGGCTCTTCTGCGGTACTGTTTTAGTAAGGGATGAGAAAAGACTGGTGGCTCTGTATTGTAATGAGCCGAAATGGCAAAGGCATGAATTTTAATAGATAAAAAAGATAGACCTTTGTCCAGCAACTCAGTTAAGTATTGTAAAATCTGAGGAATATTTGGCACAGCTGTTATCAGTTCCTTGTGCCTGGTTCCAAGCACAGAATCTCCTTCCATTTTCCAGCATAAGATTTTCTAGTACTAGGCCTTCTGGCTTCCAAGATGACATCCATCACAGCTTTACTGAGAGGTATGTTTTGTATGACTACATTATCTGCCATGCTGCCAGGTTTAAAGTCCTGAGTTGGCTGTGCAGGATTGGATTGTTTTGCTGGGACAGTAGATGAGGTATCTGAAGTAAGGACCAAGCTGGGCACAGAGACAAGCTCCTTAGTATTGGATACCAGTACTGGCGGGGCCAGTCTGAGGCAATCAATATCATCTTTGGCTTCTCCTGTCTGACCTTTAGGAGCACCTTGGGGAGGAGAGGTAGAGAGGGAAATGCATATACTGATAGGTTTTTCCAGCTGAAAAATAAGGCGTCCACTTTCCATGCTTGTCTGTGATAAATCCTTGTGCAGAATCTTTTTAGTTGGTAGCTGTGAGGGGAGGCAAATAGCTCTATGTCTAGGCATCCCCATTTCCTTGTTATCATGCTGAAAACTTGTGGATCCATGTGCCACTTGTGGGGATCCATGAAATTTCTGCTTAGTTCGTCTGCCAGAGTATTTTTCCTTCATGGCAGGAATTGTGCCTGCAGATGTACTTGGTAAGTCAATGCTGTGTCCCACAAAGTCATGGCTAGTCTGCAAACGGGGTAAGAATGTGTGCCCCCCTACTTGTTTATATACCACATGACCGTGGTGTTGTTTTATCAGTAGTTGTCTTGGATGAAGCAGGCCCTTGAAGGCTGTAAGGGCATTTTGAACTGCTAGCATCTCTTTTTGATTGATGTGTAGATGCATTTGGTTTGAGGTCCATGTGCCCTGAATGCATCTTCCTGTCATGTGGGCCCCCCAGGCATAATTTGATGCATCCGTTGTTAGTGTTTGCCTGGCTGGGGGTAATGTGGATCGTTGTCCCTTGTTTTGGTGACAAGCCTTTGCCCACCACCGAAACTCCTGTTGCAGGCAGGGACAGAGTAATCAGTTTTCAGGCTGTGGCAATGTTGAGTCCAAACACTTTTTAGGTACCATTGAAGTTTCCTCGTATGCAGTCTTGCATATGGAATTAGTAGGATGCAGGATACCACGAAGCCAAAACCCTGCAGAATTTTTCTTGAAGATAACTGGGCCTTTGTTGCCAACATTTTGAAATAGGTAGTCAGTTGCCTTTGTTTGTCTGGCGTGAAATAAGCCATCTGGGCAGTTGTATTTAAGCTTGCACCCAGGAATATTATCTCTTGAGAGGGTACTAGCTTTGATTTCTTTTCGTTGACTGTGTAACCCTAGGCATGTTAGAAGTCTTTTCACAAATGCCAGATGCTGTAGAAGAATGTCCTTGTTCTCCGCTTGAATTAGACAGTCGTCTTAAGTATATATTTGTATTCCTCTTTGTCTGCAGAATGCAATTACTGGTGCCAGGCAATTTGTAAAGACCCTGGTCACAGTAGATAAGCTAAAGGGCAGTGCAGAGAATTGGTAATGCATTGAGCCAGCCTTGAATCTGAGGTATCTTCTGCATATTTGTCTGATTGAGACATGCAGGTATGCCTCTTTTAGGTCTAAAGTCACAAGCCAAGCGTTCTTGTCCAGCATGGGCAGAAGCTGCTGCAAAGTCAACATCTTGAATTTTGGTATATCCAGGAATGTGTTCAAAATAGGTCCAGTATTGGCCTCCAGGCCTTGTCCTTTCTGGGTACCAAGAACAGTCTTGAGTAAAATCCTTGTCCTTGCTCTTGCTCTGGTAATAATTGAATGGCCCCCATGTCCATGAGGGATGAGACTTGTTTTTGTGCCTCTGCCCATTGATTTTTTGGCAGACCTGGCCAGCAGTTTGCCTTTGGCAGGGTATGGAAATGGAACTTGTAGCCTTGTGACACAATATTTAAGAACCACTTGTCCTGGGTTATAATGTGCCAATTTTGAAAAAAAAAGTGCTAATTTTCCCTCTAAAGGTGCTGCCAGGAGAGAAGTGCTTGGTGCAGGCAGAGGGGAAGTCATTGTGACTGTTTCCTGAATGGTTGCGATTTGTCTTCTCCAACTTTGGAGGTAGAAGCCCCCCATTGTTTTGAGCGGAATGAACCTTGCGCCTGGGATCTGCCTCTACGGCGTCTCGTTCTGCCCCTTTGAGGTCTGTCTGACACAGGAAAGGACCAGTTCTTTGTTGGCCAGTGTCTACTAAACCTGGGTGGCTGTACTTGTAAAAAATCTTTGACCATATGCATAGATTTAGCTTTGTCCTCCATTTTCTTTAACACCTCTATTGCCTTAACACCAAACAAAGTATCATGCTGTAAAGGTGCATCTAATAATTTAACTTTAGCATGATCAGGCAGATTTTGTTCCTTTAACCAAGCATACCTCCTAATTACAGAACCTGTAACTGCAGCCCTGCAGGAGGCCTTTAAAGAGTCAAAAAGTACAGTTTTGTACCTACCATAAATGTAGATGTCCGAACTGGATAGCATCTGCAGTCATAACAACTGGGTTGTCCTGTCAGGCAGCCCTTCAGTCGGCCGGATTCCAAAGTCCGGGTCCCGCTGATGTCGCACTTCACCCGAACGTCATCTCTGTTGGTCTTCGGGTATAAAGGCATCACCCGACGCCATTTTCCTCAGTGTTTCTTGCCCCAGATGCCAGTAGCCCTCTTGAAGGCTAAAATTTGGATAGATGCCAATGTTTCCAAAAAGATAGAGGTAAACACAAAAATAAGCATGTATGTACATATATACCAACAAATACACCATAAAAGACTCCCCCACCAGCTAGCTATTAGGAGGGTAAACACCTAGGAGTACCACAGAGGGGAAGGAGGGAGTAATCCTGACTGCAGATGCTATCCAGTTCGGACATCTACATTTATGGTAGGTACAAAACTGTACTATGTCCTTCATGGATGCATCTGCAGTCATAACAACTGGGTAGAATACCATAGCCAACTAGGGAGGAGGATAAAACTAGATTATGGTGTGTTTAGGATCCCTTGCAGTACAGCAGTGGCAAACCCTGCTCGGGATCTGGAATATAGAGGCAAATTATAATGCTTGGCAAATGTATGCACGGAGGTCCAAGTAGCCGCCTCAATAATGTCTTTGGTTGCCACTCCTCGTAAGAAGGCTGTGGTAGTGGCTGTTGCCCTTGTAGAATGAGGTCTTATGTTCTGTGGAATTGGTTTTCCATGGAAGGAGTAACAGAATCGTATGCAATTTCCTATCCATTTGGAGACTGTTAAAGTGTGGAAGTGGAACCGGTAACCTTGATCTATGGTTTGTAAAATCCACTTGTCCTTTGTTATATAGTGCCAGTTCTTTGAAAATAAGGTTAACTTTCCGCCTAGAGGAGCTGCTATTTGTTCCCTGGTAGGCGGATTTAGGGTTAAGTCACTGTGGCTGTGTTGATGTAGTGGCAGAGGTGGTGTCTGTGCCTCTGTTGTTACCTTGCCACTGTCGTCCTCTGTAGGCACCTCCTCTGGATTGGTTTCTGCCTCTGAACGCCTATTCCTGCCCCTTTGAGATCTTGTGGAGTCAGGAAAGGACCAATTTTTGGCAGGCCAGTTCCTGCTAAACCTGGGGGGTTGAACCTGCAAGAAATCTTTAACCGTTTGAACAGATTTTGCCTTTTCTTCCATTTTCTTCATAACCTGCTGGGCAGGAGTACCAAACAAACTTGTCTTATCCATAGGACCATCTAGCAACTTAGCTTTAACATGATCCGGTAAAGCTTGCTCCTTTAGCCAAGCATGCCTTCTTATCACTGTGCCAGTCATGGCTGATCTAAATGAAGCCTCCAGTGCATCATAGCCACATTTTAAGGAATGGTTACTAACCTGTTGTATGTTATTTACCATTTCTAATACATATTTCTTATCAAGAGATTCATCAGTGGTTAGCTTTTAGTTAACTGATCAAGCATAAACTCTTGGTATTGTATCATGTGAAACTGACAGTTTAAAGCTCTAGCTGAGAGAGTAGCTGAAGTGTAGACCTTTTTGCCCCATCTGTCTAATGACCTTGCTTCCCTTTCAGAAGGAATAGGGTTTTTAGCTGTGGTCGCTACTGCCTTGGGACCCTGGGATATAGTTTCGGGTCTGCAAGTGGGGCCTTGTAAAGGTGGTGATGAGTGTCTGGCACCCTGTAAAATCTGTCTGGTTTGGCAGGGGCTGGAGGTAAAGAATCTGGTGCGGAGCAGACATCATTGAAAGCATCATCCACCACAGAAAGAACAGGAGGTATAGCTAAGGGCCTGTGCTGTGGAAGGTGCAGAAAGGTCCTAAGTCTTTTCTGGAGTCTGAAAATCCTGTTGCTGCCATTGGAACTGCTCTCGCATGGCATGTAAGGTTTCCCCAAGGAGAATTCTTCTGGGGGAAGCAGCTGAATGGATTCTTCAGCATCAGAGTCTTCAAAATTGGAGAAAGGAGCCTCTGGCTGGTCAGTTATGTCTGATTCATCGGCAGAATCATCAGAGGACACTGGCTCAGGGGCTCTGCCCTAGGTCTCTTCTCTGGGGCTGAGAGGCCCTGTCTGGATGAGATTGAGATCCTCTAATTAATGAAATTAAATCTTCTGCCAGAGTAAGCATTTGAGAACTAGAGGAGGGCCTGGTTGTAGGGGTTTAACAGGCACTGTTTTAGTGGTCTTGGCTGCTTTAGCCCTGGCGAGGCCTTAATGGACATGGCTGCTGGAGGCCTAGCAGCACCGCTGGGGTAGAGACATCCAAGGGAATGGTGTCTGATAAGTCAGTGGCAACCACCGTAGTGGATAAAATTTCTGAGGCCGATTCAAGGGTGGTAGCAGGGGCCTCAGTTGTAGAGATAGATTCAGCTGTACTTTGATCAGTTTTCTCGTTTCGGCGAAACCGAGACACTCATGTTTGCTTAACCATGGTTTTGGCCGAAACCGCTGGACATGAGTGTCGGTCTTTATCTTTGCGTTTTGGTAGATTGGGTAGTCGGAGGATCCGGCATAATGTATGCAAAATCAGAACCGAAAAACTGTTCAGCAAACTCCGACGCCTAAGCCGTTCGTCGGTTGAAAGAAGCACAGGCCGAACAGGCTGCTACGTGTGGGCTGGGCCTAAACAAGGCAGACAATAAGAGTGGAAATCTTTATGAGGTATTTGTTTCACAGGTTAAACAATTATTAACTTTTTCTGACATCGGCTGAGGCAAGAAAGAGTCCCCAACGGGTACTTAGCTTTAGAAGTCTTCAAGTAGTATTCGTAGAAGTAATCTCTGGATCCGACCGACCGGCACTTGCGAACAGCTTCTGCTTGGGCGCCACGCTGCAAGAAAGACTGAGGAAAATGGCGCCGGCTGATGCCTTTATACAAGACCAACAGAGATGACGTCGGGTGAAGTGCTACATCAGCAAGCGGACCCGGACTTTGGAATCCGGCCAACTGAAGGGCTGCCTGACGACAGGACAACCCAGTTGTTATGACTGCAGATGCATCCATGAAGGACATCCACATTGCAAAGTATGCTTTTCAACTTGTTCAGCTGCATGCAATAAATCCTGCATTTCCTTGTTTTCTGCACATTCAGAGTTTAACAACATTTTCTGTTTAAGCAATGCCATGACATGTTGCTGATATTTCAGCATATGAAACTGACAATTTACGGCCCTAACAGCAAAGGTAGCAGATGTGTAAACCTTTTTTCCCCCATCTATCCAGTGCCCTAGAATCTGTCAGAGGGGGTAGGGTTTTTTGCAGAGGAAGCCTCAACTCCTTTGGGACCCTGAGAAATAGTTTCTGGGACTGTAGCAGGGTTTAAAAAAAAAGAATTTATGAGAGTCAGAAACCCTATAATATCTGTCAGGCTAGTCAGGGGTAAGACTAGACTCCAAAAACACATCATCTACAATGTCTAACACAGGTGGGATAGCTAGCGGCTTGAGGTAGTAAAAGGAAATCCCTGAGCCTCTTTTTAGATTCTGAAAAATCTTGGCTCTCCCAGTGGAAATGCTCCCTCATGGTATGTAAGGTTTCCCCAAAAGAATAGTCCTCTGGAGGAGAAGCTGAAGGTATAGATTCTTATAGGTTCATAAGTTCATACTAGGCTATCTGCCCTGAGGCAATTATAAGCCTAGCCCGATTCTGTATGGCTTACGCCACCCCTTGATTTGAGTATACTGTGCCCTTTTTAAGGTTTAGTTTACTGTGCACCTCTGTCTAATAGTGACACGGGAGTAATCCCTGGGACAAACCTACGATCCCCCATCCACCTATCGAGATTCTTCTTGAAGAGATTCAGTGAGGTGCTCTGCCTCACATGAACTGTAATTCTATTCCAGAGCGAAGGGAGCCTCTGGGCTATGAACCTGTCCCTCCAGCAAGTTCTATTTATTTCTGTGCTGAGGTTCAAGTCCCTCGAGCGTGTGGCTCTAAGCGATTTAGATTTACTGAGGTGGAGCATGTCCATTAATTCTGGATTTGACATAGCTTTGTATGTCAGGCATAGATGGCCTCGAAGTAGGCGGTATGCAACTGAGTAGAGCTGGAGTTTTTTTAACCGAGCAGTATATGGCATCTGTTTGAGACCCTTGATCCTCTTGGTGGGATACTTTTGGGGTCTTTCTAGTTGCTACAGGTGTCGGGTAAGGTACATCCCAAAAGGGGCATTGTATTCTATGATGGGCCTGATGAGGGATGAATAAAGGGGCACAATTACCTCTCTTGATCTAGATGTGAAACCCTTTGTGATGAGGTGGGCTATGTAGAAGGTCTTTCTAACCACTTTGGCAATGTGGTTTTCAAATGGAGAGATTGCTATCAACTTGGGTCCCCAGGTCCCTAATAACTTTCTCTGTACTTAATGGGTTTCTGCCTATGTGGTAATTTGTGGGCACATTGTTTTTTGCCAAAGGGTATGACTATACATTTTTGGCATTTAGCTTTAAACCATGGCGCTGGCACCAGTTATCTGTCTCTGTGAGACCTTTTTGAAGGATGCTTGTGTCAGCTGGAGAGTCTATTATGGCCAGTTTGCAGTCATCTGCGAACTTGGTGAGCCATAGTCCTCCCACGTTTGCCTGTACCTCGGAAAAGTATATACCGAACAAGAGTGGTCCCAGGACAGAACCCAGGAAAGAACTCCTTCATCTTCCTCTCAAAACCCTCTTTTGTGCTGTTTTGTGCATTTTTGAGCATAGCGCAACAACGGGCAGCGCCTAATTGGGTTTAAACTATTCCTGGCTCCACAAAGTCAGCTCTTCACTTTTTCCCTTAGAACTGCTCTATCTCTCAATTTAAACACCATATTCTAATTCTAAGGCTTTTCACTGGTCCAATTAAGTAATCATACAAGTTAGCACTATTAAACCATAAGCACTACTTACTCTTATACTCTCTACGATTACCCTGTCCTCTATCGGTCCGTCTTAAATTCAGTTTCCCTGTTACTCTAGCATGTCCAAAGGTCAGTCAATGGTTTCCTCTCCAGTCCAGCTGGTGAATCTGGGAATTTTGAGGCAATGTTACAACTGTCTCATGTACACGGACAACCCTCTCCTCCTCCAAACAGGTTCAAATATATGTGAGAGATGCAACTATTTAGCCAAACTGGAGGCTGAGCTCTCTCATCTCAAAACTGGTGTAACCAGTCATGAGGAGAAGGTAACCTCACACAACACAATTCCAGTATCACATAGTCCCACCACATCAGCGAACCAAACACATAAATACACAAAACATACTCGAGGCTCTAAATAAAAATCTACCTAAGCAACAGAGACCTCCAAAGCAGACATCCAAGCAAACGCTACCTCAAAACAAAGCACACACAACACATAACCCACAAAGTCAAGTGTGCCAAGCAGCCACAGCCCTTAAGGCTGAATAACACATCTGATACTCTTGTTATAGGTGACTCTATTCTCAGACACACTGACGTCCCGCTCACCAGGCTGAATAAAGAGAAGGTCACGGTGAGCTGCCTGTCGGGTGCTAGGATCAGACACATAACGCAAGCACTCAGGTCACTCCAAAGCAAATACAAATATGACTCAGTCATTGTACATGCTGGTGTGAATGACCTGAGACGTACCTCCCTGGACTACATGAAAAGAGACAGAGGAGCTCTCTGATCATGTAGCCCAGGCTGGTATGACCCTGACCTTGAGCAGCATCTTACCCTCACCTAGAATGATGCCACAGTACAAAGACAAAATTAACGATTTTAACAATTGGCTAAAATTTTGGTGTCATTCAAAGGGGATCCAGTGTGTGTCAGCCTGGGATGACATGCTCGACAAGCCACGTTGCTTCGCTAGGGATGGCTTGCACCTGTCACCACTGGGCTTTCGGATATTGGCAAAGGCTCTTGCCACCCCCATAGTGCCTTTTTTAGGCAAGTCAAACCCACCCCCATAGACAGCACAAGGAACAAGAAACTAAGGGTAATGCTGCTAAACGCCAGAAGTCTTAACCTCAAGATGCACGCACTCGAAGCTCTCCTCAGTATGGAGACCATCGATATCTGTGCAGTGACAGAAACCTGGTTCAAGGCTCCAGAGAGCACCCCAGCACTACCAGGCTATACCTCGTATCATGCTTTTCGGCCCCAAAACCCAGACCGAACCACAAAAGGAGGGGAGTTTCCATATTTATCAAGGATATCCACACCTCCAGGTTAGTGACATTGCACGAAGTATCGGAGACCATCCATGTGCAACTAACAGTGGGCAAGACTGCTTTTTAGTTTATAGCATCCTACAGACCACCCTCTCAAAGTCAGGAATCCCATTAGCTTCCTGAAAACATTGGAGAACATGAAGATCTCTCGAACACCATTATACTGGGCGACTTCAACTACCCAAACATTGACTAGGAGCACTACTCAAGCCCCAGCACCTTAGCCCAAAGATTCCTGGAAATTATAAACTCAAATGCTATGGAACAACTAGTCACCACTCCCACAAGAGGGGACAACATACTAGACCTGATCATTACCAACATGGGGACTCTATGCTCCACACCAGAAGTATATCCCTCACTGGTAAGATCAGACCATAAATTAATTTCACTGGATGTCCACATCCCGACCCCACCCCCAGCCCAGAAAACCACAGTGAAAAACTTCTCAAAAGCGAATTTCTCACTTCTCAAAACCGAAGTGGAATCCTTCAAGGCCCCAGGGCCAGTGGAAATGACAGCCCAAACTGCAGAATCCTATATAAATGCATTCTACGGACATCTCCAGGAATGCATGGATCATGCAATCCCAAACAAAACCAAGACCCAACCATCCAAAGGCAGGCGTCCAGTCTGGTGGACCCCTGCCATAAATAAACTGTACAACAGAAGGAGGAAGCTACTACATGAGAGAGCAAAATCCCCAATAGGGAAGGCATCTCTGATCAGTACTAGCAAAAAATTACGATTCCTCATAAAATCCTCCAAGGCCAGCTTCGAGAGAAAAATTGCACAGGACACCAAAGACAATCATAAGGCTTTTTTCAGTTATGTTAGAAACCTGGGATGCAACTCCCAGACTTGTTCTGAGTTGATTCTAAATGACAAAAAATACACTGAACCCACAGACATTGCCAATATCCTGGGCAGACAGGTTCAGTGCAAACCCCCAAAGAGCAAGTATCTATCCCGGCAGTGGGCTGCCTCCCAAACATCTCAGATGCTCAGGTGAAGGCTGCCCTCTCCAAAGTAAAAAACACTGCTTCCATGGGACCAGATGGCGTCCCAGGTTGCATTCTACATGGACTACAAGAGGAACTAATCCCTCAAATAAAACAGCTATACAATCTCAGCCTCACTACAGGATATGTGCCCACAGAATGGCATACAGCAACAGTGGTCCCACTCACAAAGGTGGAGCCTCTGGGACCCTGGAAACTATCGCCCCATAAGCCTGACTAGCTTAGTCTGCAAGGCTATGGAGAAGATCATCATGGAGCTCATAAACAAAGACATTGGGGAGCTACAGACACTAGATCCTACCCAGTTCGGCTTTGTCAAGGCAGATCCTGCCTTTTTGAACCTGGTTGACTTCTTTGAAACAGTCACCAAAACCATAGATGAAGGAAGGTAGTCCACACACAGCCTATCTGGACCTTGCAAAGGCATTTGACACAATACCCCACTCAGCATCATTGATAAGCTATCCAGCTTAAATATAAACCCCTATGTCACAAGATGGGTCGCAAACTGGCTCAAAGACAGAACCCACAGAGTGAGAGTTGCTGGAGCCATGTCAGACTCGAAACCGGTCACAAGTGGCATCCCACAGGGTTCTGTCCTGGGACCACTCTTGTTTGGTATATACTTTTCCGAGGTACAGGCAAACGTGGGAGGACTATGGCTCACCAAGTTCGCAGACGACTGCAAACTGGGTGCCATAATCAACTCTCCAGCTGACACAAACATCCTTCAAAAAGGTCTCACAGAGACCATTACGTACAGAGAAAGTTATTAGGGACCTGGGGACCCAAGTTGATAGCAATCTCTCCTTTGAAAACCACATTGCCAAAGTGGTTAGAAAGACCTTCTACATAGCCCACCTCATCACGAAGGGTTTCACATCTAGATCAACAGAGGTAATCGTGCCCCTTTATTCATCCCTCATCAGGCACATCATAGAATACAATGCCCCTTTTGGGATGTACCTTACCCGACACCTGCAGCAATTAGAAAGACCCCAAACGTATCTCACCAAGAGGATCAAAGGTCTCAAACAGATGCCATATGCTGCTCGGTTAAAACTCAGCTCTACTCGGTTGCATACCGCCTGCTTGAGGCGACCTATGCCTGACATACAAAGCTATGTCAAATGCAGAATTAATGGACATGCTCCACCTCAGTAAAACTAAATGGCTTAGAGCCACACGGCTCGAGGGACTCTAAAGTGAACCTCAGCACAGGAAAACCTGAAAAATTTGTCCCAAAATTGAGAAGGCGGGGCTGCAAAGTCAACATCTTGAATTTTGGTATATCCAGGAATGTGTTCAAAATAGGTCCAGTATTGGCCTCCAGGACTTGTCCTTTCTGGGTACCAAGAACAGTCTTGAGTAAAATCCTTGTCCTTGCTCTTGCTCTGGTAATAATTGAATGGCCCCCATGTCCATGAGGGATGAGACTTGTTTTTGTGCCTCTGCCCATTGATGTTTTTGGCAGGTCTGGCCAGCTATTTGCCTTTGGCAGGGTATGGAAATGGAACTTGTAGCAGTGTGACACGATATTTAAGAGCCACTTGTCCTGGGTTATAATGTGCCAATTTTGAAAAAAAAAGTGCTAATTTTCCCCCTAAAGGTGCTGCCAGGAGATAAGTGCTTGGTGCAGGCAGAGGGGAAGTCATTGGGACTGTTTCCTGAATGGTTGCGATTTGTCTTCTCCAACTTTGGAGGTAGAAGCCCCCCACTGTTTTGAGAGGAATGAACCTTGCGCCTGGGATCTGCCTCTACGGCGTCTGGTTCTGCCCCTTTGAGGTCTGTCTGACACAGGAAAGGACCAATTCTTTGTTGGCCAGTGTCTACTAAACCTGGGTGGCTGTACTTGTAAAAAATATTTGACTATATGCACAGATTTAGCTTTGTCCTCCATTTTCTTTAACACCTCTATTGCCTTAACACCAAACAAAGTATCATGCTGTAAAGGTGCATCTAATAATTTAACTTTAGCATGCTCAGGCAGATTTTGTTCCTTTAACCAAGCATGCCTCCTAATTACAGAACCTGTAACTGCGGCCCTGCAGGAGGCCTTTAAAGAATCAAAACCACATTGCAAAGTATGCTTTCCAACTTGTTCAGCTGCATGCAATAAATCCTGCATTTCCTTGTTTTCTGCACATTCAGAGTTTAACAACATTTTCTGTTTAAGCAATGCCATGACATGTTGCTGATATTTCAGCATATGAAACTGACAATTTACGGCCCTAACAGCCAAGGTAGCAGATGTGTAAACCTTTTTTTCCCCCATCTGTCCAGTGCCCTAGAATGTGTCAGAGGGGGTAGGGTTTTTTGCAGAGGAAGCCTCAACTCCTTTGGGACCCAGAGAAATAGTTTCTGGGACTGCAGCAGGGTTTTTAAAAAAAAGAATTTATGAGAGTCGGGAACCCTATAATATCTGTCAGGCTAGTCAGGGGTAAGACTAGACTCCAAAAACACACACATCATCTACAATGTTTAACACAGGTGGGATAGCTAGCGGCTTGTGTTGAGGTAGTAAAAGGAAATCCCTGAGCCTTTTTAGATTCTGAAAAATCTTGGCTCTCCCAGTGGAAATGCTCCCTCATGGTATGTAAGGTTTCCCCAAAAGAATAGTCCTCTGGAGGAGAAGCTGAAGGTATAGATTCTTATAGGTTCATAGGTTCATACTAGGCTATCTGCCCTGAGGGAATTATAAGCCTAGCCCGATTCTATATGGCTTACGCCACCCCTTGATTTGAGTATACTGTGCCCTTTAAGGTTTAGTTTACTGTGCCTCTGTCTAATAGTGACACGGGAGTAATCCCTGGGACAAACCTACGATCCTCCATCCACCTATCGAGATTCTTCTTGAAGAGATTCAGTGAGGTGCTCTGCCTCACATGAACTGGAATTCTATTTCAGAGCGAAGGGAGCCTCTGGGCTATGAACCTGTCCCTCCAGCAAGTTCTATTTATTTCTGTGCTGAGGTTCAAGTCCCTCGAGCATGTGGCTCTAAGGGATTTAGATTTACTGAGGTGGAGCATGTCCATTAATTCTGGATTTGACATAGCTTTGTATGTCAGGCATAGATCGCCTCGAAGTAGGCGGTATGCAACTGAGTAGAGCTGGAGTTTTTTTAACAAAGCAGCATATGGCATCTGTTTGAGACCCTTGATTCTCTTGGTGAGATACTTTTGGGGTCTTTCTAGTTGCTGCAGGTGTCGGGTAAGGTACATCCCAAAAGGAGCATTGTATTCTATGATGGGCCTGATGAGGGATGAATAAAGGGGCATGATTACCTCTCTTGATCTAGATGTGAAACCCTTTGTGATGAGGTGGGCTATGTAGAAGGTCTTTCTAACCACTTTGGCAATGTGGTTTTCAAATGGAGAGACTGCTATCAACTTGGGTCCCCAGGTCCCTAATAACTTTCTCTGTACTTAATGGGTTTCTGCCTATGTGGTAATTTGTGGGCACATTGTTTTTGCCAAAGGGTATGACTATACATTTTTTGGCATTTAGCTTTAAACCATGGCGCTGGCACCAGTTATCTGTCTCTGTGAGACCTTTTTGAAGGATGCTTGTGTCAGCTGGAGAGTCTATTATGGCGCCCAGTTTGCAGTCGTCTGCGAACTTGGTGAGCCATAGTCCTCCCACGTTTGCCTGTACCTCGGAAAAGTATATACCAAACAAGAGTGGTCCCAGGACAGAACCCAGGAAAGAACTCCTTCATCTTCCTCTCAAAACCCTCTTTTGTGCTGTTTTGTGCATTTTTGAGCATAGCGCAACAACGGGCAGCGCCGCCTAATTGGGTTTAAACTATTCCTGGCTCCACAAAGTCAGCTCTTCACTTTTTCCCTTAGAACTGCTCTATCTCTCAATTTAAACACCATATTCTAATTCTAAGGCTTTTCACTGGTCCAATTAAGTAATCATACAAGTTAGCACTATTAAACCATAAGCACTACTTACTCTTATACTCTCTACGATAACCCTGTCTCTATTGGTCCGTCTTAAATTCAGTTTCCCTGTTACTCTAGCATGTCCAAAGGTCAATCAATGGTTTTCTCCAGTCCAGCTGGTGAATCTGGGAATTTTGAGGCAATGTTACAACTGTCTCATGTACACGGACAACCCTCTCCTCCTCCAAACAGGTTCAAATATATGTGAAAGATGCAACTATTTAGCCAAACTGGAGGCTGAGCTCTCTCATCTCAAAACTGGTGCAACCAGTCAGGAGGAGAAGGTAACCTCACACAACACAATTCCAGTATCACATAGTCCCACCACATCAGCGAACCAAACACACAAATACACAAAACATACTCGAGGCTCTAAATAAAAATCTACCTAAGCAACAGAGACCTCCAAAGCAGACATCCAAGCAAACGCTACCTCAAACAAACACACACAACACATAACCCACAAAGTCAGTGTGCCAAGCAGCCACAGCCCTTAAGGCTGAATAACACACCTGATACTCTTGTTATAGGTGACTCTATTCTCAGACACACTGATGTCCGCTCACCAGGCTGAATAAAGAGAAGGTCACGGTGAGCTGCCTGTCGGTGCTAGGATCACACATAAGCACTCAGGTCACTCCAAAGCAAATACAAATATGACTCAGTCATTGTACATGCTGGTGTGAATGACTTGAGACGTACCTCCCTGGACTACATGAAAAGAGACAGAGGAGCTCTCTGATCATGTAGCCCAGGCTAGTATGACCCTGACCTTGAGCAACATCTTACCCTCACCTAGAATGATGCCACAGTACAGACACAAAATGATCGATTTTAACAACTGGCTAAAATGTTGGTGTCATTCAAAGGGGATCCAGTGTCTGTCAGCCTGGGATGACATGCTCGACAAGCCACATTGCCGCCAGGGATGGCTTGCACCTGTCACCACTGGGCTTTGATATTGGCAAAGGCTCTTGCCACCCCATAGTGCCTTTTTTAGGCAAGGCTCAAAGTCAAACCCACCCCATAGACAGCACAAGGAACAGGAAACTAAGGGTAATGCTGCTAAGCGCCAGAAGTCTTAACCTCAAGATGCACCATCGAAGCTCTCCTCAGTATGGAGAACATCGATATCTGTGCAGTGACAGAAACCTGGTTCAAGGCTCCAGAGAGCACCCCAGCACTACAAGGCTATACCTCGTATCATGCTTTTCGGCCCCAAAACCCGGACCAAACCACAAAAGGAGGGGGAGTTTCCATATTTATCAAGGATATCCACACCTCCAGGTTAGTGGCATTGCACGAAGTATCGGAGACCATCCATGTGCAACTAACAGTGGGCAAGACTGCTTTTCAGTTTAGAGCATCCTACGGACCACCCTCTCAAAGTCGAGAATCCCATTCGGCTTTCCAGAAAACATTGGAGAACATGAAGATCTCTCCGAACACCATTATACTGGGCGACTTCAACTACCCAAACATTGACTGGGAGCACTATACTCAAGCCCCAGCACCTTAGCCCAAAGATTCCTGGAAATTATAAACTCAAATGCTATGGAACAAGTAGTCACCACTCCCACAAGAGGGGACAACATACTAGACCTGATCATTACCAACATGGGGACTCTATGCTCCACACCAGAAGTATATCCCTCATTGGTAAGATCAGACCATAAATTAATTTCACTGGATGTCCACATCCCCCCACCCCAGCCCAGAAAACCACAGTGAAAAACTTCTCAAAGCGAACTTCTCACTTCTCAAAACCAGTGGAATCCTTCAAGGCCCCAGGGCCAGTGGAAACGATAGCCCAAACTGCAGAACCCTATATAAATGCATTCTACGGACATCTCCAGGAATGCATGGATCATGCTATCCCAAACAAAACCAAGACCCAATCATCCAATGGCAGGCGTCCAGTCTGGTGGACCCCTGCCATAAATAAACTGCACGACAGAAAGAGGAAGCTACTACATGATAGAGCAAAATCCCTAATAGGGAAGGCATCTCTGATCAGTACTAGCAAAAAATTACGATCCCTCATAAAATCCTCCAAGGCCAGCTTGAGAGAAAAATTGCACAGGACACCAAAGACAATCATAAGGCTTTTTCAGTTATGTTAGAAACCTGGGATGCAACTCCCAGACTTGTTCTGAGTTGATTCTAAATGACAAAAAATACACTGAACCCACAGACATCGCCAATATCCTGGCAGACAGGTTCAGTGCAAACTTCTCCCTCCCCAAAGAGCAAGTATCTATCGGCAGAGGGCTGCCTCCCAAACATCTCAGATGCTCAGGTGAAGGCTGCCCTCTCCAAAGTAAAAAACACTGCTTCCATGGGACCAGATGGCGTCCCAGGTTGCGTCCTACATGAACTACAAGAGGAACTAATCCCTCAAATAAAACAGCTATACAATCTCAGCCTCACTACAGGATATGTGCCCACAGAATGGCGTACAGCAACAGTGGTCCCACTCCACAAGGTGGAGCCTCTCGGACCCTGGAAACTATCGCCCATAAGCCTGACTAGCTTAGTCTGCAAGGCTATGGAGAGGATCATCATGGAGCTCATAAACAAAGACAGTGGGGACCTACAGACACTAGATCCTACCCAGTTCGGCTTTGTCAAGGGGAGATCCTGCCTTTTGAACCTGGTTGACTTCTTTGAAACAGTCACCAAAACCATAGATGAAGGGAAGGTAGTCCACACAGCCTATCTGGACCTTGCAAAGGCATTTGACACAATACCCCACTCGGGCATCATAGATAAGCTATCCAGCTTAAATATAAACCCCTATGTCACAAGATGGGTCGCAAACTGGCTCAAAGACAGAACCCACAGAGTGAGAGTTGCTGCAGCCATGTCAGACTCGAAATCGGTCACAAGTGGCGTCCCACAGGGTTCTGTCCTTGGACCACTCTTGTTTGGTATATACTTTTCCGAGGTACAGGCAAACGTGGGAGGACTATGGCTCACCAAGTTCGCAGACGACTGCAAACTGGGTGCCATAATCAACTCTCCAGCTGACACAAACATCCTTCAAAAAGGTCTCACAGAGACAGATAACTGGTGCCAGCACCATATGGTTTAAGCTAAATGCCAAAAATGTATAGTCATACCTTTGGCACCATTAAGTACAGAGAAAGTTATTAGGGACCTGGGGACCCAAGTTGATAGCAATCTCTCCTTTGAAAACCACATTGCCAAAGTGGTTAGAAAGACCTTCTACATAGCCCACCTCATCACGAAGGGTTTCACATCTAGATCAACAGAGGTAATCGTGCCCCTTTATTCATCCCTCATCAGGCACATCATAGAATACAATGCCCCTTTTGGGATGTACCTTACCCGACACCTGCAGCAATTAGAAAGACCCCAAAAGTATCTCACCAAGAGGATCAAAGGTCTCAAACAGATGCCATATGCTTCTCGGTTAAAAAAAACTCCAGCTCTACTCAGTTGCATACCGCCTACTTCGAGGCGATCTATGCCTGACATACAAAGCTATGTCAAATGCAGAATTAATGGACATGCTCCACCTCAGTAAATCTAAATCCCTTAGAGCCACACGCTCGAGGGACTTGAACCTCAGCACAGAAATAAATAGAACTTGCTGGAGGGACAGGTTCATAACCCAGAGGCTCCCTTCGCTCTGGAATAGAATTCCAGTTCATGTGAGGCAGAGCACCTCACTGAATCTCTTCAGGAAGAATCTCGATAAGTGGATGGGGGATCGTAGGTTTGTCCCAGGGATTACTCCCGTGTCACTATTAGACTGAGGCACAGTAAACTAAACCTTAAAAAGGACACAGTATACTCAAATCAAGGGGTGGCGTAAGCCATACAGAATTGGGCTAGGCTTATAATTGCCCCAGGGCAGATAGCCCAGTATGAACCTATGAACCTTGTGGGACGCCACTTGTGACCGGTTTCGAGTCTGACATGGCTCCAGCAACTCTCACTCTGTGGGTTCTGTCTTTGAGCCAGTTTGCGACCCATCTTGTGACATAGTGGTTTATATTTAAGCTGGATAGCTTATCTATGATGTCCGAGTGGGGTATTGTGTCAAATGCCTTTGCAAGGTCCAGATAGGCTGTGTGGACTTCCTTCCCTTCATTTATGGCTTTGGTGACGGTTTCGAAGTCGTCAACCAGGTTCAAAAGGCAGGATCTGCCCTTGATAAAGCCGAACTGGGTAGGATCTAGTGTCTGTAGGTCCCCAATGTCTTTGTTTATGAGCTCCATGATGATCCTCTCCATAGCCTTGCAGACTAAGCTAGTCAGGCTTATGGGGCGATAGTTTCCAGGGTCCGTAGAGGCTCCACCTTTGTGGAGTGGGACCACTGTTGCTGTACGCCATTCTGTGGGCACATATCCTGTAGTGAGGCTGAGATTGTATAGCTGTTTTGAGGGATTAGTTCCTCTTGGAGTTCATGTAGGACGCAACCTGGGACACCATCTGGTCCCATGGAAGCAGTGTTTTTGCTTTGGAGGGCAGCCTTCACCTGAGCATCAGAGATGTTTGGGAGGCAGCCCTCTGCCGGATAGATACTTGCTCTTTGGGGGGGTGGAGAAGTTTGCACTGAACCTGTCTGCCAGGATATTGGCGTCTGTGGGTTCAGTGTATTTTTGTCGTTTAGAATCAACTCAGAACAAGTCTGGGAGTTGCATCCCAGGTTCCTAACATAACTGAAAAAGCCTTATGATTGTCTTTGGTGTCCTGTTCAATTTTCTCTCGAAGCTGGCCTTGGAGAATTTTATGAGGGATCGTAATTTTTGCTAGTATTGATCAGAGATGCCTTCCCTATTAGGGATTTTGCTCTATCATGTAGTAGCTTCCTCCTTCTGTTGTACAGTTTATTTATGGCAGGGATCCACCAGACTGGGCCTGCCTTTGGATGATTGGGTCTTGGTTTTGTTTGGGATAGCATGATCCATGCATTCCTGGAGATGTCCGTAGAATGCGTTTATATAGGATTCTGCAGTTTGGGCTATAGTTTCCACTAGCCCTGGGGCCTTGAAGGATTCCACTTGGTTTGAGAAGTGAGAAGTTCGCTTTGAGAAGTTTTTCACTGTGGTTTTCTGGGCTGGGGGGGTCGGGATGTGGACATCCAGTGAAATTAATTTATGGTCTGATCTTACCAATGAGGGATATACTTCTGTTGGTAATGATCAGGTCTAGTATGCTGTCCCCTCTTGTGGGAGTGGTGACTAGTTGTTCCATAGCATTTGAGTTTATAATTTCCAGGAACCTTTGGGCTAAGGTGCTGGGGCTTGAGTAGTGCTCCCAGTCAATGTTTGGGTAGTTGAAGTCGCCCAATATAATGGTGTTCGGAGAGATCTTCATGTTCTCCAATGTTTTCAGGAAAGCCGAGTGGGATTCCTGACTTTGAGAGGGTGGTCTGTAGGATGCTATAAACTGAAAAGCAGTCTTGCCCACTGTTAGTTGCACATGGATGGTCTCCGATACTTCGTGCAATGCCACTAACCTGGAGGTGTGGATATCCTTGATAAATATGGAAACTCCCCTCCTTTTGTGGTTTGGTCCGGGTTTTGGGGCCGAAAAGCACGATATGAGGTATAGCCTGGTAGTGCTGGGGTGCTCTCTGGAGCCTTGAAGCAGGTTTCTGTCACTGCACAGATATAGATGTTCTCCATACTGAGGAGAGCTTCGAGTGCGTGCATCTTGAGGTTAAGACTTCTGGCGTTAAGCAACATTACCCTTAGTTTCTTGTTCCTTGTGCTGTCTATGGGGGTGGGTTTGACTTTTGAGCCTTGCCTAAAAAAGGCACTATGGGGGTGGCAAGAGCCTTTGCCAATATCCGAAAGCCCAGTGGTGACAGGTGCAAGACATCCCTAGCAAAGCAACGTGGCTTGACGAGCATGTCATCCCAGGCTGACAGACACTGGATCCCCTTTGAATGACACCAAAATTTTAGCCAATTGTTAAAATCGATAATTTTGTCTTTGTACTGTGGCATCATTCTAGGTGAGGGTAAGATGCTGCTCAAGATCAGGGTCATACCAGCCTGGGTACATGATCAGAGAGCTCCTCTGTCTCTTTTCATGTAGTCCAGGGAGGTACGTCCCAGGTCATTCACACCAGCATGTACAATGACTGAGTCATATTTGTATTTGCTTTGGAGTGACCAGAGTGCTTGCGTTATGTGGCGGATACTAGCACCTGACAGGCAGCTCACCGTGACCTTTTCTTTATTCAGCCTGGTGAGCGGGACGTCAGTGTGTCTGACAATAGAGTCACCTATTACAAGAGTATCAGGTGTGTTATTCAGCCTTAAGGGCTGTGGCTGTTTGGCACACTGACTTTGTGGGCTATGTGTTGTGCGTGTTTTGTTTAGAGGTAGCGTTTGCTTGGATGTCTGCTTTGGAGGTCTCTGTTGCTTAGATAGATTTTTATTTAGAGCCTCCGAGTATGTTTTGTGTATTTATGTGTTTGGTTCGCTGATGTGGTGGGACTATGTGATACTGGAATTGTGTTGTGTGAGGTTACCTTCTCCTCCTGACTGGTTACACCAGTTTTGAGATGAGAGAGCTCAGCCTCCAGCTTGGCTAAATATTTGCATCTCTCACATATATTTGAACCTGTTTGGAGGAGGAGATGGTTGTCCGTGTACATGAGACAGTTGTAACATTGCCTCAAAATTCCCAGATTCACCAGCTGGACTGGAGAAGAAACCATTGACTGACCTTTGGACATGCTAGAGTAATATAGGGAAACTGAATTTAAGATGGACCAACAGAGGACAGGGTAATCGTAGAGAGTATAAGAGTAAGTAGTGCTTATGGTTTAATAGTGCTAACTTGTAGGATTACTTAATTGGACCAGTGAAGGGCCTTCAGCATCAGAATCCTCATAGCGGGAAAGAGAATATTCCTGATCAGAAGAGGAATCAGAAGAAATGGAAACGTGATCTGAAGATTCATAGTCAGTCTCTTGCCTAGGCCTCTTATCAGGAGGGGGATGGGAACCCCTGATCAAGGTAATCAAGTCTTCGGCCATTTTGAGCATCTGTTTTTTGGGCATAGAGGCCTGACCACGTGGCTCGAGTTTGTTTCTTTGCTTTGGAAGGTGCTTTAGTCTTTGCCTTTGAAGCTGAAGTCGGTTTGATGTAAAGATGTTTAGGTCTGAATACACCCTCAGAAGCCAGTGCCTGCTCAGTGACTCTGGACAATTATGAAGGTATAATATCTGAGGCTCCAATACCTTGAGTTTCCAGCGGCATGGCCAACTCCACGTGGGAGTCGGTAGTGGCCTGCGACTCTAAAGTAGTGGACGTCAGGGGCTGCGAAAGCGCCTCACTGAGGACCGGCGACTGGCTTAGGAGAAGCTTCGCCTGTTTTGGGCCTCGGTTGTCTATCTCTTTCCTTTTCTTTGCGTATTTTGTGAACTCCGGTAGTCGTATGGATATCCAACGACATTTCTGGGCAATTAAACCGATGTCCAAAATAGTTTAAAGCAAAATCATACCTATGCTTAATAGTGCTTTGGTTAAATCTAGCACAAAACCGACAACCAGAAACATTGTGTTCAGGGCCTAGGTAAGGAATACAGTAAGAATGAAAATCCTTATGAGGTATTTGCTTCCCACAAGAAATACAATTATTAACTTTTTCTGACATCAGACTGGAGCAAGAAAAAAGTTCCCCCAATGGGGTACTTTGCTTTATAGAAGACTTTGGATCTGAAACTCGAACACGAAAATCTCAGGAGTCGGCAGACTGGCACTTGTGAACTGCTTCTGCTTCGGGCACCGCGCAAGAAAGACTACAGAAAATAGCGTCGGCCACATCTTTTATACCCCTGACGACCTGACATTAGGGAAGGTGCGACAGCAGCCGACGCAGAACCCAGGACTTTGGAATTCAGGCCGACTGAGGGCAACCTGCCAGCAGGATTACCCAAATGTAATGACTGCAACAGTGAAACACGAAGAACATCTGAAGTAGTCGGTTTGCGTTGAACATTGGTAATGCGAAGAACTTCCTCAGAAACCGGTGCCTGCTCAGCAGCTCCAGACCCCATCCAAGGTAGAGACATCCACCGGTTCCATAGTTAGAGAGTCATCTCACGGCATACCGGACTCTGAATGGGTCTCAGTAGAGGTCTGCGAATCCACTGAAGCGGGCATCAGGGGCTGTGAAAGTGCCTCACTAAGTACCGGCGAACTGGCAACTAGCTTAACAGAAGCATTGTAGGCAGCTTTGAATCTGTGTGATCTGTCTCTGTCTTTATCCTTACGTTTTTTCAGAATATTGGTAGTCGGATGGCTTACCGAAGTCATTTTGGAATACGGAGATAGAGAATGAAAGTATTTAGCAATAAGGGCCCAATGATGAATGGTTCAGGCGTTGAACAAGGCACAAAACCGACAGAGAGGTACGTCATGGACTGGGCCTAGACAAGTGACGCAGTAAGAATGAAAATCTCGGTGTGGTATTTGCTTTGCACAGGCAAGACAATTATTAACTTTTTCTGACATCGGTTAGAGGAAGAAAATAGGATCCCCAACGGAGTACTTAGCTTTAGAAGACTTCAGGATGATTCAATTTGTAAACGAAAACTCAGGTAGCGGTCGATCGGCACCTGCAAACTCCTCCTGCTTCAGGCTCCTCGGCAAGAAAGACTGATGTAATGGCGTCGGCTGCCTGTTTTTATACCCCTGACGACCTGACGTCAGTCCTGGGGCTACAGCAACTGACACAGAAATACTAAGTCTCTGGTATTCGGGCTGACTGAGGGCTACCTGCAGGCAGATAACACTAGTGTGATGACTGCAATAGTGAAACACAAAGAACATCTAAGCCAGTAGGTCCACAGGTGTAGACCCTACCTGCCAGTATAAGCCACACCTTACTCAGAACCCCACTGCTCTCCCAGAGGACTGTATTACTTGTATGACAGTCTCCAGCAGCAGAGAGGGAAAAGAACCCTCCTAAGTACTGTGTTCCAGACTTTGAAATAGAACAGAGTCAGATGGTACATTACAGACCAGACAGAGGTCACCTTTTAGCAACCTATAAAAACACAATATAGTGACTGCTCTTGAAGCCTTTCATAATAGTTCAGCTTTTCCAACCCTGTGATTTTGCTAGTAAGCAAATCACTATCCCTTGTCAAGTTCTTTTATGTGCCCTATTCAAAGGGCACAAAATGCAGCCCTGTATTTAATGATGGTCAGCTCCAGTGGCAGAGAGAGAGAGATAAAGCTCTACCTGCATCCCAGATATAGTCAATTCAGTTAGTAGCTCGGGTTCTTGGCTGACCTGGCAGGGGGAAGTTTTGTGGATAGGGCTTTCATAAAAAAGACCATGCTTTTTATTAAAGCCCAGCATACACAAAAAGGAATGCTACAGAAGTGCACCAAAGCACTGTGTACGACTTTGGTCATAAAAATACGGAATATCCAATATCATATAAATGAACAAATTAATCTTAAATCTTCTGTCAAAAAGAAAGTACAGTTGTGTACACTTACCATAAATGTAGATGTTTGAGTGTATTAACTGTTGCAGTCATCACATTTGGGTTATCTGCTTGCAGTAACCCTCAGTCGGCCTGATTAACAAAGTCTTGGGTCCTGTGTCGGTTGCTGTCTCTTATTTCGTGACGTCAGGCTACCAGAGGTATAAAACATGCAGCCGACGCCATTATATCAGTTTTTCTTGCCCCAGATGTCAGGTGCCCACCTAATGGGAAGCAATTAAATCTATAAATATACAAGGTTATACCTCCAACAAAAAAGCAAATACACCAAAAAGCTTTTAAGCATAGTAACGGAGAGAAGAGGTATAGCCAAAAGAAGTCAGGGGGGCTGGAGGGAGGGTAACCAGGACTGCAACAGTGAATACACTAGAGCATCTACATTTATGGTAAGTGTAAACAACTGTACTATGTTCTTCATGTTTCACTGTTGCAGTCATCACATTTGAGTAGATTCCCAAATCTAAGGATGGGAGGAGGAAATCAGATAGCATTGGGGCCAGCTATAAGGCCCTGCAAGACTGCAGTGGCAAAGCCACCTCTAGATTTAGGGGAAAATAGGTAAATGGTAATGCTTAGTGAAAGTATGTACAGAACTCCAGGTAGCAGCTTCTAGGATGTCCCTGGTAGGTACCCCTCTGAGAAAGGCTATAGAGGTAGATGCAGCCCTGGCTGAACGGGGTCTGATCCCCTTGTGGGGGGATAGGTTTTCCATGGTGCTTATAGCAGAAATTAATGCAATGGCCTATCCATTTAAAAATGGTTTGCTTTGAAATAGCCTTTCCCTCTGTCCCTGCAGCAAATGCCATCGGCAGTTGTTCAGATTTCCTTTGAGGTTTAGTCCTGTCCAAGTAGAATCTAAGTTGTCTGCACATCTAAGGAGTGCAGTATCCGTTCCCCTTTATTCTATGGATTAGGAAAGAAGGTTGGTAAATGAATGGACTGATTAAGAGCCACATTGGATACCACCTTCGGCATGAAAGAGGGATTGGTCCTGAGGGACACCCTGTCCGCATGAAAGATGATGAAAGGCTCCACTGCCACAAGGGCCTGTAATTCAGATTCCCTTCTTGCTGAAGTGATTGTTAAAAGGAAAGCCATTTTCCAAGAAAGGCATTTTAAATCTGTAGTAGCAGCTGGCTCGAAAGGAGGAAGGGTGAGTTTCTCCAATACAAAGTTAAGGTCCTAGGCAGGCTGGAGTTGGACCTCTCCTGGGTGGTCTTAAATTTTTGGCCACTCTAAGCAACTGCTTGAGCAGTGGACAAGAGAAGAGGGGAGGTTCTGTGTTATAATGAGCTGAAATGGCTGAGGTGTGAATTTTTATTGAGGAAAAAGACAGGCCCTTGTGAAGCATCTCAATTAAGTATTGTAAAATCTGAGGTAAATTGGGCACTGCTGTGCTCATCCCTTGCAACTGGTCCCAGGCACAGAATCTTTTCCATTTTTCAGCATAAGATTTTCTAGTACTAGGCCTCTGTCTCTAAAATGATATCCATCACTCATTTACTAAGGGATGGTAAAGGACAGATTAGGTAATTAGCCAGGCTGCTAGGTTCAGTGTTTGAAGCGGAGGGTGCAGAATCTTGTTCTCCTAATGAGACAGCAGGGTAGGAGTCTGAGGCAGGTGCCATGTGGCCAACAGTGACACAATGCACAAGAGGGGGTACACCAGTGCTGGCGTGGCCAGTCTGGTGCAATCAAAATCGTCCTTGGTTTGTCTTACATGATCTTTAGTAGTACCTTTGAGAGCAGAGGCAGAGGAGGAAAGGCATAAACTGATTTTTCCAGCTGAAGGACAGAGCATCCACTTTCCAAGCTTGTCTGTGGGAAGTCCTTGTGCAAAATTTGTCCAACTGATAGTGCTGGTGGGATGCAAACAGGTCTATATCTGGGCTCCCCCATTTGCTTGTCAACATGTTGAAAATCCTTGGTTCCAGTTTCCACTCATGTGGGTCCATGAGATTTCTGCTTAGGTCATCTGCCAGTGTATTTAGCTTTCCTGGCAGGAATTGAGCCTGTAGGTTCATCTGGTAGCTTAAGGCTGTGTTCCACAGAGCCATGGCTAGTCTGCAGAGAGGGTATGAGTGGGTTCCTCCCTGCTTGTTTATGTACCACATAACAGTGGTGTTGTCAGTCTTCACCAATAATTGCCCTGGAAGAATGTGGTCCTTGAAGGCTGTCAGAGCATTCTGTACAACTAACATTTATTTTTGATGGATATGCAGGTGAATTTGACTTGGGTTCCATTTGCCCTGAATGCATTTCCCTGCCAAGTGAGCACCCCCATGCATAGTCTGATGCATCTGTTGTGAGGGTTTGGGCGGCAGGGGCTAGAGTGAATGGCAGTCCCTTGTTTTGGTGGCAGACCTCTGCCCACCAAAGGAAGTCTACCTGTAGACAAGGTATGATAAAAATAACTGATTCTAGATCCTGAGAATGTTGACACCATAGGCTTTTTAGATACCATTGTAGTTTCCTCATATGCAGTCTTGCATATGGGATTAGTAGAATGCAGGAGGTCATGAACCCCAGGGCTTGCAGCATTCTTCTTGCAGATAGCTGGGTCCTTGTGGCCAGTAGTTTGAAGCAGGCTTCCAAATGAACTTGTTTTCTGGCGTAAGGTAGGCCATCTGGGAAGTTGTATTCAATCTTGCTCCCAGGAATATAATTTGTTGGCAGGGTACAAGATGTGATTTCTTTTTGTTTATGGTGTACCCCAGAGAAGTTAAATTTCCTTACAAATGCCAGATGATTTAATAGTATGTCCTGGCTTTCTGCCTTAGACAATCATCCAGGTATGGGTATATTTGAATATTTCTTTGCCTGCAAAATGCAATGACTGAAGCTAGGCAATTTGTGAATACCCTGGGTGCAGTAGATAAGCCAAAGGGCAGTGCAGAGAAAGTACAGTTTTGTACCTACCATAAATGTAGATGTCCGATAGGCATGCATCTGCAGTCCTTACAAATGGGTTGTCCTGTCGTCAGGCAGCCCTTGATCGGCGGATTCAAAGTCTGGGTCTGGCCTCGGCTGGGGTCGCACTTCACCCGACGTCACAGCTACAGTTCTTCGGGTATAAAGGCATCAGCCGACGCCATTTTCCTCGGTGTTTCTTGCCCCAGATGCCAGGTGCCCTCTAGGAAGGCTAAATTTGGATAAATGCAAATGGTTCCAAATAGTAGAAACAAACAAAAATAAGCATGTATGTACATATATACAAACAAATACACCATAATAGATTTCCCCCAGCCAGCTACAAGATGGGCAAATACCCTAGGAGTACCAGAGGGGAAGGAGGGTGGGTAATCCTGACTGCAGATGCATGCCTATCGGACATCTACATTTATGGTAGGTACAAAACTGTACTATGTCCTTCAAGGATGCATCTGCAGTCCTTACAAATGGGTAGAATACCATAGCCAAACTGGGCGAGGAGGAGAAATAAGATTATGGTGTAGTTAAGATCCCTTGCAAAACAGCAGTGGCAAAACCTGCTCGGGATCTGGAGTATAAAGGTAAATTATAATGCTTGGCAAATGTATGCACGGAGCACCAAGTAGCAGCCTCTAAAATGTCTTTGGTAGCCACTCCTCGTAGAAAAGCTGTGGTAGTGGCTGTAGCCCTTGTAGAGTGAGGCCTGATGTTTTCTGGAGTTTTCTTCCCATGGTAGGAGTAACAAAATCTAATGCAATTTCCTATCCACTTAGAGATTGTCTGTTTTGAAATTGCTTTTCCTTCCATTCCTGTTGCATATGCTACCAGTAGCTGGTCAATTTTTCTATTGCTCTTGGTCCTGTCCAGGTAGTAGCGTAATTGTCTATGTACATCCAAGGTATGCAAAAGTCTTTCTCCCCTGTTCTGTGGGTTGGGGAAGAATGTAGGTAGGTGGACAGCTTGATTTAAAGATACCCTGGAGACTACCTTTGGCATAAAAGTAGGATTTGTTCCCATGGACACTCTATCTTGATGGAAGATTAGGAAGGGCTGTACTGCCATTAATGCCTGTAGCTCAGATACCCTTCTTGCTGAAGTGATTGCAAGCAGGAAGGCAGTTTTCCATGATAAGTATTGTAATTCTGCTGTTGCTGCTGGTTTGAAAGGAGGGAGTGTCAACTTTTCTAGCACAAAGTTCAAGTCCCATGCTGGCAATGGTGGCTTCCTAGGTGGTTTTACATTTTTAATTCCTCTCAGAAACTGCCTGAGCAGAGGATGTGAGAAGACTGGAGGATCCAAGTTGTATTCTGCTGAAATAGCTGATGCATGAATCTTAATGGAAGAATAGGACAGGCCGTTGTGGAAGAGCTCTGCCAAGTATTCCAGGATGTTGGCTATGTTTACCAGTGACACATTTTCTCCTTTTGCAGTACTCCAAATGTGATATCTTTTCCATTTTGCTGAATAATTTTTTCTTGTTGAGGGTCTGCGAGCCTCCAAGATAATATCTTTAACCCTTTGGGATAAATTTGGGTTATTTGGTGTTATGCAATGTTCCAGGCAGTCAGCTGCAGTGTTTTCAGGTTTGGATGCAGGGTGTTGTAGTTGTTCTGTGTTAACAGTAAGGGAACTAGGGTAGAGGCCATATTTGTTCCCGAGACATGCTCCTCAGTAATGGGTACCAATGTTGCCTTGGCCAGTCCGGAGCTATCAGGATGATCCTTGGATGGTCCTCTTTGATCTTCAATAGCACCTTGTGCATCAAAGGAAGAGGTGGGAATGCATATGCTGTCAGGTTTTTCCAACTGAAAGATAGGGAGTCCACTTTCCAAGCAAGTGGGTGGTACGTCCTTGTGCAGAATTTCTTCAGTTGGTGATTGCGTGGGGATGCAAATAAGTCTATTTCTGGTAGTCCCCATTTTCTTGTAATGGTTTTGAAGATGTCCGGATGCAGCATCCATTCGTGGGCATCCGTGGTAGTTCTGCTTAGTATGTCTGTCAGAATGTTTTCTTTTCCTGGCACAAAAATTGCTTGTAACTGAATGTTGAAGCTCAGGGCCACATTCCAGAGGTCCATTGCCATCCGGCATAGAGGGTACGAATGTGTGCCTCCCTGTTTGTTGATGTACCACATAACTGCGGTGTTGTCTGTCCTTATCAACAGTTAACCTTGTCGAAGAAGTGGTCTGAATGTCTGAATTGCCAGTTTTACTGCCAGCATTTCCTTTTGATTTATGTGTAGGTGCAGTTGGTCTTGAGTCCATAAGCCTTGTATGCACTTGTCCAGCACGTGCGCCCCCCAACCGAGGTCTGAGGCGTCCGTTGTGATGGTCTGGCTTGGTTGAGTGCTGTGGAAGGGCAGTCCTTTGTTTGATTGACAGGCCTGAGCCCACCATTGGAATTCTTGCTTCAGGCATGGGATTATTGAAATTTGGGTTTCTAGGCTGTGCTTGTGCTGAGACCATAAATTCCTTAGGTACCACTGTAACTTTCTCATATGCAGTCTGGCATGTGGAACCAATATTATGCAGGATGCCATGAAACCCAAGGCTTGCAGGACTTTTCTTGCTGTTAGCTGGTTCTTCTTTGTTAATGCCAAGAAGTAGAGAGGTAGTTGCTCCTGTTTTTCTACTGTTAGGAATGCCATTTGTTTTGATGTGTCCAGTACTGCACACAAAAAGGTTATCCTTTGGCATGGTATCAGCCTTGACTTTTTTATATTGACTGTGTATCCCAGAGCTTGCAGTAGATAAATGACCCTTTTCAAGTCTTCTGCTAGCTTGTTTTTGTTGTCCGCTTGCAACAGGCAGTCGTCCAGGTAAGGGTAGATTTGGATTCCCTGAAGCCTGCAATGAGCAATTACTGATGCCAGGCATTTCGTGAACACTCTGGGCGGAGTAGATAAGCCAAAGGGCAATGCCGAGAATTGATAATGCTCTGATCCTGCAAGAAATCTGAAGTATCTTCTGCAATTTGGTCGTATGGGGACGTGCAGGTATGCCTCCTTGAGATCTAGAGTTACCAGCCAAGACTCCTTGCCCAACATGGGAAGAAGTTGCTGTAGGGTCAGCATTTTGAATTTTGGGACAATGAGGTATGTGTTTAAAGCGGACAGATCGAGAATAGGTCTCCACTGGTTTTCTTTTCTTGGTACCAGGAAGAGCCTGGAGTAAAATCCTTGTCCTTGCTCCATAGATGGTACCTTTTCTACAGCTCTCATCCTTAGTAAGTGAGTTATTTGTTTTAGAGCTTCTGCCTTTTGATTTGGAGGAAGGTTTGGCATTCCTCTCTTCTTTGGTAGAGTATGGAAGTGAAACCTGTAACCTTGGTCTATTGTCTGCAAAATCCACTTGTCTCCTGTGATGTAATGCCAGTTTACTGAAAATAAGGCTAGTTTCCGCCTAAGGGTGCTTCTAGTTGTTCCCTGGTAGGCGGTGCCAGAGCCAAGTCACTGTGATTGTCCTGTAGTAGTGGTGGCGGCTGTATCTGTGGCTGTACCTTGCTGGTTGTTAGCCTGCCACTGACGTCCCCTGTAGGCACCTCTGGATTGACCTCTGTCTCTTGCGCCTATTCCTGCCTCTCTGAGCTCTGGAGGTGTCTGGAAAGGACCAATTCTTGGAGGGCCAATTCCTGCTAAACCTTGGAGGTTGGACCTGTAAGAAATCTTTGACTGTCTGGACCGATTTTGCCTTCTCTTCCATCTTCTTCAGCACCTGTTGTGCAGGAGAGACAAACAAATTGATCTTGTCCATGGGAGCATCTAGTAGCTTTGATTTGACATGGTCTGGTAAGGCCTGCTCTTTTAACCATGCATGTCTTCTGATCACTGTGCCAGTCATGGCTGATCTAAAGGAAGCCTCCAGTGCATCATAGCCGATTTTAAGGAATGATTACTGACCTGCTGAATGTTATGTACCATTTCCTGAACAGATTTTTTGTCTAATGGTTCATCTGAGGACAGCTGTTTAGTTAATTGGTCTAACATAAATTCTTGATACTGGATCATGTGGAATTGACAGTTCAAGGCCCTAGCTGAAAGAGTAGAAGTGTAAACTTTTTTACCCCATCTCTCTAAGGCCCTGGATTCCCTTTCAGAGGGGAGGGGGTTTTTGGCAGAGGTAGCTGCTACCGCCTTAGGTCCCTGGGAGACAGTTTCGGGATCTGCAAAAGGAGCCTTATACAAATGATAATGTGTGTCCGAGACCCTGTAGTACCTATCGGGCTTAGCAGGGGCCGGAGGAAGTGAATCAGGAGCAGTACAAGCATCATTAAATGCATCATCCACAACAGTCAGAACTGGAGGGATGGCTAAAGGCCTATGCTGTGGTAAATGCAGAAAGGTTCTAAGCCTTTTTCTAGAGTCTGAAAAATCCTGGCCCTGCCACTGAAATTGTTCCCTCATAGCATGCAAGGTTTCCCCAAAGGAAAATTCCTCAGGCGGAGGCAGAAGGAATGGACTCTTCAGCATCAGAGTCTTCATAAGGGGAGAAAGGACCCTCTGGAGGGTTTGAATTATCTGAATCATCAGAGGAGTCATCTGTAGAAACTGGCTCAGGGGCTCTGCTCTAGGCCTCTTCTCTGGAGGTGGGTGAGAAGCCCTGTCTGGGTGAGGTTGGGATCCCTGGATCAAAGAAATGAGATCCTCTGCTAGACTAAGCATTTGTGAACTAGAGCTAGGCCTGTGAGAGGGGTCTTAGCAGGCACAGTTTTGGTAGATTTAGCTGCTTTAGCCCTGGCAAAGGCCTTAATCGACATGGTTGCAGGTGGCCTAGCAGCTCCACGTGCAGGGGTTGAAATATCCAAGGGATAGTATCAGATAAATCCTGGGAACCTGCAAGAGCAGGTGGGATTTCAGTAGCCGATTCCACCAGGTTGGATGAGGCCTCGGTAGGAGGTAAGCTTTCGGCTGAAGGAAGAACCCATGACTCGGTTTCAGCAGAAACCGAGACACTCGCGGTTGGCTTAACCGGTTTCGGCCGAAACCGCGGACCGCGATGTCGGTCCTTTTCCTTGTGCTTTTAGATATTTGCGTGGTCGGAGGATCCGGCGGCATAATGTAAGCAAAAGCGAGCCAAAACTCCTCAGCAAATTCCGACCGACGTCTAAGCGTCCGTCGGTTAAAAGACGCACATGCTAGACAAGCTGCTACGTCGTGGTCTGGGCCTAAACAAGGTAAGCAGTAAGAGTGGAAATCTTTATGAGGTATTTGTTTCCCACAAGTTAAACAGTTATTCACTTTTTCTGACATCGGCTGAGGCAAGAAAGAGTCCCCAACGGGGTACTTAGCTTTTTAGAAGTCTTCGGTAGTAATCTCTGGTTCTGACCGACCGGCACTTGCGAACAGCTTCTGCTTCGGGTGCCATGCGGCAAGAAAGACTGAGGAAAATGGCGTCGGCTGATGCCTTTATACCCGAAGAACTGCAGCTGTGACGTCGGGTGAAGTGCGACCCCAGCCGAGGCCAGAGCCAGACTTTAGAATCCGGCCGACCGAAGGGCTGCCTGACGACAGGACAACCCATTTGTAAGGACTGCAGATGCATCCTTGAAGGACATCTGACAGTGCATGTAGCCTGCTCCGAAACGTAGGTATCTTCTGCAAGATTCCCTTATTGGGATGTGCAGGTAGCCTTCCTTTAAATCCAGTGTTGCCAACCAGGCATCTCTGCCTAGCAAAGGAAGCAGCTGATGAAGAGTTAGCATCCTGAATTTTGGGATCACCAAAAATGTGTTTAGGATAGACAGGTCCAGGATAGGATGCCAGGAATTGTCTTTTCTGGGTACCTGAAAAAGTATTGAATAGAAACTTTGTCCCCATTCTTCTTCTGGGGCAGGTTGAATAGCCCTGATGCTTAAGAGAGAGAACTTGCTTTTGAGCCTTTGCCCACTGATTTGTGGATAGATCTGGCCAACCGTTTGGGGTTGGTAAGGAGTGGAAGTGCAGTCTGTATCTTTGGGAAACTATATTTAAAATCCATTTGAATTCCCAATGTTTTGCTTGCAGGGCAATATTTCCCCCTAAAGGAACAGTCAGTTGTCCAGGGCTTGGAAGGTTTAAAGTTAAGTCATTGAGACAGTTTGCCATAGCGGGGAGTCCTACTCCATCCTTTGGAAGTGGGAGCCCCCCACTGCTTAGTCCTTTGAGTACCTTGGGACTGAAGCCTGGGTGTTCTGCTGGTTCTGTGTTTGGACTGAGAAGGCCTGGAAGAGGCAGGAAAGGACAAATTCTTAGAGGGCCAATGCCTACTAAATCTGGGAGACTGTACTTGCAGGAAATCTAACAGTTTGCATAGATTTAGCTTTTTCCTCCATCTTTTTAAGTACTGCTTCTGCTATGCTGCCAAACAGGCGGTCTTGGTTTAAGGGAGCATCCAGTAATTTAGCTTTAACATGATCTGGCAAAGATTGCTCCTTAAGCCAAGCATGCCTTCTAAGTACAGACCCAGTGACAGCAGCCCTGCAAGATGCCTCTAATGAATCAAAACCACATTGCAAAGTATGTTTTCCAACTTGTTCAGCAGAATGCATTAAATCCTGTAAATTTTAATTTTCAGCACAGCCAGGAATCATCATCATTTTCTATTTAAGCAATCCAATAATATGCTGCTGATACTTTAACATATGAAAGTGGCAGTTTAAGGCCTTAATGGCCAAGGTTGCAGAAGTGTATACCTTCTTACCCCATCTATCCAGCACCCTGGAATCTCTATCAGAGGGGTTAGGATTTTTGGCAGTAGTAGCCTTAATGCCCTTGGGTCCCTGTGAAATGGTCTCTCCACAGTAGGATTTTTAAAGAGGAACTTGTGAGAGCCAGGAACCCTGTAATACCTATAAGGTTTTCTGGGAGCAGGAGGTAGAGTCAGGGGCCAAGCTACATTCCGAGAAGGCATCAACAACGTCCAGTACAGGAGGGATGGCCAAAGGCCTGTGTTGAGGCAGGAGTAAGAAATCCCTAAGCCTCTTTTTGGAGTCAGAGTAATACTGGCTCTCCCAGCGAAAATGATCCCTAAGAGTATGCAAGGTTTCACCAAAAGAGAAATCCTCTGGAGGGGAAGCAGAAGGGATGGAGTCCTCTGCATCAGAATCCTCATTGGTAGATAAGGGTAAATCCTGGTCATCAGAGGAAACAGAAATTTCAGAGTCCTGATCAGAAGAATCAGAAGGAAAATCAGTTCTAGGTCTCAGAGGGTGAAGGCTGGCTTCCCCTAATTAAAGTAATAAGATCTTCAGCCATTCTTATCATTTGTTTTTTAGGCATATGAGCCTGACTATGCGGTTTGGACAGCGTTTTTCTAGGTGTGGGTTGAGTTTTAGGCCTTGAAGAAGATGGCGTCGGTTTGATATGCAAGTCAGTAGGCCTGAATACACCCTCAGAAGGCAGTGCCTGCACAACAGCTCCGGACCAATCCAAGGTACAGACATCTGCAGGTTCCATGGTCGAAGAAGCATCTCACGGCATACCGGACTCCGAATGGGTCTCAGTAGAGGCCTGCGAATCGTAAGTAGAGGGTATCACGGGCTGCGAAAGGGCATCACTGAGAACTGGCAACTAGCTTTACGGAAGTGTCATTGGCAGCTTTGGACCTATGCGGTCTGTCTCTGTCTTTATCTTTACATTTTTTCGGAATGTTGGTAGTCGGATGGCTTACCAAAGCCATTTCTGAATAATTAAACAGAGTACCGAAATAGTTTGATGCAAAAATGAACACAGACGATGAATAGTTCAAGGATTGAATAAGGCACAAAACCGACAGCGAGGGACGTCGTGTCGTGGTCTGGGCCTAAGCAAGGAATGCAGTACAAATGAAAATCTTTATGGGGTATTTGCTTTCCACAGGTAATACAATTGTTAACTTTTACTGACATCGGTTTAGAGCAAGAAAAATGATCCCCAATAGGGTACTTATCTTTTTTGAAGACTTCGGTTCTGAAACTTGAAAACAAAAATTTCAGGAGTCGGCCAACCGGCACTTGCAAACTGCTTCTGCTTCGGGCACCGCTCGGCAAGGAAGACTGATGTAATGGCGTCAACTGCATGCTTTATACCCCTGACAACCTGACATCACGGAAGAAGAGACAGCATCCGATGCAGGACCCAAGACTTTGATATTCAGGCCTGCTGAGGGCTACGTGCAGGCAGATAACCCAAATGTAACGACTACAACAGCGAAACACGAAGAACATCTAGAGTGAGCTCACATGTTCCTTACAAAAAGGATGCAAGTTGTAACAAAACCTGCCTTACGCAGAGCGCCTTAAAGCACTTTCCCTCTACTCAAATCTCCTATAGATGACTGAGGGCTGATCTATGCCTGGCTTAAAAGACATCCGCAAACCTCACATTTCTGAATCTCCTATACATTTGTTACATCAAAGAGTACCAGAAATACAAGGTTCAGGCACCTGAATTTTGTCTGTCACATGCTGGAGAGACAGATGTGTCCCAGAGACTGCTCCTCCTATGGAATAGACTTCCCATCCATGTAAAGCTGAGTTTGTCTATTACCCAGTTAAACAAAACCTAGACCAGTGGATGGGGAATAGGAAATTTACATTGAGCCTGGCACCCATGTCCCTTTTAGACAGGGGCAGCATATAACTGTCTGCCCCTCAATGTCCTGTTTGGATACAGGACATCATCATTCTTTTGGGAAAACTTGGCCAGGCATAAAAAGGCCCCCGGTTGTTACCTTAGTAACAATCTATGAACACAGATGATATGGCATTACAGGCAGACTGAGCAAGAACTTAAATATAGGGGAATGGAATGCTAAAACTGGAGGCACACTGAATTAAACTAAGTACAAATAAGACAGTTGTAATGGCAACAACTGGGGAAATCAGAAGAAGCTGAGAACTGAGAGAGAAGGGAAAACAGCGGAACAGGTTAATAGCTTCAAGAATCTGTAAAGGTTGGTTGAGAAGAACGGAAATCTGGTAATGTGTCAGGGGTAGCGTACGAGAGAAGACGGTCAAAGAAGCCGAAAGGAAGACGCACAAAACAGTGCTGTGACCAGTACTCTGTATGATACAGAATCCTGGGGGTAATGTGTCAGGGGTAGTGTACGAGAGAAGACGGTCAAAGAAGCTGAAAGGAAGATGCACAAAACAGTGGTGTGACCAGTACTCTTCATGATACAGAATCCTGGGGGTAATGTGTCAGGGGTAGTGTACGAGAGAAGACGGTCAAAGAAGCTGAAAGTAAGATGCACAAAACAGTGCTGTGACCATTACTACTGTATGATACAGAATCCTGGGGGTAATGTGTCAGGGGTAGTGTACGAGAGAAGACGGTCAAAGAAGCTGAAAGGAAGATGCACAAAACAGTGGTGTGACCAGTAGTCTGTATGATACAGAATCCTGGGGGTAATGTGTCAGGGGTAGTGTACGAGAGAAGATGGTCAAAGAAGCCGAAAGGAAGATGCACAAAACAGTGGTGTGACCAGTACTCTGTATGATACAGAATCCTGGGGGTAATGTGTCAGGGGTAGTGTACGAGAGAAGACGGTCAAAGAAGCTGAAAGGAAGACGCACAAAACAGTGGTGTGACCAGTACTACTGTATGATACAGAATCCTGGGGGTAATGTGTCAGGGGTAGTGTACGAGAGAAGACGGTCAAAGAAGCTGAAAGTAAGATGCACAAAACAGTGCTGTGACCAGTACTACTGTATGATACAGAATCCTGGGGGTAATGTGTCAGGGGTAGTGTACGAGAGAAGACGGTCAAAGAAGCTGAAAGGAAGATGCACAAAACAGTGGTGTGACCAGTACTCTGTATGATACAGAATCCTGGGGGTAATGTGTCAGGGGTAGTGTACGAGAGAAGACGGTCAAAGAAGCTGAAAGGAAGATGCACAAAACAGTGGTGTGACCAGTACTCTGTATGATACAGAATCCTGGGGGTAATGTGTCAGGGTAGTGTCAGAGAAGACGGTCAAAGAAGCTGAAAGGAAGATGCACAAAACAGTGGTGTGACCAGTACTCTGTATGATACAGAATCCTGGGGGTAATGTGTCAGGGGTAGTGTACGAGAGAAGACTGTCAAAGAAGCTGAAAGGAAAATGCACAAAACAGTGGTGTGACCAGTACTACTGTAAGATACAGAATCCTGGGGGTAATGTGTCAGGGGTAGTGTACGAGAGAAGACGGTCAAAGAAGCTGAAAGGAAGATGCACAAAACAGTGGTGTGACCAGTACTCTGTATGATACAGAATCCTGGGGTAATGTGTCAGGGTAGTGTCTGAGAGAAGGCGGTCAAAGAAGCTGAAAGGAAGATGCACAAAACAGTGGTGTGACCAGTACTCTGTATGATACAGAATCCTGGGGGTAATGTGTCAGGGGTAGTGTACGAGAGAAGACGGTCAAAGAAGCTGAAAGGAAGATGCACAAAACAGTGGTGTGACCAGTACTCTGTATGATACAGAATCCTGGGGGTAATGTGTCAGGGGTAGTGTACGAGAGAAGACGGTCAAAGAAGCCGAAAGTAAGATGCACAAAACAGTGGTGTGACCAGTACTCTGTATGATACAGAATCCTGGGGGTAATGTGTCAGGGGTAGTGTACGAGAGAAGACGGTCAAAGAAGCTGAAAGGAAGATGCACAAAACAGTGGTGTGACCAGTACTACTGTATGATACAGAATCCTGGGCAGGAAAAGCAGAGCAGTTCAGATGAAGTGCCTGAAACTTGCCACATTGTGGCTGAAAAGGGTCTGAGATGCAGCAGGTTCTTAACTGGTTAGAAATGAATTTAAAAGCTACACCTCTTAACCCGTGAATAGGCTATCTAGAAAAACATTAGCCAAAGAAGGAATGCAGTGCAGCATTACAGGGTGCAGATGCAATGGGGACCACGTCTGCCCCGGGACAAAGAGGCTACCAAGAACATCACTGGCAGACATCTCGAATACAAGCAAAAGGGGATACAAAAATGTAGATTAATACTTCTAAAAACTGTAAAGTTAACAGAGGTAATCCAGAGAGCTTGAGTAAAGACTGGTATCCTACCTGTGACCCAGAGGGTGACACAGCTAACAAGAAAAGTACAGTTTTGTACCTACCATAAATGTAGATGTTAGAGTGCTAATACAGCTGCAGTCATAACAGATGGGTTCTCCTGCCGTCAGGCGGGTCCTCGGTCGGCCGAATTCCAAAGTCTAGGTCCGGCGTCGGTTGTTGTCACCTCTTCCCTGACGTCAGTGTGACAGGGGTATAAAAGAACCAGCCAACGCCATTTTCTTCAGTTTTTCTTGCCCTAGATGTCAGGTGCCCCCAGAAAGAAGGCAATACATAAAATTATGTAATAATGCAATGCAATATAATCAAAGACCAGTAGTTGCAAGCAAATACACCATAAAAGAAGACCCCTAGAGGGGAAGGAGGGAGGGAAACCTGGACTGCAGCTGTATTAGCACTCGAACATCTACATTTATGGTAGGTACAAAACTGTACTATGTTCATCGTGCATACAGCTGCAGTCATAACAGATGGGTAGAATCCCAAAACTAAGTGTACCTACAGGCATTAGAACTCATTCGACCAGGGCCACAGCCACCTCTGCAGCCTTCCTCAGAGGAGTTCCTACAGACAACTTGTAGGGTTGGGAGGGTGGCCTAATGGTAAAGGTGTTTGCCTTGCAAACAGAAGGTGCAGGGTTTGAGTCTCACAAGGGATAACTGGCTAGGCTTAAAATGGCTCACAAGGGCAGTTAGCTTAGTACTAATCTATGAACCTATGAACCTATAAGAAAGGGGTGGTAGGCACTAGGTGGAGCTAGGAGGAGCCAAAATGCCCTGCAAGACTGCAGTGGCAAAGCCTGCTCTAGATCTGGAGTATAATGGTAGGTTGTAGTGCTTGGAGAAGGTATGCACAGAACTCCAAGTGGCTGCTTCTAAAATATCCTTGGTAGGAACTCCTCTGAGGAAGGCTGCAGAGGTGGCTGTGGCCCTGGTCGAATGAGTTCTAATGCCTGTAGGTACAGTTTTGCCATGAAAGGAATAGCAAAAGCGTATGCAGTGGGCTATCCATTTTGAGATTGTCTGTTTGGATATTGACTTTCCTTGAGCTCCTACTGCATAGGCCACAAAAAGCTGTTCTGATTTTCTGAAAGGCTTTGTTCTGTCCAAATAACGCAGTTGTCTGTGGATGTCCAAGGAATGCAGTAATCTCTCCCCTTTGTTTTGAGGATTAGGATAAAAAGTAGGTAAATGTATGGCCTGATTTAAAGCTACCCTGGATACCACTTTAGGCATAAAGGACGGGTTGGTACGTAATGAAACTCTGTCCTGATGGAAGATGATAAAAGGCTGGACAGCCATAAGAGCCTGTAGTTCTGAAACTCCATGAGCTGAAGTGATAGCCACAAGGAAAGCTGTTTTCCAGGACAAATATTGTAAATCTGATGAGGCAGTTGGCTCAAAAGGAGGCAAAGTCAGTTTTTCCAGAATGAAATTAAGATCCCAAGCAGGTATTGGTTGTTTTCTTGGAGGTCTTAAATTCTTAGCCCCTCTGAGGAACTGTCTTAATAGAGGGTGAGAGAATAAAGGTGGATCAGTGTTGTACTCTGCAGAAATGGCTGAGGCATGGATTTTGATGGAGAACGAAAGTCCACTGATTAGCAGTTCAGCCAAATATTGTAGTATTTGAGGTAAATTCAGTTTTCCAGGATTCTGGCCCTTTTTCTCATTCCAAACACAAAAACGTTTCCATTTTGCAGAGTAAGCTTTTCTAGTTGATGGCCTTCTGGCCTCCAAAATGACATCCTGCACCTTCTTGGAGAGCAGGGCCTGCTGCGATGCTAAGGAATCTTCCATTTGGCTAGATTGAGTGTTTTCAGCTGACTGTGAAGAGTTTTGAAGCTGTGCTGAGTCAGAAGAGACATTAGAGGCAGGGTCCATTGTGGGGAATGCGTCAGGCTCCTCAGGAGTGGGTACCAGTGTTGCCTTGGCCAGTCCGGAGCAATGTGTATCATCTTTGGTCTGTCTGCTCTGGTCTTCAATAGGACTTTGGGCAGCAGAGAAAGAGGTGGGAAGGCATAAACCGTCATTGATGTCCAACTGAAAGAGACAGCGTCCACTCTCCAGGCCTTTGGATGGAAGATCCTTGAGCAGAATTTTGTCAATTGATTTTTGTGGGAGGCAAAGAGATCTATGTCTGGCCTTCCCCATTCTTGGATTATTTCTGTAAAAACTTTTGGATGCAACTTCCATTCGTGAGGATCTGTCATATTCCTGCTTAGGTTGTCTGCCAGCGTGTTTTCCTTGCCTGGCAAGTACTGTGCTTGTAGTTCCATTTGTAAGTCCACGGCCATGTTCCAAAGTGACATGGCTAGTCTGCATAGGGGATAAGAATGTGTTCCTCCCTGCTTGTTTATGTACCACATAACTGTGGTGCTGTCTTTTCTTATCAATAGCTGGCCTGGTTGTAGAAGGTCCTTGAAAGCTATAATAGCATTTATCACTGCTAGCATTTCTTTTTGATTGATGTGAAGGTGCTTTTCTTTTTGGGTCCATTTGCCCTGAATGCACCGGTCTGTCATGTGCGCCCCCCAGGCGTAGTCAGAGGCGTCTGTTGTGATGACTTGATTTGCTTGAGGCTTGCTGAATGGAAGACCTGTGTTTGTTTGGCATGCTTGAGCCCACCACAGAAATTCCTTTTGCAGACATGGAATTAGTGGTATTATTGTTTCAAACTGTGGCTGTGTTGAGACCATATGTTTTTAGGTACCATTGTAGTTTTCTCATATGCAGCTTTGCACATGGGATTAGTAAGATGCAAGATGCCATGAATCCCAGAGCCTGCAGGATTTTCCTTGCAGTCAGCCTGGTGCAATTTGCCAGTGTTCTGAAATATTGAATTAGTTGCTCCTGCTTCTCTGGCATGAGGTAGGCCATCTGGGTGTTTGTGTCCAAATTAGCACCCAGGAAAATGATCTTCTGAGAGGGTATTAGTCTTGATTTCTCTTTGTTGACTGTGTATCCTAGAGAGTTTAATAACATTATTACATAAGCTAGATGTTTCAGAAGAATGTGCTTGCTGTCCGCTTGGATCAGGCAGTCGTCCAAATAAAGTATATTTGTATCCCTTGAAGTCTGCAGTAGGCAATTACTGATGCCAGGCATTTCGTGAATACTCTGGGCGCAGTAGATAAACCAAAGGGCAATGCAGAGAATTGATGATGGGTTGAACCTGCAAGAAATCTGAGGTATCTTCTGTAACTTTGTCTGATTGGGACATGCAGGTATGCCTCCTTGAGGTCCAATGTTACCAGCCAAGACTCCTTGCCCAGCATGGGAAGAAGTTGCTGTAGAGTGAGCATCTTGAATTTTAGTGCAGTAGGAATGTGTTTAGGATGGAAAGATCCAAAATAGGTCTCCAATCTTTTCCCTTCCTTGGCACCAGAAATAGCCTGGAATAAAAACCTTGACCTTGTTCGTGTGTAGGTACCTCTTGAATAGCTTTCATGTTTATAAGACCTGAAATTTGCTTTTGTGCCTCTGCCCTTTGATTGTGTGGCAGGTTTGGCATGCCTTTCATTTTTGGAAGGGTATGAAAATGGAATTTGTAGCCTCGGTTTATAATGTTCAGGATCCATTTGTCCTTTGTGACAATATGCCAATTTTTTGAGAATAGTGCCAGCTTTCCTCCTAAGGGGGCTGCCATTTGAGACCTGGCTGGCATGCAAAGGGGAAAGTCATTGGTTCTGCTTTCTGAAAGATTGCGAGTTGTCCTCACCGCCTCTTTGTGTAGGAGCTTGCCATTGTCTGCCTCTGTACGAGCCTTGTGTTTGTCCTCTGCCCCTCGGGCGCCTGTATCTGCCTCTTTGGGGTCTGTCTGTGGCAGGAAAGGACCAGTTTTTGGAAGGCCAATTTCTACTAAAACGCGGGGGTTAAACCTGCAGAAATTCTTTCACAGTTTGCATTGATTTAGCCTTTTCCTCCATTTTCCGTAATACTTCCTCAGCATTTGCCCCAAATAGTACATCCTTTTGCAGAGGGGCGTCTAGTAATTTAGCTTTGACATGATCAGGCAAGGCTTGTTCCTTGAGCCAGGCATGCCTACGTATGACTGAGCCTGTAACAGCAGCTCTACATGAGGCCTCTAGAGCATCAAAACCACATTGTAAGGTATGTTTACCCACTTGTTCTGCACTATGCATCAAATCCTGCAACTCCTTCATGTCTGGTTGTTCAGGTTGTGACATTTTACTTTTCAATTGAGATAACAGAAACTGTTGGTATTTTAGCATATGAAACTGACAGTTTAAGGCCCTCATGGATAAGGTAGCCGAGGTATATACCTTTTTTCCCCACCTTTCTAAGGATCCGGAATCTCTCTCGGAAGGCAATGGGTTTTTGGCAATGGAGGCCTTAACTCCCTTGGGCCCCTGTGAGATGGTTTCTAGGTCAGCAGCATGGCTTTTGTATAGAAATTGGTGTGAGTCAGGAACCCTGTAGTACCTGTCAGGCTTAACTGGAGCTGGAGGAAGAGAGTCTGGGTTAAGGCAGGCCTCCGAGTAAACATCATCTACGATGTCCAGGACAGGAGGTATATAGCCAGAGGCTTGTGCTGGGGTAACAAAAGAAATTCCCTGAGCCTTTTCTTGGAATCTGAATAATCCTGGCCTTCCCAGTGAAAGTGTTCCCTTAAGGTATGCAGAGTTTCACCAAATGAGTAATCCTCAGGGGGGATACAGAAGGAATAGATTCCTCTGCATCAGAGTCTTCAAAAGGGGAGTAAGACTGTTCCTGATAATCAGAGTGCTCTGAAATAATGGAGCCCTGATCAGAGGAGGGGGAATCTTCCTCCACTCTGGGTCTTTTGTCCGGAGGTGGCGGAGAACCTCTGATTAGAGTAATTAAATCCTCAGCCATTTTAAGCATCTGTTTCTTAGGCATGGGGCCTGGAGATGGGCCCTGCACAGCTGGTCTCTTAGGGTGCATGGTAGCTTTAGACTTGGTGAAAGCCTTGATGGAGAAAGAAGAGGAAGGTCTGAAGACACCTTGAGTGGAGGTGGACCTATCCACATTCTGTTTCAACGCCAAGCGTGGCCTCGGTATCTGTAGTCAGGGTGTGGGCCGAGGAGCCTGCGACCTCGGGTCCAGGAGACACCGCCAAAGATGTGTCGTCGGTAATCAGGGGCTGCGTAGGCACCTCGCTGAGAACCGGACCACGTGTAGTCGGCTTTGGAGTGGTGTCGGTAGAGGCCGCGGACCTCGAGTGTCGGTCCTTGTCTTTGCGTTTTTTAGACAAAACCAGAGTCGGAGTATCCGACGACATAGTATAGTTAAATGCTTTCCCAAAATAATGCTGGGCGAACTCCGCCTGATGCTTAATAGTGCGTTTGTTGAAAGTAGCACAAAAGCGACAGACCGAGACGTCGTGGTCTGGGCCTAAACAAGGTATACAGAGGGAATGGAAATCCTTATGCGGTATTTGCTTCCCACAAAATACAATTATTAACTTTGTCTGACATCGGTCTGAGGCAAGAAAAGTTTCCCCAGCAGGGTACTTAGCTTTAAGAAGACTTCGGTTCCAAATTTTTTGTAATCTCAGGAGCTGGCCGACTGGCACTTGCGAACTGCTTCTGCTTCGGGCACCGCGCGGCAAGAAAGACTGAAGAAAATGGCGTCGGCTGGTTCTTTTATACCCCGTCACACTGACGTCAGGGAAGAGGCGACGACAACCGACGCCGGACCTAGACTTTGGAATTCGGCCGACCGAGGACCCGCCTGACGGCAGGAGAACCCATCTGTTATGACTGCAGCTGTATGCACGATGAACATCAGAGTATAAAGGATCAGTCCAGATAAAATCACTTAAGCTAGCAGATCTAACAGACTCCCTTGTCTCTCTCTCTGATACCCTCACTTTGGGAGGAATAGAGAGGATTAGAACAAGAACACTCACTCATCTACCTGCTTAAATGAATAAACTACTGGAAACTTCAACAAGGTGTCTTTATTCCTCCCATATGGAGGGTATCAGAGAGGCAGACTATCTCCTAGATCTGCTAGCTAAAGTGATTTTTATCTGGACTAATCAAAAACTGTAAAGTAAGGACAAAGCTAGTTTAAGTATACTGCATAACCTATAAGGATAAGGTACAAGTACAGCAGAGGCTGGAACATTAGTCTGGTAGGTAGTGCTGAAGGTTAAGGCTGTGACCTGTAGTCCCTGTGGTACAGGGTTTGATTCCATCAACCCTCATCTGCCTGCATTGTGACCTTGAGCAGGTCACTTAACCAGACCCTGAAAAGAGACCGTGTCTAGCAGACCTACCTAGTTAACAAATGGTTACTTATTGGGGGGGGGGGGGTTGGCATAATGGTTAAGGTATTGACTTCACAGACACAAGGTATAAGGGTTTGATTCTCACATCTGGATGCTTGGCTAGGCTTAAAAAGGCCCCCTAGGGTTGTTGGGAATATAAACAACTTAAAAACAAATACATTTTCTGGATGGGAAACAGAAAATATACCCGTGGGATCCCGCCTGTGACCCTGCTGGAAAACGAAAACAGGTGCTGACTTTGTGGAAACATGGGTAAAATTCGTGGCTAGGCTTATAAGGGCCTCTAGACCAATAACCTAGTACTGTCCTATGAACATTTTGGAGGCAACACAGAATCAAATAAAGCAAATTAATGAAACAAAAATGATTAAGGGAAGTGTCATGGAAAGTTTAAAAGCATCTGGTAAACTTGAATGAAAAGGAAGCTGAAAATAAAAATCAAAACCCGTGCTGGTCCTTCACACGCCATCATGGAACACAAATCAAGAGCAATACAAATACATTCTGATGCAACAATTGAAAATTTACACACAACTGTACTACAGGAGTCAATTGGACATGAAAAGTTAACAGAAAGTCAGAGCAATGTCTGCCTGACTTGCAAAGCCATGTCCAACTCAGAATTGATGGACATGCCCACCTAAAGAAATCCAAGTCACTGCGAGCCACTCGCTCTACTGAGCTAAACCTCACCACAACAATAAATAGAACATGCTGGAGGGATAGATTCCTGTCACAGAGACTCCCCATGCTTTGGAACGAAACTCCAAACTACATTAGGCAGAGCCCCTCACTAACACTCTTCAAGAGAAACCTTGACGAGTGGATGGGTAACAGAAAATGCACCTCTGGGATCACTTCATTGGCTCTTCTTGACAGGCTCAGTTAATTAATCAATGGGGTGGCGAAAGCTGACACACTCTTTCTAGACTTACAAATGCCCTTGGGCAGATAGCCTAGTACCCCCACCTATGAACCTATGTGTCAATTTTTTTTTTGAACTTCTTGGTTAACCTATTGAAAGTTTCACACCATTTGTAACGCAACAATATGGAAGGTAGTGAAAATGATTAAAGTTCCAGGCTGTTAGTTACCTACTTTGGTCAAGGGTACAGAGTTTAGTTTCTTTCACCTTCATTTGCCTAATGTGCGATTCTGGCCTAATGCACAGACATCCACAATTCTGTCAACCAACAAAACCTAAGTTACTGCTTTGTTTCCAAGTGAAATGTCTATATCCACCCCTATAGTGCCTTTTTTATGCAAGGTTCAACGGACAAAACCACCACCATAACAGATACAAGCATGCAAAATCTGAAGATAATGCTACTAAATGCTAGAAGTCTAAACCTCAAAATGCACTCTCTCGAGGCACTCCTAAAAATGGAGAACATCAATATCTGTGCAGTAACTGAGACCTGGTTCAAGACTCCAGAGAGCAACCCTGCAATACCAGGCTGCAATTCTTACCAAACTTTTCGGCCACCAAACCAAGACTGAAACACTAAAGGTAGAGGAGTGTCCATATTCACCAAGGATATTCACACCTCCATGCTAGTTGCCCAACACAATGCATCTGAAATTCTCCACGTGCAACTAAGACTGCAATCCAAATTGTAGCTTGCTACAGATCCCCCACCATGCCCCAATATTCTCACTACACCTTTCTAAACATACTGGAAAATATTAAGATACAACCAAATACCCTAATACTGGGTGATTTCAACTATCCTGCCATTAACTGGGAAAACTACTCTGGTACCAACACTTTTTCCCACCGGTTCTTGGAATTCATAAATTCCAATGCCCTGGATCAACTAATCCATTGTCCCACCAGGGGCTCCAATATCCTAGACCTGGTCATTACCAACATAGGAGATGCTGCACAGCAGTGGTCACCCCCCTCATTGGTCAGGTCTGACCATAAGCAAATCACCCTTGATATCCACATCCAACCCCCAGTAAGGAAACCTCTGTAAAAAAACTTCTCCAAAGCCAACTTCATGCTACTTAAGTTAGAAGTGACAAACGTCATGGCACCCATGCAGACGGGAGCTGAAAGTTCGACTGCTGAATCCTACACTAAGGCACTGTACGAGCACATCGACTCGTGCATGAATCATGCCATTTCAAATAGAACCAATATGCTCTCCTCCAAAAAAAGGAAGCCAATCTGGTGGTCCCCTGCCATAAACAAACTATACAACAGAAGGAAGAAACTGTTGCAGAAGAGAGGAAAATCCCAGGATGCAAAGAAGTAAGAAGCCGAGATCCCTCATAAAATCTTCCAAAGCTAGTTACGAAAATAAAATTGCCAAAGATTCCAAAGGCAACCACAAGGCATTCTATAGTTATGTCAAGAATCTAAATGGCAATGCTCAGATCTGCTCTGAGCTACAACAGAATGGCATTAAATATACTGATCCCAAGGATATTGCCAATATCCTGGCAGATCGATTTAGTGCCAACTTCACCCCTCTCTCACCCCCTAAAGGGCTCATCTCAAAGATTGCAAAATTCCGGTAATTACGACCACACAGGTAGAAACCGCAATCTCCAAAGCTAAGAATACAGCATCCATGGGACCAGATGACATCCCAGGCTGTGTACTACGTGAACTACAAAATGAACTGGCACCTCACCTAAGTGTCGTGTTTCATCATAGTCTCACCTCAGGCTTCATGCCCACTGAGTGGCACACAGCTACAGTTATCCCACTCCACAAGGAGGGATCCACCTTGGATCCAGGGAACTACCGTCCCATCAGTCTGATGAGCCTGATCTGCAAGGGCATGGAACGCATTATCATGGAACTTATAAACAAAGACATTGGCAACCTTCAAACACTGGACCCCACCCAGTTTAGGTTCGTGAAGGGCCGATCTTGTCTCCTGTACCAGACTGACTTCTTCAAATCCATCTCCAGAACTGTGGACGAGGGTAAGGTGGTCCACACAGCCTATCTGGACCTCGCCAAGGCCTTCAACACCATCCCCCACTCTGGAATCATAGATGAACTTACTAAACTGGGCATAAATCCTTATGTCACTCAATGGATTGCCAACTGGCTTACTGACAGAACCCAAACTGTAAAAGTAGCCAACTCCAAATCCAGCTCCAGACAAGTGGAGTACCTCAGGGTTCAGTCCTGGGACCGTTCTTGTTTGGCATCAACTTCTCTGAAGTACAGGCAACACTAAGGGACTCTGGCTAACAAAGTTCGCAGATGACTGCAAACTGGGAGCCTTTATTGAATCCCCAAGTGATGTGGATATTCTACAAAAGAGCCTTACAGAAACAGATGCTTGGTGCCAGAGCCATGGGCTCAAGCTTAATGCCAAGAAATGTATAGTTATCCCCTTTGGGAAAAAACATGTACCCATGAATTACCACATAGGTGGCAGTACACTAAACACCGAAAGTGTGATGAGAGACTTAGGGACACATTTGGACAGTAGTCTCGCCTTCTATAACCACATCGCCACAACAGTCAGGAAATCCTTCTATGTGGCACACCTCATCACTAAGGGCTTTTCATCAAGAAAAAATGAGGTCATTGTCCCACTGCACTCATCCCTCATTAGACCCATTATAAAGTACAATGCCCGTTTGGTATGTACCTCAAGACATCTGCAACAGTTGGAAAGGCTGCAAAAATACCTCACTAAAAGAATCACAGGCTTAAAGCAGATGACCTATGCTGACCGTCAAAAAAACTCCAGCTATACTCTGTGGCATATCATCTACTCAGAGGCAATCTCTGCTTAACATACAAGGCCATGTCAAACCCTGAGCTGTTGGACATGCTCCACTTAAAGAAATCCCAATCCCTCAGAGCCACACGCGCCAGGGATCTAAATTACCTTGTCATCACAATGAACAAGAGATACTGGAGGGATAGGTTCCTGACCCAGAGACTCCCCATACATGTCAAGCAGAACGCCTTATTGGCCCTCTTCAAAAGGAACCTTGACGATTGGATGGGAGATGGGAAATTCACCCCGGGGATCACGTCAGTCGCCCTGCTAGACAGGGGTCCAGGGAAGTAAATATTGTGGGAAGAAATATCTGGGGAATTGCTTGGCTAGGCTTGTATAGTCCCTAGGGCCGATAGCTTAATACCAACTTATGAACATAATCTATATCAGACTTATGTTCTTGCCAAGCACTTCTGTTTCATGGCTGCTCACTTTTTTAAAATTTCTTAAGCTTTTTAGGTTTCTAACACCACAATGGGAATGGACCCCATTCCTAAGTCAAAGGATGATTAAAGTTCATGAAATTAGTATTGCTTCAATCTTTGATGTTAGCCAGAAGTGATCTTTGCAGCACCCGAATGTACCCAGTAATGATTTCTTCTGTAATTTGTGCAGAGTTGCATGTATTGGTAACATATCTTAAGTATGAGTGTAAACTCTTTTGTAAGATTGCTCCTACTACTACTGGAATTGTCTGGGTACCTTTCTTCGACACTGCCCTCTCGTGTCTGCCTGCAAATTCGGGTAGTTTATGTCTGTCTGTCTCTGTATGCAAGACACTGTAGTCATTGGGTGTACCATCAATGCTACTTTTGTCTTCTTTTCATGGATTACTGTATTTGGTTTTCTCATCTATTTTTTTGAACAGTTGGTAATGGGTGATTGATCCCATGTGATACAAACATCATCATTTTCTATGATGCTTTGTGACTCGTGTTTTCAACGTTTTTTAGCTTTTGCAATATTATGTTTGCACAATCCCCAAAGCAACAGTCTTGCCACATTATTATGCCTTTCAGTATACAGTCCTTCTGCTATTAGTATATCACAACCAGCAACAATTGTAATATAAAACCTACATTTGTCTATTTCTCTCACATGTTCAATGGACTTTGTGCACCTAAGTGTACGTAGTCCACTATCTTGGGCTGCCAATATTAATCTTTCATCTTTTGGTTTAAATTCACCTCTCCTTAACCATTCCTGCATTTGATCCCGATTAACATGCGGCTGTTCCAAGACTTTTCTACACCTGCAACTATATTTATGCATTTTCCACATTTCTTGCCTTCTCATCTGGTCCTTCATCTTATAATCTTTCTTTTTTTTTTTTTGTTGGCACATTCAGTTGTTCAGAGTTTCATAGGTAGGTACTAGGCTATCGGCCCTGGGGCCTATACAAGCCCAGCCAAAAAGGTACCCTTGCTTTTGTCACCCAAGAAAATTATTTTCCTGTGCCACTGTCGAGCAGAGCCACAGAGGTGATCCCCAGGGTGAATTTCCTATTTCCCATCCAATCAAGATTTTTCTTGAAGAGTGCTAACGAGGAGCTTTGTTTGATATAGATAGGTAGTTTATTCCAGAGTATGGGAAGTCTCTGGGACACTAATCTATCCCTCCGGCATGTTCTGTTTATTGTGGTGACAAGGTTTAGGTCCCTAGAGCGTGTAGCTCAGAGGGACTGGGATTTCTTTAAGTGGAGCATGTCCAACAGCTCTGGGTTTGACATAGCTTTGTATGTTAGGCAGAGATCACCTCTGAGTAGGCGATATGTGACGGAGTAAAGCTGGAGTTTTTTTAAACGGTCTGCGTAGGGCATCTGTTTGAGGCCGGTAATCCTCTTCATGAGGTATTTCTGCAGCCTTTCCAGTTGTTGCAGATGTCTTGTGAGGTACATACCAAAAGGGGTGTTGTATGGGTCTAATGAGTGATGAGTACAAGGGAACAATGACCTCTTTTTTTCTGGATGAGAAACAGTTTGTGATGAGGTGTGCCACGTAGAAGGATTTCCTGACTACTGTGACTATGTGATTATCAAAGGAGAGACTACTGTCCACCTGTGTCCCAAGGTCTCTTATCACACTTTCGGTGTTAAGTATACTACCGCCTATGTTGTAGTTCATGGGTACAGAGTTTTTACCAAAGGAGATGACAATGCACTTTTTGGCCATGGCTTTGACACCAGGCATCTGTCTCAGTAAGGCCCTTTTGTAGGATGTCCACATCGTTAGGAGTTTCGATTATGGCTCCTAGTTTGCAGTCATCTGCGAACTTCATTAGCCAAAGACCTTCTGTGTTAGCCTGTACTTCAGATAAGTAGATACCAAACAGGAGAGGACCCAGGACTGAACCCTGTGGTACTCCACTTGTCACTGGTTTGAAGTCTGATTTGGAGTCTGCTACTTTCACAGTGTGGCTTTTGTCAGTGAGCCAGTTGGCAACCCATCTTGTGACATAGGGATTTATACCTAGTTTAGTGAGTTTATCTACAATTCCTGAGTGGGGGATGGTGTCAAAAGCCTTGGCAAGATCTAGACAGGCTATTTGAACCACCCTACCCTTGTCTACAGCTTTGGTGACTGCTTCAAAGAAGTCTATCAGGTTTAGGAGACATGATCTGCCTTTTACAAACCCAAACTGGGTGGGGTCCAGAGTTTGGAGATTACCAATGTCTTTGTTTATAAGTTCCATGATGACACGTTCCATGGCTTTGCAGACCAGGCTCGTCAGGCTAATGGGGCGGTAGTTCCCGAGGTCCGTGGTGGCTCCCCCCTTGTGGAGTTGGATAACCGCCGCTGTGCACCATTCAGCAGGCACAAAGCCTAAGGTGAGGCTATGATTGAACATGGTACTTAGGTGGGGGTGCCAGTTCGTTCTGTAGTTAGTGTAGAACGCAGCCTGGGATGTTGTCTGGTCCCATGGATGCTGTGTTCTTGGCTTTGGAGAGTGTGGTTTTTACCTGTGCAGTCGTGATTAGAGGAACTTTGCATTCTTCCGGTATAGAGATAGGCTCTTTAGGGGGTGAGAGGGGGGTAAAGTTAGCACCGAACCTATCTGCCAGAATGTTGGAAATATCAGTTGGGTCTGTATATTTAGTGCCATTGTGCTGTGACTCAGAGCAGATCAGAGTGTTGCCATTGAGATTCTTGACACTTGCTATAGAATGCTTTGCGGTTGTCTTTAGAATCAATGGCGATTTTGTTTTCGTAACTAGCTTTGGAGAATTTTATCAGGGATTGCAGCTTCTTACTGAGGGTGACCAGGGAGCTCCTCCACTCATGGGATTTCACTCTCTTTTGCAACAGTTTCTTCCTTCTGTTGTACAATTTGTTTATGGCAGGGAACCACCAGATTGGCTTCCTTTTTTTGGAGGCTAGAGTCTTGGTTCTGTTTGGGATAGCACGATCCATGCACTCATGTAAGTGCTTATAAAGTGCAATTGTGTAGGATTCAGTAGTCGTAACTGTCTGCATGTGTGTCATGAAGTTCACCACTTCTATCTTAAGAAGCATGAAGTTGGCTTTGGAGAAATTTTTTACCATGGTTTCCTTAACGGGAGGTGGGGGCAGGATGTGGATATCTAGGGTAATTAGCTTATGGTCAGATTGGACCAATGAGGCATTGACTTCAGGTGTGGAACACCGGTCACTCATGTTGGTAATAACTAGATCTAGGATATTGTTGCCCCTGGTGGGGGGGTGTGGATAAGTTGATCCAGGGCATTGGAGTTTATGAATTCCAGAAAGCGTTGAGTGAAGGAGTTGGTACATGAGTAGTTTTCCCAGTTAATGGTGGGGTAGTTGAAATTGCTCATTATTAGGGTGTTTGGTTGAACCCTAATATTTTCCAGTACATCAAGAAAAGAGGAGTGGGAATCCTGGGGCATGGTGGGAGATCTGCAGCAAGCTACAATTTGGATTGCAGTTTTGCCCAGAGTTAGTTGCACTTGGATAACCTCGGCTGCATTATGCTGAGCAACTAGCCTGGAGGTGTGGATATCCTTAATGAATATGGACACACCTCCGCCTTTGGTGTTCCGGTCCAGGTTACATGGCCGAAAAGTGTGGTATGAGTTATAGCCTGGTAGTGCAGGGGTGCTCTCTGGAGCCTTGAACCAGGTCTCAGTCACTGCACAGATATCTATGTTCTCCATTTTAAGGAGTGCCTCGAGTGAGTGCATTTTGAGATTTATTAGACTTCTAGCATTGAGTAGCATCACCCTGAGTTTTTGCTTGCCTGTTCCTGTTACGGTGGTGAATTTGTCATTTGAACCTTGCCTAAAAAAGGCACTAACGGGGCTGCAAGAACCTTAGCCAGTATCCTGATTTTTATCTACTTTGGTTGGCTTTCTATTCCAACTTGACACAGATATGCTTCTGCTAAACTAAAAAGGGAAATTATCTTAGATTTATTCTCCTCCCATTTCAAAACTGTCACTACATTTCTGTCACTACATTTGGGTTTTGTGAGGTCAGCAAATATGTATGTAGCCCCATGACTGCAGATCTATACATGCAATCGATTTCGAGAAGACCTATACCATCTTCAGAATGAGGAGTATACAATTTTGGTATGCACTGATTTGTATAAATCATTTGCTGAGCATTAAGCATCCATCTTACTTTCCTGTCCAATCTATCCAGCAGCTTTTGTGGACAGTCAGTCACTCCAAAACTTTAAGTTAGGACAGGAACAGCAAAATTGGTTAATAGCTTGGACTTAGTTCCTAGATGTCAATGCTGTTTTCAGTGTTAATTATAGTCTTCTAAATTATTCCTTAGGAAGTTTTATTCATATTTGTTTATGTTTTATTGTTGATGTTTCAGTTCCCAAATATTTACACACTCCCTCTTGCTCAAGTTTGTATATCACATTCCAGTCCCAAACTGATGTTTTCTTGGTGCTGCAGCTTTCCTGCTTTAAAGGTTGCTTTTGCACATTTAATCAAGATCAAATGAAATAATTTGAAAAAGTTTCAACCACTTGTAGTTTTCAGTTCCTTATCTGATGAACTATACAGTTTTAAATTATCTACAAAAAAAAATGAGAAGTCTTTACGCTTTTTTTCTGGGAGCCAAATTGTAATTGTGGCCTAATTTGTTAAGTAAACAACTTAATGGATGAAGGGCAAGACAAAATAGCAGCAGTGATAGAATCACCCTGGAATATCCCCTTTCAATTTTTATCCCTCTAATAACAATTTGTCTTTATCATGGCTCAACTGGAAAGTGGTTTGCCACTGTTTCATGGTCATTGTAATGTAATCGATCAGTGTAGGGTGTATCTTATACATTTTTAAGCACTCTTATCCATGAATGTGGAATACTGTCAAATGCTTTTTTGTAGTCTATCCATGCTATACTTCCATTTTACAGTTCTACAGTTCTCCATTATGACTTAATTTAACAGCAAATGATCCTTTGTTCCATATGACTTTCTTTTATTACCCTTTTGTTCTATTGCCATGATTGAGTTTTCTTCCTGAAGACTATAAACTTTGTCAGCATCAATTCTAGTGTATAGTGTACACATCGATAGAATGCAAGTTGTACAGTACAGTTTTTAGGCTAACTTGCAGATTTACTCAACTAGGATTATTGTTTTTCCTATTGTTAATCAAGGCTGGTGTCTGGTCAGGGTGGGCACAAACAGTTCTTACTCGTGGCTAAATCTTCATATAAAGATGTTAATACTTTTAGCCAGAAGTTAGGTACTGCATCTGGGCCTGGGGTTTTCCAAGTGGGAGCTTTTCTTAAACTTTGTTTCAATCTGCCTGGCCGTTACTTCATCCCATTTCATATCCTGTACCTTTAAACTTCTTATTCTTTCTTTTACTTCTTCTATCCATTTAGCATCTTTGTTATGTTCCACAAGATCTTCAGAGATGTTTCTCCAAAATGTATATATTTCTTCTTTACTTGGTGGTGATTCAATTCCTTTTGCCTTGCTTGCCAAATCTGTATAAAATGTTTTGGGTCATCAATAAATTGCTTATTTTGTACTTTTCCTTTATATTTATCTGCGTATCTTCTAAGTGTTTCTGCCTGTGCTGAGATTCTTAGTTTATTATTTGCGACAGTGCATGACAGATCCTGCTCTGATCTGATACTGCACATTGCTTGCTCATGGCTACAGTAAGATGTCTACACTGTATTGGTCATTATATTATCTAAGTACTGCACTGTAATTACCTTTTTGTTTAACTTTACATTAAATGAACATTTTACCCAACTTCAAGTCTATTAAGAAAAGAGTCACCAATAAATACATCCTATTGCTCTCATATTACTGCACAATTTCTATACAAACTTTGGAGCTTTCTTCCTTAGGACTTTATCAGCTGGACCCCAAACAAAAATGAAACACATACATACATAAACAAAATTGAACTAGAGAGAAAGACAAAACGCTGCATCACAAGAGCTATGTACAGCACCCCATGCATGTTCTACACAAGATACTTCCCAGTGTGTACAAGGAAAGCACAACTTCAAGACTTTCATTAAGCTACCATGTTAGTTCACCTGCAGCAAGCATCTGCTCCCCACCTCGGACATTACCATCATGCAAACAGAGCCAGAACAAGTGTCTGCTCCCCACCTCTGACATTACCATCATGCAAACAAAGCCAGAATCAATGGAATATGAACTGAGAAGACAACAGGGACATATAGGTTCATAGGTTCATACTAGGCTATCTGCCCTAGGGCATTTATAAGCCTAGCCAGAGTGTTTTGCTTTAGCCCCACCATTTTAAATTAATTTTGCTATGCCTTTTTGAGGTTAGTACACTGTGCCTCTGTCTAACAGTGACACAGAAGTGATAGCTCTCCCATCCACTCATCAAGATTCCTCTTGAAGAGAGTCAATGTGGGACTCTGCCTAACCTGGACTGGGATTTTATTCCAGAGTGAGGTTATGAATCTGTCCCTCCAGCATGTACTATTTATTTCAGTGCTGAGGTTCAAGTTTTCTGAGGTGCAGCATGTCCATTAATTCGGGTTGGACATGGCTTTTTTCGTCAGGCACAGATCGCGCTCTGAGCAGGCGGTATATGAGTAGAGCTGGAGTTTTCTTTTTAACCGGTAGCATATGGCATCTGTTTGAGCCCTTTGATCCTCTTGGTGAGGTACTTTTGGGGTCTTTCCAGTTGCTGCAGGTGTCTGGTAAGGTACATCCAAAAGGCATTGTACTCAATTATGGGCCTGATGAGGGATGAGTAAAGGGTACAATGACCTCCCTGATCTAGAATGTGAATCCTTCATGATTAGGTGGGGCTATATAAATGTTTTTTTAACCACTTTGGCCACGGTTTTTGTCAAATGAGGTGCTATCAACTTGGGTCCCCAGGTCCCTAATGACTTCTTCTGTACTTAATGGATTACCACCTATGTGGTAATTTGTGGGCACTGGGCACTTTTTTTGCCAAAGGGGATGACTATACACTTTTGGAGTTTAGCTTGAGGCCATGGCTCTGGCACCAGTTGTCTGTTTCTATGAGGCCCTTTTGGAGGATGCTTGTGTCGGCTGGAGAGTTGATTTATGGCAGTTGTTGCAGTCATCTGAACTTGGTCAGTCAGCCACCCTTCGTTCCGTTGGATATATACCGAACAAGAGAGGTCCCAGGACTGAACCTTGTGGGGCGCCTTTGTAACTGGTTTGGAGTCTGACATGGCTCCAGCAATTCTAACCATGTGGGTTCTGTCCTTGAGCCAGTTGCAACCCATCTAGTGACATAGGGGTTATATTTAAGCTGGTGAGCTTATCTATAATGCCGAGTGGGGTATTGTATCGAAGGCTTTTAGAGGTCCAGGTAGGCTGTGTGGACCACCTTCCCTCGTCAATGGCCTTGGTGACTGTTTCAAAGAAATCAACCAGGTTTTTAGAGGCAGGATCTCTGCCTAAAAAAAAAAAACTGGGTAGGATCCAGTGTCTGTAGGTCCCAAATATCTTTTATTTATGGGTCCATGATGATCCTTTCCATAGCTTTGCAGACCAAGCTAGTCAGGCTTATGGGGTGATAGTTTCCAGGATCCGTTGAGGCACCACCTTTGTGGAGAGGGACCACTGTTGCTGTCTCCCACTCTTTGGGTACATATCTGTAGTAAGGCTAAGATTGAACAGTAGTTTTATGTTTGGGCTTAGCTTTTCTGAGTTCATCGACACCATCTGGTCCCATTGATGCTGTGTTTTTGCTTTGGAGGGGCGGCTCTTACCTGAGCATCTGAGATGTCAGGGGGCAGCACTCTGTTGAAGATATTTGCCCTTTTGGTGGGGAGAGGGGAGAAGTTTGCACTGAACCTGTCAGCTAGGATGTTGGCAATGTCTGTGGGCTTGGTGTATTTTTGTCATTTTGGACTAATTCTGAGCATATCTAGGAATTCCCACCCAGGTTCCTAACATAACTAAAAAAGCCTTGTGATTATCCTTAGTTACCGCGTGCAATTTTTTTCTGAAGCTGGCAGGCTAGGCGATTTTATTAGTGCCACATTTTACTTTTACTGATCTGATCCTTTTTGGGATTTTGCTCTATCATGTAGTAGCTTCCTCCTCCTATTGTATAGTTTTGTTTATGGCTGGGGTCCACCACAGAGGGCGTCTGCCTTTGGAGGATTGGGTCTTGGCATGCATTCCTGAAGGTGTTCATAGAATCGTTTATAAAGGATTCTGCGGTCTGGGCCTTATTTTCCACAGGCCGGGGCTTTGAAGGATTTTGCCTCAGTTTTTTTCACTGTGGTTTTCTGGGCGGGGGTGGGGTCGGGATGTGGTATCCAGTGAATTGGTTTGTGGTCTGATCTTGCAGAGGGGGTGGGGTGGGGATGTGAATATGAGAGAGATTAGTTTATGGTCTGACCAGTGACCAGGGGATACACTTCTGGTCTGGAGCATAGTGTCCCCATGTTGGTGATGATCATGTCAGTATGTTTTCCCTCTTGTGGGAGTGGTAACAAGTTGTTCCATAGCATTTGAGTTTATAAATTGAGCTAGAGTAATGCTCCCAGTCTATGTTTGGGTAGTTGAAGTCGTCCAATATAATGGTGTTTGGAGAGACCTTCATATTTTCCAGTATTCTCAGGAAGGCCAAGTGGGTTCCTGTGTTTGGGAGGGTGGTCTGTAGCAGGCTATAAACTGGAAGGAAGTTTTACCCACAGTTAGTTGCACATGGATAGTCTCTGATGCTTTGTGCTGTGCCACCAACCTGGAGGTGTGGGTATGCATGGTATGAGGTATAACCTGGTAGTGCTGGGGTGCTCTTGTGCATCTTGAGGTTTAGACTTCTGGCGTTGAGTAGCATTACTCTTAGTTTCTTATCCTTATGATACCTATGGAGGTGGGTTTGTCTTTTGAGCCTTGTCTAAAAGGCACTATGGGGGTAGCAAGAGCCTTTGCCAATATCGGTGACAGGTGCAAGCCGTCCCTAGAAGCATCGTGGCTTATCGATCCGAGCATGTCATCCCAGGCTGACAGGCATTGGATCTTAAACCAATTGTTGAAATTGATCATCTTGTCTTCATATTGTGGCATCATTCTTGGTGAAGATGCTACTCAAGGTCAGCCTGGGCTACATGCTCAGAGAGCTCCTCTATGTCTCTTTTCATGTAGTGGTCATTCACACCAGCATGGACAATGACTGAGTCATATTTGTACTTGCCTTGGGTGACCTGAGTGCTTGTGTTATGTGGCGGATCCTACGACAGGCAGCTCACCGTGACCTTCTCCTTGTTCAGCCTGGTGAGCAGGACGTCAGTGTGCCTGACAATAGAGTCACCTGTTACAAGTGTATCAGGTGTGTTGTTTATGTGACTGTTTGGCACACTGGCTTTGTGAGCTGTGTGTTGCCGCGTGTTTGTTTTTGGTGTAGGTTGCTTGGGTGTCTGCTTTGGAGGTCTCTGCTGCTTAGGCAGATTTTTATTTAGAGCCTCAGAGTATGTTTTTGTGTGTTTATGTGTTTGGTTTGTTGTCGTGGTAGGTCTATGTGAGACTGGAATTGTAGTGAGTGTGGTTTCCTTCTCCTCCTGACCTTAGCCTCCAGTTTGGCTATATGGGCATCTCTCACATGTGTTGGAATTTGTTGGGAGGAGGAGAGGGTTGTCTGTGTACATGAGGCAGTTGTAACATTGCCTCAAGATTCCCAGATTCACCAGGAGGAGATTGACAACTGACCTTTGGACATGCTAGAATAGTATTGGGAATTCCTTTATAATTGAAAAAAAGGGCCAATGGGGAACAAGGTACTCAAGGGGAGTTTGTGAGGGTGTAGTGCTTTTAATTTTTTAGAGCTGACTTATATAATTGCTTTAGTGAGCAAGTGCCAGGTAACTTAAATGCAATGCGTTACAGGTAACTTAAATGCAAAAACGACAAACAGTAACTTTCTTTCAAGTGAAACAAGGAAATAGGTATAGTAAGCAATGCAGATATTACTAGGGATCCACAGAAGTGCTAAATGGCCGCGTTTTAGGTGGAATTAGCGTTTCAGGGAAATAAACAAACAACAAGCATACAAATAAAGCTAGATTCAGCAGGCCTGGATCTAGTCTATGCTACAGCAAACAAGGTGTACCAATTTCAGTAAGAAACAGTTTGAACATGCAGGCACTATAAGCCTCTAACCAGAAATTCCCTGCTCAGAAGGGCAGAGTCCAGCCTCTCCTCCCACAAGAGTGCAGATCGCAATCCTTCTTTACGTAAAATAACTGGCCTGAAGCCCAAGTGCTTAAACCAGAACTAATACACTTTTAGAATAACAGACACTGAGCTCTCTGTTATGGCTGTGATGTTTTATTGCGCACAACACTGTTAAACAGGAAAGGAAATTACAGATGTTCGCATGTAAACCACCTAAATATGATTTGAGGAAGCTGCCCAGGACATGCCACTTACTGCTGCAATAAAACCAACAGCGTTTTCTGACCACCACAAACACCAACAGTGCTGATAGGCACAGCACAGCTGTCTGCAGCATGATCAGGTCAAGAGAAAGTACAGTTGTGTACACTTACCATAAATGTAGATGTTAGTGTGTATTCACTGTTGCAGTATACATAAAGTAAAGTTGTGTACACTTACCATAAATGTAGATGTTCCAGTGTATTCACTGTTGCAGTATACATAAAGTACAGTTGTGTACACTTACCATAAATGTAGATGTTCGTGTGTATTCACTGTCGCAGTACACATAAAGTACAGTTGTGTACACTTACCATAAATGTAAATGTACGTGTATAGTCACTGTTGCAGTATACATAAAGTACAGCTGTGTACACTTACCATAAATGTAGATGTTCGTGTGTAGTCACTGTTGCAGTATACATAAAGTACAGTTGTGTACACTTACTATAAATGTAGATGTTCGTGTGTATTCACTGTTGCAGTTGTCACCTGTGGGTTATCCCTGCTGCGGTAGCCCTCAGCCGGCCCCAATACCAGAGGCAATGTTTTTCTGCGCCGGCTGCTGTCGTTTGCTGGCTGACGTCAGGTCGTCAGTGCTATAAAGGAAGGCAGCTGATGCCATTACATCAGTTTATCTTGCCCTAACCCACCAGAAGCCAAAATAAAAATAGTGAAGTGGTACTGGTGGCTAAAAGTCACCACTAGATACTTATGTCTCCCCAAAGAAGAAGACATAAGGGGGAAGGAGGGTGGGAAACCAGTACTGCAACAGTGAATACACTCTTAACATCTACATTTATGGTAAGTGTACACAACTGTACTATGTTCTTCGTGTTTCACTGTTGCAGTCATCACCTGTGGGAGGATCCCCAAACCTGAGGAAATGGATGGCAGAATTATTAAGAGACTTAGGAAATGGTCAGTATGCCCTGCAGAACTGCAGAGGCAAACCCTGCCCTAGCCTTAGAAAATAGAGGAAGGTGGTAATGCTTGGTAACGGTATGGACAAAAGTCCAGGTGGCAGCTTCCAGGATGTCCCCTGGTGGGAACTCCTCTAAGGAATGCTGTGGAAGTGGAGGCTGCCCTAGTGGAATGGGTTCGGATAGACTTGGGGGGGGGGGGGTTCCCATGCAAACTGTAGCAGAAATGGATACAGTGTGATATCCATTTGGAAATGGTTTGTTTGGAAATGGGCTTCCCCTCCACCCCTGGGGCAAAGCTGATAAAAAGTTGGTCTGTTTTCCTGAAAGGTTCAGTACGGTCCAGATAGTATCTGAGCTGTCTGTGTATGTCCAGCGAGTGCAGAATTCCTTCCCTCTTGTTTTGAGGGTTAGAAAAGAAGATGGGTAGATGTATGGACTGGTTGAGAGTTACATTAGATACCACCTTGGGCATAAAGGAGGGATTAGTCCTCAGGGAGACCCTGACTGCATGGAAGATGAGGAAGGGCTCAATAGCCATCAGAGCCTGAAGTTCTGAAACCCTTCTGGCTGAGATGACAGCTAGGAGAAAAGCAGTCTTCCAAGAGAGGAATCTTAGCTCTGCTGAAGCAGCAGGTTCGAAGGGTGATGAGGTAAGTTTTTCCAAAACATAATTCAGGTCCCAGGCTGGAATGGGAGGTCTTCTGGGAAGCCTGATATTAGAAGCCCCTCTAAGAAATTATTTAATTAAGGGATGTGAGAACAGGGGCTGGTTAATTAAGGGATGTGAGAACAGGGGCTGGTCTGTACCAAAATGAACTGAAATGGCTGAGGAGTGGATTTTAATAGAGAAGGAGAAAGCACTATTAAGTAGCTCCGCTAGGTAGTCCAGGATAAGAGGGATGGAAGGTTGTAAGGTACAGTCCCCTCTGGACTAGCTCCAGGAGCAGAATCTTTTCCATTTTCCTGCATAAGATTTTCGGTGCTGGGCCATCTGGCCTCTATGATAATGTGTAGGAACAGTTTGCTTAACAGCGGCTCCCTGACTGACTTTGAAGTATTAGCCATCCTGACAGTTTGAGAGTCTGCAAGTCTGGCACCCCAAGTTAAGAGGTCTGAGATCAGGGGGAGCTGCCTGGGAAGCTGTATCAGGCTGCAAAGCAAGGGGTACCAATGTTGTCTGGGCCAATCTGGAGCAATGTGGATGGCCTTTGGTCTCTCCTCCCTTATTTTGATCAGCACCCTGGGGCTAGGAGGCAGAGGAGGGAATGTGTACACAGAGGGGGTTCCAAGGGAAGGTCAAGGCATACACCTTTCAGGCCAGGTGGTGATGCTCCCTGGTACAGACTTTTTCCAGCTGGTGGTTGGGATGCGAAGCAAAGAGATCCACCTCCGGAGTCCCCCACACCTGAGTGATTTGTAAAAAGATTTTTCTGTGGAGCTGCTTAAGTGGTCTGCCAGGGTGTTGTTGATCCCTGGTAGGTATCTGGCTATCAGATGTAGTCCCATGGAAGAAGCTGCTAGCCAGAGGTTCACGACTAGCCTGCACAGAGGGTAGGATAGGGTACCTCCCATGTACCACATTACTTTGGTGTTGTCTGTTTTGCTTAGGAGAACCCCTGGCCTGAGATTGGGTTTGAAGGATGTCAGAGCCTTTTGTACTGCCATCAGTTCCTTCTGAGTGATGTGTAAGGGAAGGTGCTGGGCATCCCAAAGACCTTGGGTGCACCTGCGTTCTAGGTGAGCACCTTACGCTATGACTGAGGCAATGGGTAGTAATGGTCTGCCCGGTTGGGCGGAGGGTGAAGGGAAAACCCTTGTTCTAGGCACAGGCCCCTGCCCACCAGAGAAACTTGGCCCTTATGCAAGGGATCAGAGGTAAAGAGGTCTCCAGAAGCTGGGAGTGTTGACACCAGAAGTTTTAGGTACCACTGGATCTTCCTCATGTGAAGCCTGCCCAGAGGGATTAGAAGGATGCAAAATGCCATGTACCCAAAGACTTGCAGGAACTTCCTCGCAGTGAGGTGACTTCTGGAAGCCAGTTGGGTAAAATAGAAAGACAGGAAGCTGTGTTTTTCTGGGGATAGCAAGGCCATTTGGGATTCTGTGTCCAACAATGAGTGCCCCCAAGAAAATTATCTTCCTGGAGGGTGTTTGCCTTGATTTCTTCTCATTGTTGGTGTACCCTAAGGAGGTTAGGAGGGTTTTGACAAAGAGGATGTCCTTGAAGAGCTCTTCTTTGCAATCTGCCTGAATGAGGCAGTCGTCCAGATAAGGGTAGATTTAGATATTTTTCTGTCTGCAAAAGGCTATGGCCGGGGCTAAGCATTTGGTGAATATCCTGGGAGCAGTAGATAAGCCAATGGGTAGCACAGAGAAAGTACAGTTTTGTACCTACCATAAATGTAGATGTTCAAGTGTCTTCACTGCTGCAGTCATTACACTTGGGTTATCCTGCTGTCAGGCGGTCCTGCAGTCGGCCAGAGTTCTAAAGTCTTGGTCCGGCGTCGGTTGCTGTCACTTCTTCCCTGACGTCAGTGCGCCAGGGGTATATAAGATGCAACCGACGCCATTTTCTTCAGTTTTTCTTGCCCCAGATGTCAGGTGCCCCCAAATAGGTAGGCAATATACATTGCTAATAACAGATACATAAAAAATGAAAACCAATTCCTTCAATTACAAGCAAATACACCAAATAGGTTGTATAGGTAGTAAGGTACAGATAATTCCCAGGAAAGATAGTGGGGATGGAGAGTGGGTAACCTGGACTGCAGCAGTGAAGACACTAACATCTACATTTATGGTAGGTACAAAACTGTACTATGTTCATCGTGTTTCACTGCTGCAGTCATTACACTTGGGTAGAATCCCAAAGCTGAGGTTGGGTGGCTGGTGCTATAAAGCATTTGTGGTGGCTATAAGGCCCTGCAGCACTGCAGTGGCAAAGCCAGCTCTGGATTTTGAGTAAAGAGGCAGGTGGTAATGCTTGGTAAAGGTATGCACTGAAATCCAAGTTGCTGCTTCCAAAATATCCTTGGTAGGTACTCCTCTGAGGTAGGCAGTTGAAGTGGTTGTAGCTCTGGTGGAATGAGACCTGATGTTGCTAGGTACAGGTTTTCCATGTTGTGTGTAGCAGAAACGTATACAGTGCCCTAGCCATTTAGAAATGGTCTGTTTTGAAATAGCTTTTCCCTGTGATCCTGCAGCATAAGCTACAAACAATTACTCAGTTTTTCTAAAGGCTTTTGTTTTGTCCAAATAGTAGCGTAGCTGTCTGTGTATGTCCAATGTATACAGATGTCTCTCCCCTTTATTCTGGGGATTTGGATAAAATGTTGGCAAATGAATAGTTTGGTTTAAGGCCACACTTGATACCACATTTGGCATAAAAGTAGGGTTTGTTCTTAAAGACACCCTGTCTTGATGAAAAATGATGAAAGGTTCCACTGCCATTAGTACCTGTAACTCTGAAACTCTTTGTGCTGAAGTTATTGCCAAGAGCAGAGCAGTTTTCCATGAGACATTTTAATTCTGCTGAATTTGCTGGTTCAAAAGGAGGTAAAGTTAATTTCTCCAAGACAAAGTTGAGGTCCCAAGTTGGAGTTGGAGCTCTACGGGGTAGTCTTGTGTTTTTAGCCCCTCTGAGGTACTGTTTAAGCAAAGGATGCGAGAAAATTGGTGGATCTGTGTTGTAATGAGCAGAGATGGCAGAGGCATGGATTTTAATGGATGAAAAAGATAGGCCTTTGTCCAGCATCTCAGTCAAATATTGTAGTATCTGAGGAATGCTGGGGACAAGAGGGTCAAGGCCTTGAGCATGGTTCCAGGCACAGAATCTCTTCCACTTTTCTGAGTAGGATTTCCTGGTGCTAGGCCTCCTGGCCTCCAAAATAACATCCATCACAACTTTAGTGAGAGGTGTAGTCTGCTTTATTAAGTAATCTGCCATACAGTCAGGTTTAATGTTTTGAGCTGGCTGTGAAGTATCTGATTGTTTTGCTGAGTTAGAAGGTGCGGAACTTGAGGCAAAATCCATGGTGGGCCCTGAGCTAAGTTCTTTAAGATTGGGTACCAGTGCTGGCGTGGCCAGTCTGGGGCAATCAGGATCATTTTTGGCTTTTCTAGTCTGGCTTTTAGGAGTATCTTTGAAAGGAGAGGCAGAGGTGGAAATGCATACACTTGTAGGTTTTTCCAGCTGAATGAGAGAGCATCCACTTTCCATGCTTGTGTGTGGTAAGTCCTTCTGCAGAATTCAGTGGGGAGGCAAACAGATCTATGTCCGGGCTCCACCATTTTCGTGTTATCATGCTGAATATTTGTGGATTTAATTTCCATTCGTGTGGATCCATGATGTTTCTGCTTAAGTCGTCTGCCAGAGTATTTTTCTCTCCTGGCAGGAACTGTGCTTGCAGATGAACTTGAAAGGTTACAGCTGTATTCCACAAGGTCGTGGCTTGCCTGCAGAGGGGGTATGAATGAGTGCCCCCTTGCTTGTTTATGTACCACATAACTGTGGTGTTGTCTGTCTTTAGTAGTAGTTGTCCTGGATGTAGAAGGTCCTTGAAAGCTGTTAGGACATTTTGCACAGCTAGCATCTCTTTTTGATCGATGTGAAGATGCCTTTGTTCTGCGGTCCACTTGCCCTGAATACATTTTCCTGCCATGTGTGCTCCCCAGGCGTAATCCGAAGCATCTGTTGTCAGTGTCTGACTGGCTGGGGGCTGAGTGAAAGGTTGTCCCTTGTTGAGGTGACATGCCTGTGCCCACCATCGAAACTCCTGTTGTAGGCAGGGAATAAGTGGTATTACTGTTTCCAGACTGTGACAGTGTTGAGACCAAACATTCTTTAGGTACCATTGTAATTTCCTCATATGCAGTCTGGCATATGGAATTAGTAGTATGCAAGATGCCATGAACCCCAAGGCCTGCAGAATTTTTCTTGCAGGGAGTTGGGTTTTTGTTGCCATCAGTTGAATGTATTGAGTCAGGTGTCCTTGCTTGTCTGGCGTGAGATAAGCCATCTGGGCCGTTGTATTTAAGCTGGCACCTAGGAATATTATCTCTTGTGAGGGCACTAGTTTTGACTTCTTTTCGTTTACTGTGTACCCTAGGCAAATTAGCAAGCTTTCTACAAACGCCAGATGCTTTAGAAGAATGTCCTTGCTTTCCGCTTGAATAAGGCAGTCGTCCAAGTATGGGTATATTTGAATCCCCTTTTGTCTGCAAAATACAATTACTGGTGCCAAGCATTTTGTGAAGACCCTGGGCGCAGTAGATAAGCCAAAGGGCAGTGTAGAGAATTGGTAATGCATTGAACCTGCTAAGAATCTGAGGTATCTTCTGCAGTTTTGTCTGATAGGGACATGCAGGTATGTCTCCTTGAGGTCCAAACTTACGAGCCATGCCTTCTTGCCCAGCATGGGAAGAAGCTGCTGTAGTGTCAACATTTTTAACTGTGGAACATCCAGGTAAGTGTTTAGAGAAGAAAGGTCCAGAATGGGTCTCCAGGTTTTGTCCTTTCTGGGGACCAGAAAAAGTTTTGAGTAAAATCCTTGTCCTTGCTCCTGTGGTGGTACCTTTTGAATAGCTCTCATTTCCATGAGGGCTGTAATTTGTTTTTGAGCCTCTGTGCCCATTGATTTTGTGGCAGGTTTGGCATTCCTTTTAGCCTTGGTAAAGTGTGAAAGTGGAACCTGTAACCCTGAGATACAATATTCGGAACCCATTTGTCTTGGGTGATCATATGTCAATTGTGAGAAAAAAGTTCTAGTTTCCCCCCCAAGGGGGCTGCCAAGAGGAAAGTGCTTGGCAGTTGAAGGGGGAAGTCACTGGGACTGTTTCCTATAAGGTTGTGGCCTGTCTTCCCCTCCTTTTTGGTTGATGCACCCCATTGTCGAGGTCTGTAAGAACCTTGGGGCTAACGTTTATCTGCCCCTTTGTGGTCTATCTGAAACTGGAAAGGACCAATTTTTTGCAGGACAATTTCTGCTAAATAGAGGAGGCTGAACCTGTAAGAAATCCTTTACTGTTTGCATAGATTTTGCTTTATCCTCCATTTTCTAATACCTCTTCTGCCTTAACTCCAAATAAGACATCCTGCTGTAAAGGTGCATCCAATAATTTTGCTTTAACATGATCAGGTAAACTTTGTTCTTTTAACCCAGCATGCCTTCGAATCACAGAACCTGTAACTGCTGCTCTACAAGAAGCCTCTAATGAATCAAAACCACATTGCAAAGTATGTTTTCCCACTTGTTCTGCTGCATGCAATAAATCCTGCATTTCCTTATAATCAGGATGTTCTGAATTTGGAAGCATTTTTTGTTTTAATTGAGACATTAAAAATTGTTGATATTTAAGCATGTGAAACTGGCAATTTAAAGCTCTCATTGCTAGAGTTGCAGATGTGTACACTTTCTTCCCCCATCTGTCTAATGCTCTAGAATCTCTGTCAGAGGGAACTGGATTTTTAGCTGTGGAAGCCTTTACTCCCTTTGGGACCCTGGGAAATAGTTTCTGGGTCAGCAACAGGGCTTTTATAAAGAAATTTGTGAGAGTCAGTAGTATCTGTCTGGTTTGACTGGAGCAGGAGACAAAGAATCAGGATTTAAACTGGATTCAGAGAACACATCATCCACAATGTCTAATACTGGCGGAATAGCAAGGGGTCTGTGCTGAGGCAATAAAAGGAAGTCTCTGAGCCTTTTCTTGGATTCTGAGTAATCCTGGCCTTCCCAATGGAAATGCTCCCTCATGGTATGTAAAGTTTCCCCAAAAGAGTAGTCCTCTGGAGGAGAGGCTGAAGGAATTGATTCTTCAGCATCAGAATCCTCATAGGGGGTAAAGAGTATCCCTGATCTGAAGAGGAATCAGAAGAAATGGAAACCTAGTCAGAGGAGTCATAGTCTGCATCCTGCCTAGGCCTTTTATCAGGAGGGAGATGGGAACTCCTGATCAGAGTAATGAAGTCTTCGGCCATTTTGAGCATCTGTTTCTTAGGCATGGAGGCCTGTCCAGGTGAATGCTGTACTTGCTTCTTTGTCTTTAAAGGGATTTTAGACTTGCAGAAGATTTGATGGTAAGTTGAGTAGGTCTGAATACACCCTCTGAAGCAGAGGGCTGCTCAGCAGCTCCGGATCACTCTGAAGGGTTAGTTTCGGTAGGCCCTAAATCTTGAGTATCCAGAGGCCCAGCCATCTCCACGTGGAAGTCTGAGGCGGCCTGTGGTTCTGAGGTAGCTGTCGTCAGGGGCTGCGAAGGCGCCTCGCTGAAAACCGGAGAACTGGCGACTGGCCTAGAAGAGGATTCGTCGTCAGTTTTGAACCTCTGATGCCTGTCCTTGTCTCTGCGCTTTTTGTGTATCCCGGTCGTCGGTTGTTCCGACGGCATGGTATAATTGAATTTTCTGCCAAAATAATGTTGGGCAAAATCAAACTGACGTTTATTAGTGCACTTGTTAAATCTAGCACAAAACCAACAACTAGTGACGTTGTGGTCTGGGCCTAGGCATGGGATACTGTAAGAATGAAAATCCTTATGAGGTATTTGCTTCCCACAAGAAATACAATTATTAACTTTTACTCACATTGGTCTGAGGCAAGAAAAAGTTTCCCCAATGGCGTACTTAGCTTTATAGAAGACTTCGGTTCGGCCGAACGGCACTTGCGAACTGCTTTTGCTTCAGGCACCGCATGGCAAGAAAGTCTGAAGAAAATGGCATCTGTTGCATGTTATATACCCCTGACGCTCTGATGTCAGGGAAGAAGCGACAGCAACCAATGCCGGACCAAGACTTTGGAACTCTGGCCGACTGCGGGACCGCCTGATGGCAGGATAACCCAAGTGTAATGACTGCAGCAGTGAAACACGATAAACATCTGAAAGTGTTGTGAGCCTGCTCTGAAACAAAGAAATTTCCTGCAGGATTCCCTTATAGGGATGTGGAGGTAGGCATCTTTTAGACCTAGGGTAATTAATGAGGCATTTTTTGTCAGCATAGCATGTACTTTATGAATTGCCAACTTTTATTGTCGTTTACTTTCCGATATGTATTCTATTCTCACTTTTCTTCAATGTATTACATTGTATTGTTTTTTATTATATGGTCTTGTATTGTATTTCTGTGCTTAGCATTTTGGAGCTTTTCTCCCTGGGCCTCTGCTGAAAATGGACCTGTATCCAGTCGGACCTTCCCGGTAAACAAATGTAAAATAAAAATAGGCAGCAGCTGCTGCAAAGTTAACATTTTTAATCTGGGAACCACCCGGAAGGTGTTCAGAATGGATAGATCCAGGATGGGGCGCAAAGTTCCCCCTTTCCTGGGAAGAAGGAAGTCTGGAATAAAAGCCTTTGCCTGCTTGATCTGAGGGGACAGGTTCTACTGCCCCTTGGGATATGGAGTTTGTACTTGTTTCAAAGCCTCTACCCACTGATTTGGAGGCAAGTCTGAGTAACCTCTTGGAATTGGGAGTTCGTTGAAGGAGTTTGTATCCCCTGAAAAATGATCTTTACGAACCATTGGTCCTTTGTTACAGAAAGCCAATTCTCTTTGCCTTCCTCCTAGTTTTTGGTGAGTGAAAGGAGGGCAGAGGGGGGGAGAGGAAGTCATTGAGAGTTTTTGCCATAGAGGGATGGCTTAGAACTCCCTGCCTTAGGACTGGAAGTTGTCCACTGTTTGGTTCTCTGCTGTCCCTGGGGTAGGATTCTGGGTGGTCTGTCCATGTGGGGCTTACCTTGCCCCTGTCTGGTAGGTACAGGAAATGACCAGTGTTTTGAGGGAAAATTCCTGCTGAACCTAAGGAGTTGTACCTGAAGGAAATCTTTTACAGTTTGCATAGACTTTGCTTTGTCTTCCATTTTTTTAAGCACCTCTTCTGCTTTTACTCCAAACAAGCGGTCCTTATCCAAGGATGCATCAAGTAATTTAGATTTGACATGATGAGAGAGAGGTTGTTCCTTCAACCATGCAGGTCTCCTAATGACAGAACCTGACACTGCTGCCCTGCTTGAAGCTTCTAGGGTTTCATATCCACAGTGTAAAGAATGTTTAGCTACCTGGCAAGTAGAGTGCAGTAAATCTGCTAACTCTTTCAAATTGGCACAGTCAAGAAAGGTTGCAATCTTTTGCTTTAATAGTTCCAAAGTGTGTTGTTGATATTTTAACATGTCGAACGGACAGTTGAGTGCTCTGACAGTTAAGGTTGCAGAGGTGTATATTTTTTTACCCAATCTGTCGAGAACTCTGGAATCCTTGTCAGAAGGTGTAGGATTCTTTGCAAAACTAGTCTTAGCTCCTTTTGGTCTCTGTGTAATGACCTCCAGATCTGCAGCAGGATTTCTTTACAGGTATTTGTGAGAACCAGGTACTCTATAATACCAGTCAGGTTTTCTGGAAGCAGGTGAGGTGTCAGGAGTTAAGCTGCATTCCTGGAAGCTGGGGATTTGGGAGGGTGGCCTAATGGCTAAAGTGTTTGCCTTACAAACACAAGGTGCAGGGTTTGAGTCTCACAAGGGATAATTGGCTGGGCTTAAAATGGCTCGCAAGGGCAGTTAGCTTAGTACTAATTTATGAACCTATGAACATCATCCACCACCTGTAAGATAGGAGGGATGGCCAAGGGTCTGTGCTGGGGCAGGTCTAGAAACTCTCTCTTTCCTTAGACTGAGGGAAATCCTGGGATTCCCAGTGTAAATGTTCCCTGAGGGCGAAGGGTTTCCCCAAAAGAAAGATCTTCAGGTGGGAAGGCAGAAGGAATGGATTCCCCTGCATATGAATCCTCATAAGCAGTAAGAGGTTGCTGTTCCTCTTCAAAATCTGAGTAATCAGACTCCTCAGACTCCTCTTCTGTCAGTATTTCAGGGGAAGGGTACCTTTTTCTTTTAGAAAGGTGCTGCTTAACTAACCCTGATAAGGGTGATAAGATCCTCCGCCATTTTGAGCAAATGGGCCTGGGGTGGTGGAACAGGGGTAAAATGGTGGCTAGAGGTAGTTTTCATAGATGCATAGATTAGTACTAAGCTAACTGCCCTTGCGGGCCATTGTAAGCCTAGCCAATTATCCCTTGTAAGACTCAAACCCTGCACCTTGTGTTTGTAAGGCAAACACCTTACCCATTAGGCCACCCTAGGAATGGGCTTGCCTCTTCGCCTAAGAGTATTCACCAGTCTGAGAGAAATGGTAGTCGAAAGAGAAGACATTTTTTTTTTGTCTAGCTTCGATAGTGCAAAAAGTTTCCTTGGAAGCCAGTGCCTGCTTCGTGGCTCCGGACCCAACCAAGGCAGAGACAACCACAGAGGTCTCCGAAGGCATCGAGTCGGGCATCAGGGGCTGTGAAGGCGCCTCAAAATTCCGAAGAACTGATTACCTGCTTAGTGGTAGAGTCGTCGGACCGCTTAGCCTTGTGTGGTCTTGTCTCTATCTTTGTCCTTATGTTTTTTCGGAATGTCTACGGGTTGCTGGCTGACTGACTCCATTTTGGAATGCGAAGATGGAAGATGAAAATACCTAGCTACAGAAAGCTCTATGACGAATGGTTCTAGTGTTAAAGAGGGCACAGAACTGGCAATGGGGGATGTCGTGGTCTGGGCCTAAACAAGTGACGCAGTATGAATGGAAGTCTCGGTGTGGTATTTGCTTTCCACAGGCGAGACAACTTTTTGGACCTCTATTAGTGCAAGAAAAAAGGATCCCCAACGAGGTACTTAGTTTTAGATATTTTCAGCTGTAATTCGAACTCTAGTAGCGACCGACTGGCACACTTGTGAACTGCTTCTGCTACTGGCTCCATGGCAAGAAAAACTGATGTAATGGCATCGGGTGCCTTCCTTTATAGCTGATGACCTAACGTCAGCCAGCAAGTGACAGCAGCAGATGCAGAAAAACACTGACTCTGGTATTCGGGCCAGCTGAGGGCTACCACAGTAGGGATAACCCACAGGTGATGACTGCAACAGTAAAACATGAACATCAGCTCACAGAAAAAATAAAATAAAACAAAGCAGTGGAGGAACTCATGCCAAGCTGAAAGGTTAAGAAATATTCAATACATAACATTTCACAAGTAAATAAGTGTTGAAACATTTTTCTTTACCTGTGTGGAAGAGTATAGGTGTGTGTATCCCAGCCTGTTATAATCAACTTTGAACTGGAAGACTCCATATACATCCGGCAGTTTAAACTGCACACTGTATTTGTCACCTAAAAAATATCAATACAATCAACCATCAAAAAAGCGTATATTCAAAACTAATACAAAAATAATAAAAAAAACAACTAAGAACAAGATACAGTTTTAATAAAGATGTGGTTGATTTCCAATATTCTACACTTGCTGCCCATATTATCTTATTTGCCAGAATACATCTATGATCATCATCCTGCTAGTCACCACATCTATTTGAACAGACTTCAGAGCAACATGAGAACCTTTCTGGCTGAGGTGTCCTCAAGGAATCAGCTACACTAAAATAGTGCTCCCATACACTTTTTCATCAAGAAAACACTCAAACACACATGCTTTACCAGAAAAAATACAAAAAAGGTAGTAAACCCTCTTTTGAAAGCACAACACCCCAGCAAATATCTGAAGTTACACAAAGCCAGCTAAGATCTGCGGATATGGTGCTTAAGCTACAACAATACCCATTTTTGCTATTCAGCTAGGCCCACTGGAGAGACGGTCCCTTTTCAGGAGAAACCTGGGAGCAATGTCTGGTTAAGTGACTCACTCAAGCTACCAGACTAAAAAAAAAATCATTGCACTATAGTTCGCAATTTGCAAACAACCATACTCAATGAGAGCTATGCAACCAATGTAAAAATGTAAATACAGTGCGTTAGTGTCCCTTTATATAATGCAGCAGTTTGTACAAATGTACATGTAAACATGAAAATACACTATTTACTGAACTATAAATGTTGGTGATAATGTAATCTGAATGTAAATGTTGGTTTGCAATGCAACTTGGAAGGTAATCTATAAATGTGTTTTGGAAAATCTGTTACCGCCTCTTAGTGTGGCAGACAATAAACAGTCTTTAGGCCAGTTTACATACCCAGTAAAGCAAGTTAAATAAAAATAAATATTTACGAGTGCGTCAGCAAAAGTCACCTGAAACTTCAGCTGACCTTCACACTACTGAACAAATCAGTGACTATACATTTCACTGGACTCACTGGCAATCACATAAGATTAAGTGCAGAAGTACTTTTCATGCCTTGTGATTCTAAATGCAAAACATAGCATTATTTTGCTTATTTCTACTACTGACAGCAAAAGTAGCAGTACTGTGTTTATCTGCATACAGAATACAAAAACACGTTCCTAAGTGTTAAACATGCCAGGCAGAAAGCAATGCATTTACATCAGGGCTCTGCCTCAACACCCCTTAGTTTGTATACCAACTCAAAGGTCAAAGAACTGTGAAACTGCAGCACAGCAGTTTACCACCACAAGGGGAAATGACTGCAAAGTCAAAAGACTCTCGAAAAACAACAGGACTAAACTCATGGTTGAGCAACTCTAGTGCTACAACAAATACATACAGTGCACACCCACACACACACCATTACACCACACACTGACACATATCAGACACACACACACCATCACTCCACACACACACGCATACACCATCACATTACACACACACACCATCACACCACACACACCCCATTACACCCTACACAGACACACACAATTACACCACACACATTAGACCACACAATGATACATATCACACAAACATGCACACACACACATACCATTACACCACACACTGATACATATACGCACACATGCACATCATTACACCACACGCATACATGCACATAATTACACCACACACACCATTACACCACACACACATGCACACCATTAAACCACACACAATGATACACATCACACCACACACGGATACTTATCACACGTATACACACACCATTACACCACACAATGATGCATATCACACGTATACACACACACCATTACACGACGCACTGATACATATCACATGTATACAGACACCATTACACCACACACTGATACAGATCACATGTATACACACACACCATTACACCACACACTGATACATATCACACGTATACACACACAGTTACACCACACACTGATACTTATCACACGTAAACACACACAATTACACCACACAGTGATACATATCACATGCATACACACAATTACACCACACACTGATACATATCACATGCACATCATTCCACCACACACGGATACATATCACACGTGCACCATTCCACCACACACGGATACATATCACATACACACACAGCATTCTACCACACACTGATGCATGTCAAACGCACACACATTACACCACACACCGATGCATATCACACGTACACCCATTATACCACACATTGATAAATCTCACACACACACTGATACATATCACATGCACACACACACCACATACTGATACATATCACACACACATTACACCACACACACGATACATATCACACATGCACACAATTACAGCACACAATGATACATATCACACACACACACCATTACACCACACACTGATACATATCTCGCACACCATTCCACCACACACCAATACATATCACACTCAGACCATTCCACCACACACTGATACATATCACACGTACACACATTACACCACTCACTGATGCATATTACATGCACACACATACCATTCCACCACACACTCATACATAACACACACACACAAAACCATTCCACCAAACACTAATACATATCACGCACGCACACACCATTCCACCACATATTGATACATATTACACGCACACACATACATGCCATTCCACTACACACGGCTACATATCACATGCACACACACACCATTACACAACACATATACATATCACACGCATGCGTGAGCACACACACAATTCCACCACACACTGATGCATATTACATGCACACGCACCATTCCGCCACATACTTATACACATACACACAAAATTGCACCACCCCCACACACACAATTACACCACACACACAATTACACCACACACACACAATTACACCACACACACACAATTACACCACACACACACACACACACAATTACCCACACACACACACACACACACACACACACACACAATTACACACACACACAATTACCCACACACACACAATTACCCACACACACACACACACACACACACACAATTACCCACACACACACAATTACCCACACACACACACACACACAATTACACCACACACACAGACACACAATTACACCACACACACACAATTACACCACACACACACAATTACACCACACACACAATTACACCACACACACAATTACACCACACACACACACAATTACACCACACACAGACACGCACAATTACACCACACACACGCACAATTACACCACACACACACACGCACAATTACACCACACACACAGACACACGCACAATTACACCACACACAGACACACGCACAATTACACCACACACAGACACAGACACACACAATTACACCACACACACAGACACACAATTACACCACACACACACAGACACACACAATTACACCACACACAGACACACGCACACACAATTACACCACACACACACAGACACACACAATTACACCGCACACAGACACACACTCAATTACACCGCACACACAGAGACACACACTCAATTACATCGCACACACAGAGACACACACTCAATCACACCACACACAGGCACACACACACACACACACACACACACACACACACACACACACACAGAGACACACTCAATTACACCACACAGGCGCACACACACACTCAATTACACCACACAGGCACACACACACACTCAAATTACACCACACAGGCACACACACACTCAAATTACACCACACAGGCACACACACACACTCAAATTACACCACACAGGCACACACACACACACACACTCAAATTACACCACACAGACACACACACACTCAAATTACACCACACACAGACACACAACCATTCCACCACACACACACAACCATTCCACCACACACACACAACCATTCCACCACACACACACAACCATTCCACCACACACACACAACCATTCCACCACACACACACAACCATTCCACCACACACACAACCATTCCACCACACACACACAACCATTCCACCACACACTGATACATATCGCATGCATACACACACACACACACTGATACATATCACAGGTACACACATTACACCACACACAGAAACATATCGCACACACCATTATGCTACACACTGTTACATATCACACACACACCATTCCACCACTATGCTGCTTATGCTTATATTACCTTTATTAGTAATTTCTTTTCTCCCCTGCCCTCCGCTGAAAATGGACATGTATCCAGTCGGATTTTCCCGGTAAACAAATGTAAAATAAATAAATAAAATAAATACACTGACATATCACACGCTCACACACTGATACATATAACATGCACACACACACCATTAAACCACACACATACATATCACATGCACACACAGCATTACACCATAGACTGATACATATCACACACACACCACACGCACACCATTACACCACACATGGATACATACAAGCACACCATTCCACCACACACTGATACATATCTCACACACCATTGCACTACACACTGTTACATATCACATGTACACACACCATTACACCACACATTGATACATATCTCACACACAATTACACCACATACTGATACATACCACACATATACACAAACACACACACACACACCATTCCAACATATACTGATACACATCACATGTGCACGCAAACACACCATTCCACCACATTGACAGATATCATTCCACCACATTGACAGATATCACACGCACACACTGATACATATCACATACACCATTACACCACACACCGATACATATCACATGCACACCATTCCCCCACACACTGATACATATCACATACACACACACACACACACACACACACACACACACACACACACCATTCCACCACACACTGATACATATCACACGCACACAATTACACCACACACTGATACAGATCACACACACACAATTACACCATACACTGATGCATATCATACACATGCGCATGCACACTATTATACCACACACGGATGCATATCACAAACACACACCCTATTACACCACACACTGATGCATATCACACGCACACAGCTCTTGCACCCAACTGTACACCTGCCTGGTCCACAGAAAAAATACAAACAAAAAATCCAACACTTGGGAATGGCAAAGCAAAATGTTTTGTGGCTGTAAGATTATATATATATATATATATACACACATATATATATATATATATATATATATATATATACATACACACACACACATATACACACACACACATATACACACACACACACATATATATATATATATATATATATATATATATATATATATATATATATATATATATATATATATATATAATGCGCATATATAAGTGCACATATATGGGTCCATGTTAGTTGGACGAAAGCTCAGTTAGACTACCACATCAACGAGACGCCTTCGCCAAGAGCACGAATCCCCGACAATGGTGAGTAGTGCAGACTGGAAGTTAGTCCCATTCCCTCACTGTAGTGCAATCTCGGAGTTGGTACATTTAAGTAGGGGGGGGGTGTGGGGGTGCAGGGGGCTTCCCCCGGCTATACAGGTTTTAATATGGTTTTAGAGTGCATCAAGGAAACGGGAGTGTATTCCGTTTCGTAATAATATACCGACTTACCGTTGTCAGGGATTCGTCCTGTCAGAAATGTTGTCTCGATGTGATCATCGGTTAACTGAGCTTTCGTCCATCTGACATGGACCCTGAACACCGAACGTCAGTACGGGCGAGACTGAACACCGAACGTCAGTACGGGCGAGACTGAACACCGAACGTCAGTACGGGCGAGACTGAACACCGAACGTCAGTACGGGCGAGACTGAACACCGGACTTCAGTACGGGCGAGACTGAACACCGGACTTCAGTACGGGCGAGACTGAACACCGGACTTCAGTACGGGCGAGACTGAACACCGGACTTCAGTACGGGCGAGACTGAACACCGGACACCGTACTTCAGTACGGGCGAGACTGAACACCGAACACCGTACTTCAGTACGGGCGAGACTGAACACCGAACTTCAGTACGGGCGAGAATGAACACCGAACACCGAACTTCAGTCCGGGCGAGACTGAACACCGGACACCGTACTTCAGTACGGGCGAGACTGAACACCGGACACCGTACTTCAGTACGGGCGAGACTGAACACCGGACACCGTACTTCAGTACGGGCGAGACTGAATACTGAACACTGTACCTCAGTGCAGGCGAGACTGAATACTGGACACCGTACCTCAGTGCGGGCGAGACTGAATACTGGACACCGTACTTCAGTACGGGCAAGACTGAATACTGAACACTGTACTTCAGTACGGGCGAGACTGAATACTGAACACTGTACTTCAGTACGGGCGAGACTGAACACTGTACTTCAGTACGGGCGAGACTGAACACTGTACTTCAGTACGGGCGAGACTGAACACTGTACTTCAGTACGGGCGAGACTGAACACTGAACACTGTACTTCAGTACGGGCGAGACTGAACACTGTACTTCAGTACGGGCGAGACTGAACACTGTACTTCAGTACGGGCGAGACTGAACACTGTACTTCAGTACGGGCGAGACTGAACACTGTACTTCAGTACGGGCGAGACTGAACACCGGACACCGTACTTCAGTACGGGCGAGACTGAACACCGGACACCGTACTTCAGTACGGGCGAGACTGAACACCGGACACCGTACTTCAGTACGGGCGAGACTGAATACTGAACACTACGGGCGAGACTGAATACTGAACACTGTACTTCAGTACGGGCGAGACTGAATACTGAACACTGTACTTCAGTACGGGCGAGACTGAATACTGAACACTGTACTTCAGTACGGGCGAGACAGAACACTGTACCTCAGTACGGGCGAGACAGAACACTGTACCTCAGTACGGGCGAGACTGAATACTGAACACTGTACTTCAGTACGGGCGAGACTGAATGCTGAACACTGTACTTCAGTACGGGCGAGACTGAATACTGAACACTGTACTTCAGTTCGGGCGAGACTGAATACTGAACACTGTACTCAGTGCGGGCGAGACTGAATACTGAACACTGTACTTCAGTACGGGCGAGACTGAATACTGAACACTGTACTTCAGTACGGGCGAGACTGAATACTGAACACTGTACTTCAGTACGGGCGAGACTGAATACTGAACACTGTACCTCAGTGCACGTGAGACTGAATACTGAACACTGTACCTCAGTACGGGCGAGACTGAATACTGAACACTGTACCTCAGTACGGGCGAGACTGAATACTGAACACTGTACCTCAGTACGGGCGAGACTGAATACTGAACACTGTACCTCAGTACGGGCGAGACTGAATACTGAACACTGTACTTCAGTACGGGCGAGACTGAATACTGAACACTGTACTTCAGTACGGGTGAGATTGAATTTTGAACACTGTACTTCTGTATGCTCATATTATAAAGAATAAATTAAAACAATGAAAAGGATTCACAGATATTACAAGATGCAGCTAAAAGGTATGAACATAAGTCAGGAATAGGATGGAAGAGTTGCCTCTACATACCAACAAAAACACACTGATTAGAAAGGACTTTTTTTTATTATACGCAAGAAGAGAGTGCAACAGTAAAGTTACTGCAGTGAATTTAGGAGCTGAAATTAAAAAGTACAGTTTTGTACCTACCATAAATGTAGATGTTCGAAGATCCACATTGCTGCAGTCCTTACATATGGGTAGTCCGCTGTCCTCGGTCGGCCCGAATACCAAAGTATAAGGCTAAGACTGACATCAGGACGTCAGGGTACAAATGCGCATGACCGACGTCATATCCTCAGTCTTTTCTTGCCCCAGATGTCAGAAGGGTCAAAACCAAAAGACAGCAAAAAACAACCAACCACCCCTGCACTAATCCTATTTACAATATTTACAATATTCACAACCCAAACCACACAACCGCCTCTAATTACAGAGGGAAGGAGGAGAACATCTACATTTATGGTAGGTACAAAACTGTACTATGTTCTTCATCTCACATTGCTGCAGTCCAGAATCCCAAAGCAGAGGTAAGGGAGGATGGCAAAACTATAAAGCATTAGGAGCTGAAAATTGCAGTGGCAAAACCAGCCCTAGATTTAGAGTAAAGTGGAAGGTGGTAATGCTTAGAGAAAGTATGCACTGAACTCCAAGTAGCTGCCTCCAAAATATCTTTAGTTGCCACCCCCTTAAAGCTGTAGAAGTGGCAGTAGCCCTAGTGGAATGAGGCCTAATCCCAGCTGGACTCTCCTTACCATGATGGGAATAACAGAAAGCAATACCAATCCACTTAGAAATAGTTTGTTTTGAAACAGGCTTGCCCTGAGAACCCAAAGCAAATGAAACAAATAACTGCTGAGACTGCCTGAATCCTTTAGTTCTGCTCAAAATCGTGCCTGAATCCTTTTTTCTGCTCAACATAATAAGAACTGCCTGTGTATATCCAAAGTGTGCAAAATCTTTTCCCCTTTATTTTGTGGGTTTGCATAAAAGTATGCAAATGAATAGTTTGGTTTAAAGCCACACTAGAAACCACTTTAGGCATAAAGGAAGGATTAAAAGATACCCTATCCTTATGGAAAATTAAGAAAGGCTCCACCATAAGGGCCTGTAATTCAGAAACCCTTCTAGGTAATGGCCAACAAAAAGCAGTCTTCCATGATAAATATTTCAACTCTGCAGTAGCTGCAGGCTCAAAAGGTTGCAGAGTGAGTTTCTCCAACACAAAATTGAGATCCCAAGCAGGAGTAGGAGCTCGGGGTCTTATATTCTTTGCCCCTCTAAGGAATTGCTTAAACAAAGGATGAGAAAACAATGGTGGGTCACAGTCATAGTGAGCAGAAATTGCTGCAGCATGAACCTTAATAGAGGAGAAGGACAAACCTTGGTCCAGTAACTCAGTAAGATATTGAAGAGCCACACTTAAATTAGGCTTAGAAACATCAAATTCCTTTGCTGTACTCCAAAATAAAATCTCCTCCATTTATCTGCGCACTTTCCTTGTACTAGGCCTTCTGGCCTCCAAAATAACCTTCAAAACTTGCTGTGGAAGCTGAGACCTCCAGGGTTTAAAACAGAATATGCCAGGCTGTTAGATGTAGAGAGTGAAGTTTGACATTGAGTAAATGACTGTTCTCCTGAGACAGCAGGTGTGGAATCGAGGCAAAGGCCATGGAGGCAGACTTCTCAGTAATGGGTACCAGTGCTGTCAAGGCCAATCTGGAGCTATTAAAATCATCTTTGGCTTGTCCTGTCTGACCTTCAGGAGTACCTTTGGGAGGAGAGGCAGAGGTGGAAAGGCATACACATGCAGATTGCTCCAATTGAATGAGAGAGCATCCACTTTCCAAGCTGTGGGATGAAACCTTTTGTGCAAAACTTTGGCAGCTGGTAGTTTAGTGGAGAAGCGAACAGATCTATGTCTGGAGTTCCCATAACACTGTCAATTTCTGAAATACATGAGGATCCAATTTCCACTCGTGGGGATCCATAATTTGTCTGCTCAACACATCTGCTAAGGAGTTCTGTGCTCCGCAGAAACCTTGCCTGAAGATTTAGCTGTAAACTGAGAGCAGTCTCCCACAAAATCATTGCTTGTCTGCATAGAGGATAAGAATGTTCCCCCTTGCTTGTTGATGTACCACATGACAGTTGTGTTGTCTGTTAGAACCAACACCTGCCCTGGAAGAAGTAAATCCTTGAAAGCTATTAATGCAAATTGGACTGCTAACATCTCCTTCAAGTTGATATGCAGATGTTGAAGTCTGGCAGGCCACGTGTCTTGTACCCACTTTCCATTTAGATGAGCTCCCCAAGCTTTGTCCGAGGCATCTGTCGTTAGAATCTGACTGCGCCTCTGGCCGGTCACAGAGAGTCCCTTGTTTAGGTGACATTCCTGAGCCCACCACAAAAATTCCTTTTGAATGCAAGGTATTATCTGAATGACAGTGTCCATATCTTGGCAGTGCTGTGTCCATACATTTTGAGATACCATTGTAGCTTCCTCATATGCAGTTTGGCAATGGGAAGTACCAGAATACAAGATGCCATGAACCCCAAGGCTTGAAGGACTGTCCTTGCAGTCAGCCTGGACTGATGAGACAATTGATGGAAGTAAAGAGAAAGATTCTTTTGTTTGTCCAGGGTCAAAAAGGCCATCTGGGATGCTGTATTCAGTCTCACACCCAGAAAGCACATGTCCTGAGAGGGTACTAGACTGGACTTTATTTCGTTCACAGAATACCCCAGGCATCTTAGCACTGCTATCACATACTGTAAATGATGAAGAAGTTCGTCCTTTCCTTGGGCCAGAATCAGGCAATCGTCCAAATAAGGATAGATCTGTATACCTCTTAGCCTGACTATCACTGGAGCCAGAACCTTCGTGAACACTCTCTGCAGTAGATAAGCCAAAGGGCAATGCAGAGAACTGATAATGAGAAGTCCCAGAGATACTTTCTGCAACTGAGCCTGATAGGAACATGAAGGTAAGCCTCCTTGAGATCCAGAGTCACCATCCAGTGATCTTTGCCCAGCAGAGGTAAAAGCTGTTGTAACGTCAACATTTTGAACTTGGGAATGTCCAGATATGTGTTGAGGATAGATAAATCCAAGATTGGTCTCCACGTGTTCCCTTTCTTTGGTACTAGGAACAGGCGAGAATAAAATCAGTCTTTGCTGAAGGCAAGGTATGGAAATAAAACTTGTAACCTCGTGTATGATATCCAATACCCATTTGTCTTGGGTAATCAAATTCCAATTTTCCTTGAAGAGTGCCAACCTTGAGCTGCCAGGCAAGAAGGATCTGGCAGCTGGTCATTGGGCCTGTTTATGAAAGGACTGGCCCTGCCCTCACCTGTGCAGGTGAACTCCTGTTCTAGGTCTGAAAGAACTCTGAGCTCTGCCCTACCACGTCTAGATCTACCCCTAGACTGAGAATCATCCCTTAGCAGGCCAATTAAAATCTTTAACAGCCTGCATGGACGTGAACCAAACAACACATCAGACTGTAAAGGAGCATCCAAAATCCTTGTCTTAACATGGTCAGATAAATTCTGATCCCTCAGCCATGAAGAACTGAACCAGTGGCAGCCAGGCCTGTACAGCATCAAAACCACATTGTAAAGAATGCTTACCCACCTGCATCCACCTTAGACTTCAATTGAGAAAGAAGATAGTTTTGATATTTCAACATATGAAACTGGCAATTCAAAGCCCTCATAGCTAGGTAGAAGATGTATAGACTTTCTTTCCCCATCTATCCAAAGCTCTGGTATAAAGATATTTATGAGCCTCAGGCACCCTGTAATACCTATCCGGTTTAACAGGAGCAGGAGGCAGAGAATCAGGGCCTCTGCAAACACATCTTCCACAACATCCAGAACAGGAGGAAGCAAAAATTTTTCCTGGAATCAGAGAAGTCCTGACCTTCCCACTTAAAATGCTCCCTCATGGAATGAAGAGTCTCTGAAAAGAAAAATCCTGCATCAGAATCAGAATCCTGCTCAAAACTCCCCAACTCTGGCTCCACCCTAGGCCTCTTATCAGGAGGGGGCAAAGAACCTCTAATCAGAGTAATCAAATCTTCTGCCATTTTAAGCATGTGCTTCTTGGGCACAGACCCTGCTGCACTAGGAGTGACACCAACAGAAGCTAAACCTGGCCTGCCTCTGGGAGAAGCCTTGGAAACAGAAGGAGAGGGCCTAACCACCCTAGGAAGGGAGGGAGTACAGTAACCTGAGAAGCCCCTTCAGCCTGACCTGCCTCCTGAGGCCACATCCTGCAATATCAAAGTCTCCCCCTGGGACTCCAGAGAAGCCTCCGTCGGAACCACCGGTTCCACTGGCGCCCCTAAGAACCCTGGGTTTAACTGCTTTGTCTTTAACCTTACTAATTGAACCTAGCACAAAAGCGACACCCAACAACGTTGCTCAGGCCCCAAACAAGGAATACACAAAGAATGATAATCCCTATGCGGTATCTGTTTCCCACAAGAAATACAGTTATCCACTTTTTCTGACATCCAAACACTGAGGCAAGAAAAACCAAAATATTAGTCTGAAACTCCGACTACGAAAATTTCAGAAAAAGACTGAGGATATGACGTCGGTCATGCGCATTGTACCCCCTGGCGTCTGATGTCAGTCTTAAGCGCCCTTGACGGCGTCAGCCTTATATACTTTCGGGGGCCGACCGAGACTGCAGCAATGTGAGATGAAGAACATCTACACTGCAAGTGACTAGAAACAAAAGATTTTTGTGGAAGCGCCTATGTATACAACTTCAATAAGGAGTACTCTCCATGGCAGAGTAGCTATATGGTGGAATGTACTGTCCCCAAGTATTAGAAAAGAAGAGCCACCAAGTTTGTTCAATAGGAGTTTGGATGGGACCAAAGGTATAGGATACAGCACTTCTTGTTGTCTTTCGGCTTTTCCAAGTTAGGGGTCGCCACAGCGGAACTCTGGTCCGCTAATGATTGGCAGTAGATTTTCACGAACGCGGAGGTGCCAGCTCGTTCAACCTTCAACGAAGGCACGCCCATTTATGCATGTCTTTCGAACGCCCACCCAACCGCGGGGAAGACATGCAGACTCCACACAGAAGGCACTCCCCGCACTCCAGCCGAGAATCGAATGGGAGAACCTCTTGCTGTGAGGCAACAACGCTACCGCTGCACCACCGCGGAAGTATAGTATACAGCACTAATGGGTAGAAACTCTGATATCCTCTGGTAGTCTTTTGGAACACACATTAATCCTGCACACATTTTATAGACTGACACAAACACACACATACAGTGCTGCACACTGGTCTATATTAGACAGTTGAAGTTCCGTAACTCCAAACACCTAATGGTCGAACCATTAAGTTTGAAGTTACAGAACTTCAACTATGCAAAAAAAATACAAAACATACAAATCAATAACTTGTAAGCAGGGGGGCAATCCCCCTGTACCCCCCCATGTGACGGGGGCTGCACCCTCCACTACTTAAATATACCAACTCAGAGATAGCACCACACTGAAGTGAATGGAAACCTCCGCTTACAGAGATTTCCATTCAAATGCTCTAACTTTTACAAATTCGAACGTATGGTCTCGACCACATATAGTTCAAACTTGTAAAAGTTCAACTACGTGAATGGAACCCACTGCACACACAAACAGCATTAACACTGAAACTCTGAGCGCAATGAATATGAAATAGGAATAACTTCAACTGCTCACTTTTTCAAACACGGTAATTGTAGATCAGTGTGTGAGATGCACCTTTAGGAAGCTTTTCAGTCAGTCAGCACACACATATAAGTACTGAGCATGTGCAAGCACGAGTGCCATTTTGAGCGAGCAGCCAGAGTGAGAGCATGCAATTATGTAGTCAGTCACAAAGTTCAATATTCCCGCTATCTATCCTGAAGTGTTTGTATACAATAAACTAGATGAACACCCAAGCCTCAATGTCTTCTTAATGTACATAAGAGCGACATGGTATCAAAATGGGATCCAGAGTCACAGCCATGAGGCAACCGGTTAGAGTTGGAGGAATATACAGGAATGGATCATCCCTACTGCTCAAATGACTTGCAAAACAGGTCAGAAACAAATTCCAGGTATTAGTCTGAAAGAGGCAAGAAAAGTTTCCCCACGGGGTACACTTTTTTTAAAGAGACAAGTTTCCATTTTTTTTCGAATTCAGGAGCTGGGCCGACGCGCACTTTGCGAACTGCTTCTCTTCGGGGCAAAAAGAAAAAAAGAACTGAAGAATGGTCGGCTCTGTGTCTTATACCCCCCTCGCCATGATGATGTGAAAAAAGAACAACAAAAACCCGGACCACCAAGACTTTGGACCGACCGCCGGAGAGGGACCGCCTTGCAGAGAACATCTCACTTAAATGACTTATTTCGCTACAAATATAAAACAAAGCACTCAGAATGCTCAAAACAAATTTCTTATTAAATGAAACGTCCGAAACAGCGATATATTAAGAAAAATATTTATAATAATTACGAAAATGTTTGAAACAATATTCGAATCTCATAAAATGTATTAAAAAAGGGAAAACTACCTTATTTTTTCGCTATGTGCTACTTTTTTCTGTTAACTAAAGTTATTTAAAGTATTCCAAAGCGTGCAAAGTGTTTGCAAGTGTGTGCAGTATTACAGTGCAGTTATTTAGCCAAGTAAAGTTATTTCAAAGCATATTTCCTGACGTACAGCTGTTTCAGAGAGTATTTCGCAGAGTACAGTATTTCGATGAGTTTGTTGTGCATTTGATTATTATTACAAGTACCCGGTGTGTGTGAATGTTCATACACAACTACAAGGGCCATTTTGCATTGTGTTACTGTAATCTGTGGGCATGGCAGAAGGATTTTGCAGATCTGCACCGGTTGTGTTTAATAACATTGCAGAAAATTGGAGAATGTTTCAACAGGAAAATTATATTTTCATACAGGCTGCTTTTTTCTTTTTTTTAATAAAACATGTACTCTGTGGTTAGATTTTGTGTTAGTTCAAGGTTTGCTGATATGAACACATACATAAACATCTATACTATATACATGATCGTTTTGGACTACATCTTCAACTCACTGTATCGACCTTAACTGGTAGAAACTCGATACATAAAAAAAAAAAAAAGTTTTATGTAGGGGAGCAAGCCACACCCCCCATCAATAATTATATAAACCAACTCAGAAATCACAACACAGTGGGGAAAGGGCAAAATTCCACCACATAACACAAGCACTCAGGTCACTCCAAGGCAAGTACAAATATGACTCTGTCATTGCCCATGTGGTGTGAATGACCTGAGACGTACCTCCCTGGACTACATGAAAAGAGACATAAAGGAGCTCTCTGAGCATGTAGCCCAGGCCGGTATGACCCTGACCTTGAGTAGCATCTTACCCTCACCAAGAATGATGCCACAATATGAAGACAAGATGATCAATTTCAACAATTGGCTTAAGTACTGGTGTCATTCAAAGGGGATCCAATGCCTGTCAGCTTGGGATGATATGCTCGACAAGCCACGATGCTTCGCTAGGGACGGCTTGCACCAGTCACCCCTGGGCTTTCAGATATTGGCAAAGGCTCTTGCTACCCCCATAGTGCCTTTTTTAGGCAAGGCTCAAAAGATAAACCCACCTCCATAGGTATCACAAGGGATAAGAAACTAAGAGTAATGCTACTCAACGCCAGAAGTCTAAATCTCAAGATGCACACACTCGAAACTCTCCTTAGCATGGAGAACATCGATATCTGTGCAGTAACAGAAACCTGGTTTAGGGCTACCGAGAGCTCCCCAGCACTACCAGGTTATACCTCATACCATGCTTTTCGGCCCCAAAACTTGGATCAAACCACAAAAGGAGGGGGAGTATCGATATTCATCAAAGATACCCACACCTCCAGGTTGGTGACAAAGCACGAAGCATCAGAGACTATCCATGTGCAACTAACAGTGGGTAAAACTGCCTTCCAGTTTATAGCCTGCTACAGACCACCCTCCCAAACCCAGGAACCCCACTCGGCCTTCCTGAGAACACTGGAAAATATGAAGGTCTCTCCAAACACCATTATATTGGGTGACTTCAACTACCCAAACATAGACTGGGAGCATTACTCCAGCTCCAACACCCCAGCCCAAAGGTTCCTAGAATTTATAAACTCAAATGCTATGGAACAACTTGTTACCACTCCCACAAGAGGGGCAAACATACTGGACCTGATCATCACCAACATGGGGACTCTATGCTCCAGACCAGAAGTGTATCCCTCACTGGTAAGATCAGACCATAAACTAATCTCACTGGATATTCACATCCCGACCCCACCCCCTGCCCAGAAAACCACAGTGAAAATCTTCTCTAAAGCAAATTTCACACTCCTCAAAACCGAGGTGGAATCCTTCAAAGCCCCGGCCTGTGGAAAATACGCCCAGACCGCAGAATCCTTTATAAACGCATTCTATGAACACCTTCAGGAATGCATGGATCATCGATCCCAAATAAAACCAAGACCCAATCCTCCAAAGGCAGACGTCCTGTCTGGTGGACCCCAGCCATAAACAAACTATACAATAGAAGGAGGAAGCTACTAAAGGATAGAGCAAAATCCCAAAAAGGGAAGGCATCACTGATCAGTATTAGCAAAAAACTACGGGCACTCATAAAATTGTCTAAGGCCAGCTTTGAGAGAAAAATTGCACAGGACACTAAGGATAATCACAAGGCTTTCTTTAGTTATGTTAGGAACCAACATACTGGCTGACAGGTTCAGTGCAAATTTCTCCCCCCCCTCCCCCCCAAAAGGAGAGATATCTATACCAGAGGATTGTAGCCCCCCAAACACCTCAAATGCTCAGGTGAGAACTGCTCTCTCCAAGGCGAAAAACACAGCATCCATGGGACGAGATGGTGTCCCCGATTGTGTGCTCCACGAACTCAACGACGAATTAAACCCGCAGTTAGGGCAGCTGTTTAATCTTAGCCTCACCTCAGGATACGTACCCAAGGAGTGGCGTACGGCAACGGTGGTCCCACTTCACAAAGGAGGTGTCTCCACCGACCCCGGAAACTACCGTCCCATCAGCTTGACAAGCCTGGTCTGCAAAGCTATGGAGAGGATCATAATGGAACTCATAAATAGAGACATAGGGGACTTGCAGACTTTGGATCCAACCCAGTTTGGCTTTGTCAAGGGCAGATCATACCTTTTAAACTTGGTTGACTTTTTCGAAACAGTCACCAAGGCCATTGACGAGGGCAAGGCAGTCCACACAGCCTACCTTGACCTGGCAAAGGCTTTCGACACAATACCCCACTCGGGTATCATTGAAAAACTCACCAGCTTAAATGTAAACACATACGTCACAAGATGGGTTGCAAACTGGCTAAGCGACAGAACCCACAGGGTCAGAGCTGCTGGCGCCATGTCAGACTCCAAGCCTGTCACAAGTGGTGTCCCACAGGGCTCAGTCCTGGGCCCACTTTTGTTCGGCATCTACTTTTCAGAAGTACAAGTGAACACAGGAGGATTATGGCAGACAAAGTTTGCAGATGACTGCAAACTGGGCACCATAGCTGAAAACCCATCTGACACAGACATCCTTCAGAAGGGTCTCATAGAAACTGATAACTGGTGCCAGAGCCATGACCTAAAGTTAAACGCCAAAAAATGCATAGTCATACCCTTCGGAAAAACAAGGTTACCCCTAGTTACCATATAGGTGGCAATCCACTAAGCACAGTTGAGGTTATCAGGGACCTGGGGACCCAGGTTGACAGTAACCTTTCGTTTGACACTCATGTTGCCAAAGTAGTTAGGAAGACCTTCTACATTGCCCACCTGATCATGAAGGGATTCACATCTAGATCAAGGGAGGTCATCGTTCCCCTGTACTCATCACTCATCAGACCAATGATTGAGTACAATGCCCCATTCGGAATGCATCTGACCAGACACCTGCAGCAATTGGAAAGGCCCCAAAAGTTCCTCACCAAAAGGATAAAGGGTCTCAAAAATATGTCTTATGCTGCCTGAAGGAACTCCAGCTCTATTCAGTCGCTTAACGTCTGCTTAGAGGTGACCTGTGCCTGACATACAAGGCCATGTCCAACCCGGAATTAATGAACATGCTTCACCTCAAAAGATCTAAATCCATCAGAACTACAAGGGCAAGAGACTTAAACCTCAACATGGCTATTAATAGGACGTGCTGGAGGGACAGATTCATCAACCAGAGGCTCCCTATGCTGTGGAACAAAATCCCGGTACATGTGAGGCAGAGCACCTCGTTGGCTTTGTTCAAGAGAAATCTTGACCAATGGATGGGAGATCGTAGGTATACCCAAGGGATAACCTCAGTGTCACTGCTTGACAGGCACAGCAAAATAATGGGCATAGTATCCTTCAAACTAAAGGGGTGGCGAAAGCCACAAAACTCTGGGCTAGGCTTATAAATGCCCTAGGGCAGATAGCCTAGTATGAACCTATGGGTGAACATTCCCAGATACGCTCAGAATTAGTCCAAAATGACAAAAATACACTGAACCCACAGACATTGCCAACATCCTAGCTGACAGGTTCAGCGCAAACTTCTCCCACCAAAGGGCAAATATCTATGCCAGCAGAGTGCTGCCCCCCTGACATCTCAGATGCTCAGGTAAGAGCCGCCCTCTCCAAAGCAAAAAGCACAGCATCAATGGGATCAGACAGTGTCCCGGGCTGCATCCTACATGAACTCCAAGAAGAGCTAAACCCAAACATAAAACTACTGTTAAATCTCAGCCTTACTACAGGATATGTGCCCAAAGAGTGGAGTACAGCAACAGTGGTCCCTCTCCATAAAGGTGGTGCCTCAACGGATCCTGGAAACTAACGCCCCATAAGCCTGACTAGCTTGGTCTGCAAAGCTATGGAAAGGATCATCATGGACCTCATAAAACAACTGATCTGTTTTCCTTGTTTGTTTGGTCCCCTCTATAAAAAAAAAGCACTGCCTGTGGACATCTAATGATGTGAATAATATCGCTTTGCTGGAATAGAGAAAAAGAGAAGAAGACTGGAAAGGATTGTTGTTGTAGGCAGAAACTGAACAAACTTTAGGGAGGAAAAAAACGGCCTGAAGGCCTGAGATTTACTTAAAACCAATGAAAGGACGGAGGTTTGAGGAAAGCTTTGAAGCTCTGAGAAGCTCTGAAGCCTTCTGCGCGAAGAAGGCCCACCAGAACGGCAGTCTTTTTATACATGTCGCTGTGATGGATCAGACCCAGTTGAGCCCAAATAGCAAATCTTTTCCATTTGCTTGGGATAATACAATTTCTTTGTAGCAGACTTGTGGGCGAATAAAATGTGTACAACTACCGGATCAATGTATGACTCCTGACTATAGTCCCGGAAGGAGAGGAGGAGCCTCGAATTTTTTTAAGTGTAGGGACTGGTGGAATGGTCCCTAACGAACTGACCAACCAATAGGAGATCTAGAATCCAGGGACCCATGGACCTTCTTAGCATATATCGAGATGGGGGACCATACTTGGCAAGGGCCAGTAGGAGCAACTAAGATCATTTTGATCCCCAAGAGAGATGCCTTTTTGGATCACCCTGGAAGGGAGGAGGAAGAGGAAGGCGCAAGGAAAGCAGCCAGTGGGCGGACGCTGCTGTCGTCCATGGGGCTTCTTCCCGGGGCTCGAGCCGGGTGAGTTCTGCGAAAGATTCAGTGGGTGCATTCAGTGGAGTGTATAGGGAAGAGTTGCTGAACAAAAAATCTGATAAACAACTGTAATCCAGAGAGACCATTAGGAAGACAGTCTGTCTGCTATCACATTACCGACTCATCAGCAGAAGGGGGGTGGATTGCAGTCACCCGCCTGCGTTGTTTAAGGCAGGATGTCTGCAGAGACATCATCATCTGAGAGGGCGACTTAGGGGCCCCCCAGCATAGATCAGATGTAGGTCTGATGTAAAAGAGCGTGCTCATCAGGCGATCTTTTCCTTCTTCGATCTTTTCCTAGGGGTCCCTCCGAAGAAGCGGGGAAAACCCCAGGATGGGTAACCTCAGGAGAGGGGCTCCACTCCGGGGCTCCGTCTAGGGACAGAGGGGACAGGTCTAAGGAAAGCGGGAAGCAGCTGGGGGCCGCAGGGGTAGTGGAGAATGTGGAAGCCTAACGCGCTCCCCTCATATAGCTGAAGGCGGGACCACCAGAACCTGGGAAGGTCCCCACCTCCCGCCCCTGCACACGATCCCAACTCCCGGCACTCCCGCCCGAAGCGACGGGAGGAGAGAACTGGACGTCGAGCTGCCCGGCGGGCCCCAGGGCGACAGAAGAGCCCAGAACCCGAATCAGGCGAGCCGAGCGGGGTTGGGTGACCCGACTCAGACCCTCCATCATCGGCACCACACCAGCGCGGCTCCGGTGTTGCGAGGCTGTTGGAGGAGGAACCAAAGTAGCAGCAGGGTGGGAGGCCGAGCGAGGGGCTTGAGGCAGCAGGCGAAATAACACGAAACACGTGAACTAGAAAGGAACACGAGCACCCTGTCGATGAGAAGGGAGACCTCTTGGAGGATCTAAAGACACGATCGGGGATCGAACCGATTTCTCCGCTCGACTCCCTTAGTTCTAGGGGACCGACAGATGGAAATGGAGGACCTCGCTTCGCCGAGAGATCTCCGGCTGTTTCCTGTCGGTCGATGAGGACTTCGGCCCGAAGGCAGCCTGGAGTCTGAACGGCAATCCTCATCGTGGGCGATGGTCAAGACCCGGGATCTGGCTGTTCCGCCCCGATGCCCCAGTCAACGGCAGAGTCGAGACTGGTCGAGACAGGAGAACATCGAGCGGGCCGACTCCGTGGAGAACATATAAAGATATTGGGGACCTACAGACACTGGATCCTACCCAGTTTGGCTTTGTTAAGGGCAGATCCTGCCTCTTAAACCTGGTTGATTTCTTTGAAACAGTCACCAAGGCCACTGACGAGGGGAAAGTGGTCCACACAGCCTACCTGGACCTCACAAAAGCCTCCGATACAATACCCCACTCGGGCATTATAGATAAGCTCACCAGCTTAAATATAAACCCCTATGTCACTAGATGGATTGCAAACTGGCTCAAGGACAGAACCCACATGGTTAGAATAGCTGGAGCCATGTCAGACTCCAAACCAGTTACAAGTGGTGTCCCACAAGGCTCAGTCCTGGGACCTCTCTTGTTCGGTATATATTTCTCGGAGGTACAGGCCAACACGGAAGGACTGTGGCTGACCAGGTTCGCAGATGACTGCAAACTGGGTGCCATAATCGACTCTCCAGCCAACACAAGCATCCTCCAAAAGGGCCTCATAGAAACAGACAACTGGTGCCAGAGCCATGGCCTCAAGCTAAATGCCAAAAAGTGTATAGTCAACTTTTTGGCAAAACAAAGTGCCCACAAATTACCACATAGGTGGTAATCCATTAAGTACAGAAGAAGTAATTAGGGACCTGGGGACCCAAGTTGATAGCAATCTCTCATTTGACAACCACATGGCCAAAGTGGTTAGAAAAACATTTTATATAGCCCACCTAATCATGAAGGGATTCACATCTAGATCAGGGGAGGTCATCGTGCCTCTTTACTCATCCCTCATCAGGCCCATAATTCAGTACAATGCCCTTTTGGGATGTACCTTACCAGACACCTGCAGCAACTGGAAAGACCCCAAAAGTACCTCACCAAGAGGATCAAAGGGCTCAAACAGATGCCATATGCTGCCCGGTTAAAGAAACTCCAGCTCTACTCAGTGGCATACCGCCTGTTCAGAGGTGATCTGTGCCTGACATATAAAGCCATGTCCAACCCGGAATTAATGGACATGCTGCACCTCAGAAAATCCAAATCCCATCGAGCTACACGCTCGAGAGACTTGAACCTCAGCACTGAAATAAATAGGACATGCTGGAGGGACAGATTCATAACCCAGGGGCTCCCTTCACTCTGGAATAAAATCCCAGTCCAAGTTAGGCAGAGTCCCTCATTGACTCTTTTCAAGAGGAATCTTGATGAGTGGATGGGAGATCGTAGGTTTACCTCGGGTATCACTTCTGTGTCACTGTTAGACAGAGGCACAGTATACTAACCTCGAAAAAGGGCATAGCAAAATAAATTTAAAATGGGTGGTGAAAGCCAAACACATTCTGGCTAGGCTTATAAATGCCCTAGGGCAGATAGCCTAGTATAAACCTATGAACCTATAACAAATGCTGGCATCCTACAATGTACTGGCAAGTTCAATAAAACAATCATCTTTAATAAATGCTCGATTTAACAAGATGTACAACAAAGCAAACAACCCATACATATACATATGTATGTGTGTGGGTTCCATTCGTAAGGCTGAATGGTCAGAATGTGGGCAGTGGTAACAGTGCACACTGCAATACAATTCATTTTTTTTTATTTAATTTTTAAGCCAATTGATATGCAGTGGGATACCTAATGAAGTGTAAACAGATTACTGCTGCTAATACAAAACCAGCGTAGGCAAGGCTCCAGGTTCCAAGTAGTAAAAAAGTTTAATGAGCAACAGAAAAATCCATAAGACACACAAGCGCGTTCACCACAGGCTTCATCAGGTGTGTTCAAGAGACATACAAATCACATCACATCTTGATCATTGAACTTTTTTACTACTTGGAACCTGGAGCCTTGCCTACGCTGGTTTTGTATTTGCATTCTACTTGGCGTGAGTGCAGGCACCTGGATATCTGTGGTGCTTGTGTTAACAGATTACTGCTGCTGTCATTTCACCACTACTGGCAGCCCCAGGTGAGAAGCAATTGCCACAAAAGTGTGCACTTGGAAGGGCAGTCCGTGGATGAAGGACAACAAAAATTACTAGACGAATGCAAAGCAATCATTGATATGGCCAGTTTGTGAGGAGGGGAAGTGTGGAGGGATCCAAAAGCAAAATGTAAATTACTGTGGCCATTGCTTCTTTCACTTTCCTTACAACAGATCATCACAGATACACACAGAAGTGTGGATATCTTTTTTTTTGGGGGGGGGGGGTGAGGAAGCATGTTTTACATGGGTGGTCAGATGATCATTGCTTAATAACAGCATTATGGCTTTTTGGGCACAGTGTACATGTCTACCAGCAGCAAGGTGAAACATGTTGCTGCAACAGTTTTTTTCCCCCCTTCATCTTAATAAGACATCAGAAATATACAGAATGTGTGCATCTTTCTTTTCCAGGCAGGTGATGCATGACAACAGTTAAAGGATCACTTCTGAATGACTTGATTTGGTTTGTTGGGGGGGCAGGGCAGTATCTGTCAGAGCAATGCAGGCATTTTCTAAGTGACTCCTTCACAGTTAAAGGGCACATTCCACAGGGATGGTATGTGTGGTTTATATCCAAGCATCTTATTTGAAGTCCCTGACTTTTTTTTTTTTTTTTTTTTACTGTTAACTGGTAGTCAGGAATGGGCATATGGCTTCATATACACAAAAGCAGTCAAAGGAATGGGCATATGGCTTCATATACACAAAATCAGTCAATTTCAGGTGTGTGCTGCACTGGAAGCTCTGAGGTTAGAATTGCAGTCTTAGGTGTATTTTGTAGATAACTACTCTGTTATATTATGGTCTAACATTATGCAGCAGTATTTTTTTATTTGTTTCCTAGGTATGAAGGCTGCTCCTGGACATTTTTTGGTTTCCTAGGTATGAAGGCTGCTCCTGGACTTTTTTTAGCCATAACTTGGGCCAATATGCAGTTATACTACTTATGACTGCAATGTAGACACAGTACAGTAAATGTAATTACAAGGGCCATATGCACCAATGATAACACTAAGTACAAAAGATATTTATATTGTAACATATTAGTCCTATAGTAATATTACGGAGTACACAATAATTCGCTTTTAAAACAGTTGACATTGTCTTGTTCATATAACATAATCGGTTGCACTACTTCTATGGAAATGATTATTTATGTTATGAATGTAACATTTACAATACATTTGCTTTCCCAAGTGCCACTATTCCTTCCAGTTTCTCCAGTACAGCAGAAATTCTTAGATTTTCTATGTGTGCTTTATCTTCTAGCTATTTTTTTAAACAGCTCTTCTTGGGAAACCTCATATTCAGCAAGCTTTTTCTTCAAGTCACCCGCTGACTTTTGCAGTTTTATTCGGTTCATCTGAATGGCCAGCCTTTTGTTGTTTGAACTGATATATTAGTCCACAGCAGAAAGAAGGTAAATGAAAATCCAGTAGGTGAAATTCAATGAACAAATTTATTGGATAAAAACCACACAGTAACAAATCCCTCAAGCGCTTTCGCTCAGTGCAATACTGAGCTTTATCAAGATGAACACCATGTAACACCTGCTCCTATTTAAATACTAAAAAAATCATGTGATCAATTAAGTTAAAAAAACTAATTGATAAAATATCACCTGCAAGTGCTTGGTATCAAAAGGGCTACATGTAAAACCAGTTAAATAGCCTTGACATAATATTTCTCATATACATAAAGGCTTGAAACATAAACTTCTTGCTAAACATTGTTCAACAACAATAAAACATTAAATAAATCATATTGTGATCAAGATAATAAATGTTAATGAATACTAAATAAGTATGAAGAAAAATAAATAAGTAAAAAATAATGAATAAATATAAAAAATCAAAATAATAAAAAATGTATGAATCAATTCTTTGGGAGTGTATTAAGTATGTGAATATACCAATTTTATGTTGTATTATTATAATTTGGCTCTTCTTAATTTCAAAACACTGCTCAAGTTCATGTTGTCATTAAGCCCTGGCCATTTTGCAGCGTCCAACCTTAGTTGCCATATAAGCTCTTTATATTCCAGTTTACTCTCCCAATCACCCCCTCTACCATCCGGTGTAAGCTGCTCTAAAACAATAAACCTAAGCTCCATGTTGGGACAGGACAATGAATGCTTATAAAAAGCATTAGATTCCTTTTTCTTTGTGATGTCATATAAATGTTCATAAATTCTTCTTTTTAATGTCCTTCCTGTTTTCCCTACATAGAAGCTTTGGCATTTTTAACAAAAACCTAAATAAACAACATATTTCGGGTTGCAATTAAAATACCCACTTGCCCGACATATACATTTCCTTGATGGAATATGTAAAGTGTCACCACTGAAAATGTTTGGGCACTGTTTACACATTCCACACTTAAATGTTCCTTTCCTGCGTCTAATGTTAACAGTTTCTGTTGTATGCTTTCTTTCAAACAATTCTTTCAAATTAGTGTCCCTTCGCCTAACAAATTTGGGTTGCTTTGAAACCATCTCTGTTAATCCTTCATGTAATGAAAGTACGGGCCAAAACCTTAGTACTGCTTCCTCTATTAACCTAGAATTACTGGAAAAAGTGTGTGTGTATACATTTTGCTCAAACTTTTGGGGGTTGGTATTCAGCTCATCCACTAATGTGGTGGTAGACCCTAATAAAGGTGGATATCTATCTTCCCTATACGTACATACGTCTAAGGCCAGAGTTTTGACCAATGTGACAGGATAACCTCTTTTGTAAAACCTCTCTTTCAAGAAGTTCACCCCTTCTAAAAAAAATTTTTGTAGTACTGGTCATTCTGGATGCACGTATGAGCTGCCCTTTAACAATCCCTTTCTTTTGATAAAAAGGGTGGCTGCTCTCAAAGTGCAGGTATGAGTTGGAATATGTTGGTTTCCTAAATACCTTTGAACCAAACCTGTTGTTGGTAGTGTCTTTGAACAGGGTAATGTCCAAATAATTTAAACTTTGGTCACTGACAGAATGTGTGAAAACCAAAAATGAGGTGGTAGAGTTGATGTAACCAATGAAATTCAAAAACTCTTCTGTTGTTCCGCACCATAAAAGGCATATGTCGTCCAGGTACCTAACATAATGTTTGATATGATTTGCCCATGCCGTCGCAAATATAAAAGTCTGCTCCCATTTGTGCAGTACAATGTTCGCGTAGGTAGAAGCACACGGAGCACCCATTGCCACACCCATCTTTTGTTTATAAATTTCACCATTGAAACAAAGGAAATTGTTACTTAACACAATTTCCATAAGTTCTACCAGTAAGTTGGAAACATTTGCACCAAGATTAGCCTCGTTTGCCAACACCTCATTAAACCAACTCAAACCCGTTGAATGGGGTATGCTCGGAAATAATTGTACAATGTCAGTAGTTGCCATCAAAAGGTCAGGGTGATACAATTGAAATCCTATGCCTTTAAGGAAGTCCTAGGAGTCTTTACAAATGTATTTCAAAGATGTAACAAATCCCTTGAGCACATGATCTATAAATTTGCCTAAAGGTTCTAGGATACCTCCTTTACCAGAAACTATTGGTCTAAATTGCAATGGGTCCAACCCTTTGTGGGTTTTTGGAATACCAAAAATCACTGGGGTTCTTGGTTTGGCTACAAATAAATAGTTGTATAACTTTTTACTGAAAGTACCTTGCAGCAAATGATCCATCAACATGTAGTTTATTTTTGAGCACGCTATGTGTAACTCATTTCTAGATACTATGTCATATTGTTCGGAGTCCTGTAGCATGCAATGAATGTGTGTCATAATCCGTGTTATACATCAAGACCAAACCACCCCCTTTATCTGGCTTCATCACCCTACAGCCCTCCTTGGTAAGAAATTTAACTAAATTAGCCTCATTTGAACCAAGGTTGCTGGAAGCCATGATGGGTTTTCTGGTATTAATGACCCTCATCTCTCTTTCCACTAACTCCTCAAACACTTTGGTGGTAGGGTGTACTGGAGGGTTGAAGGTACTCTTTCTTGAGAGTGCTGTGTCAGAATGGGGTTGTCCTTTAAAATGCAGTAACAAGTTCAACTGTCTAACGAACATTTTGAGATCTATTAACTCTGCTTCTAAATTAAATGGTCGTGCTGGTACAAAGTGCATACCTCTTGTAAACAAAACAAAGTGCTCTTCACTAATGTGTATGTCCGTAAAATTATATACAGAAAAGTTATTCTCAGTTATCACAGTGAATTTCTTGGAAAGGTTGGGAAACTTGTCTGAATTCACATGAAAATCTGGGTCCAACTGTGAATGGACATTCACAATCATTTGTTCCATCTCCTCGGTGGAAATCTGGTCCCCCTGATTTGTCTGGGGGAAATGTAAAATCCTGGTGTGAGTTTTTTCTTTCCTTTTCTGCCAACCTCTCACTCCTGGGTACCTCAACATTTGTATCAGTGTCATTATTGTTATGGACACTAAACAGCTGCGAGGGGTTGTGATTAGCCCATCTGGTCTTCATTGGAAGTGGGTAGGCTATACCTTCATTGTATTCCCTAAGGTCTCTATCAAGTTTGTGTATTTTACGGTTCAACACTGTTACAAAATTGGTCTACCTCATCAAAAATGTCATAATTTCGTTTTACTGAAGAGAAATTAACATCCTTAACCATTGTGTTGTTTAAACCATTCAACTCCTTAAGCAGAGTATCAGCCTTTGCTTCATACTCTGATATCATAACCTCTAACATCTAACATCTCAATCCCCGCTCGGTTAAAAATGCTACATAACTTCTTATAGTAGGCAGATCCCTTCTGTACATTATTTGGAAATTTAAAACATCTCAATCCTTTTGGGACCCTCTCAACTTTTACACATTCTTTTAAGTAATCAATTTCTAATTGATTAGATTTGAAAGCATATAGTTTGTTGCGTAAAATATTAAAAGTACTGCTCAATATGAGCGTTGTTGTTAGAATTTACAGTACCTTGTTGGAACCAGAACTGCTGGCCCGCCCATATGTTGAAATCAAATACGTTGGCCTGTCCACTTGTGTCTCCTGCCAACTGGTTGTTAGGTTTATTAGTCCGTTTGGTGATTGCCTGCTGGTTAGTAGTACTAGATTGAACGCCACTACTCGTGGGAGAACGTTCGCCGGAAACACGCCTTCTTTTACATTCCAGGCCTTGCTGCTGGTTGCCTGGCAACGTGAAGACTGAATCTGAGTTACTTACTGAAAGTTTGATTGTAAGTTGCGTCAGCATCTCTAACACTTTGTTAAATTCAGAACGAGTGACCGGACCGTTGTCTTGAACACAAACGACCAACTGAAGCCAAGAAACCAAAAAATGTAGTCCACAGCAGAAAGAAGGTAAATGAAAATCCAGTAGGTGAAATTCAACTAACAAATTTATTGGATAAAAACCACAGTAGCAAATCCCTCAAGCGCTTTCGCTCAGTGCAATACTGAGCTTTATCAAGATGAACACCATGTAACAACTGCTCCTATTTAAATACTAAAAAAAAATCATGTGATCAATTAAGTTAAAAAACTAATTGATAAAATATCACCTGCAAGTGCTTGGTATTAAAAGGGCTACATGTAAAACCAGTTAAATAGCCTAGTCATAATATTTCTCATATACATAAAGGCTCGAAACATAAACTTCTTGCTAAACACAACAATAAAACATTAAATAAATCATATTGCGATCAAGATAATAAATGCTAATGAATACTAAATAAGTAGCGTGTAGCAGTAACAAATGCAGTGTCCTATCCATTTGGAGATAGTCTGTTTTGAGATAGCCTTGTCCTGTGATCCTGCGGCATATGCTACAAACAGTTGCTCAGTTTTTCTGAAAGCTTTTGTTTTGTCCAAGTAGAAGCGTAGCTGTCTGTGTATGTCCAAAGAGTGCAGAAGTTTCTCCCCTTTATTCTGGGGGTTTAGATAAAAAGTTGGTAAATGGATGGTTTGGTTAAGAGCCACACTAGATACCACCTTTGGCATAAAGGTAGGGTTTATCCTTAAAGAAACCCTGTCCCGATGAAAAATTATAAAAGGTTCCACTGCCATTAATGCCTGTAGCTCTGAGACCCTTTGTGCTGAAGTTACTGCCAAGAGCAGAGCTGTTTTCCATGATAAAAATTTTAGATCAGCTGTATTGGCTGGCTCAAAAGGTGGCAGGGACAGTTTTTCCAAAACAAAATTGAGGTCCCAAGTTGGTGTTGGTGCTCTCCGGGGAGGTCTTATGTTTTTAGCCCCTCTGAGGTACTGCTTTAGCAAGGGATGAGAGAATAAAGTTGGATCCGTGTTGTAATGTCCTGAAATGGCAGAAGCATGGATTTTAATTGATGAGAAGGATAGGCCTTTGTCCAGTATCTCAGTTAAGTATTGTAAAATCTGAGGAATGTTTGGGACAAGAGAGTCAAGACTTTGAGCCTGGTTCCAGGCACAGAATCTCTTCCATTTTTCTGAGTAAGATTTCCTGGTGCTAGGCCTCCTGGCCTCCAAAATGACATCCATAACAGCTTTAGAGAGAGGTGTTGCCTGTTTGGCTAATGAATCTGCCATGCAGCCAGGTTTAGGGTCTTGAGCTGACCGTGCAGGATCTGATTGTTTTGAGTCAGAAGGTGTGAAGTTTGAGGCAAAATCCATAGTGGGCCTTCAGCAAAGTTCTTTAAGATTGGGTACCAGTGCTGGCGTGGCCAGTCTGGAGCAATCAGGATCATCTGTGTTTTTTCTCGTCTGGCTTTTAGGAGTACCTTTGAAAGGAGAGGCAGTGGTGGGAAGGCATAAACTTTTAGGCTTTTCCAGCTGAACGAAAGAACATCCACTTTCCATGCTTGTGTGTGGCAAGTCCTTGTGCAGAACTTTTGTAGTTGGCGATTCAGTGGGGAGGCAAAAAGACCTATGTCTGGGCATCCCCATTTTTGCGTTACCATGCTGAAGATTTGTGGATTCAATTTCCATTCGGGTGGGTCCATGATATTTCTGCTTAGATCGTCTGCCAGAGTATTTTTATTTCCTGGCAGGAATTGTGCTTGCAGATGAACTTGATAAGTTAGAGCTGTGTTCCACAAGGTCATAGCTTGCCTGCATAGGTGATAAGAATGAGTGCCCCCTTGCTTGTTTATGTACTACATATTACTGTGGTGTTGTCTGTCTTTAATAATAATCGTCCTGGATGCAGAAGGTCCTTGAAAGCTGTTAGGGCATTTTGAACAGCCAACATCTTTTTGATTGATGTGAAGATGCATTTGGTCTGTGGTCCACTTGCCCTGAATACATTTTCCTGCCATGTGTGCTCCCCAGGCATAGTCCGAAGCATCTGTTGTTAGAGTCTGCCTGGCTGTGGGTAGAGTGAAAGGCTGACCCTTGTTGAGGTGAAATGCCTGTGCCCACCATCGAAACTCCTGTTGTAGGCAGGGAATTATTGGTATTACTGCTTCTAAACTGTGAGCGTGTTGAGTCCAAACACTTTTTAGGTACCATTGTAATTTCCTCATATGCAGTCTGGCATATGGAATTAGTAGTATGCAGGATGCCATGAATCCCAGGGCCTGCAGAATTTTTCTTGCAGGGAGATGGGACCTTTTTGCCAGTAACTGAAAATATTAAGTCAGTTGTCCTTGTTTGTCTGGCGTGAGATAAGCCATCTGGGCCATTGTATTTAAGCTGGCACCCAGGAATATTATCTGCTGTGAGGGCACTAGTTTTGACTTCTTTTCGTTTACTGTGTACCCTAGAGAATTAGCAACCTTTTTACAAATGCCAGATGCTTTAGAAGAATTGTCCTTTCTCTCTGCTTGAATGAGGCAGTCGTCCAGGTATGGATATATTTGAATTCATTTTTGTCTGCAAAATGCAATCACTGGTGCCAGGCACTTTTGTAAAGACCCTGGGCACAGTAGATAAGCCAAAGGGCAGTGCAGAGAATTGGCAGTGCATTGTACCAGCTTTGAATCTAAGGTATCTTCTGCAATCTTGCTTGATAGGGACATGCAGGTATGCCTCTTTGAGGTCCAGAGTAACAAGCCAAGTCTTCTTGCCCAGCATGGGAAGAAGCTGCTGTAGTGTCAACATTTTGAATTTCAGATCATCCAGGTAAGCATTTAGAGTTGAAAGGACCAGTATGGGTCTCCAGGCTTTGTCCTTTCTGGGGACCAGGAAGAGTCTTGAGTAAAATCCTTGTCCTTGTTCCTGCTGTGGTACTTTTTGAATAGCTCTCATGTCCATGAGGGCTGAAATTTGTTTTTGACCCTCTGCCCATTGATTTTGTGGCAGGTTTGGCATTCCTTTTAGCCTTGGTAAAGTGTGAAAATGGAACCTGTAACCTTGAGACACAATATTTAGAAACCATTTGTCTTGGGTGATTGTTTGCCAATTTTGAGAAAAAAGTGCTAGTTTTCTCCCTAAGGGGGCTGCCAAAAGGGAAATGCTTGGCATACGAAGGGGGAAGTCATTGGGACTGTTTCCTATAAGGTTGAGACCTGTTCTCAACTCCTTTTGGGGTTGAAGTACCCCACTGTCATTGTCTGTTAGAGCCTTGGGGTTGAGATCTGCCTCTTGGGCGTCTGTATCTGCCTCTCTGTGGTCTGTCTGACACTGGAAAAGACCAATTCTTTGTAGGCCAATTTCTGCTAAATCGAGGTGGCTGTACCTGTAAGAAATCTTTGATTGTTTGCATAGATTTAGCTTTATCCTCCATTTTCTATAACACCTCTTCTGCCTTAACAACAAACAACGTATCATGCTGTAAAGGAGCATCCAATAATTTTGCCTTAACATGATCAGGTAAACTCTGTTCTTTTAACCAAGCATGCCTTCGAATCACAGAACCTGTAACTGCGGATCTACAAGAGGCCTCTAAAGAATCAAAACCACATTGCAGAGTATGCTTTCCCACCTGTTCCACTGCATGCAATAAATCCTGCATTTCTTTATAGTCAGGAGCTTCTGAACTTGCAAGCATTTTCTGTTTTAACTGAGTCATTAAGTATTGTTGGTACTTAAGCATGTGAAACTGGCAATTTAAAGCCCTTACTGCTAAAGTTGCAGAAGTGTAAACTTTCTTCCCCCATCTATCCAAAGCTCTGGAATCTCTGTCAGAGGGAACTGGATTTTTTGCAATGGAAGCCTTAACCTCTTTGGGACCCTGGGAAATGGTTTCTGGGTCAGCAGAAGGGTTTTTATAAAGAAACCTGTGAGAGTCAGGGACTCTATAATACCTATCTGGCTTGGCTGGTGCAGGGGGCAAAGAATCAGGAGATAAGCAGGATTCAGAGAACACATCATCCACAATATTTAACACAGGCAGAATAGCCAGTGGCCTGTGCTGAGGCAATAAATGCTCCCTCATTGTACGTAAAGTTTCCCCAAAAGAGTAATCCTCAGGAGGAGAGGCTGAAGGGATAGATTCTTCAGCATCAGAATCCTCATAGGGGGGTAGAGAGTATCCCTGGTCTGAAGAGGAATCAGAGGAAATGGAAACCTGATCAGAGGAATCATAGTCTGTATCCTGCCTAGGCCTTTTCTCAGGAGGGCGATGGGAAACCCTGATTAGACTAATGAAGTCTTTGGCCATTTTAAGCATCTGTTTCTTAGGCATGGAGGACTGTCCAGGAGAATGCTGTACTTGCTTCTTTGTCTTTAATGATGTTTTTGTCTTGACTGTTGCTTTAATGGTAAGTTGTGAAGGTCTGAAAGCCGATGCCTGCTCAGCGGCTCCGGACCCATCTGAGGGATTAGTTTCCGTAGGCCCAATACCTTAAGTTTCCAGAGGCCTACTTGTCTCCACGTGGGAGTCGGAAGCGGCCTGTGGCTTTGAGGTAGCGGGTGTCAGGGGCTGCGAAAGTACCTCACTGAGAACCGGCGACTGGCCTAGAAGAGACTTCGTCGTCGGTTTTGGACCTCGGATGCCTGTCTTTATCCTTGTCTTTGCGTTTTTAAGAATTGCAGTCATCTGTTGATCCGACGGCATAGTATAATTGAACCTTCGGCCAAAATAGTGCAAAGCAAAATCAAAACGTCTTTTTATAGTGCGTTTGTTAAATCTAGCACAAAACCGACAACTAGTGACGTCGTGATCAGGGCCTAGGCATGGAATACAGTAAGAGTGGAAGTCCTTATGAGGTATTTGCTTTCCACAAGAAATACAATTATTAACTTTTTCTGACATCGGTCTGAGGCAAGAAAAAAGTTTCCCCAACGGGGTACTTAGCTTTACTGAAGACTTCAGACCTGAAATTCGACTTTGAAAATCTCAGGGGTCGGCCGACCGGCACTTGGGAACTGCTTTTGCTTCAAGCACCGCGCGGGAAGAAAGACTGAAGAAAATGCGTTGGGATGCATCTTACAAACCGCTAGTGCACTGACGTTAGGGAAGAAGCGACAGCAACCGACGCTGGACCAAGACTTTGGAACTCTGGTAGACTGCGGGACCGCCTGACGGCAGGATAACCCAAGTGTAATGACTGCAGCAGTGTAACACGATGAACATCCTCGTTTAAGGCTCCTGAGAGCACCCCAGCACTACCAGGCTATAACTCATACCATACCTTTCGGCCACAGAACCAGGACTGAAACACAAAAGGCGAGGGTGTATCCATATTCATCAAGGATACCCACACCTCCAGGTTAGTGGCGCAGCACAATGCATCAGAGATCATCCATGTGCAACTAACAAAGGGCAAAACTGCAATCCAAATTGTAGCTTGCTACAGATCACCCACCTGCATTTCTGGAGACAGTGGGAAATATGAAGGTCCTACCAAACACCCTAATACTGGGTGATTTCAATTACCCAAACATAAACTGGGTGAACTACTCAAGTACTAACTCCCTTGCCGAACGCTTCCTAAAATTTATAAACTCGAACGCCCTGGATCAACTGGTCAACACTCCCACCAGAGGGAACACATTGGACCTAGTCATCACCAACATGGGCGACCAGTGTACCACACCGGAGGTCAACCCCTCGCTGGTTAGATCAGACCATAGACTAATCACTCTGGATATCCACATTCTGCCCCCACCCCCAATCTAGGAAACTACAGTGAAAAACTTTTCAAAAGCAAACTTGACGTTATTTAAGACAGAGGTGGAAAGGTTCATAGTCCCTATGCTAATGGACAATGCTGTCCAAGCTGCTGAAACCTTTACAAAGGCACTCTATGAGCATCTGCAGGAATGCATGGATCGTGATATTCCAAGTAAAACCAAGACTCACTCCTCCAAGGAAAGGAAACCAGTTTGGTGGACCCCTGCCATAAACAAGCTATACAATAGAAGGAGGAAACTAGTACAGAAAAGAGTAAAATCCCAAGGAGGAAAGACATCCCTGATCAGTATCAGTAAGAAACTACGATCCCTCATTAAATCATCCAAGGCTAGCTTTGAAAGAAAAATTGCCAAAAACTCCAAAGATAACCACAAAGCATTCTTTAGCTATGTCAAGAACCTAAGTGGAAGCTCTGAGATCTGCTCGGAGTTGGTGCAGAATGGCACAGAATACACTGACCAGACTGATATTGCCAACATTCTGGCAGAAAAGTTTAGTGCAAACCACCTCTCTCTCGCCCCCTAAAGGGCCCATAACCATACCAGAAGAATGTAGGGCCCCGTCAATCACTGTCACACAGGTTAAAACAGCCCTAGCCAAAGCCAAAAACGCAGCTTCAATGGGACAGGATGGTGTCCCAGCTGCGTCTTACAAGCGGTCCAAAATGAATTAACACCCCCCACCTTAACACACTGTTCAAACTCAGCCTCTCTGCAGGCTATGTACCCACACAGTGGTGCACAGCAACAGTTATCCCGCTCCACAAAGGTGGAGCCACAACAGACCCTGGGAACTATCGCCCTATAAGCCTGACTAGCCTGGTCTGTAAGGCTATGGAGCGCATCATCATGGAACTCATTAACAGAGACATTGGGAAACTCCAAACCTTGGACCCTACCCAGTTTGGCTTTAAGGGCAGATCATGCCTCCTAAACCTGGTGGACTTCTTTGAGACAGTTACCAAGGCATTAGATGAGGGAAAGGAGGTCCACACAGCCTACCTAGACCTTGCAAAGGCTTTCAACATCATTCCCCATTCTGGTATTATAGACAAATTCATCAGCTTGAACATAAACCCCTACGTCACGAGATGGGTTGCCAACTGGCTCACAGATAGAACCCACACGGTGAGAGTTGCAGGCTCTAGGTCTAGGAATTTTAGAAACAATCTTTACCTTCAACTAAAAGCAAATACACCACAAAGGCTTTAGAGAACAGTGAAGGAAAGGTATAGAAAGGGGGATGGCGGGTGGGTAACCCAGACTGCAACAGTGAATACACTCGAACATCTACATTTATGGTAAGTGTACACAACCGTACTATGTTCTTCGTGTTTCACTATTGCACTCATTACATTTGGGTAGAATACCAAAGCTATGGATGGGAGGATGGGACTAAATAGCATTAGGAGCGGCTATAAGGCCCTGCAGAACTGCAGTGGCAAAGCCTGCCCTGGACTTAGAGAAGAGGGGCCAATGATGATGCTTTGTAAAAGTATGAACAGAGCTCCAAGTAGCAGCTTCTAGAATGTCTTTGGTTGGAACTCCTCTGAGAAAAGCTGCTGAGGTAGAGGCAGCCCTGGTGGAATGTGACCCGATTCCCTTGAGCACCGGTTTGCCATGATGCAAGTAGCAGAAACGAATGCAGTGGCTTATCCACTTAGAAACAGTCTGCTTTGATATAGCCTTCCCCTCTGATCCTGCAGCAAATGCCACAAGTAGTTGCTCAGACTTTTAGAGATTTGGTCCTGTAAGTAGAATCTTAGTTGTCTGTGTACGTCCAATGAATGCAGAATCCGCTCCCCCTTGTTCTGGGATTTGGTAAAATGTTGGCAGGTGAATAGTTTGGTTAAGAGCCACACTACATACCACCTTAGGCATAAAGGAAGGATTGGTCCTGAGGGACACCCTGTCCAGGAGAAATGTAATAAAAGGCTCCACAGCCATGAGGGCTTGTAGTTCTGAAACTCTTCTTGCTGAAGTGATTTCCAAAAGAAAAGCGGTTTTCCAAGATAAAAACTTTATATCCGCAGTAGTTGCTGGTTCAAAAGGAGGAAGGGTGAGTTTTTCCAGCAAAAAATTGAGGTCCCATGCAGGAGTTCGTGATGATCTGGGAGGCCTTACATTTTTGGCCCCTCTAAGATACCGTTTTAGCAGAGGATGAGAAAGATCGGAGGCTCCATGTTGTAATGAACCGAGATGGCAGAGGCATGGATTTTTATTGAAGAAAATGGTAGGGCCCTTGTCAAGCATCTCGGTCAAGTATTGTAAAATCTGAGGAATTATTTGGTTTTTCTGTGTCCATTCCTTGTGCTTGGTTCCAAGCACAGAATCTCTTCCATTTATCAGCAAAAGATTTTCTGGTACTGGGCCTTTTGGCTTCCAAAATGACATCCATCACAGATTTACTGAGAGGTGGTGTTTGAATAATTACAGGATCAGCCATGCTGCCAGGTTCAGAGTTTGGAGCTGAGTGTGCAGAATTTGATTGTTCTGCTGAGACAGTAGATGAGGTACTTGTGGCAAGTACCATGGAGGGAGTTGAGACATATTCCTTAGAGTTGGGTACCACTGCTGGCGAGGCCAGTCCGGGGGCAATTAGGATAATTTTTGGTTTTTCCTGTCTGACCTTTAGTAAGACCCTTGGGAGAAGAGGCCGAGGAGGAAAGGCGTAGACTGAAAGGTTTTTCCAACTGAAGGATAGGGCATCCACTTTCCATGCTTGTCTGTGATAAGTCCTTGTGCAGAATTTGTCCAGTTGATAATTTTGGGGAGAGGCAAATAGATCTATGTCTGGGCTCCCCCATTTCTGTGTTACCATGTTGAAGACCTGTGGATCTAGTTTCCACTCATGAGGGTCCATAAGATTTCTGCTTAGGTCGTCTGCCAGTATTTTGTTTTCCTGGCAGGAATTGTGCTTGAAGATGGACTTGGTAAGTCAAGGCTGTGTTCCACAATGCCATGGCTAATGGTAGGAATGTGTACCCCCCTGCTTGTTTATGTACCACATAACCGTGGTGTTGTCCGTCTGTATCAGTAGTTGTCCTGGATGAAGTAAGTCCATGAAGGCTGTCAGGGCATTCTGAACAGCTAGCATCTCTTTCTGGTTGATATGCAGATGCATTTGTTTTGGGTTCCATATGTCCTGAATGCATCTCCCTGCCAGGTGGGCCCCCCAAGCATAGTCTGATGTGTCTGTAGTTAAGGTTTGGGTGGCGGGGGTAGAGTGAAAGACCGTCCCTTGTTTTGGTGACATGTCTCTGCCCACCAAAGAAACTCCTGTTGTAGGCAGGGAATGAGAGGAATCATTGTTTCCAGACTGTGACAATGTTAATTCCATAAACTTTTTAGATATCATTGAAGTTTACTCATATGCAGTCTTGCATATGGAATTAGTAGAATGCAGGATGCCATGAACCCCAAAGCCTGCAGAATTTGTCTTGCAGATAACTGGGTTTTTGTTGCCATCTGTTTGAAGTATATATTCAGTTGCCTTTGCTTGTCTGGCGTAAGGTAAGCCATCTGGGTAGTTGTATTCAAGCTTGCACTCAGGAATGTAATTTTTTGAGAGGGTACCAGTTGTGATTTCTTTTCGTTTACTGAGTACCCTAGGCATGTTAGAAGCATTTATACAAACGCCAGATGTTGAAGAAGAATGTCCTTGTTTTCTGCTTGAAGACAGTCCACGTAAGGATAGATGTGTATGCTTCTTTGTCTGCAAAATGCAATTACTGGTGCCAGGCACTTTGTAAAGACCTTGGGCGAAGTAGATAAGCCAAAGGGCAGTGCAGAGAATTAGTAATGCATAAAACCTGCCTTGAAGTGGAGGTATCTTCTGCACGATTCCCTTATTGGGATATGCAGGTATGCCTATCTAGTCTAGTCTAGAGTCACTAACCAAGCACTCTTGCCCAGCATGGGCAGTAGCTGTTGTAAAGTCAGCATTTTGAATTTTGGAATGTCCAAGAACATGTTCAAAATCAATAAGTCCAGTACTGGACGCCATGCATTGTCCTTTCTGGGTACCAGGAACAGTCTTGAATAAAAACCTTGTCCTTTTTCCTGTTCTGGTTGAATAGCCCCCATCTCCATGAGGGACGTAATTTGTTTTTGAGCCTCTGCCCATTGATTTTGTGGCAGATCTGGCCAACCGTTTGGAATTGGCAAAGTATGGAAATCAAATCTGTACCCCTGGGATACTATGTTCGATACCCACTTGTCCTGGGTAATTAACTGCCAATTTTGAGCATGAAGTGCTAATTTTCCCCCAAGGGGGCTGTCAAAAGATAAGTGCTTGGTGATGGAAGAGGGAAGTCATTGAGACTGCTTACTGTAGGGTTGTGATTTGTTTCCTCCAGATTTGGAGGTGGAGGCACCCCATTGCTTTGACCTGTAAGAACCCTGGGATTGGTATCCAGAGCCTTTTGAGCACCTGGATTTGCCTTGTGAGGCTCTGTTGGACGCAGGAAAGGACCAATTTTTAGTGGGCCAGTGCCTACTGAATCTGGGTGGCAGTACTTGTAAGAAATCTTTTACAGTTTTCATAGATTTAGCTTTGTCTTCCATTTTCTTTAAAACCTCTTCCGCCTTATTACCAAACAGAGTATCATGCTGTAAAGGTGCATCCAACAATTGAGGTTTAACATGATCAGGCAGATTTTGCTCCTTGAGCCAGGCATGCCTTCTAATCGCAGATCCAGTAACTGCGGCCCTGCAAGAGGCCTCCAAGGAATCAAAACCATATTGCAAAGTATGTTTTCCAACCTGTTCTGCTGCATGCAATAATTCCTGTAAATCTTTATTCTCCACACAATCAGAAATCAACATAATTTTCTGTTTCAATAAGCCCATAACATGCTGTTGATATTTAAGCATATGAAACTGGCAGTTTAAGGCTCTAATTGCCAAGGTTGCACACGTATAAACCTTCTTTCCCCATCTATCCAGTGCCCTGGAATCTCTATCAGAGGGAGTAGGATTTTTGGCTGTAGAGGCCTTTACACCTTTGGGTCCCTGTGAGATAGTTTCAGGATCAGCAGCAGGATTTTTGAATAAAAATTTGTGGGAGTCAGGAACCCTGTAATATCCGTCTGGCTTACTAGGAGCCAGAGGCAGGGAATCAGGAGCCATGCTTGATTCTGAAAACACATCATCAACAATGTCTAAAACAGGAGGTATAGCCAAAGGCCTATGCTGAGGAAGAAGGAAATCCCTTAGTCTCTTTTTTGATTCAGAGTAATCCTGACTCTTCCAATGAAAGTGTCCCTTTAAAGTATGGAGGGTTTCTCCAAAAGAATAACCCTCAGGAGGAGATGCAGATGGGATGGATTCCTCTGCATCAGAATCCTCATAGGGTGGAATAGAAAATTCCTGATCAGAAGAAATGGAAACCTGATCTGAAGATTCATAATCAGTGCCTTGTCTAGGCCTCTTAGCAGGGGGGGGGGGGGTTGAGAATACCTGATCAAGGTAATTAAGTCCTCAGCCATTTTGATCATCTGTTTTTTTAGGCATAGGGGCCTGAGCACATGGCTCATGCATCAGATTTTTAGACTTAGAAGTTGTTTTTGAAGCTGGCGTCGGTTTTATATAGAAATGTTGAGGCCCTGAAGACACCCTCAGAAGCCGGTGCTAGCTCAGCGGATCCGGACCCATCCGAGGGAGAGACATCCACGGGTACAATACTCTGAGAATCTCGTGGCATATCTGACTCCGCATGGGTCTCGGTAGAGGCCTGCGACTCAAAAGTAGCGGGTATAAGGGGCTGCGAAAGCGCCCATGTACCGGCGATCCGGCATATGGCTTAGGAGAAGCTTCGCCGGTTTTGGACCTCAACGGTCCGTCTCTTTTTCTTTGCGTTTTTTGTGAACTCTGGTAGTCGGATTGCTATCTGACGACATCTCAGGGTAATTAAATCTGGATCCAAAATATTTTGAAGCAAAACTACACAGACGCTTAATAATGCATTGGTTAAATCTAGCACAAAACCGACAGCAAGGCACGTTATGATCTGGGCCTAGGCAAGGAATACAGTACAAATGAAAATCCTTATGAGGTATTTGCTTCCCACAAGTAATGCAATTATTAACTTTTACTGACATCGGTAAGGAGCAAGAAAAAGTTTCCCCAATGGGTACTTAGCTTTAATTGAAGACTTTGGTTCTGAAACTCGAATGCGAAAATTTCAGGTGTCGGCCGACTGGCACTTGTGAACAGCTTCTGCTTCGGGCACTGCGTGGTAAGAAAGACTGAATAAAATGGTGTCAGCTGCATGTTTTATACCCCTGACGACCTGACATTACTGAAGAGGAGACCGCAACCGACGCAGGACCCAAGACTTTGATATTCAGGCCGACTGAGGGCAACCTGCCAGCAGATTACCCAAATGTAATGACTGCAACAGTGAAACACGAAGAATATCAGGCTGTTGCCCACCAGAGGAACTCCATTTGTAGACAAGGAATTAGGGGAAGAATCCAATCTAAGTTCTATGTGTGTTGACACCAAAGATTTTTGAGGTAATATTGAAGTTCTCATATGCAGCCTTGCATATGGGGATCATCAAAATACAGGAGGCCATGAACCCCAGTGCTTGCAAGAATTGCCTTGCAGAGAGCTGGGTCATGCTTGCCAAGTTCGTGAAGTAAGCTGAAAGATCTTCTTGCTTCTGTTGAGGGAGGAATACCATCTGGGTGACTGTATTTAGACTCATTCCCAGGAAAAATAATCTCCCTTGTAGGAACCAACTTTGACTTCTTTTTGTTGAGAGTGTAACCCAAACAAGTGAGAATGTTCTTCACGAAGTCCAAATCCTTTTCTAGTTGTTCTGGGGAGTTTGCTTGAATGAGACAGTCGTCCAGGTAAGGATAAATTTGAATGTTTCTCTGCCTGCAAAAAGCAATGGCTGGAGCCAGGCACTTTGTAAAAACTCTGGGAGCAGTAGATAAGCCAAATTGGCAGTGCAGAGAACTGAAAGTGTTGCTCCCCAGCCCTGAAGCAGAGGAACTGCCTGCAACTTTCCCTTATTGGGATGTGCAGATAAGCCTCCTTGAGATCCAAAGTTACCAGCCATAAATCCTTGCCCAGCACTGAAGGTTCTTCAACTTGGTAGTTGGAAAGCAAAAAGAAGGTAAACGGCCGACCGGCACTAGTGCGAATGGCATCTGCTTCGGACTCCGCAGCTGCCTCCCTTTATACTTGACGTTCTGACATCAGTTTTACAACTGGCGGCAGCCGATGTCATATACCAAGGACTCTGCTATTCAGGCCGACTTGAGGGCTACCGGGAGCCATATAACCCATATGTTAGGACTGCAACAGTGAAACACGAAGAACATATTCTCCACTTACATAACTCACACCCTGCTGGCCTGCAATCCAGTCTTTACACAGCCATACACTTCATCTCAAGATTTATTAAGAATACTCATGCCTCACTTAAATCAAAACACACACAACTTTTTTTTATGTCTCTATTTATTAGAACCCATGATCCTCAACTTCTGCTGATGTTCACTCATAGTCCTTCACTAACAAAGTCAACCACCATATGGCTCTCAAAGGAGGGGTCTCAGCCAGATCTTGCTTGACCTTGCAGGTGGGCCTTCTCAGTCCAGAAAAAGAGAGGGAATGACCCTGTGATCTACAACATTTAAAGTGCCCAGTTCCTCTTCCCTAAATATGTTACTTGGCCAGGGGTAATAGATGAACTGAGCTGTTTCCACGCAGGACGGTCCTCCCTCTTTAGGGAGGCAGCAGCCTGTCAACTACAACCTCCAAGACTGCAACCACCCCCCCCAGTTTTGATGGATAACAACATAAAATATGCAATATAACACTTATGGATGTTTTAGCTCATTTATTTATTTGTATTTCATTTAAATGGTAACTTGTCCAATTCAAATGCCCTTTTCAGCTAAGAACCAGGGTCAGACAGCAACAAAAGAAAAAAGTCTAAAATAGATGCAGAGTACATAGTACCAATACAATACATAATATTCAAATAACAGATCTACAATCTAGACATACAAATGCAAAATCTGTCAGTGAAGGACACCAATATTTAGCATTATCTGGTCACTAATATTGCAGTAAAAGCTGTAATTTCAAATTGTAAATGTTTGAGAGATTCTGGTTGATATTCTTAATGGAATGTTCCTTTATGTTTTGGAAGGTTACAAGATGCTGCTTCTTTTAATGACAAACTTCTTTCGGCTGCTCCTGTTACGGGTTGCCACAGCAGATCAACTGTCTCCATTTTTTCCTGTCCTCTGCATCTTGCTCTGTCACACCAACCACCTGCATGTCCTCCCTCACCACATCCATAAACCTTATCTTAGGCCTTCCTCTTTTCCTGTTACCTGGCAGCTTCATCCTTAGCATCTTTTTCCCAATATACTCTGCATCCCTCCTCAGCACGTCCAAACCAACGTAATCTTACCTCTCTGGATTTGTCTGCAAACCTTCCAACCTGGGCTGACCCTCTAATATATTTATTCCTAATCCTGTCTATCCTCGTCACACCCAGTGCAAATCTTAACATCTTCAACTCTGCCACGTCAAGCTCTGACTCCTGCCTTTTTGTCAGTGCCACTGTCTCCAACCCATATAACATAGCTGATCTCACTACCCCTCTTATACACCTTCCCTTTCACTCTTACTGGTACTAGTCTGTCACAAATCACTCCTGACACTCTTCTCCACCCACTCCATCTTGCCTGTACTCTCTTCACCTCTCTTCCACACTCACCATTACTCTGAACTGTTGATCCCAAGTACTTATCACCCTTATTCTTAAAAACCGGTACCAAAGCACTTTTTCTCCATTCCTCAGGCATCCTCTCACTTTCCAAGATTTCATTAAACAATCTAGTTAAAAACTCCACTGCCATTTCACCTAAACACCTCCATGCTTCCACAGGTATGTCATCTGGACCAACAGCCTTTCCGTTCTTCATCCTCTTCATAGCTATCCTTACTTCCTCCTTGCTAATCCACTGCACTTCATGATTCACTATCCGCACATCATCCAAACTTCTCTCCCTCTCATTCTCTTCATTCATCAACCCCTCAAAGTACTCTTCCCATCTGCTCAACACACACTCCTCGCTTGTGAATACATTTCCCTCATTATCCTTTATCACCCTTACCTGCTGCACATCTACTAGCTTGGTCCCTCTGTCTAGCCAATTGGTACGGGTCCTTTTCTCCCTCCTTAGTATCCAACCTTTTATACAACTCTTCATATGCCTTATCCTTAGCCTTCACCACCTCTCTCTTTGCCATGCACCTCATCTCCTTATACTAGTCTACTTTCTTCATCTCTTTGTCACACCAAGCACCTTTCTAGCCATATCTCTTACTAGCTCTGCTGTAGTTACCCAGCTATTCGGTAACTCCTCACTGCCACCCAGTGCCTGTCTTAACTCTTCCCTGAACATCACTTCACAATTACCCTTTTTCAATTTCCACCATTTGATCCTTGGTGCTGCCCTCACACTCATCCTCCTCTTCTTGATCACCAATGTCATCCAACAAACCACCATCCTATGCTGCCTAACTACACTTTCCCCTGCCACCACTTTACAGTTTTCAATCTCCTTCAGACTGGCCCTTCTACATAAGATATAATCCACCTGTGTGCATCTTCCTCCACTCTTGTATGTCACCCTATGCTCCTCCCTCTTGTTAAAATACATATTCATCACAGCCATGTCCATCCTTTTTGCAAAATCCACTACCATTTGACCTTCTGCATTCCTTTGCTTAATACCATACCTACCCATCACTTCCTCATCCCCTCTGTTCCCTTCACCAACATGCCCATTGAAATCTGCTCCAATCACCAGTCTCTCACCCTTGGGTACAGTCATCACCACTTCATCCAACTCTCTCCAAAATGTTTTTTTCGCATCCATCGCACACCCAACTTGTTGAGCATATGCACTAACAACATTCATCATTACACCATCAATTTCCAGCTTCATAAACATCACTCTATATGACACTTTTCACCTCCAAAACACTCTTAGCATACTGTTCCTTCAGGATAATGCCTACGCCATTTCTGCTCCCATCCACACCATGATAAAACAATTTGAAACTGCCTCAGATACACCTAGCCTTGCTCCCCTTTCATCTGGTCTCTTGCACACACAATATACCAACCTTCCTTTGGTCCATCATATCAGCTAGCTCTCCCTATATGAGTCATACTGCCAACATTCAAAGTTCCGACCCCCACTATCACAGTCCTAGCCTTTACTTACCTTCGAGCATGCCTTCCCAGTCTCCTCCTTTGGCCAACAGTAGCCCAATTTCCGCCAGTACTCTGTTGGCCAACAGTACTGGTGGCGGTCGTTGTTAACCCGGACCTCGACCGATCTGGCATGTATTTCTGTACTGTTGTCTGCATGTATGATTTGGCAAAATTTTACGCTGGATGCCCTTCCTGACGCAACCCTCCCCATTTATCCGGGCTTGGGACCGGCACAAAGAAATGCACTGGCTTGTGCATCCCCAGTGGCTGGGTTCTTTTAATGACAAATTATTATACAATAAATGGTACTACTTTCCTCCATGTTGTGATCTTCGCTTCAGTTCACTACAATTTACAGTTACACCCCTTGCACATCAAAGTAAATCAGCTTTTAATAAGTTAGTCTCTATGGCATGGAACACCTTACTGCATAGTTTAAAAAAATCTCACATGAAAGTAGATTTAAGAAAGTGACCAACAGTGGAAATACAGCTGTGTGTATGGTGCCACTTAATAGAACTGTAGCCTACCTTCCATGCATCAGCCATTTATAAAAGTCTCCAGTAATATGGACCTTTGATGAATATTTTTAAGTTTCAGTGTGTGTAAATAAACAAAGCCTATCTGTCATATACCAGCAACATTTCTTGTACAATACTTTGATGTTCACTATATATAGCCACATTATGTCCCTGCTAAACATTCACTATTGGAAACTGTTTCAGTTTTCCAACACTGGAGGTACTCAAAAGTGAATAGAGCAATGCAAAGCAAAACTCAATTCTATCAATGTTTTTTCACACTTTTCTACCTTCATGCACCATGGCTAGACATATGTATCTTTTACTTTAAATGCATACCTAGCCACATTTGTTCCTAACCATGAAACTCGAAGTTTAAAAAAAATTCCCAATCATGTTGTGTAGTGCATTGCACAATTCTAATCATTTCTGAATTCTCCATAATGTAACAATTGTTCAGATTTTGCAAAGGCTTCCAATGAAAGGTCAAAAAATGCAAACAAAAAAGTAACTGAAAAGTTTGCAAATGCACATAACCACATGTAAATGTATAGATCTTTGTAAGGTAAACTAAGCATGCTCTTCAAAGAGCACACATTCAGTTTATCCTGACTCGTGTTGACAAATTCATTTCTAAATTCAAAGACAGAGAGCAATATAATATCAACAAACAGATTTGTCCAATCATTTCTATGCAATAAATGTCAGGCAGGCAATGTCATACTTTTTCTTTTAAACATATTTCTAGCTCCAGAATGTGCTCTTATCAAACTTTTTAAAAGTCTTTCTAAAATAAAAATGAATAAAGAATTTATATTTAACAGGTCAATTAAACTTTTTCTTAAATTAAACGACAATTTACAAAATACTTTCAGAGAAGGATAACACCATGATGTTCAGAGAAGGATAACACCATGATGTTAACAAAAAAATAGACAGGCCTACCATTTCTTTTCAGGTAAGTCCTCACAAAAGGATCAATACGAACAAACTCCAGCTGGATGTCATCTCCGTCAAATGGGATCCATTTACCATCAGAAAGTTTTTCAATCACAATGTTGTACTCCTACAAACAGGAAACAAGCATTACACTGTAATAACCAGTGGTAATCAAATGTACTGCAACATAGTACTAGTACGGTGAATACAGTTTCTGCTTGCTACACAATATATTCTCTTCTCATAGAACGTGCTGACTGGCTAATACAACAAATGAGGTTTGAAGTGTTAAGACACAGAAGAGTTGTGTAAAGTCTTAGATGTCCTTCCCTTCTATGTTGCAGTATTCTTTACATATGGGTTGTATTCCACCCAACAACGTTTGTCCTGTATACAAAAGCTTAAAGCCACTGTCTGTATGCGGGATGTCTCACAGAGGCACAAGTAACATCGGCCATAAAAGGGATGTCTGCACGTACAATCTTCACAATATGCAAGCCTCATTACGAAAGGAAATCCAAAGATAATGCAAAAGGAGCCTAAAGGATAGCCATTCTAGGAAAGAGCAAGTTGTAGGGGGAGGCAGGTGGGATACAACACTGCAACACAGAAAAGGACATCTATGGTTATAGTAAGACTTTACACAACTATTCGGGTCTATATCAGATAGTCGAAGTTCCGTAACTCTGAACGCCTAATGGTCAAACCATTATAGGTAGGTACTAGGCTATTGGCCCAAGGGCCTACGCAAGCCTAGCCAACAAGGTTCCCTGGCTTACGCCACCCAAGCAAGTTATTTTCCTGTGCCACTGACGAGCAGACACACAGAAGTGATCCCCAGGGTGTATTTCCTATTTCCCATCCACTCATCAAGATATTTCTTGAAGAGTGCTAATGAAGAACTTTGCTTGACATAGATGGGTAGCCTGTTCCAGAGTATGGGATGTCTCTGGGATAGGAATCTATCCCTCCAGCATGTCCTGTTTATTGTGGTGACAAGGTTTAGGTCCCTACAGCGTGTAGCTCTGAGGGATTGGAATTATGTTCGAAGTTACAGAACTTCAGCTATATATATAAAAAAAATTAAAACACAATGAACAAAAAAAATAAACTGTTGTAAGCAAGGGGGCAAGCCCCCCTGCACCCCCACACCCCCCTGCTACTTAAATATACCAACTCCGAGATCGGACCAGATTGAAGTGAATGGAAACCTCCGTTTACGGATATTTCCATTCAAACGCTCAAACTTTTACAAATTCGAACACATGGTCTCGACCATATGTGGTCCGAACTTGTAAAAGTTAGACTACATGATAGGTACCCCAACTATTCTATGTCCTTCTATTCAATGTTGTATCCTTTACAAATGGGAGAGTGCAAAATCTCAGAGGGAACTCGGGGGAGAATAGAATGGACAAGACTAAGAAGCATTTTCCACAAATCCATGCAGAAATGCCCTGGCAAATCCAGCCCTGGATCTGGAGATAGTGTCTAACTTGTAATGCTTTGTAAATGTATGAACAGATGACCAGGTGGCAGTTTCCAAAATGGTGTGAGCATCCAAGCCTTTTAAGAAAGCCCCTGAGGAGGCAACTGATCTTGTGAAATGGGTCTCAACTGAAAATAAGGATTTCCCATGAAAATTATAGCAAAAGCTAATAGCCTTAGAGATCCATGAAGAGACAGTTTGTTTGGAAACAGGTAAACCCATAGCTCTAGGATGAAAGAAGACAAAAAGTTTATCAGACTTCCTAACAGACTGTTTTGTCAAGATAAAATCTGAGTTGTCTATGAACATCCAAGGAATGCATAATCCTCTCACTAGGGGATTGAGGTGAAGGAAATAAAGTAGCCAACTGTATGGACTGATTAAGAGACAGCTCATTTACCACTTTAGGAACAAAGGATGGATTAGTTCTCAAAGATATTTTGTCCTTGTGAAAAAACAAAATGGGGGTAAAGCCATCAAAGCCTTGATTTCAAAGACTCTCCTAACCAAGGTTAAGGCTACTAGGAGTACTGTCTTCCATGTACAAAACTTCAGAGAAGTGAAGGCCGCTGGCTCAAAAGGGGCCTGAGTAAGCTTCTCTAACACACAGTTAAGATCCCAAGGAGGAGGAGGAGGAACCGGCTTCCTAGGTCATCTCATGTAAAGGACATCTTTAAGGAAAAGCTTAACCTCTATCTTGGAAGCTAAGGGAGGGGTCAAAGGCAAGCAAGCAGACAAGGCAGAACAGTGGACTTTGAGGAATAAGAAAGACCACTGTTGAGCAACTCATACAGGTAAGAAAGCACTAAAGGAACATTCACAAAGAACGGATCCTTATTTCTTTTTTGGCATGAAATCGAAAATCCTTTCCACTTGGAAATGTTAAGACCTTCTAGTATTGGGTTTCCTGGCCTCCTGCAAAACCCTAAGCACGTCCTTAGAAAAAAGGTGCCTGTAAGGGATCACAAGTTAATTGCCCAAAAGGTAATCTGCAAAGTTCACAGATGTGGGTGGATCAAGGACCCCTTGTCCTGACTGAATAGGTCCACTTGGTGAGGTAACTTGTAGTGATGGCCCTATGCTAACTGCAGACGAGGGAATCAGTGCTGTTTTGGCCAAAAGGGAGTCACTAGCAAGACTTTTTGGTTGTTCCTGTAGCATTTTCAACAGGACTTTCTAAATTAGAGGGAGGAGAGGAAATGCATAAAGAAACACCCCCTTCCATGAAAAGGGCAGAGCATCAGCTTTCCAAGCTCGAGCGTGAGGGACACCGGGAAGTTGCCTGTTAAATGGGGGAGGCAAAGAGGTCCAATTATGGAGTACCTCAATGGTGAACTAGATGCAGGAACACATCCCTGTGAAGCAACCACTCGTGTCATTGTGTCACGGACCTGCTTAATGTGCCTGCCAATGGCCAGGTGACAAAGAAGGTAAGATGCTGTGCCCCCTGCTTGTTTATGCACCAAAGGACAGTAGTATTGTCTGTAAGAATCCTGAGGGGTCCTGGCAAGAACAGAGGATGAAACGTCTACAAGGGCAGAATCAGAGCCCTCATCTCTCTGATGTTGATGTGCTCCCTCTTATGATATGGGAAGCAGAGACCCTGCACGTTCCTGGAAGCAAAGGCTGCTCCCCACCCTAAGTCTGAAGCTTCTGTGAAAAGCTGCTGAGCTGGCTGAAATATCTGAAGTGGTTGGCCAGGGTTCTGACTGAGCTGCTGCATCCACCAATGTAGGTCTCTTTTCAGGCAGGGTAGAAGAGGGATCTTAAGGATAAGCATATGCCGGGGCTGGGGACAAACTGTCTTTAGGAACCACTGGAAGTTCATGTGTAATTTTGCAAAAGGCAACATGGGGATTGTGGAAGTCATGAACCCCAGCAATCTCAGAAAAGTACAGTTGTGTACACTTACCATAAATGTAGATGTTCGAGCATATTCACTGTTGCAGTCATTACATTTGGGTTATCTGCTTGCAGGTAACCCTCATTCGGCCTGAATATCAAAGTCTTGGGTTCTGCGTCGGTTGCTTTCCCTTCTTCCATGATGTCAGGTCGTCAGGGGTATAAAACATGCAGCCGAAGCTATTACATCAGTTTTTCTTGCCCCAGATGCCAGGTGCCCCCCTAATGGGGAGCAATTAAATACAAAAATACAATGATATACCTCCAACAAAAAAGCAAATACACCAAAAAGGCTTTTAAGCACAGTAAAGGAAAGTAGACATATAGCCAAAAGAAGTTAGGGGGTTGGAACGAGGGGAACCAGGACTGCAACAGTGAAATACACTCGAACATTTACATTTATTAAGTGTACACAACTGTACTATGTTCTTCATGTTTCACTGTTGCAGTCATTACATTTGGGTAGATTCCCAAAGCTATGGTTGGGAGGAGGAATTGGATTTAGAGAAAATTGGCAAATGATAATGCTTGGTGAAAGTATGCACAGAACTCCAGGTAGCAGCTTCTAGGATGTCCCTGGTAGGGATGCCTCTGAGAAAGGCTGTAGAGGTAGATGCAGCCCTGGTGAAGTGAGGTCTGATCCCCTGGGGGATAGGTTTTCCATGGTGCTTACAGCAGAAATGAATGCAAACGCCTATCCATTTAGAAAGGGTTTGCTTTGAAATGGTCTTCCCCTCTGCCCCTGCAGCAAATGCCACCAGCAGTTGTTCAGATTTCCTTTGAGGTTTAGTCCTGTCCAAGTAGAATCTAAGTTGTCTGTGCACATCTAAGGAATGCAGTATCCGTTCCCTTTTGTTCTGTGGATTGGGAAAGAAGGTTGGCAAATGAATAAACTGATTAAAAACCACACTGGATACCACCTTGGGCATAAAGGATGGATTGGTTCTGAGGGACACCCTGTCCGCATGAAAGATGATGAAAGGCTCCACTGCCATAAGGGCCTGTAATTCAGATACCCTTCTAGCTGAAGTGATTGCTAAAAGGAAAGCTGTTTTCCAAGAAAGAAATTTTAAGTCTGCAGTAGCAGCTGGCTTGAAAGGAGGCAGAGTGAGTTTTTCCAAAACAAAGTTAAGGTCCCAGGCTGGGGTTGGAGCTCTCCTGGGTTGTCTCAAATATTTGGCCCCTCTGAGGAACTGCCTGAGCAGTGGATGAGAGAAGAGGGGAGGTTCTGTGATATAATGAGCTGAAATGGCTGAGGAGTGGATTTTAATGGAGGAAAAAGACAGGCCCTTGTGAAGCACCTCAGTTAAGTATTGTAAAATCTGAGGTAAATTGGGCGCTGCTGTGCTCATCCCTTGAGATTGGTTCCAGGCACAGAATCTTTTCCATTTTTCAGCATAAGATTTTCTAGTACTAGGTCTCCTTGCCTGTAAAATGATATCCATCACAGGTTTACTGAGGGATGGTAGAGGAGAGATTATGTAATTAGCCAGGCTGTAAGGTTCAGTGTTAGAAGCAGACGGTGCAGAATCTGGTTCTCCTGCTGAGACAACAGGGAAGGAGTCTGAGGCAGGTGCCATGGGGATATCCTTGGTTTGTCCTGTTTGATTTTTTGTAGCACTTTGGAAAGCAGAGGCAGAGGGGTGGAAGGCCTAGACTGATAGGTTTTTCCAGCTGAAGGACAGAGGATCCACTTTCCTGGCTTGCTTGTGGGGAGTCCTTGTGCAAAACTTGTCCAATTGGTAGTTCTGGGGAGAGGCAAACAGGTCTATATCTGGGCTCTTCCATTTGCTTGTCAACATGTTGAAAATCCTTGGTTTCAGTTTCCACTCGTGTGGGTCCATGAGGTTTCTGCTTAGCCCGTCTGCCAGTGTACTTAATTTTCCTGGCAGGAATTGAGCTTGTAGGTGCACTTGGTAGCTCAAGGCAGTGTTCCACAATGCCATGGCTAGTCTGCAGAGGGGGTAAGAATATGTACGCCCCCTGCTTATGTACCACATGACAGTGGTGTTGTCCGTCTTTACCATAAGTTGTCCTGGAAGAATGTGGTCCTTGAAGGCTGTCAGAGCATTCTGTACAGCTAACATTTCTTTTTGATTGATATGCAGGTGCATTTGACTTGGGTTCCATTTGCCCTGAATGCACTTCCCTGCCAGGTGAGGCCCCCATGCATAGTCTGATGCAGCTGTTTTTAGGGTTTGGGCGGCAGGGGGCGGTGTGAAAGGTAGTCCCTTGTTTTGGTGGCAGACCTCTGCCCACCAAAGGAATTCTAGGTGTAGGCAAGGTATGACAGGAATCACTGCTTCTAGATCCTGAGAATATTGACACCATAGGCTTTTTAGATAACACTGTAGTTTTCTCATATGCAGTCTTGCATAAGGAATTAGAAGAATGCGGGAGGCCATGAGCCCCAAGGCTTGCAGTATTTGTCTTGCAGATAGCAGGGTTTTTGTGGCAACTTGTTTGAAGTTGGTTGTAAAATGAATTTGTTTCTCTGGCATGAGGTAAGCCATCTGGGAAGTTGTATTCAAGCTTGCTCCCAGGAATATAATTTGTTGACAGGGTACCAGGTGTGATTTCTTTTCGTTTATGGTGTACCCCAGACAAGTTAGAACCCTTTGTACAAAGGCCAGATGATTCAAAAGTATGTCCTGGCTTTCTGCCTGAATTAGAAAATCGTCCAGGTATTGGTATATTTGAATATTTCTTTGCCCTGAAAATGCAGCAACTGGAGCTAGGCACTTTGTGAATACCTGGGCGCAACAGATAAGCCAAAGGGCAGTGCAGAGAACTGATAGTGTGCGTAGCCTGCTTTGAAGTGTAGGTATCTTCTGCAAGATTCCCTGATTCGGATGTGCAGGTATGCTGCTTTTAAATCTATTGTTACCAACCAGGCATCTTTGCCTAGCATAGGATGTAATTGGTGAAGAGTCAGCATCTTGAATTTTGGATAGGATAGGACACCATGATTTGTCTTTTCTGGGTACCAGGAAAAGTCTCGAGTAGAAAACTTGTCCCTTTTCCTCTTCTGGTACCAGTTGAATAGCCCCCATGCTTAGGAGAGAAAGTACTTGTTTTTGGGCCTCTGCCCACCGATTTGGGGGTAGGTCCGGTCACCCGCTTGGTGTTGGCAACGTGTAGAAGTGAAATCTGTATCCCTGGAACACTATATTTGAAACCCATTTGTCCTGGGTAATGAGCTCCCATTTCTTTGCACGAAAAGCAATCTTTACCCCCAAAGGGGGAGTCAGTTGATAAGTGCTTGGAAATTTTAAACGGAAGTCATCGAGACAGTTTACCATAGGGGGGAGTCTTATTACTCCCAGATTTGGAAGTGGAGGCTCCCCACTGCTTAGTCCTGTGTCCCCCCCTGGGACTGAAATCTGGGGCTTTTGCTGTGTCTGGGTTTGGCTTGAGAAGACCTGGAAGGGGCTGAAAATGACCAAGTCTTAGAGGGCCAGTGCCTACTAAATGTAGGAGGCTGAACTTGTAAGAAATCTTTAACAGTTTGCATAGATTTAGCTACATCTTCCATCTTTTTAAGAACTTCCTCAGCCTTGTTGCCAAACAGGCGGCCCTGATTTAAGAGAGCATCCAACAATTTAGCTTTAACATGATCAGGCAAGGATTGCTCCTTTAGTCAAGCATGCCTTCTGAGAACAGACCCAGTAACAGCAGCCCTGCAAGAGGCCTCTAATGAATCAAAACCACACTGCAAAGTATGCTTTCCAACTTGTTCAGCAGAATGCATTAAATCCTGTAATTCTTTAGTTTCCACACAGTCAGGAATCATCATTTTCTGTTTAAGCAATACAATAAGTTTTAAAGCCCTAATGGCCAAGGTTGCAGAAGTGTAAAAGTACAGTTTTGTACCTACCATAAATGTAGATGTTCGAAGATCCACATTGCTGTAGTCCTTACACTTGGGTAGTCCGCTGTCCCTCGATGTCCGAATATATCAAAATATAGGCTGGCGCTGGTCAAAGGCGCTTAAGACTGACATCAGGACGCCAGGGTACAAATGCGCGCGACCGACGCTACATCTTCCCCCTTTTCTCAGAGAAGACAAGACCCAGAAAGAAGAAAAAAACCAGACAGCAAAAAACCACCAACCACCACCCACCCTATGTACACTCCCATATACAATATACAAAAAATATAAACAAAACCACAACCAAAACCAACTAACTACAACTAAAGGAGGAGGGAGGAGGAGAGCTTCACAGCAATGTGGATCTTCTAACATCTACATTTAAGGTAGGTACAAACTGTACTGTATGTTCTTCATCTCACATGCTGCAGTTACACTTTTCACCAGAACTAAAAGCAGAGGGGTAAGGAAAGCAACTAATAAGCAGTAGGAAAACTAAAAATGCTCTAATGCCCTGTAGTGGCAAACGGCCCTAGATTTAGAGTAAGAAATGTAAGAGTAATGCTTAGAGAAAGTATGCACTTGTACACCAAGTAGCTGCTGCTTAAGTATCCAAGTTTAAACCCCTAAAAGCTGTAGAAGTGGCAGGCCCTAGCTAGCTGGGTGGGGATCCCAGCTGGAGCTAGGGACCATGATTACTATGATGGGGAATAATACAAACCAATAACTTTAAAAATAGTTTGAAGCAGAAAGGCTTTGCCTCTACAGCTTTGAAGCAAGGAAAACAAAAAAATTGCTGAGACTGAACTGCTGCTAGTTGCTCAAACCCTTTTAGTCTTGCCTGTGTAAATATCCAAAGTGTGCAAAATCTTTTCCCTTTGTGCAAAATCTTTCCCCCCTTTTTGGGGCAAATGAATAGTTTGCATAAAAATGAATAGTTTGGTTTAAAGCCACTATAGAGGAAGGATTAGTAAAGAAAGGAAGGATTAGTACTAATGGTACCCTGTCCTTATGCAACCTTAATAAGGGCTCAAAACTAAGGGCCAACCTGGTAAGAGGTCTTGGCAAGAGGTCTTCATGATTAAATGAGTAAAAGTCAGCTAGCTGCTTCCTCTCAAAAGTGTAGAACTCAGTTCCAACACAAAAAGGTGAGTAGAGTAGTTAAGACAAGGCCCAAAACAAAGATATATTCCAGGAGTCTAAGGAATTGCTAAACAAATATCTTTTGCCTTCTTTGAATTCAGTCATAGTGAATGAGAAAACAATGAAATTGACAATTTAATAGAAGAGAAGGCTGGTGAGCAGTAATTGTAAAAGAGGTAACCACTTGAGAAGCCAAGGATAAACCTACTAAAGAAAGTAAGATACACTATTGCTGAAAAGCAAAATAACACCTCTTCCATTTATTCATGTGACACTTTCCTGTACTTCCATTTCTGGCCTCCGTGCACTTTCCTTCTACCTGCTGTTCCTTGTACTAAAACACCAATTGGGAAACAGAATATGCCAGGAGACCTGCCTCCAGGGTTTAGCTGTTATTATGTAGATGAGTGTTCTCCTGAGAGCTGTTATGGAATCGAGAGTAGAAGGCACATTGGGTGAGACGGCAGGTGTTCTCAGTAATGGATAGGCAAGGCTGTGAGGGCTCATCTGGAGCACAAAATCATCTTTTGGCTTTTAGCTGTTGACCTTCAGAGTACCCTTTTCTGAAGAGGCTTCAGGTCTAAGTCTTGAATAGAGATTGCCCCAACTGAATGAGAGAGAGGGCATCATCCACATGAGAATTGCCCCAACTCTTTGGTTGCTGGTACTTTCCGAGCTGTGGTCCACAGATCTATGCAGGAGTTTGCCCGCTTTAATACAATTTCTGAAGAGTTGGAGGATCCAAAATCAATTTCTTGATCCATAATTTGTCTGCTCAACACATCTGCTAATTCATTCTTCCACAGCGCAGAGTTCTTGCCTCACATTTCGGTTGTAAACTGCCAGCCGCCTCTCAGAAATCATGCCTAACTGAGATACAGGATAAGAATGTGTTCCCTGAGCTTTTACAGTGTACCATGCTTGTCCGTCTGTATGTTAGAACCACATGTGTGTTGTAAGGAGTAAACTTGACAGTTAATAATGCAATGAGGAGCTAACATCTCCTGAAAGTTGATAAGTCAGGGAACCCTACCCTGGCCAATGTCTTGTAAATTGTTTCCATTTATCAACTGGTCCTTGGACTGCTTTTGTATTAGATTGCATGATAGATAGATGTCTTGTTTGCACTGCCGTCAGGCAGAGAGTCCCTGCCAATTTTGCCATTCCTGAGAGTCCTTAAAAAATTCCTTTCTGAGGGCAAGGTTCAGTCGTTCTGAGAATACAATAGAGGAGAAAAGTGTGGAGGTCTTTTGTTGTTACCCACCACAAAAATTCCTTTCAGTGCTGCATTGGGAAGCTTCAGAATATGCAATGCTATGAACCAGGTACGACTGAGATACATCCTTGCAGTCAACCATGACTGATGAGACAATGTGGCTACAGGAAAGCTGGATACTAAGATGCAAGGCTTAAAGCAAAAGGCCATCTGCAGTGTCCCTGTCAGTCTGATGATCAGAAAGCACACAAAGAGAAAGAGGTACTAGACTGGACTTTATTTCGTCACAGAATAATTTGACTTTTTCAGCAGAGTAGAACACCCATAAAGCATGAAGAAGTTCGTCCTTTCCTTGGGCCAGAATAATTAGTTCGGCCCGTCAAGGAGGCATCTGTATTCTCTTAGCCTGAAGAGAGCTATCACTGAGTCTCTCCGCAGGAAATAAGAGGGCACTGTAGATAAGCCAAAACACTTTCCAGAGAGCTGATAAGGAAGAGAAGAAGGAGAAAAACGGTCTTCTTCTTGCAACTCTTCCTGAGAGAACATGAAACTAGGCCTTGTAGCAACTTAGCCCCTGAGTGTGATCTTGACCCAGATACTTGATAAGTTGTTGCAACGTCAGCATTTTGAACTTGAAGTGAAGCAGATAAGTGTTCAGAAATAATCTGAAATTGATAAAGGTCCCAGCAGATTTAAAGCTAGGATAGATTAGAAACATTTTTCTTCTTGGTTTCCCTGCAGATAAGTGTTGACCAACGAAGGCCCCATTCTAGGCAGAGGAATTTTCCCAGCACCCCAGTCTTACTAGAGGAGGAACGTCTAGAAATCCTGGAAAGGAGGCCTGGTATGGAAATAAACCTGCCCCTTTGAAACTACTCATGTTGGGGGCATCTTCGAGCCTCTAGTGTCTTTGCTGCCATAGCTGAAGAGTGCCAACCTTCTCTCTTCAATGCTGTAAGGGGCAAACGAACCAAACAACATGCATCAGACTGTCATTGGGCCTGCAACACGAAGGAATCAAGCTAAACTTGAAGGCCTGTTGTCCAGCCAAACCCCCGCTCCTGCCTGAAGGCATTCAGAAGGAGAAAATAGCTCAGCCCACCAGGTGAGTATCCTGTGAATCACGCCCCCGGTACACCCACCCTTTCCAGTCATCAGTACTAAACTTCGTTCTCTGAAACACCAAAATCAGGAACTCTCCTACTAGATACCTGCCTTGTCTTTAGAGGAAAGAGATAAGCGAGATCATGAACCAAGTTTTGCAGCACAGAAAAGCCAGGAGGCCAACACTCTTTAAACTTGCATGTTCAACTTGTAAAAATCAGCCAAAATATGGCCTCTTTGCGAACGGGCCTCCATTTTCCCACCTAGGACTTTTCAACACACAGAGTCAAACAACAGCAGTTTTCTAAAAAGGAGCCTGGGTTCCTAATAGAGTACCAAATCTCCTACTTACACTCAATGCCTTCCACTTAAGCATCTAACTTTAGACTTCCCAGTAGAAAGAAGAGAGGCAGAGCATCAAAGCATGAAATCATAAATTCAAGAACCCTCACGTTCAAAATTAAAGAACTATAGCTAAGATCGAAGAATCTATCTTACTCAATGCCTTTATCTGGAGGAACTACATTTTACAACAGAGGCCTTGACACCTTTTTTGAAGGGATTTTTCACACCAGAGGCGCCTAGACCTCTTAAGTGCATAAGGTCCTCAAGCACCCTGTAGAACCTCCTGAAAAAACAGGAGCTCACCAGCCTCTCTTTAATTGGAGGCAGCCTTCACAGAACAGAGGGATACTGCAATCCATCACAGGTGGATTACATCTTCAACTATGCTTTAAGCAAAACTAATCTTGAGATACAGGCAAGAATCAGAGGTCCTGACCTCAGCACTTAAATGTAACCTCAGCAGAATGAAGAGTCTCTGAATAGAAAAGTGCTCTGATCTTCCAAGAAGGAAGGAACCCACATGCATCAGAATCAGAATAAAAAAGATAAAGCTGCAGTTCCTGCAGCCTTGACTCTGAAAACATCTGAAGAATCAGAAAAGTCCCAGTACTCTGGTTCCACCTTTCCTCCCCTCCTGAAGGGGCAAAGAAACCTCTAATCCTCTAAATTAAAAGTAGAATCATCTGCATCATGTGCTTGGGCACAGATCCTGTAGAACTAGGAGTGACACCACAAGAAAATATCTCTGAAACATCTGACTCTCCCTCAAAGAAAACAGACTCAGAGGGAGCTACCGGCAAGGAAACAGGAAGGGCACCTGCCCTCCCTCTCTTCAGCCTGGACTTCTACTGCCTGCTGGGCAGCATCCTTCACAACAACACCTCCTAGACTCATAGAGAAGCCTCCGGCCGAAGGACCCACTCCACTGCCTCCTAAAGAACCGACAACGGAAACGGACGACTCTTTCTGCACCCTAGCAGCCGTTTTGTTCTTTGCTTCTGAAGAGCTCCTTCTAGCATCCTCGCCTGCACAACATAGGCAACTTAATATTAAAAGACCCCCCCGGACTACAATCTAACACGGAACCTTCTAAACGCACGGGCGCCCTAGCACAACAGCGTCGGAAGCGAAATGTCGTGCTTCGCCTCAAACAAGGAATACACAAAGTATGATAATCTCGATGAAGCGGCGTGCGCTAACTGCACAAATTCACTTTTTCTTACATCGCTTCCTCCAGACCAACAAGAAAAACTAAAACCTAAAGCTTAATATATGCCAACAGTAAGGACAGCAGGCCTGAAACTCCAAAAATGTATCCTTCTTACCCTATCTATCCAGCGCCCTTGAGTCTCTATCAGAAGGGGTAGGATTTTTAGCAGCAAAAGCCTTAATGCCATTGGGCCCCTGTGAAATAGTCTGGATCCACAATAGGATTTTTAAAAAGGAACTTGTGTGAGTCAGGGACCCTGTAGTATCTGTCAGGTTTTCTGGGAGCAGGAGGCAAGGAATGAGGGGCCAAACTAGATTCCGAAAAAGCATCATCAACAATGTCTAGTACAGGAGGAACAGCTAAAGGCCTATGCTGAGGTAGGAGTAAGAAATTCCTAAGCCTCTTTTTTGAATCAGAAAAATCCTGGCTTTCCCAGTGGCAATGCTCCCTTAGAGTATGAACAGTTTCCCCAAAAGAAAAATCCTCTGGAGGGGAAGCAGAGGGAATGGAGTCCTCTGCATCAGAATCCTCATAATAGACGAGGGCAAATCCAGATCATCAGAAAAAAACAGAATCCTGGTCAGAACATTCATAAACAACTTCAGTCCTATCATCTACAATGTCTAACACAGGTGGAATGGCTAGAGGCCTGTGTTGAGGTAGTAAAAGAAAATCCCTGAGCCTCTTTTTAGACTCTGAAAAATCTTGGCTCTCCCAGTGAAAATGCTCCCTCATGGTATGCAAGGTTTCCCCAAAGGAAAAGTCCTCAGGAGGAGAAGCTGAAGGTATACATTCTACAGCATCAGAATCCTCATAGGGGGGAAGAGAATATTCCTGATCAGAAGAGAAATCAGAAGAAATGGAAACCTGATCTTAAGATTCATAGTCAGTGTCTTGCCTAGGCCGCTTATCAGGAGAGGGATGGGAATCCCTGATGAAGGTAATCAAGTCTTCTGCCATTTTGAGCATCTGTTTTTTGGGCATGGAGGCCTGTCCACATGGCTCTTGAGTTTGTTTCCTTGCTTTAGAAGGTGCTTTAGTCTTTGCTTTTGAAGCTGAAGTTGTTTTAATGTAAAGATGTTTAGGTCTGAATGCACCCTCAGAAGCCGGTACCTGCTCAGCGGCTCCGGACCAATCTGAGGGATTAGCGTCCGAGACTCCAATACCTTGAGTATCCAGCAGCATGGCAAACTCCACGTGGGAGTCGGTAGCAGCCTGCGACTCTAAAGTAGGGGTTTGTCAGGGGCTGCAAAAGCGTCTCACTGAGAACCAGCAACTAGCAGCTTCGTCGTCGGTTTTGGGCCTCGGTTGTTTTCTCTATCCTTTTCTTTGCATTTGTTGTAACCGCCGGTAGTCGGATGGCTATCCGACGACATTTCAGGATAATTATACCAGCGTCCAAAATTGTTTAAAACAAAATCATACCGACGCTTAATAGTGCGTTGGTTAAATCTAGCACAAAACCGACAACAAGTAACGTTGTGATCAGGGCCTAGGCAAGGAATACAGTAAGAATGAAAATCCTTATGAGGTATTTGCTTTCCACAAGAAATACAATTAACTTTTCAGACATTGGTCTGGAGCAAGAAAAATGTTTCCCCAACGGGGTACTTAGCTTTATTGAAGACTTCAGATCTGAAACTTAAACATGAAAATCTCAGGAGTCGGCCGACCGGCACTTGCGAACTGCTTTTGCTTCAGGCACTGCACAGCAAGAAAGACTGAAGAAAATGGCACCGGCTGCTTCTTTTATATCCCTGATGACCTGATGTCAGGGAAGGGGCAACAGCAGCCGACGCAGAACCCAAGACTTTGGAATTCAGGCCGGCTGAGGGCAACCTGCCAGCAGGATTACCCTAATGTAATGACTGCAACAGTGAAACACGAAGAACATCAGAAAAAACAGAATCCTGGTCAGAAGATTCATAAACAACTTCAGTCCTAGGCCTCTTAGAAAGGGGAAGTTGGCTACCCCTGATTAGAGTATTAGAGCAGGAGGCCATGAACCCCAAGGATTGCAGTATCTGTCTTGCAGATAAGCAGGGTCTTTGTGGCAATTAGTTTGAACTAAGTTGTCAAATGAATTTGTTTCTCTGGCGTGAGGAAAGCCATCTGGGAAGTTGTGTTCAAGCTTGCTCCCATGAATGCAATTTGTTGGCAGGTTACCAGATGTGATTTCTTTTCGTTTATGGTGTACCCCAGTTAGCACTTTTTGTACAAATGCCAGATGATTCAATAGTATGTCCTGTCTTTCTGCCTGAATTAGACATTCGTCCAGGTATGGGTCTATTTGAATATTTCTTTGCCTGCAAAATGCAATGACTGGAGCTAGGCACTTTGTGAATACCCTGGGCATAGTAGATAAGCCAAAGGGCAGTGCAGAGAACTGATGGTGCATGAAGCGTATGAATCTTCTGCAAGATTCCCTGACTGGGATGTGCAAGTAGGCTTCCTTTAAATCCAGTGGTGCCAACCACGCATCCTTGCCTAGCATAGGAAGCAACTGGTGTAGAGTTAGCATCTTGAATTATGGGATCACCAAAAAAGTGTTTAGGATAGAGAGATCCAGGACAGAACGCCAGGAGTTGTCTTTTCTGGGCACCAGAAAAAGTCTTGAGTTGAAATCTTTTTTCCTCTTCTGGAACAGTCTGAATAGCCCTTATACTCGAAAGAGAGAGAGAACTTGCATTTGAGCCTCTGCCCACTGATTTAGGGGTAGATCTGGCCAACTGTCTGGGGTTGGTAAAGTGTGGAAGTGGAATCTGTATCCTTGGGAAATTATATTCAAAACCCATTTGTCCTGAGTAATGAGTTCCCAGTTTTTGCCTGCAGAGCAATCTTTCCTCTAAAGGAGCAGTCAAGTTGAGCAGGGCTTGGAAGTTTTAAAGTTAAATCATTGAGACAGTTTGCCATAAGGCGGGGGTCTTACTACTCCCTGCTTTGGAAGTGGGAGCCCCCCCCACTGCTTAGTCCTCTGCGTACCTTGGGAATGAAGCCTGAGTGTTCTGCTGGTTCTGGGTTTGGACTGAGGCAGCCTGGAAGAGGCAGGAAAGGACCAATTCTTAGAGGGCCAATGCCTACTAAAACCTGGAGGCTGCACTTGCAGGAAATCTTTAACAGTTTGCATAGATTTAGCTTTTTCCTCCATCTTAAGAACTTCTTCTGCTTTGCTGCCAAACAGGCGGTCCTGGTTTAAGGGAGCATCCAACAATTCAGCTTTAACATGATCTGGCAAAGACTGCCCCTTAAGCCAAGCATGCCTTCGAAGTACAGACCCAGTAACAGCAGCCCTGCAAGATGCCTCTAGTGAATCAAAACCACACTGCAAAGTATGTTTTCCAACTTGTTCAGCATAATGCATTAAATCCTGTAAATTCTTATTTTCAGCACAGCCAGGAATCAACATCATTTTCTGTTTAAGCAATCCAATAATATGCTGCTGATACATATGAAACTGGCAATTTAAGGTCCTAATGGCCAAGGTTGCAGAAGTGTATACCTTCTTACCCCATCTATCAAGTGCCCTTTAGTCTCTAAGCAGAGGGGGTAGGATTTTTGGCAGTAGTAGCCTTTATGCCCTTGGGTCCCTGTGAAATGGTCTCAGGATCCGCAGTAGGATTTTTTAAAGAGGAACTTAGAGTCAGGAACCCTGTAATATCGATCTGGTTTTCTGGGAGTAGGAGGTAAGGTGTCAGGGGCCAAGCTAGACTCCGAAAAGACATCATCAACAATGTCCTGTACAGGGGGGATAGCTAAAGGCTTGTGTTGGGGCAGGAGTAAGAAATCCCTAAGCCTCTTTTTAGAATCAGAGTAATCCTGGCTTTCCCAGTGAAAATGCTCCCTAAGAGTATGCAAGGTTTCACCAAAAGAGAAATCCTCTGGAGGGGAAGCAGAGGGAATAGAGTCCTCTGCATCAGAATCCTCATAGGTAGATGAGGGTAAATCCTGGTCATTAGAAGAAACAGAAATTTCAGAATCCTGATCAGAAGAATCATAACCAAATTCAGTCCTAGGTCTCAGAGGGGGAAGGTTGGCTTCCCCTGATTAAAGTAATAAGGTCTTCAGCCATTCTTATTTGTTTTTTAGGCATAGAGGCTTGACCATGCGGTCTGGGCATCGGGTTTTCTAGTCATGGATCGAGTTTTAGGTCTTGAAGAAGATGGCGTCGGTTTAATATGCAAGTCAGTAGGCCGAAATGCACCCTCAGAAGCCGGTGCCTGCACAGCGACTCCAGATCCATCCAAGGTAGAGACAACCGCAGGTTCCACAGTTGAAGCATCTCGCTGCATGCCAGGCTCCAAATGGGTCTCAATAGAGGCCTGCGAATCTGAAGTACCGGGTATCAGGGGCTGTGAAAGCGCCTCACTGAGTACCGGCGAACTGGCGACTAGCTTAGGAGAAGCGTCGGCAGCTTTGGACCTAGGTGGCCTGTCTGTCTTTATCGGTTCATAGGTTCATACTAGGCTATCTGCCCTAGGGCATTTATAAGCCTAGCCAGAGTGTGTTTGGCTTTTGCCACCCATTTTAAATTAATTTTGCTATGCCCTTTTTCGAGGTTAGTATACTGTGCCTCTGTCTAACAGTGACACAGAAGTGATACCCGGGGGGTAAACCTACGATCTCCCATCCACTCATCAAGATTCCTCTTGAAAAGAGTCAATGAGGGACTCTGCCTAACCTGGACTGGGATTTTATTCCAGAGTGAAGGGAGCCTCTGGGTTATGAATCTGTCCCTCCAGCATGTCCTATTTATTTCAGTGCTGAGGTTCAGGTCTCGAGCGTAGCTGGAAGGGATTTGGATTTTCTGAGGTGCAGCATGTCCATTAATTCCGGGTTGGACATGGCTTTATACGTCAGGCACAGATCGCCTCTGAGCAGGTGGTATGCCACTGAGTAGAGCTGGAGTTTCTTTAACCAGGCAGCATATGGCATCTGTTTGAGCCCTTTGATCCTCTTGGTGAGGTACTTTTGGGGTCTTTCCAGTTGCTGCAGCTGTCTGGTAAGGTACATCCCAAAAGGGGCATTGTACTCAATTATGGGCCTGATGAGGGATGAGTAAAGAGGCACGATGACCTCCCCTGATCTAGATGTGAATCCCTTCATGATTATGTGGGCTATATAAAATGTTTTTCTAACCACTTTGGCCACGTGGTTGTCAAATGAGAGATTGCTATCAACTTGGGTCCCCAGGTCTCCAATTACTTCTTCTGTACTTAATGGATTACCACCTGTGTGGTAATTTGCAGGCACTTTGTTTTTGCCAAAGGGGATGACTATACACTTTTTGGCATTTAGCTTGAGGCCATGGCTCTGGCACCAGTTGTCTGTTTCTATGTAGCCCTTTTGGAGGATGCTTGTGTCGGCTGGAGAGTCGATTATGGCACCCAATTTGCAGTCATCTGCGAACTTGGTCAGCCACAGTCCTTCCGTGTTGGCCTGTACCTCCAAGAAATATATACCGAACAAGAGAGGTCCCAGGACTGAGCGTTGCGGGATGCCACTTGTAACTGGTTTGGAGTCTGACATGGCTCCAGCAATTCTAACCATGTGGGTTCTGTCCTTGAGCCAGTTTGCAACCCATCTAGTGACATAGGGGTTTATATTTAAGCTGGTGAGCTTATCTATAATGCCCGAGTGGGGTATTGTATCGAAGGCTTTTGCGAGGTCCAGGTAGGCTGTGTGGACCATCTTCCCCTCATCAATGGCCTTAGTGACTGTTTCAAAGAAATTGACCAGGTTTAAGAGGCAGGATCTGCCCATAACAAAGCCGAACTGGGTAGGATCCAGTGTCTGTAGGTCCCCAATATCTTTATTTATGAGGTCCATGATGATCCTTTCCATAGCTTTGCAGACCAAGCTAGTCAGGCTTATGGGGCGATAGTTTCCAGGATCTGTTGAGGCACCACCTTTGTGGAGAGGGACCACTGTTTCTGTACGCCACTCTTTGGGTACATATCCTGTAGTAAGGATGAGACTGAACAGTAGTTTTATGTTTGGGTTTAGCTCTTCTTGGAGTTCATGTAGGACGCAGCCCAGGACACCGTCTGGTCCCATTGATGCTGTGTTTTTTTGCTTTGGAGAGGGCGGCTCTTACCTGAGCATCTTGATGTCAGGGGGCAGCACTCTGCTGGGATAGACATTTGCCCTTTTGGTGGGGGGGGGGGGGTTGCGCTGAACCTGTCAGCTAGGATGTTGGCAATGTCTGTGGGTTTGGTGTATTTTTTGTCATTTTGAACCAATTCTGAGCATATCTGGGAATTCCCACCTAGGTTCCTAACATAACTAAAGAAAGCCTTGTGATTATCCTTAGTGTCCTGTGCAATTTTTCTCTCGAAGCTGGCCTTAGACAATTTTATGAGTGCCCTTAGTTTTTTGCCAATACTGATCAGAGATGTCTTCCCTTTCTGGAATTTTGCTCTATCATGTAGTAGCTTCCTCCTTATATTGTATAATTTGTTTATGGCTGGGGTCCACCAGACAGGACGTCTGCCTTTGGAGGATTGGGTCTTGGTTTTATTTGAGATTGCATGATCCATGCATTCCTGAAGGTGTTCATAGAATGCGTTTATAAAGGATTCTGCGGTCTGAGCCGTATTTTCCACAGGCCCGGGGGCTTTGAAGGATTCCACCTCGGTTTTGAGGAGTATGAAATTTGCTTCAGAGAAGTTTTTCACTGTGGTTTTCGGGGCAGGGGGTGGGGTCGGGATGTGAATATCCAGTGAGATTAGTTTATGGTCTGATCTTACCAGTGAGGGATACACTTCTAGTCTGGAGCATGGAGTCCCCATGTTGGTGATGATCAGGTCCAGTATGTTTTCCCCTCTTGTGGGAGTGGTAACAAGTTGTTCCATAGCATTTGCGTTTATAAATTCTAGGAACGTTTGGGCTAGGGTGTTGGAGCTAGAGTAATGCTCCCAGTCTATGTTTGGGTTGTTGAAGTCGCCCAATATAATGGTGTTTGGAAAGACCTTCATATTTTCCAGTGTTCTCAGGAAGGCCGAGTGGGGTTCCTGGGTTTGGGAGGGTGGTCTGTAGCAGGCTATAAACTGGAAGGCAGTTTTACCCACTGTTAGTTGCATTGCATTATCTTTGTGTTTTTTCAGAATGTCTGTAGTCGGGTGGCTTACCGAAGCCATATCTGGATAATTGTACCGAGTACCAAAATATTTAGAAGCGTAAATATACAGACGACGAATAATTCGTTGTTTAAATAAGGCACAAAACCAACAGCGAGGTACGGCGTGGTCAGGGCCTAGGCAAGGAATACAATATGAATAAAAATCTTTATGAGGTATTTGCTTTCCACAAAAAATACAATTACTGACTTTCACTAACATTGGTTTAGAGCAAGAAAAAGTTTCCCCAACAGAGTACTTAGCTTTAGTTGAAGACTTTGGTTCTGAAACTCGAAAACGAAAATTTCAGGAGTCAGATGACTGGCACTTGTGAACTGCTTCTGCTTTGGGTACCGCACGGCAAGAAAGACTGATGTAAGGGCGTCGGCTACATGTTTTATACCCCTGACTACCTGACGTCATGGAAGATGAGACCGCAACCGACGCAGGACCCAAGACTTTGATAATCGGGCTGACTGAGGGCTACTGCAAGCAGTTAACCCAAATGTGATGACTGCAACAGTGAAACACGAAGAACATCCAAAGGACAGAAGAAATGTTGAGCGACACTATTATGAATCTAACTTTAGAAGAGATTTTTGCCATCTTAACAGGCACGCATCCTTGACTGCACTTTATGATGATGATTTTTTTTAACAGATAACTTGTTTGACTATTTACAAACACCTTCATCTCATTTGCCTAAATTCTTTGGAATCCCTAAGCCACAAAAATAGAGGAAACCCTCCTTACAGGCCAGTGGTTGTAAGCAGGGGGGTCCCTGACCAAACCTGCTGCCATCTACGTGGATGTTTTGTTACAATCCCTGGCTGAGAAGAAAATTTGACACACAAGACTAATGATTTTTTAAGGAAAATAAAAAAGTTAAAATTGATGCTGACAGCATTTTATTAACAATAGATGTTGAATCATTATACACTGTACTTCCACATAATTATTGTATTGAAAAAGTGACTGATTCGTACAGGAAAAACAACAATGGCACACCAGCACAACATGAAAGAACAGGTAAACTTTTAGATAAGGTGCTTAGCTACAATTTTCTTTACATTTACTGGAAATGACTATAAACAAAAGACTGGTATAGCCATGGGAGCAGCTATGCCCCTAGCCTAGCCAACATAGCCCTAGTCAAGTGCGAGGAGGATTATGTTTTTAACAGCGAACATATCAGTGTTTGTTGTTCGTCTTTTAGGCTTTTTCCCGGTTAGGGGTCGCCAAAGCAGAACTCCAATCCCACTAATGATTGGCAGTCTATTTTTATGGTGCTGAATTGCCAGCCCAACACTCAACCTTCAGCGAAGGCATGCCCATTCACGCACGTCTTTCAAAGGCCACTCGAACGTGGGGAGGACATGCAGACTCCACACAGAAGGCACTCTGTATCCATGCTTTATTGATGATATCTTTATTGTGTGGAAAGGAGAAAGTGCTAAATTAGATGATTTTAATGAACTATCTGAATCAAACCACCAGCTTCCTGAATTTCACCTCTTCCCATAGCCTCACCTTGGCTGACTTCTTAGATATGCAGATTACTGAAGACTTAGACCAAGGTAAAATGGACACAAATCTTTACAGAAAACCTACCAGAGTAAACCTCCTGCTACACAAGAGTCTCCATCCCACCAGGACAAAAGATAACGTTAGCACCAGGGCTACAGGTTGGCTAGGATCACCATGAAAATGGAACCCTTTTTAAGAATCTAAATGATCTTAAATTATTTTTTGGTGAGGGAATATGAAAGTAATGTGTTAAGAAGCATTCTGGAACCTGCAATTGAACCAAAAAGTATAAATTCACCAGCACTTAACAGTCCTTACAGAAGGATTTTAAAGAAATCTATGGACAACAAATCTAGACAGTTGCATCTTGACTTTTACTGTTGATTATCACAGCATCAGTAATATTATTAGAGAGAATTGGGCCACAATTACTGAAAGCTCGTATCTAATGGACATCTTTGGAGAAGTTCCTTCCTTTGTGTAAAGGAAAGCCAGAAACATCAGGAGTTGGGTTGAAGGTAGGCATAGACCATTGGATACATGTGCCAATAAGTGTGGAGCCAACTGTGTTTTGTCAGCACATACAAGAGGGAGATGTTTTTCTGCCCTTATTTAAGCAAGCAGATTAAAACCAACACAGGAGGTGACTAACTCAATGCAGGTGGTTTACAGGGCAAACTGCAATAACTGTGAAGGGATTCTATGTGGGAAAAATGCTCAGACTTAAAAGGTTTTCTGGCGATCTTTCAGAAATTAGAGCCAAGTGCAAGAATAATGCACTGGCTCAGCACCTGCAGGTTCACAAAAGACATACTGGCCTTAAACTTCAAATTACTGATTGTGTGGAACTTTTGGAACTGGAAGAAGACACTCCTAATCTTTTAGAAAAATGTGAACTACTGTGGCAGATGAAATGGAACTCTTTTAGAAAACCGGGTCTTAATTATTATTGTTCCATAAAAAGCATACTAGAACTCAGAAAACTGCTCCACTGTTTTAAAAAGACTATTAAAAGCCTGATATGGGACTGATTAACGCTGGCATTATACATTAATACTATACATGATAATATTGTTATAAACAAATATCAAACATTGAAAATATTCTAGACTGAAAATAAATGACATTGGTGCTGCTTTCTGATACTTTTACTCATTTAAACGAAGTGCTTTCTTAGTAAATGCCACACTTGATCAGATTTCCAGGGCCTTACACAGCTTTATTTTTAACATTTTGCGCTGTATTTCCACCTTAGCAATTATAGCTGTGGTTTTCAGCCTATTTAGATGTTCAATTGTAGATTTATACACGTTTAATATTATGAAATGTTTTTTTACACACAAACCTGATGGAAGTATTTACTTGGTACGAAAGCAATCTTTCGTGAAAGTGTTTTAGTTTATAAGTTACTAATATTTATTCTGATAGATATTTAGTGGTAGATCTTTTTTAGTTTAATTAATTAGTCATTTTGTTAGTGAGTGCGTTTCTTACAGGTTCATAGGTAGGTACTAGGCTAGGGCCTATACAAGCCTAGCCATAACGATTCCCTGGCTATTGCTTCCTACAAATATTTACTTTCCTGGACCCCTGTCTAGCAGGGCTTCTGATGTGATCCCCGGGATGAATTTCCTATCTCCCATACAATCGTCAATGTTCCTCTTGAAGAGGGCCAAGGAGGCGCTCTACCTGACATGTATGAGCAGCCTATTCCAGAGTATGGGTAGTCTCTGGGTCATGAACCTATCCCTCCAGCATGTTCCATTCATCGTGATGACAAGGTTAAGATCCCTGGAGTGTGTGGCTCGAAGGAATTGGGATTTCTTTAAGTGTAGCATGTCCAACAACTCTGGGTTTGACATGGCCTTGTATGTTAGGCAGAGATCATCTCTGAGCACGCGATATGCGATGGAGTATAGCTGGAGTTTCTTTAGACGGTCAGTATAAGGCATCTGCTTTAGGCCAGTGATTCTTTTTGTGAGGTATTTCTGCGGCCTTTTGAGTTGTTGCAGATGTCTTGTGAGGTACATACCAAACGGGGCACTATATTCTATAATGGGTCTAATGAGGGACGAGTACAGAGGGACAACAACCTCTTTTCAGGATGAATAGCCCTTAGTGATGAAGTGTGCAATGTAGATGGATTTTGTAACTATTGTGGCTACGTGGTAATCAGAGGTGAGACCACTGTCCACCTGTGTCCCTAGGTCTCTTATCACACTTTCGGTGTTTAGTGTACTGCCACCTATGTGGTAGTTCACAGGTACGTGTTTTTTCCCAAAGGGGATAACTATACATTTTTTGGCATTTAGCTTGAGCCCATGGCTCTGGCAACATGCATCTGTGTCGGTAAGGCCCTTTTGTAGTATATCCACATCATTTGGGGATTCAGTAATGGCTTCCAGCTTGAAGTCATCTGCGAACTTTGTAAGCCAGAGTCCTTTAGTATTGGCCTGTACTTCAGAGAAGTAGATGCCAAACAAGAGTGGTCAGGACAGAACCATGCGGTACACCACTTGTCACTTGTCTGGAGATGGATTTGGAGTTGGCTACTTTTACAGTGGGTGTTCTTTCAGCAAGCCCATTTGCAACCCATCGAGTGATGTAGGGATTAATGCCCATTTTAGTAAGCCTATCTATGATTCCAGAGTGGGGGATAGTGTTGAAAGCCTTGGTGAGGTCCAAGTAGGCTGTGTGGACCACCTTACCCTCGTCCATGGCTCTGGAGAGTGATTTGAAGAAGTCGATCAGGTTCAGGAGGCAAGATCGGCCCTTCACGAACCCAAACTGGGTGGGGTCCAGTGTTTGAAGGTTGCCAATGTCTGTTTATAAGTTCCATGGCCTTGCAGATCAGGCTCGTCAGACTGATGGGACACTAGTTCCCAGGATCCAAAGTGGATCCCCCCCTTGTGGAGTGGGATGACTGCAGCTGTGCGCCACTCTGTGGGCATGAAGCCTGAGGTGAGGCTATGATTAAACATGACACATAGGTGAGGTGCCAGCTCATTTTGTAGTAATTAATAAAGTTTGGATTAGTAGATTAACCTCAATAAGCTGTTCATATATTATATATTTTAATTGATCTCTAGCTCTTTAACGTCAGCTCAAAGGTAGCACAGCCTCCATTTATACTATGGAGTTAAGGGGGACTTGGTTAAAGGAATTAATTTAATGCTTTTACTGTTCTTAGTAGCCGCGGTGGTGAAGCGGTAGCATGGTTGCCTCACAGCAAGAGGTTCTCCCATTCCATTCTCGGCGAGAGCGCCTTCTGTGTGGAGTCTGCATGTCCTCCCCGTGGTCGAGTGGCATTCGAAAGACATGCATAGAATGGGTGTGCCTTTGTTGAAGGTTGGGCATCAAGCTGGCATCTTGGCACCCGTAAAAAAATCTACTGCCAATCATTAGCGGACCAGAGTTCCGCTGTGGACGCGACCGGGAAAAAAAGCCAAAAGAAACGTTCTTAAACAGAACCACCCTCTGTAACCCTCCCTTGCTCCAAATAACCTGATTATATATATAAATTAATGAAATCTTTTAACTTTTTTAATGCTTTTCAAAGGAGGAACTGTTTTGTGTGTGTTCAGTATTCCATTTTAACCCAACTTCCATGAACTACCTCTACTACTTTATATTATGTTTTACACTTACACTTTTTTAATTTTTCTTTTTTTAGGTGCATAACATATTTCATAACATATTTCAGTGAACTTCATACTCTTCACATAATCGTTTAAAACAGTATAGTTTGTAATTAGTTTTAAATGCTTGCAACTAGGATTGTAACTAGGATTTTTGTTTTCATGTTTTTTAAATGTTTGATTGCTTATGTCATAAATCATGGTTTCATAAAAAAATAAAGATGTTTAAAGAATAAAAATTGTTTAATAAGATAATTTTGTGAATTAATTATGATATATATATATATATATATATATATATATATATATATATATATATATAAAGTATAATGTTTGTAAACATGAACTTAATACAGTTTTATTACTTTTATATAAAACTTAAACCTTGCCTGCGATATAAATAGGACCTGCTAGCGAGATAGGTATGTAACCCCACAGACTAACCCGTCTATGGAACAGGCTCCCCATCCATGTGAAGCAGAGTTCCTCTCTAACCCAATTCAAGTGCAACTTGGACAATTGGATGGGAAACCAAAAATTCATCACTGGTTTGGCACCTATGTCTCTAATGGACACAGGCAAGCTGTGAATGGTTCATCTCCCAGTCCCATGGTTACACTTGTTCAGGGTATCAGAATTTGTCAGAGATTTGGGATGCATGGCTAGGCTTAAAAAGGCCCTTGTGGTTGTTAGCCCTGTAAACACTTATGAAATGTAAATGTGCCTGTGTCAGAAGTGACAGTTCAATAAAGGTGTTATAATAAAAAAAAAATATGCAAGAACAAGAGCTGTATTCAACTGACACAAAATGTAAGGGGTAGTACAGGACACACGAATTATTTACATTTGTTTACTGGGAAAATCCGACTGGACACGGGTCCTTATTCTGCGGAGGCCCGGGGAGAAAATCTCCACAACAACGATGCATTAAATACAAGTTCGTAAGAAATGTTGAAATAAATGCAAGTGTACAAATGTCAGGAAAAAACACAATGTAAACTATGAATAACGTAGGACAGTGGATTACATGGAGTATAATATATATGCACAGGAGTACTGGATACATCTAAGGTGGCACATATTACAACATTAATACAAGTAGTGACAATCACAGCAATGACACAGTAATCAGCTTTCTAGACATAACAGAATGGCTGTAAACAGAGACAGATATAAAGCATTGTTTGGAGGTGGTGGAGGAGGAATGCCAAAGAAGCTGAAAAATAAGGCGTACAAACCAGTTTTGAGACCAGAGATGCCTTTCAGGCAACGTAGATAGAGAAACCGGATACGAGGCATTTCCTTCAGCTGTTGATCATGCAGCTTTACATAAGCTGAACCTTGAAAATGAATTCATAAGAGAGGTGTCTCATCTCTGGTGAACTCGAAATGAAGATGTTCAAGAAAGAAAGAAATAGCCCGTTTATTACGAACACTAGTACTGAAGGGTATATTACTTTAAGGGTACCCTCCCATATGCATTAACCATTTATGGTACTTGCTTGAAAAATGAACATTTCACTGTAACTGAGACACTAGCATTGCCTATGCATCGTTAAGAGATGGTTCTTATGGAGTCAGAGCATAACTGATGATCACTTACATGAAGGGCCTGCAGAGGGCTTCTTTAGAATTACCTAGCCACTGACATAGCCACAAACATCAGTAGTGCACAACACTGGGTCTTTATTTGGAGTTAAGTTTAACTTAGTTTAAGATGCAAATCCAATGATAACATTAAACCATTAAGTTAATGCCTTATTTATTTTTAAGTATAATGTAAAATCTGTGCTGGCACACTACAGATTTGGAGATTATGTAAGAAGCCATCTGAAACTGTTTCAATAGGACTTACAACTGTGTTTCAAACAATAATTTTATGGAATGCAACAATGTACTATTTCAACATTTACTACGGATACACTGTGTATGGCATTTAAATGACATGGGTTGAATAAAGGAATATGAAGTATGACAACGATATTATGTCTAAGTATTTTATAACTGTACTATACGATTACAACCTAGTTACTAACAAGCAAAGATGGTGCTCACACTGAACCTCATTAAGTGAGGGGGGTAGGCTTTAACAATCGCATTGTAGCCAGTAACAGAAAACAAAAACAGCAACATTTTCTTATTTTCAGGCAAGATACATGTCTTCTTTTTAACAATCACCATTCACTCCAACATTATATAAAATGTTCAGTTTCGGCCTTCCCTTAAACCTTGCAGAATAATGCCTCAACAGGAGGAGCATATACTGTTCCCACAAATTCCATTCCATATTTTTTTTCCTTTTTCTAAATAACCAAATCTCTTCATTTACAATTGATTTAGATTCGGATTTTAATTTTCTAGTAACTGCCTTTCTGGCAGTGTTAAAATTAGTAAGGCCTTACTGTATCAAGGCAATTCAGATCCTATGTCCCAGCTCAAAAAAATAATTTCCTTGTTATGACGATTTGCTCCCTTATCAGTTCTGATGTACTCTAAGGAAGTTTTAAAATCTACCAAGTCATAACATTCCCAAAAACAGATCCCAAATTATCTCTCTTTCTATCATACCACTGGCATTTGGTACCAGAGGACAACATTCTCTGCATAGGTATTTTCATATCACAATCAAGCAAACATTTCCAAGTACTAAACCTTCTAAAATTTGTTGCGTAACTGGGAGCCTTCCAACTTTCCCTGTGTAAATGTCCTTTTCAGTCTCTCTGTCCAATTTTTTTTACCCGCCTCGGATTCTTATGCTTATTATGCAATATTTTGTGTACCCTACTTATTATCCATATTTTAAGAGCAGCTTCTTCTAGACTCAACTAAAAACTTTACTGTAGCTTGTCTTTCACTTAACATTTCTCTACCCTTTCTCTTTGCCTATACTCTTACCAATCCCTGGTAGGGGAGGCAGTTGCAAACTTGAAGTCCACACTTCTGTATGGCCTCATCCACTCTAACTTTTCTCCTCTCTCGTTATTGCCTTCCAATACTCTTTTTTTGCTAATTTTATCCATGAAATTCTAGCCCCCTCTTGCTCATTTTCTATATCCCTACTTGCAGTAATCCCCAGTGGTAAAATTTCCTTTCTCCAGTCCACTGTTGGCCCAGCTCTTAAAATACAAATCTGTCTCTCCTGTTACTCTGGAAGGAACTCCCTCTCCAAGTTAAGTAGTGCGACACTCTGTCTGCCTTTAAAAAGGAGCTAGTAAACTGCATGAATGTTGGACTGCACAGTGGTGCAGTGCTTAGCATTGTCATCTCACATAAAGAGGTTCTCAGTTCAATTCTTGGCTGGGGTGCCTTCTGTGCAGAGTCAGCATGTCCTCCCTGCGATTGTGTGGGTTTCCTCTGGGCACTCAAGTTTCCTCCCACATTACAAAGACATGCATCTGGAGTGTTTCTCCCTGGGCCTCTGCTGAAAATTGTCTCATGCCAAGTCAGATTTTCCCAGTAAACAAATGTTAAATAAATAAATAAATGGGTGTTCATAAATTCACCTCTGGTACAACTGGACTGGCCTTCCTTGAAATGAGAGGCAAGGTCAAAGGGTGGGTACTGGCCAGGCAGAAACAGCCCTGAGGATCAGTTGCCTTGTAATGCCTATGACCTTGTTCTAGGAGTTGAAGCAGCATATCCCTCTCAGCTCTGCTCTTGTCCTCTTCCTCCCAGAATTATCAACTTTATCAACAATTTCTCTGGTTGAAACATGCCTGACCTGTATATAAAACTAAAGGGAATAAATATATTTTCACTGCTTACACCTTACTATCCATATCCATAAAATCAAGAGCTGTTAGTTTCTCAATTTTTGTATTTCCTTTTGTTTAGTTTCTTCCCATATATCCCCCACTGCCATAACAGAATCCTTTTGTTAATCCAAACACTAAATACTTCATCTTATGAGGACGCCATAAAAATGAGTATTGATGAACAATTCATGTGTGCTGCACAGTTTACTGCTGTAACGCTTGTTTTATCTTCATTTTATAACCCAAAAAGGCTTGAAACTATCTCAGGATGTTCCAAAACACTGAATTATCCTTTTCTCAATACTTACCACAAGATCGGTGATGGTGTAGGCACTAGGGGGTTCGGTCTCTCCAACACGGTGATGGGACACCTTTCCAACACGCAGTACTCCCTCTTCTTTAAATACCCAGCGGGAAAGAGCAACCGCTAGTTCATAGTTACCAGTTTTGGCAAACCTGAAACAGATGCAAAACAATTCTTTAAATGCCCATTTTTTACACACCACGCAGATAACACATGCAAGCAGAGATCACAGTTTATATAAACGCTCGCTGGTACGGTGAATGGAATAAGTCACTCTCCTTATTTCCATTTCATTGTAAGCAATAACTTGTGAAAGCCGGACCTCACATGCTGCTCTTCTGCTTTTACAAGCTACAAAACACATTAATACTGAACTGTAGTATGTGTGAAAATGTGCTTGGTCTTGCAATAGCCTTGAAAAGATATAAAGATGCGCATATTACTCCTTCCAGTTCCACACACACTGCCCAAAAATTAAATAAATGCTGGCTCCATGGCACAAAAGTACAGATGGATAAAGCTCAGACTGAGCCTCAGACAACCTGGCATCCATCAGCAAGTGAAGTGCTGGAAGAGTTACCTGGGGAGACAAGAGTGAGGGCCAGACACTGACTTGCCCATTCCTGGGCAGTTATCTGTAAAGGTGGTCATTCCATTTGGAGGCCAGGTAGACCATCAAAAGTGCAAGGTACTAAACAAGTGTCTCTTCTCAATGTAGCCAAAGTCAGAGTATGCTTGGAAATGTACAAGTCCTGGCCTTGGCAGACTGCTGAGGGGAGGTGTTCGGCCAATATAAAAAGTTCACCTGTCGCACAGAGGATACCACTGCAGCTTGGAGCTAGAGCATCTTTCTCCCTGTCCAGCTTTAGTGAACAAGTTTCCAGTTCTTGAGTTAATTTCACTAAGGGGTGGCCCTGGCCTACAAAGGCAAAATAAACACTTTGAAACCTTTCTGCCGCTACCTCCAAACCATGGAATCAGAGATGTGATTAATGAAGACCAGACAGCCTCTAGAGTTCAAATCACACTCTAGAAATAAACAAATTAATGAAATGACCAAACACCCTGGAAACTGTCCACACACACTTAAAAGATGCCTCCCAACCTCTCCACCAGAGTCCTTTACCCATACAATAGGAAACTGCTGCTCTAACGACAGATCCCCTAGAATAAGGAGTTCTAGCTTGCCCTTCTAATACCTCTCCATAATGATCACACTATACACAACACACACTTACTAACTACTTAGACACTTTGTTCAAAAATGGGTTGACATGGTCTGAAAAAAAGAGATGGCTACTCTTTATAAAATCCTCAGTCCTGTTAAAGTAATATAACTGCTTAAGTACACATCCATGAAATGAAGCATCTTTTTCACCCTTGTTCTGAGGGCTGAAAAAAAACAAAAAAAAAAAGGTATGTGGATGAGAGCCACTTCAGACAGACTGGTCCTCAGGGTCACCCTCCTCCATGTGGCAGACCACATAAGAAGCTTTGTATGCCAGAGCATGCAGTTCAGACGGACTCTTCTGTGGTAATGGCTACAAAAACAGTGGGTTCTACAAAAGACACTTAGCATCAGCAGAAGCTGCCAATTAAAAGGAAGGGAAGATAATTTTTTTAAACAAATTCACATCCCATGTTGGAGGCACTGTTTTCCTGCATAGGTTCATAGGTTCATAGATTAGTACTAAGCTAACTGCCCTTGCGAGCCATTTTAAGCCTAGCTAATTATCCCTTGTGAGACTCAAACCCTGCACCTTGTGTTTGTAAGGCAAAAACCTTAACCGTTAGGCCACCCTCCCAACCCCTGCATGGTCTTAAATTCAAAATACCCTTCAGGAATTAACTGCAGACTTTCTGAAGAAAGGATTTATTGCTGAACACAGGTCTTAAATTCCAGGATGCAATGTGTGGATGCATAAGACAGCATACATTCCTGTAGTTGCAATGGCAGACTTATGTACAAATTTAACTTAATAAACCCAACTTCTTTCTAGCTATCTCTGAACAATCTTCCAACAAACCTGCACGATAAGAATCTACCTAATGAAATCACCAGAAGTAACAAGTTTTGCATCTTAAAGTATATGAATGTGCTTGCTTTATAGATGCTTGACAGTATAGTGAATTATGTGACTGACGGCAATGTTCAAAACAGTGCACTGATAGTATTTGAATATTCGTGTCAGTGTGAATGACTTGAATGTTTTTTAGGATGACAGCATTGCTTCTGATGCCTCATACCTCTGGATTTTTGTCTCAATTTTACTTTGGGTTTATACACTGGGTTCCAAAGGTAAATGAGCAGAGATAGCAGAAAGGTGCACATTAATCTAAGGGCAGAACTGCTCAACACAGAAAAATACAGGACAGCTTGCTGCACTGTAGCTTCCCCTAGGTCAGATACCCTCCATACCTTAAGTCAGATACTCTTGTATTTAAGCAAAGTTAATATTTTCTGGAAGTCTACTTCCTGGATTCTTTCAGAATCTGCAGGACTTCCTGGGAGAAATGACTTCTTGTGTGGAACATGAGTCCTATCTTCCAGGTTGCAAGATGCAGGTGCTTTAGTTTTGCATGTTCCAGACATCCCTGGAATTGCAACAACAGGAGATTGCAAAAATAAGTGAAGGATCCTGGGGCCTTCACTGCTCAGTTCAATGAGAGGGGAAAATCCATGAGTGCCTTGTCCAAAGCAGGGACCAGCAGAATCAACCAGGTTGACTCCAGGACTGCTTTCTGCCGGACTCTGGGATACAGGAACACAGAAGAGGCCCTGTTCTGTGGTACAGCAGAAACATCCACAAGTCTATTCTGCACAGGAACCTTGAGCAGAACTGCAAAATGTGGCAGCTTACTGGTAAGGCAAACAGGTCTGTTGCTGGTATTCTCAAAGACCTTGACATTGAGAAAGACTCTTGGGTGCAGCCTCCATTTGTAGAGTTCAGGCACTGACCTGTTTATTTTGTCTGGATTCTAGATCCCCAGACCATCCAGGTCTGCACAATCAGTAAAGTACAGTTGTGTACACTTACCATAAACGTAGATGTTAGAGTGTCTTCACTGTTGCAGTCATCACATTTGGGTTATCCCTGCCAGGGTAGCCCTTGGACGGCCCGAATACCAGAGACTTAGTATTTCTGCATTGGTTGCTGTCACTTGAAGACTGGCGTCAGGTCGTCAGTGATATAAAGGAAGGCAGCCAACGCCATTACATCAGTTTTTCTTGCCCTAACCAGTCAGGAGCCTCTAAAATAGGAGGTCTGGTGGCAGAACCCCACCAGTGGAAAATAAATACCAACATGCCCCTTGTAAGGAAAGGATGCAATGATGGTACCTGGTGCAGAATTTGCTGACCTGATGGTTGGTGTGGGAGGCAAAGAGGTCGACCTCCGGGGTTCCCCATTTCTGAGATTAGTAAGAAGGTGTTTATGTTGAGCTACCCACTCGTGGGGGTCCAAAACTTTTTTGCTTAATTGGTCTGCCAGGGAATTAAGAGAGCCTGGCAGGTATTGTGCTAACAGGTGTAGTTGCATGGAAGAGGCTGTAAACCTCATGGCCAGCCTGCACAGCTGGTAAAAGCGAGTCCCTCCTTGCTTCTTGATGTAACACATCACTGTGATGTTGTCTGTTTTGATCAGGAGAACCCCTGGAGAGAGAGAAGGGGCTTGAAAGCTATCAAGGCCTGCTGCACAGCCATCATCTCTTTTTGATCGATGTGCAGGGGGAGTTGCTGAGGGTTCCATTGGCCCTGTATGCACCTGCTGTCCAAGTGTGCACCCTACGCTTAGTCTGATGCATCTGTGGTGAGGGTCTGGGTCTGAAAATACTTTGGAATCTCGGTGTGCAACTTTCAAGTTTTACTCCATAGCTTTGGATGACAGCACTGATGTTACAGATACGGCACAACTTGCCATATTTATTCGTGGTGTTGACAATTTCAGTATTACTGAAGAACTGGCTTGTCTGGTTCCACTGAAAGATACAACGAAGTCTGTTGATCTGTACAAGGCAGTATAAAAGAAACACCAGCAAGATTTTCCTTGACCGTCGAAAACCTGTCTGGCATAGTAACTGACAGTGCCCCAGCTTGGAAAGATGGAAGAACTAACAATGATGGAAGAAGATGCAAAACAGATGAGTAATGTGTGTTTCATGAAGTACTACTGCATTATACATCAAGAAAATGAGTGCACAGACTTTAAACATGGAAAATGTTACGTATGTTATTAAAACAATAAATTTTATAAGATCCAGAGGATTAAATCACCGCCAGTTTCAGGAGTTTCTCTATGGAGACATTGTGTACTTTACTGCAGTGAGGTGGTTAAGTCACAGAAAAATGCTGAAACGTTTCTATGATTTAAGAAATGAAACAAAGTCCTTTATGGAGTCAAAATGAAAGCCTGTACCCGAATTTGAAAATGCAAACTAGGTGGCTGATTTAGACTTCTTAGTAGACATCACTGCTCATTTAAACGACCTGAACCTGCACCTCCAAGGCGAAAATCTATTAATAAATGACATGTTTCGAACAGTGACGGCATATGAAGTGAAACTGAAATTATGTCACTGTCAGATTAAGAATAACTTCATTCACTTTGAAACACGGTCCGAGCAAAGCCACGTAAAATACTGAAAAATATGTGTCATTACTTAATCGTTTATCACAGGACTTTGTAGATTTCAAGATTTTAGAAAACACCAACAATTCGGTATATTTGCTACTCCATTCTCCGTTGACATCAGCATGTTGCCTGCAAACCTGCAGCTGGAATGCATGGAATTGCAGTCAGATATACAACTTAAAGAAAAATTTCTTCAAGTGTCTTTATTGGACTTTTCTAAGTTGTACCTGCCTAAAGAAAAATATCAGTCACTTCACGAACATGCCCTGTTCATGACATCTCTGTTGGGGAGTACGTACATTTGCGAACAATTTTTTTCTGGTATGAAATATATAAAAAAAATCAGAACAAAAATTTCAGATGAGCATCTTGAAAATACTCTTCGCATCGCCACTACCTCTATCAAAACCAATACAGACGCACTGGTATCAAAAAGACAGGCTCAGTGTTAACATTAAAAAGGTTATGATCATAATGTTTGTTTATTACACAAAAGGACAATCTTGACTTGACAACCTGAACCTCCTGATATGGACACCAAGTATAACAAGAACTAGGACCAATAAGTTTGAATTCTGCAAAGGTCTATGCCTGGCTGCACCCTTGTGAACAAGTTTCATGAATAAACATTGCAACTAGTAATAAAGTCAGATATTTGTTGAAATTTGTGAAAAGTAAACACTGGAAGACCCCTTTCAAAATTTCAGCAAACACTGGGAAACAACTCAACTTGGAGACGTCTAGTAATCTGAGGAAGTACAAAAAGGTGTCATCTGATGATGCTATGCCTCTGTACAAGTCGTCAGCTGAAATGTGCACGCATGCATATTGGAGAGGCAACTGCAAAAAAGCAGGTGTGAGATTACCTTGTGAAATTGGAATGTGTTGTTGCATTTATAATGTTCTTTGTGGCTCCATAGTAAGTGGGTGAACCAAAGTTGAACGTGCTCTACCATCTGTTAGTCAGTGGAACAAATGTAAAAATACAAATTGTTCATTTAAGAAGTAAAGGTCTCATCATTCCTGCAAGCTGTGCATCACCACTGATGCACCTTCTTTCATCTTCAGACCAGCCTCACCAGACAGCAGTGCAAAAGCAACAAATCTTGCCAGTGCCAGATGTACTCATGTCTCGAATAATTTCAGGGACAGATTCCAAAGCTAGAAATGTGGTGACATACCTACTGCAATGGAACTGGAAACAGAAGAATACATGAGCGGTTTAGACGACATATGGACATTAAGAACATGATGGAAGACATGGACATTAAGAAACCAGCAAAACCAGAGGTATAATCTCATACAAATTGAAGGGGTCGTACCAGTTAGTTTTTTTTTCTTTTTTTGTTCTTTTTTTTTACAAATAAAAAAAATTAAGATGTTAAACTTCGATGTTGGAGTTAACTGTTATTTTACGAATTAGAATGAGTATTTGAATTTTAGGGCCAATATTTGGCATTTATTACATTTATTCACTGTTCAAATTCTACAATACATCCAGGGGGTCGACTTTGGTCGTGAAACAGCTGCCTATATGATATATTTTACATGCGGCCCCAAGACAATTTCTGTTGACTCAATGCGTCCCCTGCAAGCGAAAAGGTTGGACAACCCTGTGGTAGCGGGTCCAGATTCCACAGCAGGTATACTAGGTGAGGCCGAAGGAAAGGGAACCAAACTTGTCGAGGCCATTGTGGGGCTATGAGGATCACCTTGCATCTCAACTGAACAGCCTTCTTTAGAAATTGTGGGATAAGAGGAATGGAAGGATAAGCATAAAGACGTCCCGTGGCCAATCGTGAATCAGAGCATCCCTTGGTGACTCCCCCTCTGGGGGAAGTAGGGTGAAATAGCTGCTGCACTTGGTGTTTGATGGGAGGCAAAAAGATTGCAGCGGGCTGGGCCAAGTGGCTGAAGATTGCTGACGCCACCTTGGGGTTGAAGGACCACTCATGAGGATGCATCTGCTCAGCTTGTCCGCAATCACGTTGCAGCTTACCGGGATATGCATTGCTATTATAGGTTCACAGGTAGGTACTAGGCTATTGGCCCAAGGGCCAAAGTAAGCCTAGACAACAAGGTTCCCTGGCTTATGCCACCCAAGAAATTTAATTTTCTGTGCCCTTGTCGCGCAGAGCCACAAAAGTGATCCCCGGGGTGTATTTCCTATTTCACATCAACTCATCAAGATTTTTCTTGAAGAGTGCTAATGAGGAACTTTGCTTGACATAGATGGGTAGCTTGTTCCAGAGTATAGGAAGTCTCTGGGACAGGAATCTATCCCTCCAGCATGTCCTGTTATTGTGGCGACAAGGTTTAGGTCCTTAGAGCATGTAGCTCGGAGGGATTGGGATTTCTTTAGGTGTAGCCTGTCCAACAGCTCTGGGTTTAACATAGCTTTATATGTTAGGCAGAGATCACCTCAGAGTAGGTGATATGCTACAGAGTAAAGCTGGAGTTTTTGATGGTCAGTGTAGGACATCTGTTTGAGGCTAGTAATCCTCTTTGTGAGGTACTTCTGTGGCCTTTCCAGCTGCTGCATAGGTCTTATGAGGTACATTCCAAAAGGGGCATTGTACTCTATAATGTGTCTAATGAGTGCCGAGTAGAGGAGAACAATGACCTCTTTGTCCTGGATGAGAACCCTTTTGTGATGAGGTGTGCCACATAGAAGGATTTCCTGACTACTGTGGCGATGTGATTATCAAAGGAGAGACTACTGTCCACCTGGGTAACGAGGTCTCTTATCACACATTCGGCATTAAGCAGACTGCCGTTTCTGTGGTAGTTCATGGGTACAGACTTTTTACCAAAGGGGATGACAATGCACTTTTTGGCACGGAGCTTGAGGCCATGCCTTTGACACCAGGCATCTGCCTCAGTGAGGTCCTTCTGTAGGATGTCCACATCATTTGGGGACTTGACTATGGCTCCAAGTTTGCAGTCATCTGCGAACTTCATTAGCCAGAGGGCCTTCTGTGTTAGCCTGTACTTCAGAGAAGTAGATACCAAACAGGAGAGGTCCCAGGACTGAACCCTGTGGTACTCCACTTGTCACTCGTTTGAAGTCATATTTGAAGTCTGCAACTTTTACAGTGTGGGTTCTGTCAGTGAGCCACAGTAGGCAACCTATCTTGTGGCATAGGGATTTATACCTAGTTTAGAGTTTAGCTATAATTCCAGAATGGAGGATGGTGTCGAAAGCCTTGGCAAGGTCAAGATAGGCTGTGTGAACCACCTTACCCTCGTCTACGGCTTTGGTGACTGCCTCAAAGAAGTCGATCAGGTTCAGAGGGCATGATTTGCCTTTCACAAACCCTAACTAGGAGGGGTCCAGAGTTTGAAGGTTATCAATGTCTTTGTTTACGAGTTCCATGATGATGCGTTCCATGGCCTTGCAGACCAGGCTCGTCAGGCTAATAGGACGACAGTTCCCAGGATCAGTGGTGGCTCCCCCTTTGTGAAGTGGGATAACTGTTGCTGTGTGCCATTCAGTCGGTACAAAGCCTGACGTGAGACTATGACTGAACACGGTGCTTGGGTGGGGAGCCAGTTCGTTCTGAAGTTAGTGTAAAACGCAGCCTGGGAGGTTGTCCGGTCCAATGGATGCTGTGTTTTTTGTTTTAGAGAGTGCAGCTTTTACCTGCATAAATGTGATTACAGGGACTGTACAGATATGGGCCTTTTAGGGGGTGGGAGGGAGGTAAAGTTAGCACTGAACCTATCTGCCAGGATGTTGGCAATATCAGTTGGTTCTGTAATTTCCGTGCTGTTGTGCTGTAACTCAGAGCAAATCTGGGTGTTGCCATTGAGATTCTTGACATAGTTACAGAATGCTTTGTGGTTGCCCTTAGAATCAGTGGCGATTTTGTTTTTGTAGCTAGCTTTGGAGAATTTTATAAGGGATCTCAGCTTCTTACTGAGGTTGACCTGGGAGCTCCTCCACTCATGGGATTTTACTCTCTTTTGCAACAGTTTCTTCCTTCTGTTGTAGTTTGTTTATGGCAGGGGACCACCAGATTGGCTTCCTTTTTTTGGAGGCTAGTGTCTTGGTTCTGTTTGGGATAGCACGATCCATGCACTCGTGTTAAGTGCTTATAGAGTGCATTTGTGTAGGCTTCAGCAGTCGTAACTATATTGTCCATCTGCATGGGTGTCATGAAGTTCACCACTTCTGTCCTAAGAAGCACAAAGCTGGCTTTGGAGACATTTGTTTTACAGTGGTTTCCTTACTGGCGGGTGGGGGCGGGATGCGGACATCTAGGATGATTAGCTTATGGTCAGATCTCATCAACGTGGAGTTGACTTCAGGTGTGGAACACCAGTCACTCATATTGGTAATGACTAGGTCTAGGATATTGTTGTCCCTGGTGGGGGTGCAGATAAGATGATCCAGGGCATTGGAATTTATGAATTCCAGAAAGCGTTGAGCGAAGGAGTTGGCACATGAGTAGTTTTCCCGGTTAATGGTGGGGTAGTTGTAATCGCCTATTATTAGGATGTTTGGTTGAACCCTAATATTTTTCAGTATAGCAAGAAAACAGGAGTGGGAATCCTGGGGCATGGTCAGGATCTGTAGCAAGCTACAATTTGGATTGCAGTTTTGCCCAGAATTAGTTGCACTTGGATAACCTCAGATGCATTATGCTGCGCAACTAGCCTGGAGGTGTGGATATTCTTAATGAATATGGACAAACCTCCGCCTTTGGTATTCTGGTTCAGGTTAGATGGCCGAAAAGTGTGGTATGAGTTATAGCCTGGTAATGCAGGGGTGCTCTCTAGAGCCTTGAACCAAGTCTCAGTCACTACGCAGATATCCATGTTCTCCATTTGAAGGAGTTCCTCGAGGGAGTGCATTCTGAGATTTAGACTTTTAGCATTGAGTAGCATTACCCTCAGTTTTTGCTTGCCTGTTCCTGTTATGGTGGTGAATTTGTCATTTGAATCTTGCCTAAAAAAGGCACTAAAGGGGCAGCAAGACCCTTAGCCAGTATCCAGAATCCCAGGGGCGACAGGTGCAAGCCATCTCTGGCAAAGCAACGTGGTCTGTCAACCATGCCGTCCCAGGCAGATACTGGATCCCCTTAGAATGACAGTAGAAGCTTAGCCAATTGTTGAAGTCAATCATTTTGTCCTTGTACTGCAGTATCATTCTGGGTGATGGCAGGATACTACTCAGGGCTAGGGTCATACCGGCCTGTGCTACAAGATCGGAGAGCTCTTCCAGGTCTCTTTTCATGTAGTCCCAGGGAGGTACATCTCAGGTTGTTCACACCAACATGGACAATGACAGAGTCATATTTGTACTTGTTGTGGAGTGACCTGAGTGCATGGGTTATGTGGCGGATCCTGGCACCTGACAGGCAGCTGACAGTAACCTTCTCCTTGTTTAGGCTGGTGAGTGGGACATCAGTGTGCCTGACTACAGAGTCACCTATGACTAGAGTGTTGGGTACGTTGTTTTGTCTTATGGGCTGTGGTTTATTGGCACAGCGAGTCTGTGGGCTGTATGTCATTTGGGTTGTGTTGGGGGTGGTGGAGGTTGCTTGCGTTTCTGCTTTGGAGGTCTCTGTTGCTTGAGCAGATTGAGAACCTCAGCGAATGTTTTTGTGTTTCTATGTCTGGATTTTGGAGGTCCAAGTCACTGTTCCCAGTCTTTTCTAACCTCCTCAGATTCCTACAGTCATCATACAATACATATATTATATATCAGAGGGGTATGTAATGTACTGGAGAAAATTGGCAAAGGAACCAAGATATTGGGCGAAAATAACTAGAGCAGGAAAGGTAATACAGTGGGATGAGGCCAAGAAGACATTTGGATTGCAGGCTAGAGACTGCCTTCCCTACCAGGAATTGATAAGAGTATAGGCAAACAGAAAGGATAGGAGAATTGTAAGTAAAATACTTGGTCTGGTAGACTTTTTACTTGAATCTACAATAGAAGTTGCTGACAAAAAAAAGGCCAATTAGTAGGACATATAAAATATTGTACGACGACTATAGGAATGAGAGGAGGTTAGAAAAGACTGGGAACAGCGACTGGAAAAGCAATTTACAAGGAAAGAATGGAAATACGAGAGAAAAATAGCTAAAGACTCAAAAGACAATCATAAGGCCTTCTTTAGCTATGTTAGAAACCTGGGAGGAAACTCCCAGATATGCTCAGAGCTAGTTCAAAATGATGTGAAGATTACTGATCCTACAGACATTGCCAACATACTGGCTGACAGGTTCAGTGCAAACTTCCCCAAAAGGAGAGATATCTATACCAAACGATTGCAGCCCCCCAAACATCTCCAGCGCCCAAGTGAGAACTGCTCTCTCCAAAGCAAAAAAAACAGCATCCATGGGACCTGATGGTGTCCCGCTGTGTGCTCCATGAACTCAATGAGGAATTAAACCCACAGCTAGGACAGCTGTTTAATCAAAGTCTTACCTCTGGATACGCAAGGAGTGGCGCACTGCAACTGTGGTACCACTTCACAAAGGTGCCTCCACCGACCCTGGAAATTACCGCCCATTAGCTTGACAAGCCTTATCTGCAAAGCCATGGAGAGGATCATAATGGACCTCATAAATAAAGACATAGGAATTTGCAGACTTTGGATCCAACCCAGTTTGGCTTTGTCAAAGGCAGATCATGCCTTTTAAACTTGGTTGACTTTTTCGAAACAGTCACCAAAGCCATTGATGAGGGAAAGGCAGTCCATACAGCCTACCTCGATCTGGCTAAGGCCTTGATACAATACCCCATTCGGTATCATTGAAAAACTCATCAGCTTAAATGTCAACCCATACATCACAAGATGGGTTGCAAACTGGCTGAGTGACAGAACCCACAGGGTCAGAGCTGCTGGCACCATGTCAGTCTCAAAGCCTGTCACAAGTGGTGTCCCACAGGGCTCAGTCCTGGGCCCACTCTTGTTTGGCATCTACTTTTCAGTACAAGCAAACACAGGAGGGTTATGGCTGACAAAGTTTGCAGATGACTGCAAACTGGCCATAGTAGAAAACACATCTGACACAGATATCCTTCAGAAGGGTCTCACAGAAACGGATAACTGGTGCCAGAGCCACGCCTAAAGTTAAATGCCAAAAAATGCATAGTCATACCCTTCGGGGAAAACAAGGTTACCCCTAGCTACCAAATAGGTGGCAATCCACTGAGCACAGAAGAAGTTATCAGGGACCTGGGGACCCAGGTTGATAGTAGTCTGTCATTCGACACCCATGTAGCTAAAGTAGTTAGGAAGACCTTCTACATTGCCCACCTTATCATGAAGGATTCTCATCTAGATCAAGGGAGGTCATAGTCTCCCTTTACTCATCACTCATCAGACCAATGATTGAGTACAATGCCCCATTCGAATGTATCTGACCCGACACTTGCAGCAGCTGGAGAGGCCACAAAGTTCCTCACCAAAAGGATAAAGGGTCTCAAAAATCTGTCCTATGCTGCCCGACTGAAAGAACTCCAGCTCTATTCAGTCGCTGCTCAGAGGTGACCTTTGCCTAACATACAAGGCCATGTCAAACCCAGATTTGATGAATATGCTTCACCTCAAAAATCTAGATCCATCAGAGCCACAAGGGCGGAGACTTAAACCTTGACACGGCTATTAATAGGACGTGCTGGAGGGATAGATTCATCACCCAAAGACTCCCTATGCTGTGGAACAAAATCCCGGTACATGTGAGGCAGAGCACCTCGCTGGCCTTGTTCAAGAGAAATCTTGACCAATGGATGGGAGATCGCAGATATACCCCAGGGATTACCTCAGTGTCACTGCTCGACAGAGGCACAGCAAAATAATGGGTTTAGTTCCCCATACTAAAGGGGTGGCGTAAGCCACAAAACGATGGGCTAGGCTTGTAAATGCCCTCGGGCAGATAGCCTAGTATGAACCTATGAACCTATTGTTCCCAGACGTAGGTATGGCTTCCAAGTTTGGAACAAAGTCCAGAAGACATAGGTTCCTTTTCTGGAAGTAGTTGCATAGCTACTTTTACAACCCAAACAGACTTTAAACAATTTTTTTTGCCACAGGCAGATAGAAAATGTTGAACGTGTGATGAGGAAGTAAGAGGTAAGTGGGCATGTATATTTTGGGAGTATAATGATTTGGCAGGTTTTAAACATTTCCTTCAGAGCTCTCGGTCAGAAATACTGGATGAGCAAATGGATGCCACTAAGGAAAGGATTATTTTGAGCTGGGATACGGGATTGGAACTGTCTAGACATAGTAAGGCATTATATTAAGTTTAATTCTGTTGGCTGCCAAAACAGCAATTAAAAAAATGAAAACCAACCATATCTGAACTACTGAATATTACAAGGAGATAAAAGAACTGGAAGAGGGATCTTAAGAAAAAGAAAAGGAGCAAATTACATAGAAATAAATGGAAATTATGGGAACAAAGCATGCAAAATAATATTCAGGAAGAGTGAGTCTTAAGGGAAGGCAGGAATTCAGCAATTTACGTAACGTACTGATGACAAGTGATGTATGATTATGTAAATGGAAAAAATGCCAATAAGATTTGTTTTCTTTACTCCTAATGTATGTCTGACTAAACTGCTAAACAAAGGTGTTTATAAAAATACTGAATTTAAAAGCAGAACTGTGACAGGAATGACAAAGTACAGTTGTGTACCTACCATAAATGTAGATGTTAGAGTGTATTCACTGTTGCAGTCATTACACTTGGGTTGAATCCCAAAGCTGAGGCTGGGTGGCTGGGCCTAAATAGAGTTTGGAGTGGCTATGAGGCCCAGCAGAACAGCAGTGGCAAAGCCTGCTCTGGATTTAGAGTAGAGAGGTAAATGGTAGTGCTTTGTAAAAGTGTGCACTGAAGTCCAGGTTGCATCCTCCAAAATGTCCTTGGTTGGTACTCCTCTGAGGAAGGCTGCTGAAATGGCTGCTGCTCTGGTAGAATGTGGCCTAATTCCCTTGGGCACTGATTTGCCATGTTGTGAATAGCAGAAACGAATGCAGTGGCCTATGCATTTTGAAATAGTCTGCTTTGAAATGGCTTTTCCTTGCGAACCTGCAGCATATGCCACTAAGAGTTGCTCAGTCTTTCTGAAGGCTTTAGTTTTGCCCAAGTAAAAGCGTAGTTGTCTGTGTATGTCCAAAGAATGCAGAAGTCTCTCCCCCTTATTCTGTGGGTTTGGATAAAATGCAGGCAAATGTATGGTTTGGTTAAGAGACACACTGGACACTACCTTAGGTATAAATGTCGGGTTTGTCCTTAAAGAAACCCTGTCCTGTTGGAAAATAATAAAAGGTTCCACAGCCATTAGTGCCTGCAACTCAAACTCTTCTTGCTGAAGTTATTGCTAGGGGAAGAGCGGTTTTCCATGACAAGTATTTTATCTCTGCTGTATTGGCTGGCTGAAAAGGAGGCAGTGTGAGTTTTTCCAAGACAAAATTGAGGTCCCATGCAGGTACTGGAGCTCTCCTTGGAGGTCTTATGTTTTTGGCCCCTCTGAGAAACTGTCTTAGCAGTGGATGAGAGAAAATAGGTGGGTCTGTATTGCAATGAGCTGAAATGGCAGAGGCATGGATCTTAACTGATGAGAAGGATAGGCCTTTGTCCAGCATTTCAGTTAGGTATTGCAAAATCTGAGGTATATTTGGTACAAGCGAGTCAATTCCCTGCACTTGGTTCAAAGCACAGAATCTCTTCCATTTTTCTGCATATGATTTTCTGGTGCTGGGCCTTCTGGCCTCCAAAATAACATCCATAACTGCTTTAGAGAGAGGTGTGTTCTGAATGATTACATTATCCGCCATGCAGCCAGATTTAGGGTTCTGAGTTGGCTGTGCAAGATCTGATTGTTCTGTTGAGTCAGCAAATGAGGTATTAGAGGCAATGTCCAGGCTGGGCCTTGAGACAAGCTCTTTAGGATTGGGTACCAGTGCTGGCGTGGCCAGTCTGGGGCAATCAGTATCATTTTTGGCTTCTCTTGTCTGACCTTCATTTTTGGCTTCTCTTGTCTGACCTTTAGGAGTACCTTGGAGAGGAGAGGCAGAGGAGGGAAGGCATATACTGTAAGGGCTTTCCAGCTGAATGAAAGGGCATCCACTTTCCATGCTTGCTTGTGATAAGTCCGAGTGCAGAATCTCTATAGCTGGCAGTTGTGGGGGGAGGCAAATAGATCTATGTCTGGGCATCCCCATTTCCGTTATGTTGAAAATTTGTGGATCTAGTTTCCACTCGTGAGGATCCATGAGGTTTCTGCTTAGTTCATCTGCCAAAGTATTTGTCTTTCCTGGCAGGAATTGTGCTTGCAGATGTACTTGATAAGTCAATGCTGTGTTCCACAAAGTCATGGCTTGTCTGCAGAGGGGGCAGGAATGTGTGCCCCCTTGCTTGTTTATGTACCACATGACTGTAGTATTGTCCTTCTATCAGCAGTTGTCCTGGATGTAGTAGGTCCTTGAAGGCTGTCAGGGCATTTTGTACAGCTAGCATCTCTTTTTGATTGATATGAAGATGCATTTGGTTTGTGGGCCATGTGCCCTGAATACATTTTCCTGCCATGTGCGGCCCCCAGGCATAATCTGATGCATCTGTTGTTAGTGTCTGCCTGGCAGTGGATAAGGTGAATGGCTGTCCCTTGTTGTGGTCACAGGCTTGTGCCCACCACTGAAATTCCTGTTGCAGTCAGGGAATGAGAGTAATTACTGTTTCCAGGCTGTGGCAATGTTGAGTCCAAACACTTTTTAGATACCACTGTAGTTTCCTCATATGCAGTCTTGCATATGGAATTAGTAGAATGCAGGATGCCATGTAGCCCAGAGCCTGCAGAATTTTTCTTGCAGATAACTGGGTCTTTGTTGCCATGTTTTTGAAGTAAGAAGTCAGTTGCCTTTGTTTGTCTGGCGTGAGATAAGCCATCTGGGCAGTTGTATTTAAGCTTGCACCCAGGAATATTATCTCGAGAGGGTACCAGTTTTGATTTCTTTTCGTTTACTGTGTACCCTAGGCAAATTAGTAATATTTTTACAAACGCCAGATGCTGTAGTAGAATGTCTTTGTTCTTTGCTTGAATAAGGCAGTCGTCCAAAGTAGGGATATATTTGAATTCCTCTTGGTCTGCAAAATGCAATTACTGGTGCCAGGCATTTTGTGAAGACCCTGGGTGCAGTAGATAAGCCAAAGGGCAGTGCAGAGAATTGGTAGTGCATTGAGCCAGCTATGAATCTGAGGTATCTTCTGCAAGATTGTCTGATTGGGACATGCAATACATGGGTATGCCTTTTTGAGGTCCAAAGTTACAAGCCAAGCCTTCTTGCCCAGCATGGGCAGAAGCTGCTGCAGAGTCAACATTTTTAATTTTGGGACGTCAAGAAAAGTATTTAGAATAGACAGGTCCAGAATTGGTCTCCGGCTTTGTCCTTTCTTGGTACCAAGAAAAGTCTTGAGTAAAATCCTTGTCCCTGCTTTTGTTGTGGCACTGGCTGGATAGCCCCCCATGTCCATGAGAGATGAAACTTGTTTTTGTGCCTCTTGCCATTGACTGCATGGCAGGTCTGGCATACCTTTTGCCTTTGGAAGTGTGTGAAAGTGGAACCTGTAGCCCTGAGAGACTATATTTAAGACCCATTTGTCCTGGGTGATCTTGTGCCAGTTTTGTGAAAAAAGTGCTAGCTTTCTCCCTAAGGGTGCTGCCAAAAAATAAGTGCTTGGCATTGTCAGAGGGAAGTCATTGACACTGTTTTCTATAAGGCTGTGATTTGTCTTCTCTGCTTTTGGAGGTAGAAGCACCCCATTGTTTGGGCCTGTATGAGCCCTGGGGCTGTTGCCTGCCTCTAGGCCATCTGTATCTGCCTCTTTGTGGCCTGTCTGACACGGGAAAGGACCAATTCTTAGAAGGCCAGTTCCTGCTAAATCTGGGTGGCTGTACCTGTAAGAAATCCTTCACTGTCTGCATATATTTAGCTTTGTCCTCCATTTTCTTCAACACCTCTTCTGCCTTAACACCAAACAAAGTACCATGCTGTAATGGAGCATCCAATAATTTTGCTTTAACATGATTAGGCAGATTCTGTTCCTTTAACCAAGCATGCCTTCTAATAACAGAACCTGTAACAGCGGTCCTGCACGAGGCCTCTAGTGAATCATAGCCACATTGCAAAGTATGTTTTCCCACTTGTTCAGCTGCATGCAATAAATCCTGCAAATCTTTCTCAGAACATTCAGAATTTGTCAACATTTTTTGTTTTAACAAAGACATTAAGTATTGCTTATATTTGAGCATATGAAATTGACAATTTAAAGCCCTTACAACCAAGGTAGCAGAAGTGTAAACTTTTTCCCCCATCTGTCCAAAGCCCTAGAATCTATCTGAGGGGACAGTGTTTTTAGCAGAAGCAGCCTTGACCCATTTGGGACCCTGTGATATAGTTTCTGGGTCAGCAGCAGGGTTTTTGTAAAGAAATTTATGGGAGTCTGGAACCCTGTAGTATCTGTCCGGCTTAACAGGGGCAGGAGGCAAAGAGTCTGGAGACAGGACTCTGAAAAAACATCATCTACCATGTCTAGAACAGGGGGAATTGCAAGAGGTCTGTGTTGAGGAAGTAAAAGAAAGTCTCCAAGTCTTTTCTTGGAATCGGAATAATCCTGGCTCTCCCAGTGGAAATGCTCCCTCATGGTATGCAGGGTTTCCCCAAATGAATAGTTTTCAGGAGGAGAAGCTGAAGGAATAGAATCTTCAGTATCAGAATCCTCATAGTGAGGAACAGAATATCCCTGATCAGAAGAGTAATCAGAGGAAATGGAAACCTGATCAGAGGAATCATATTCAGTGTCTTGCCTAGGCCTCTTATCAGGAGGGAGTTGGAGGCGGCCTGTGGCTCTGAGGTAGCGGGAGTCAGGGGCTGCAAAAGCACCTCACTGAGCACCGGCGAACTGGCGACTGGCCTAGAAGAGGCTTCGTCGTCTGTTTTGGACCGCGGATGCTTGTCCTTGTCTTTATCCTTGCATTTTTTATGAATTCCGGTCGTGGGTTGTTCCGACGGCATTATATAGTTAAACCTTCTACCAAAATAATGCAAAGCAAAATCATACCGACGCTTAATAGTGTATTGGTTAAATCTAGCACAAATCCGACAACTAGCAACGCCGTGGTCAGGGCCTAGGCAAGTAATACAATAAGAATGAAAATCCTTATGAGGTATTTGCTTCCCACAAGAAATACAATTGTTAACTTTTTCTGACATCGGTCTGGAGCAAGAAAAAAGTTTCCCCAACGGGGTACTTAGCTTTACTGAAGATCTCAGGAGTTGGCCAACCGGCACTTGCGAACTGCTTTTGCTTTGGGCACCGCGCGGCAAGAAAGACTGAAGAAAATGGCGTCGGCTGCATCTTTTATACCCCTGGCACACTGAAGGGAAGAGGCGACAGCAACCAACGCTGGACCAGGACTTTGGAAATCAGGCTGACTGAGGGTAGCCTGCCAACAGGATAACCCAAGTGTAATGACTGCAACAGTGAAACACGATGAACATCAACATTATTAAAGAACGGGATGGAGGTGCTTATGTTTTGCATTAGCACAGAAAGGGTTGGGAGGGGAATGGAAGTACAGAGACAGGTTACAAATGGGCATCAGGTGGACATCATAATAAGAAATGGAGACAGTTAACCACTGGTACAGAAATTCACACACAGCTATGCAAACCTCATGGTCTCTTATTTGTAAGAAAGATGCTCATATGTAGGTGTTTGCACACATGTTTCGGTACAGGTCTCTCTCCTGTGACAGACTGATGCTCTTTTCAGGATAATCTTTTCTGCCTTCTCCCCACAGTGTGCAGAAATGCACTAAAGGTTCCACAATAACCCTGAACTGGAAAGAGTGGATATTTGAGAATGAATGAACAAATTTATGCTTCATGTTTCCTATTCACCAATTTTAACTTCTTGTTTATTCAGAATTGTAAAAATGTTTTATATATTACAGGGTCTTGCAAGAAAATAAGAGGCTTCCTTCATATAAATTTAAGAAGTTTGTTTGGACTATGAATTCTGTCATGTCATAACTATGTCATCAAATGACGAGACAGTTAATGCAATTAGTCTACTGAAGTTGCACCTCTTCGAATAAGTACAATTTATAACAAAACTGTAACACACATGGTGCAGAGTAGAAATGTTCTGCAAACATTACCTCTGAGAGTCTCCAACTGCCTTCTGTACAGGAGCACTGAAGAATTCATCACTGAAGAAATCCAGGGAACCACTGAATACAACACGAGCATTATTCCTTGCTTGAAGGCCTGCTATCAGGAGCGTGTTTTTTCCAACAGCATGTGGATACTGTAAAATTGGGAATACAGAAAAAAAGATACTATTGTTATTTACTTTATTAAGGAGAATAAAGTAAAGCAAACTATTAATATTGCTGTAACACTACCAGTTCAGCCACTTCAGAAAGGTAAGAAAAATACATCTGGTATGCCTTGCCTTTTAAGATAACATGCTGGAACCTTGCATGTTTATATTCATTTGTTTACCAGATGAAGTCTCTGGCCACGATTCTCTTCTGAAGAGCATCTGAGCAGCACTGGTCTGATTAACTGAAGTGGTCACTGCTACACAGTATGCAAGTGACAAAAAGGAACAAACCCCTGGACTACCAAAATGAAATGTCCAAGAACCTCATAAGCACAACACTAGCTCATACAGTCGAAATGATCTTCGATTGCCATGACTGCGGCAATGTTTAAAAGATAAGTACCTTTTTTTTTTTGCTCTAGAATGAAAGAATAAATATTTTGTCCTGGGCATGGTATTCCAAGTTAACCCCAAATCAAGCACCAACCTAATACAAATGATCACTTAAAAATGAAGGCAACAAGCAGATCAATGACATATAACCCTGCCCATCAAGCAGATAAATGACATATAACCCTGCCCATCAAGCAGTTCAATGACATATAACCCTGTCCATCAAGCAGATCAAGGACATATAACCCTGCCCATCAAGCAGTTCAATGACTTATAAACACTGTCCATCCCCTCAGATACCTCTTAAACTTAATGTGAACTTACCCAATACAAAATAATTTTCCTCTACGACCACTTCTTTCTCTACATCTACTGACCATCAGCTCCCACAGTTCCAGTCTTTTGACGTACTCAGCGAGAGTCAGTGGTCACTGCTCTGCAGTGCGGGATTACCTTTTCTCACTTCTACTGCTCATGATGAATGCAGGCACAGAGATACAAGTTGCCTACTGGTAAGCTGTTGTCCATACAGCCACAGAGGGTATTCTAAGAGTCCCAACGTTTTCCCACCTTGTGGACCTGGTGTGCACGTCATGTAGACAGGTGACATAATGATAACCTGACAGTATCTCCATCCTCTTCTGCAGGTGCTGAAACCTTACCACAATGCACCTGCACTGTCTTGTGGTCCACCATGTCACCTTGTTTAAACAGTAAACTGTCTGGTACATAATGATAGCCTGACAATATCTTCATCCTCTTCTGCAGGTGCTGAAACCTTACCACAGTGCACCTGCACTGGCTTGTGGTCCACCAAGTCACCGTGTTTAAACACTAAATTGTCCGGTACATAATGATAGCCTGACAATATCTCTGTCCTCTTCTGCAGGTGCTGAAACCTTACCAAAATGCACCTGCACTGTCTTGTGGTCCACCATGTCACTGTGTTTAAACACTAAACTGTCCGGTATGTCCTGCTGCTGTACTGATACCAATGGGCAAGCTACTCATTATTATGCTGTTGTGCTGACCACCCAGCATGCACACCGAGCCACATCACGTTGCTGCACTGATCCAGCATGCACACTGAGCCACATCACGTTGCTGCACTGACCCAGCATGCACACTGAGCCACATCACATTGCTGCACTGACCCAGCATGCACACTGAGCCACATCACGTTGCTGCAATGACCCAAGGTGCACATCGAGCCACATCACGTTGCTGCACTGACCCAGCATGCACACCGAGCCACATCACGTTGCTGCACTGACCCAGTGAGCACACCACGCCACACCATGTTACTGCATTTTCCCTTGCTTCTACAAGTCTATGCAGTAGTGGACTTGGACATATCCCCTCCATACACCTGCAGTAGCAGTGAGGAACAGGCATTGGCCCTTCAAAACCCTCCTCCCCCCTGCAGGCTCCTCCAGTACCCAGGTTCCTAATCAATTTTAGCAAAGTCACAATCAGAATTGATCTATCTAATTTTATTCTTCTTTTGTTGAACAGCCAAGGGAACTGGTCTATGGAACCTTCTCATGACCCATGTGCATTTGCAAACAATTTCTACATAGTTTTGAAATGATTACAGAACAATTAGCTTACATCTCAGACTACATCATAAATAATTTTGAAATGAGTAACAATTTGTTTATATCTCACAATAATAAAGATTACGCATACAAGAAGAAATCTATACAGCAGAAGTACGGCCTTATGGAGTTGCAGAGATTGAATATTTGGCGGCAGTGGAAAAGACTGGGCCTTGGTTAAGTGTGGATCCAGAATGGCAAGCAACACAGTTACACAATGTCCAGTGCTCTCAGTTATCTCAGACACTAAAACTAAAGTTACTATAAGTAATCAAGAGTTTTCCCATTACTGCCAAGCACAATGCTCTGCAGTTACTTACTCTGGCTCAAAATGTTGCTCTGCCATTCGTAATCCATTACAACTTGCAATTTAGGGAGAAAATGAGGTGAGTTCTACTTACTAAATACTGGTGATAGTTGGACTTGGGAGCTGTTTTTTTAAACTTCTGAAAATTTTAGCCAATTTGCATTCACTTATTCAGTAAACTTCTCATGTTAATTGTAGTAATTATAACAAAAAAAAACCCGATCACTGGATTTGTTCCCAATTCTGGCAGTAAGAGGAGGTTGAGATTTATGTCGCCGAGAGTTCTGACAATTCGGTACATGCCTCTCAAATGTTCCTAAAGATTACAGACTGATATTAAGAACTGCATACTTCACATAGTTTGGAAAACTGCACGATTAATAGTTTAAAAAATGTTCCTGACATCGCTGCTCTTCCACCCATTATTTTTAGCTTTCTCTGTATTTCTTGAGCAAAACCGTTGAAAGTAAAAGACAAGATGATCTGCAGCAGCTTCTAGATGTTATTCGACTGCCATTACACTCAAAGCTTTGTAAAACAACTGCTGAGGTCCAGTGTTAGCCATCATTACCAAATATTTCAAACAATGTATTCTGCCATCAAATCACAGCAGTAATACAGTTTCACATACTTATGACGTGTCCATATACATTATAGCTTCATAGGTTCATACTAGGCTATCTGTCCTAGGGCATTTATAAGCCTAGCCAGAGTGTGTTTGGCTTTCGCCACCCATTTTAAATTAATTTTGCTATGCCCTTTTTCGAGGTTAGTATACTGTGCCTCTGTCTAACAGTGACACAGAAGTGATACCTGGGATAAACCTACGATCTCCCATCCACTCATCAAGATTCCTCTTGAAGAGAGAGTCAATGAGGGACTCTGTCTAACCTGGACTGGGATTTTATTCCACAGTGAAGGGAGCCTCAGTGTTATGAATCTGTCTCTCCAGCATGTCCTATTTATTTCAGTGCTGAGGTTCAAGTCTCTCGAGTGTGTAGCTCGATGGGATTTGGATTTTCTGAGGTGCAGCATGTCCATTAATTCCGGGTTGGACATGGCTTTATACGTCAGGCACAGACTGCCTCTGATCAGGCGGTATGCCACTGAGTAGAGCTGGAGTTTCTTTAACCGGGCAGCATATGTCATCTGTTTGAGCCCTTTGATCCTCTTGGTGAGGTACTTTTGGGGTCTTTCCAGTTGCTGTAGGTGTCTGGTAAGGTACATCCCAAAAGGGGCATTGTACTCAATTATGGGCCTAATGAGGGATGAGTAAAGAGGCACGATGACCTCCCCTGATCTAGATGTGAATCCCTTCATGATTAGGTGGGCTATATAAAATGTTCTTCTAACCACTTTGGCCACGTGGTTGTCAAATGAGAGATTGCTATCAACTTGGGTCCCCAGGTCCCTAATTACTTCTTCTGTACTTAATGGATTACCACCTATGTGGTAATTTGTGAGCACTTTGTTTTTGCCAAAGGGGATGACTATACACTTTTTGGCGTTTAGCTTGAGGCCATGGCTCTGGCACCAGTTGTCTGTTTCTATGAGGCCCTTTTGGAGGATGCTTGTGTCGGCTGGAGAGTCTATTATGGCGCCCAGTTTGCAGTCATCTGCGAACTTGGTCAGCCACAGTCCTTTCATGTTGGCCTGTACCTCCGAGAAATATATACCGAACAAGAGAGGTCCCAAGACTGAGCCTTGTGGGACGCCACTTGTAACTGGTTTGGAGTCTGACATGGCTCCAGCAATTCTAACCACGTGGGTTCTGTCCTTGAGCCAGTTTGCAACCCATCTAGTGACATAGGGGTTTATATTTAAGCTGGTGAGCTTATCTATAATGCCCGAGTGGGGTATTGTATCGAAGGCTTTTGCGAGGTCCAGGTAGGCTGTGTGGACTACCTTCCCCTCGTCAATGGCCTTGGTGACCGTTTCAAAGAAATCGACCAGGTTTAAGAGGCAGGATCTGCCCTTAGCAAAGCCGAACTGGGTTGGATCCAGTGTCTGTAGGTCCCCAATATCTTTATTTATGAGGTCCATGATGATCCTTTCCATAGCTTTGCAGACCAAGCTAGTCAGGCTTATGGGGTGATAGTTTCCAGGATCCGTTGAGGCACCACCTTTGTGGTGAGGGAACACTGTTGCTGTACGCCACTCTTTGGGTACATATCCTGTAGTAAGGCTGAGATTGAACAGTAGTTTTATGTTTGGGTTTAGCTCTTCTTGGAGTTCATGTAGGACGCAGCCCGGGACACCGTCTGGTCCCACTGATGCTGTGTTTTTTGCTTTGGAGAGGGCGGCTCTTACCTGAGCATCTGAGATGTCAGGGGGGTAGCACTCTGCTGGGATAAAAACTGACAAGAGTAAAACAGTTTCATGTATTTGTTCAGGAGAGGTTTGTATGCACATTATTAAAAGTTTTACTGGAATGCACACAGTAGGGTTGCAGTACAGGGTCATCCTGATATTCCAGTAAAAGATATACACAGTCTGACAGTTTTTGAATTAAAAGTCAGGGGTAGAACCTGAGAAAAGGACAGCCTGACAAGTCAAGAAGCGGTTATATTTACTTTTGCTGTTGAACAAACTACATGTGATAACACATTTACATTGTTCACTGTGGTTATTTACAAATGTTTGCATATCGGGTGGGAAAATACCTATAAGACGAGCCTACCCCATGTTTCTTGTAGACAGATGTAGGCATATAAAAGTGGCATAAACCCACAGACTGTCAGACACTAATGGAAATAAGTAACCACATCATATCTTGGTAAGATGCGATACTTGTAAACTTAAAGACCAAATTATTTACTGTTTTGTCGTACACAGTGCAATCTTTCTATGGGCCCTATCTCCCAGATCAACCTGCTATATTTTCACTCGGCACAATAATTTCTCCTTCAAGTCAGTTTTCTCTTCACAGTTACTCACTGGCATTCGTGCAAATTCATGATTCTACTGTTTAACTGTTTTTGCTCCGTGTTCCTTAACTTCTGCTATAAAATCAACCAACTGCGAAATTACTCAACTAATAGGTTCATAGTTCATTACTAGGCTAACTGTTTATGCACCCTTACAAGCCAGCCAATATAACCGGATTTTTACCCAATATATGTTCCCCTAGGGGCACGAGGGTAGCATGGATTTGTGATTATGCCTCTAGTATCTTACAGACTACCCCTGTCCAAAAGGCACTACACCCAAGGCGTGAATTTGTGATTCGTCATCCATTTATCTAAACTACAAATGAAGTGGGCCAGGGAAGGGCTCTGCTTAATGAGAAAACGAAGCCTGTTCCAGAGAAAGGGAAATCTCTGAGACGTTTGTCTCTCCAGCATGTTTTGTTTAAGCTGTTGACTAAGGTTAGATCCCTAATCTGGTGACCCTCGTGCTATTTGACTTGTCGATGTGTGTGCTTTGTAGGTCAAACATAGGTCACCCCTTAAGTCGATAAACTAAAAGCCCTATCCCTTTACTCTGTCACCTATTTGTATAGGATATGTTGTTAACACCATGTATTTTCTTTGTGAGGAACCTCTGAGGTCACGTCAGCTGCTGTAAGTGCCTAGCCAAGTACATGACAAATGATGTACTGTACTTGATTATTGGTCTAATGCGGACTGTGTGCAGCAGGACTTTAATTTCCTTGCATCTGGATGCCATACCTCTACTTATAAGTTGTGCCACATAGAAGGGCTTCCTCACCATTGCGGACACATGGCAGTCAAAGTCCAAGCTACTACCTATCTGTGCCATCTAGAGTCTCTGAATCAACTCTTAGGGGTGTGCTACTGACATTGTAATTTGCAGGGGTATTTGACTTTCTAAAGGGCATGATAATGCATTTTTTTGCATTTAGTTTTAGGCCGTATTGCTGGCATCAATCATCTGTCTGATCTAGGCCCTCCAGAAGGAAAACTACATCGCTGGGGGATTCAGTGTTTGTCCCCAGCTTGTAGTCACTGATAAACTGTCAGCTAGAGGCTTTCTACATTAGCCCTGACTTCAAAGTATATTCCGAACAGGAGTTGTCCCAGGAATGAGCCTTGTGGCACACCACTAGTAACTGGCCTCCTGCTGGACCTGGATTCACCCACTTTAACCATGTGTCCCATCTGTAAGCCAATTGGCTATCCATCTAGTGATGTACGGATTTGTGCCCAGTTTTGTGAGTTTATTTATAATACCAGACTGGAAAATTGTGTCAAATGCCTTGGACAGGCCAAGGTAGGTGGGATGGAATGTTTTACCCTCATCCATGGCCTTAGTGACTTTCTTAAAGAAATCCAACAGATTCAGTAGGTATGTTCTGCCCTTGATAAAGACAAATTGGGATGGGTTATTTATTTATTTTATTTATTTATTTTACATTTGTTAACCGGGCTAGTCTAACTGGATATATTTCCATTTTCAGTAGAGGCCCGGGGAGAAAAGCTCCGGCAGTTATACAACTTAGAAAATCATCCACAGGGATTAAAATAAAAATAAAAATAACAATTACAAGTAAATAATGTTTAGAATTAAAAAGTATGCCTTGTAGGAAGTAGTAATAATAGAGTAGGAATTACTCTTTAGGCATATCAAATTAGGAACAACAGTTGGCAAGTCAAACAAGGAGTGAGCATGTAACAATCAATTTAGAGTATAAGTAGTTGAAGTAAGAGTAGTATAAATAAGAATTAACAGGAGGTGAAATTAGAAAAAGAAGAAGAGAGGAAGAAGATTAGTCAGGATTGCTGCAGGGGCATAGCCAGTGAGAATTTAGGTGGTTTTTGAGGTTGTGTTTAAATAGAGGCAAGGAAGAAAGTAATGTTAGTTCATCGGGCAGGAGGTTCCAGATTTTTCCCACTGTGTTAGAAAAAAGAGAGTCTCCAGCCAGGTTGTTAGACTTGCATATACAGACAAGGAGTTTGTTGGAAGAGCGCAGGGAGTTAAGATTTTTGTACTGGAGGATGAGATTGGAGAGTATAGGAGTGTTGTTGGGTTGGTAGAAGATCTTGTGGGCAATGGTGAGTTGGGATACTATCAGTTGGTTTTGAAGTTTCAGATTCAAATAGTGGTGGGTTCTAAAGGGATTGCCAGTTGCAAATCTGGCGATGTTATTATAAGAATTTGTTAGTTTGGTAAGATTAGATTTCTTTAGGTTAGTATATATGGGTGAAGCATACAGAAGAGTTGATATTAAATGAGAGTGAGCAATTTTAGTTCTGGCTATAGGGGTGAGGAAAGGTTTGATCCTGTATAAGGAACCAATTTTTCTATTGACAGTTTTGATAGTGTTATTTATGTGGGTATCAAAAGTAAGGTGATTGTCAATAGTTATTCCGAGCAGTTTGGTGGTTGTATCAGGAAGTATGATAGTGCTGTTATTGGAGGACACAGAGAAATCAATGGGTAAGGTTTTATTGGTGGGTGTAAAGAGGAGGAGCTTAGTTTTTTAGCATTGAGAAGGAGGCATCTCTTAGTAAACCATGTTTCTACTATGTTAAATACATCTTGGGTTAGAGAGTGTAGTTCTGAAGGGGAGTTTGCTGAGCATACTAGGGTAGAATCGTCTGCATATTGAATGCAGGTGGCTTGTGGGAGTGCTAGATGGACGTCATTGATAAATAATGAAAAGAGCAGTGGTCCTAGAATAGAGCCTTGAGGGACTCCGAGGGTTACTGGCTGGAGGGATGATATATTGTTTTGCCAGAGAACTGCTTGTTGCCTATTGCTAAGGTAGGATCTGAACCATTTAACAGTCAGGTGATCGAAGGCAAGGGATTCTAGAGTGCTGATGAGGAGGGCATGGTTGACCATGTCAAAAGCCTTTGAGAGGTCAATAAATAGAGCAGATGAGAGGATATTGTTATTGCGGTTTCTGTTGATGGTATCCATAAAAGATAGTAGAGCAGTTGTGGTACTATGTGATGGCCTAAAGCCATGTTGACAGTTTGCTATTATGTTAAGTTGAGATAAATGGTGTAGTACTTGTTGGTGCATGCATTTTTCCATGATTTTAGATAGAGGAGATAATAGAGCTATTGGTCTGTAATTAGAGTAATCATTTGACTTGCCGCCTTTATGAAGGGGAATATGGGAGATTTTCCAAATGTCAGGAATGATTCCTTCTTTAATGGTTCTGTTAATGAGGATGGATACAGGGTATGCAATTACCTTAGCTGCTTTTTGCAGGTATTCTGATGGTATTTGGTCGGCAGAAGGGGTACTAGGTTTAAGTTTTTGGATGATTTTACAGATGAAAGTAGTAGAGATGGGTTGCAGTTTAAAAGTTGGTAGATAAAATGATCTGGTAGTAGAAGGGCTTGAGGTATCTGGTAATAGTTGACTAGCTAGAGATTGAATGGTCTCTGTAAAGAAGGTATTGAATGAATTGGCAGTTTGAAGGGGGGTGTTAGGATCAGTGTCAAGAGGGGTAGGTGTGTGAGAGCATCCAGGGGAAAGGAGTTTGTTTATACTGGACCAAAACTTTTGGGGATTATTTTGATGAGTTTGCTGTAACTTACAGTAATAGTTCTTTTTGTCCATAAGAATTGCCTTTTTAGTGCAATTTCTCAGTTCCCTGAAGTAATGTTGATCAGAGATATTTTTGTTAGCCCTCCACTTAGCCCAGGATTTGTTTCTTAGTAGAATTTTATGTCTAGTTTCTTTAGAGAGCCAGGGGGCTGGTTTGGATTTCATACGGATAGACCATATAGGTGCATGTTTGTCCAGGATGGATAAAAACGCAGAGTTTAGATATTTTATAGCTTCATCAAGTGGTAGAGTTTTTAAGGGGTTCCAGTTACAGGCACTGAGTTCATTTTGGAATGATTCTTGGTTGAAGTGTTTATTGGAACGTGCAGTCCTAAAAGTAGAGGGTTTAGGCAGATCATGTTTTTGTTTAATAATGTAGGTTAAAGCATGATCACTTAAATCATCTGGGAGAGTGCCTACCTTATAGGCATGTTCATGTCTGTTTATAAGTATCCAGTCTAAGGTACTCTCTTTATTGTTTGGTTTGTTGATTCTGGTTGTAGAGGTGATTGTTTGAGTGAAGACGTGGAGGTTAATGTGAGTGATGGGGTTATCTGCATTAACACTTTTCCAGTCAGTATTAAAATCACCTAGTATTACTGTTTCTTGGGGGTAAGCTGAGGATATCCAGTTAAGTACACCTTCGATAATGGTGATGTTATTGCCAGGTGGTAGGTAGATACAGATAATATATAAAGCTTTATTTTGGTTCATTTGGAGTTTGGTGGCCAGGATTTCAGCATTGCTATCATGAGGTGGGTTACATGGTATTGTGGAGATATGGAATCCATCTTTGAATAGTACTGCTACACCCCCCTCCCTTTTGTCTTATTCGGTCATGTCTAACTATGTTATATCCTTGGGGGGTAACTTTGTTGTCTTTGGTTCCTGGTTTTAACCAAGTTTCTGTCAGGCAAAGGATATCAAAGCAGTGAGTATCTAAAAGGGCATGGAGATAGGCTACTTTATTGTTAAGACTGCGGATATTCAGATGTCCTATTAAGAGTGAGTAGGGGAGTTTAGGTTGGGTAGTAAGGGTAGCAGGATTGGCTGGGCCAGGGTTGGGGTGGATGTCCCCATCTAATAAGGAGACACTGAGGGGTTTTATTTGTAAGTTATATTTTAGAAAAAATAGATATTTATCTTTTGTTATTGTAAGATTGCTATATTTAAAGTGAGAGAGTCGGTGGTATTTGGGTAGTAGATAGGTAAGAGTGGAAGTGATATAGGTGAGATTGCAAGTGAGTATAGAGGTGTATATAGCGGTTTGTTTTTGAGAGTGATTAAAAAAGTAATGGTGCTGTTTTTCGAAGGAAGTGAGGAGGTAGGTAGAGGTGAGGATAGTAGTAAATATAGCTAGGAATATTGGATACATTGGAGTTGAAGTCATATTTACAGACGTGGTTATAAGAAGAGTTAGACAGCAGGTTAAGGTTATATAAAAGAATGGATAAGGTGGGTGTAGATAGGGGGAAATAGTTCAGTTAGTTATTAGAAGAGAGGTATGGTAAAGGTATCGAAGGAGTGGTGCGTTATAGTGTAAATGATGAGCAAGGGTGAGCCTAATAGATAAAATAGGGGGGTAAGTGTGATTGGACGATAGAGGAAGAGGGCATGGCTTAGGAGGTTTAAGTTTAGGAGCAGTGGGGGTGGGTGGGATTTGGGGGTAGGGTAGGGGAGCGGAGTGAGCCCATAGGGCAAACGGAGCGGGTAAACACAAGGAAGCTGACAGCAGGAGAGAGAGGAAGCAATCAGTCAGGAGATAGGTAAGAACAGGGGGAGCTGGGTGGGAAGGTTTAAGCAATATTATGTTAGAGTGAAAGGGAAGCAGGTAGGTATCTGGAACTGGCTGGAGGGTATGACTGATAGTGAGTGTAGAAAGAGAAAAAGTGTTCTAAAGAGTAGTAGTAAGTGGGGAGGAGAGAGAGGGAAGAGAGATAGTAGTTAGGTGAAGACTGCCACCTAGTGGCCAATCCTTACAGTACAGGGAGAGGAGCCACTGCCTCAGTAAAATAGATGAACAGGCAGCACAGATATAAGGAGAAAAGGCACGGGGAGAGGTATGAAAAGGGGTTTTTCAGTTAAAGAGTAGGGGGAGGCTGGTGGGTATACTGGCTGTAGTCCTGCACTAACACCAGGTAAGTGGTCGAGCAAATTCACAAGCCCATTTACATTGCATATAGCAGGATAATTACGTACTTTCTTTCACCCTTTTTATTTCACTTCTAGGAGAAAGGTAGAACTGTTCCTGTAAGGTGTCAGGCAGCGAGGGATGGCAAGGTGACTTGGAAGTAGTCTTGACAAATCCAGTAGGGTAGGGCCAGTACACTAATGTGAAGTGGGAAGTAGGGTTGTTAGGTGGGAGTGAGGAACAGCACGGCCAGGAGCACACAGCAGTCACGATTGGATCCAGGGAGTTAAAGATGTGTTTGGAGGTTTCCTATGTCATTATTTATCAGGTCCATAATTATTATTTCCATGGCCTTGCATACAAGACTAGTCAAACTTGCAGATCTGTAATTTCCTGGATCAGTGGATGGTCCCCCTTTATGTAGAGGGATGACTGCTGCTGTCATCCACTTTACTGGGACCAAGTCAGTCCAGAGTCTGTGGTTACTGGGCCTGATAAGTCCTGAATTAAGCTGTTTGACAGGCAACCTGGTATATCGTAAGGCCCTGCTAGAGCAGTGTTTTTAGCTTTATAGAGCATACTGGAAACCTGTTCTTTGGTGATAATTGGCAGTGGACTGCTGGAGGGTATTTTTTGGGGGGAGAACACCTGAAATCAGCTGAAAGTTCTTCCATTCTCACTGTATTTTCCATGCAGCCAGAATTTTAATATGACTGTGGTACACTATCTCTGCTTGTGCCACAATTTTATGATGACTTGGGTACACACGCACATGCGCACCCACGCACACACAAACACTACTTGTCATACTGGATTCCACTACAGACACATTACTTCCCATTGTTTAACAGCCTGAGTTTTAGTCTCTCAGGCAGGATAGTCATTAAGTACATTTCTCTAGCCTTGCATTAATTCACAAAGGTAATAAGCTTTAGTTAAGCTACATTTAATGTTGCTGCATTTCATAAATCTGTCTCAGAGAGACTGGGTGCCCATCTACTTACATCACTGATGTCTTGTCCCATAACTTCCCAAATGCCTCAGTGCTCTCCCCCTCTCAAAACCATACATTCCAGAATTCCATTCCTTATGTCCACAACCCTATTTCTGAAAAAATACTTTACGAGGTCTTGGAAGGAGTCAGTCCCTACAGTCTGCTGCCGGTGTTCCTCTCCACCCTTCCTCTTCAGAATGGCCTTTTCACATCTCTTGACATGATCCAATGCGTTGTTTCTTCATCTCTGGGTCATGTTCCTTCCCCTTTCTTCCAGCAGCCTTTGAGATAACTGTCCTTTGGATTCACTCTTGAAGCCTTATGTCCTTCCCCTTCAAAGCCTCCAGAACAGGAGTGATGGTGAGGTCTGACCAAGGTCCTAACAGAGTGGAAGCACTGCCTCTTTTTGTACCTGGAATCATCTCACTGGAGATAGTCTAGCATTCGGTTTGCTGCAGCCACTCACTGTTGCTAGTGGCCTGACCCAGGTCAGATTAAGATCCCTCCATATATTTTTCCCCCCATATATTTTTTTGCTCCATACCCCTCAGTCAATACTCCACATCAGAACTGTTGTGACACCTTTCTGTCCACTTGTTCAACCTTTCCAAATACTTTGCTAGAAGCTTCTCTATATTCTCCACTGCTGCATTTAACATCAGCAAAGAAGGTGTACCAGTTATTAACCTTTCCAAATACTTTGCTAGAAGCTTCTCTATATTCTCCACTGCTGCATTTAACATCAGCAAAGAAGCTGTACCAGTTATCAATTTCCAAAGATATGTTCGAGACAAACACTATGAAGAGCACTGGACCAAGGACAGTCCACTGAAGTATTCCACTGGCCACTTCCCTAACTCCTCTCTCCCCACAAACCTCTGTGTCCTACCATTCAGCTGTGATTCTATCCACTTCTTCAGTCCTAAATTGCATTTCCTCACCCCTACAGTTCTTCTAGAGCCCCTCTGTGGGAGATGGGCTCAAAGGCCTTGTTGAACGTCAGGAAGATTAATTATGCTTACTGGGACTCTCCTATTAAGTTTATTGTAACCCAGTCAAAAATCTGGACCAGGCTTGTCTGACAGCTACTTCTGGGCATGAATCAATCTTAGTTGCTGTTCTAGAGATTCCTGTCTTTTAGAAATGCAACCAGCCCTCCCCCAAGGGTTTTCTTCATAGAGATTCCTGTCTTTTAGAAATGCAACCAGCCCTCCCCCCAAGGGTTTTCTTCATAGAGATTCCTGTCTTTTAGAAATGCAACCAGCCCTCCCCAAAGGGTTTTCCTCATAGAGATTCCTGTCTTTTAGAAATGCAACCAGCCCCCCCCCAAGGGTTTTCTTCATAGAGATTCTGGTCTTTTAGAAATGCACCCAGCCCTCCCCCCAGGGGGGTTTCATCATGACCTTCCCAGCCTCTGCTCACAGACCTGCAGGTCCCTAAATCTAAACCCCCCCTTCAATGTCACACTTGCTGTTTTCCAATCCTCTGGTATATCTGCTCTAACCAGTGACCTGTTGAAAATATCTGTCGGGGGGGTGGGGGTGTCTGATAACACACTGGCAAAGTTTCCATGATCTCCAGGAAGCAGCTTCTTTAGTTTGTATGCTTTATTTTATCACCTTAAAGGCAGCCATTTCCCTCTATACTGCCTTCTTTCTTTATCCTGGCATGTTTCACTGATTTCTCATTCTCTCCTGGCTCCCTCCCAGCACGATGTCCATCTCATTTTCCTTGCTGTACTTCTATAGTAATCAGCTCTCTCTTCGTTTTCTGTAATCTCCCTATCTCTGCTCAGCTGAGTCAGCCAGCTTATTAACTTTGTAATTCCAACAGATTTTTTGTTCTTGAATGCCAATGGTTAATACCATGCAACTCACCAATACTATCGAGCAGATATTGGTCAGCAAAATCATATCCCAGCCTATTTTCTTAAGTATATAATTCACTGTAAACTAGCTTCCACTAGTAAAGTCAAAGGCGCATGATTTATGATCTGTTTTGATATTACATCTAGTAATAAGATAACAGCATCATGATATGTGCTAATTACAGACAGTACAACGGGGGGGGGGGGATTGATCTTGGGTAGACCTTGGTTTTGTCACTGTGACATCCAAAAGATGTCATCATCTCTATTACTATTTGATTCAAACTGTTTTGAGTAACATAAGTAACGTTTGAGCATATTTACTTATTTTTTTAGTATTGTTTAAACCCTCCCCCCCCAATAAACCAAGCCTAATGGCTCATCTCCCTGTATCCAAAGGCTTCACTCACCGCTTCCCCCAGCAGCAGAAGCCTTAAGTTAAGAGACCTACAATTGCTCTTCCTGGGAATTCACAATCATCATATTGGCTCCACTGTAAGTCAGTGGTAAGGAGTAGATCAGCTTGCTGGCACAGCTACTTGTTCTCCAGCAGAGCAAAGCCACCGCACTGTGACAGCTCTTCCAAGATCAGCTATATACATCAGCCTTTCATAGGGGAAGCATGCCTCCACGCACCAAGTTCCCCTCTGCTTACTGTGCACATTGCACATGGCAGATCAGGCTTGCTAGAATCAAGCTCCATGCAATTAATTATTTAGTAGTCCCATTAGTTATCACCCATACACCATGCCAGACCCGCATTACCAAGACAAGCGAGCTGGCAATAGCCACTCACTCCTATCCCCTCGTCCAGCTCCTAGCAGTGCCAGAGACTGAACTCTGGTCACCTGTGAAGTAGTTAGGACTTTATCCCTCTGAACCACAGTGCTGGCTGATGTTTAACAGTATTAATATTTGAATAACTAAAACTCACTCGACGATATTTTATTCAGAACTATAATTACACTGTATAAGCAAGTTTTAGTTCTGAATTTTCTTGGCTTCTGACTCGTACAATCCTGCAGAGACTCCTGATAATCTGCACATTATGCTACCACCTGAAATTAAACAGCCAGATCAATGATTAATGTAAATCATACAACACATACCACAGTGTGTGACCCTTTTTTATTATGAGGAGTATCTGCCTTCGTCTCCAGCTTAATTTATGAAACACATTCAACTTTATACAAAATCTTAATGACCTATGTAGATCAACTGGATGAATAAATCTTGGCTAATAAAAAAACAGACGAAACCGAAAACTGCATCTGTTAAATCGATTTGCTTGAAACACTTTTTGCATAAAGAAAAACTTCACACCCCCTAACTATAATTAACAGTGACATAAATCCAGCTGGAGAAGAGAGAAATTTCCCAGAGTTACAGGATCCAGAGCTTCACTGTATCACTTGAGCCTACTAAATCACAACCAAATTGACTCCCATTGAGGCACATCATAAGAGATTAAAAGTCTGCAATGCTGTTCAGTGATGTGGCAGACAGGTGATCCACTGTAACTACTGCTTAATCACAGCTTGAAGACCACAGGTTCATAGGTTGGTACTAGGCTATATCGGCCCTAGGGCCTATAAAAGCCTGGCCGTAACAATTCCCTGGCTATTTCTTCCCACAGTATCTACTTCCCTGGACCCCTGTCTAGCAGGGCGACTGACGTGATCCCTGGGGTGAATTTCCTATCTCCCATCCAATCATCAAGGTTCCTTTTGAAGAGGGCCAAAGAGGCGCTCTGTTTGACATGTATGGGCAGTCTACTCCAGAGTCTGGGGAGTCTCTGGGTCAGGAACCTATCCCTACAGCATGTTTTGTTTATTGTGATGACAAGATTTAGATCCCTGGAGCGTGTGGCTCTGAGGGATTGGGATTTCTTTAAGTGTAGCATGTCCAACAGCTCTGGGTTTGACATGGCCTTGTATGTTAAGGAGAGATCGCCTCTGAGTAGACGATATGTGACAGAGTATAGGTGGAGTTTTTTTTAGACTGTCAGCATAGGGAATCTGTTTTACGCCTGCGATTCCTTTAGTGAGATATTTCTGCAGCCTTTCCAGTTGCTGGAGGTGCCTTGAGAGGTACATACCAAATGAGGCGCTGAATTCTATAATGGGTCTAATGAGGGATGAGTACAGTGGGACAATGACCTCTTTTATTCTGGATGAAAAGCCCTTAGTGATGAGGTGTGCCACATAGGATTACCTGACTGTTGTGGCGATGTGGTTATTGAAGGTGAGACCACTGTCCACCTGTGTCCCTAAGTCTCTTACCACACTTTTGGTGTTTAGTGTACTGCCACCTACGTGGTAATTCACAGGTACATGTTTTTTCCCAAAGGGGATAACTATACATTTCTTGGCATTGAGCTTGAGCCCATGGCTCTGGCACCAAGCATCTGTTTTGGTAAGGCCCTTTTGCAGAATATCCACATCATTTGGGGGTTCAATAATGGCTCCCAGTTTGCAGTCATCTGTGAACTTTGTTAGCTGGAGTCCCTTAGTGTTGGTCTGTACTTCAGAGAAGTAGATGCCAAGAGCGGCCCGAGGACTGAACCCTGAGGTACGCCACTTGTCACTTGTCTGGAGCTGGATTTGAAGTCAGCTAGTCTTACAGTGTGGGTTCTGTCAGTAAGCCAGTTAGCAACCCATTGAGTGAAGTAGGGATTAATGCCAGCTTAGTAAGTTTATCTATGATTCCAGAGTGGGGGATGGTGTCGAAGGCCTTGGCGAGGTCCAGATAGGCTGTGTGGGCCACCTTACCCTTGTCCATGGCTCTGGAGACTGATTCAAAGAAGTCAATCAGGTTCAGGAGACAAGATCAGCCCTTCACGAACCCAAACTCCATGGCCTTGCAGATCAGGCTCGTTAGACTGATGGGGTGGTAGCTCCCAGGATCCAAGGTGGATCCCTCCTTGTGGAGTGGGATAACTGTAGCTGTGCGTCACTCAGTGGGCACAAAGCCTAACGTGAGGCTATGATTAAACATGACACTTGGGTGAGGTGCCAGTTAATTTTGTCGTTCATGTAGTACACAGCCTGGGGATGTCATCTGGACCCATGGATGCTGTATTCTTAGCTTTGGAGAGTGCATTTTGTTACCTGTGTGGCAGTTATTACCGGAATTTGGCAATCTTTCAGTATTGAGATTGGCCCTTTAGGAGGGGAGAGGGGGGCGAAGTTTGCACTGAATCTGCCAGGATATTTGCAATATCCTTGGGATCAGTATATTTAATGCCATTCTGTTGTAGCTCAGATTAGATCTAAGCATTGCCATTTAGATTCTTGACATGGCTATAGAATGCCTTGTGGTTGTCTTTGGAATCTTTGGCAATTTTATTTTCGTAACTACCTTTGGAGGATTTTATGAGGGATCTCAGCTTCTTACTGTGGCTGGTAAGGGAGTTTTTTGCATCCTGGGATTTTCCTCTTTTCTGCAACAGTTTCTTCCTTTTGTTGTAAAGTTTATTTATGGTAAGGGACCACCAGATTGGGTTTCTTTTTTTGGAGGACAGTGTCTTGGTTCTATTGGGGATGGCACTATTCATGCACGAGTCGATGTGCTCGTACAGTGCCTTAGTGTAGGATTCAGCAGTCAAACTTTCAGTTCCCGTCTGATTGGGTGTTGAAGTTTGTCACTTCTGACTTGAGTAGCATGAAGTTGGCTTTGGAGAAGTTTTTTACGGAGGTTTCCTTACTGGGGTGGGGTGGGGGGTGGGATGTGGATGCCAAAGGTGATTAGCTTATGGTCAGACCTGATCAACGACAGGGTGACCATAGGTGTGGAGCATCAATTTCCCATGTTGGTATTGACCAGGTCTAGGATATGACAGCCCATGGTGGGACTCAGGATTAGTTGATACAGGGCTTTGGAATTTATGAATTCCAAGAAACGTTTGGCAAAGGTGTTGGTACATGAGTAGTTTTCCCAGTTAATGGCAGGGTAGTTGAAATCACCCAGTATTAGGGTGTTTGGTTGTATCTTAATATTTACCGGTATGTTTAGAAAGGTGTAGTGAGAATCTTGGGGCATGGTGGGGGATCTGTAGCAAGCTACAATTTGGATTGCAATCTTGCCTAGTGTTAGTTGCACCTGGAGAATTTCAGACGCATTGTGTTGGGGAACTAGCCTTGTGCTGTGAATATCCTTGGTGAATATGGACACTCCTCCACCTTTAGTGTTTCGGTTCTGGTTTGGTGGCCGAAAAGGGTGGTAAGAGTTGCAGCTTGGTATTGTAGGACTGCTCTCTGGAGCCTTGAAAAATTTCTCAGTTACTGCACAGATATCGATGTTCTCCATTTTTAGGAGTGCCTCAAGAGAGTGCATTTTGAGGTTTAGACTTCTAGCATCGAGTAGTATTACCTTCAGATTTTGCATGCTTGTATCTGCTATGGTGGTGGTTTTGTCCTTTGAACTTTGCCTAAAAAGGCACTATAGAGGTGGCAAGAGCCTTAGCCAGTAACCCGAATCCCAGGGGCGACAGGTGCAGACCATCTCTGGCAAAGCATCATGGTCTGTTGATCATATCGTCCCAAGCAGACAGATACTGGATCCCTTCGAATGACAACAGAAGCTTAGCCAATTGTTGAAGTCAATCATTTTATCCTTATACTGTGGTATCATTCTGGGCGAAGGCAGGATGCTGCTCAAAGCTAGGGTCATACTTGCCTGGGCCACATGATCTGAGAGCTCTTCCATGTCTCTTTTCATGTAGTCCAGGGAAGTACGTCTCAAGTCATTCACTCCAACATGGATAATGACAGAGTCATATTTTTACTTGTTGTGGAGTGACTTGAGGGCATGAATTATGTGGCAGATCCTTGCACCAGACAGGCAGTTGATTGTAATTTTCACCTTGTTCAGCCTGGTGAGTGGGACATCAGTATGCCTGACTATAGAGTCACCTATGACTAAAGTGTTGGGTATGTTGTCTTGCCTTAGGGGCTGTTGCTGGGTGGCACACTGGTGTTGTGAGCTATGTGACACTTTGGTTGGGATTGGTGTTTGTTTGCGTTTCAGCTTCGGAGGTCCTTGTTGCTTGGGAAGGTTACTGTTAAGGACCTCCACATATGTGAGTTTAGTGTTGCTATGTGTGGGTGTTGGTGGTGTGGGTTTAGAAGGGCTGTGTTGCTTGAGGTGTAGGGTGGGTGTTAACCTTCTCCTCTTGACTGTCTAGCACAATCTTGGGTGGAGAGAGCTTTGGTTCCAGTATGGCTATGTAAGTGCATCTCTCGCAGGTTGTAGTGTTGGATGGTAGGAGGAAAGGGTTGTTTGTGTACATGAGGCAATTGCTGCATTGCCTTAGTATGCCCAGATTCACCAGGTGGACAGGAGAAATCACCGCTAACCTACTTCTGCACAGTGCATCATTAATGTAAACAGAAAGATTGCCAACACACAATATTAACATCTTGAGCATGCATGCAAATCCTTCACAACAGTTACACTGTAGTCTCTGCACAACTTTGTGTACAAGTACTCATACATGCAAGTTTCAAAAGTGCATGCAGGTACATACATCTTATAAACAAAGTCAAGATATGATTGCCGAGGTGCAACAGATTAACTAACGTCTAATCAGCACTGAAAGTTGCATACACACACAACCTTTTAAATGGAACCCATGTGTTTGAGCATTCAGATTAGAGTGTTTGATTATGCCAGGAATGTCAAGCATGCACGATACTGAATACATGAGTTTTGTATGCAAGTGCAAGTCTGGAGACTGGGAGGAGAAGGAGAGTTTGTGTGCGAGTATGTGTGGGTTAGGTAAGGGTATAATCTAGGACCATTTTTAAGGGTGTGTATGCATGACTATGAGGGTAGCAGTTAAGCCAGATGACACACGTGGCATGTAGTAGGTAGTAGTAATACTATTCTGGGAAGGGTCTTTCGAAGGTAATCTCTAGGTTTGCGGTTAGAGTTAGCAGGAATTGGTAAGACGGATTTGGTAGGTATCGACAAGGCAGCGCTCTCTGTGAAATAAGGAGAAGTGCCAAGTGGCTCCGTTAGAGACCAACGGCTCATATGCTAGTATGTTTTAGGGAACAGTGAATGGCACACTACTACAAATCCCATTCCATAAAAAAGTGGGCAACATTGTTACGCCCCAGACTCTCACATCCCCTCAACCACAAACAAGTTCTAGTACCTTCTTTAGTGACAATACAACCATCAAGTGACAATGACTCAATGTTTTGTACATGCAGAAAAACAGATTTATAGACTGCTAGTAGGCTAACAACCATACGGCTCTTTTTAAGCATAGCCAAGTTTTTCCAAAAGAAAAATGATGTCCTGCATCAAAATAGGACATTGAGGGCCAGGAATTTATAAGCTACCCTAGTCCATAAGGGACATGTGTGCCAGGTGCGGTATAAGTTTCATATTCCCCATCCACTTGTCTAGGTTGTGCACCAAACTTCACATCGGTGGGAAGCCTGTCCCACAGTAGGGACAGTCTCTGGGACACACCAGTCTCTTCAGCAGGTTTGGTTTATGTCACAAACAAAATTCAGGTCCCTAGACCTTATACTTGTGGTATTCTCTGACTTATGAATATATAGGAGTTCCATAAGTACGGGGTTTGTAGATGCCTTGTAAGCCATACCCTCAACAATCTGTACAAGACTGAGTAGAGGGAAAAGGGCTTTAAGGCGCTCTGCATAAGGCAGGCTTGTTATGCCATGTAATCTTTTTGTAAGGAACCTTAGAGGTCACTTTGGTTGCTGTGTATGCCTGGTCAGATGCATACCAAAGGGACACCCTACTCTAGGACTGATCTGATAAGGGTAGAGTACAATGGGATATGACCTCTGAACCTAGATGCCATGCACTTACTTATAAGTTGTGCAACATAAAAGGATTTCCTCACCACTGTGGCCATGTGGTGGTCGAAGATAAGGCTACCGTCTATGTGCGTACCCAGATTCCTGACCAATGGGTCAACTCTTAGGGGTGTATCACCAACATGGTAATTAGCCAGAATGGTTTGGTACAATTGTGCATTTAACACAGAGTTTAAGACCATGGCTTTGGCACCATTTGTTTGTCAGAGATAGACCTTCCTGAAGAATGCTAGTGTCTGCAGCGGAGTTGATAACCCCCAGCTAGGTCTGCAGATGATTGCAAGTCAGCCATAAACCTTCAGCATTTGCTTCCATTTTAGAGAAATAGATGCCAAAAAGGAGCGGGCCTAATTCAGAGTCCTAGGGAACTCTGCTAGTGACTGGCCTCTTGGGGAGGTGGCTTTACCTATTTTGACCTCTTGGGTATCATCAGTGAGCCAGATGGTTATCTAGCTGGAGATAAAAGGGTTTATACCTAAACTATTGAGCCTGTCTATAATGCCTGAGTGGGGTACTGTATCAAAAGCCTTGGCCAGGTCAAGGTGAATTGTTTGCACAGTCTTACCTTCATCCAACGTTTTGATGATGCTCTCAAAAACATCCACCAGATTTAATAGGCAAGTGCTCCTTTAACAAAGCTGAACTGTGATGAGGCTAGCGTTTGCACGTTACCTAGGTTCTCACTTATCATGGCCATGATTATGATTTCCATGGCCTTACACAGGAGGGTGGTAAGACTTATGGGGCTGTAGTTACCTGGATCAGTGGTTGGATCTCATTTGTGCAGGGGAATGACTGTAGCCATCTTCCATTCACTGCACACAAAACCCGATGGCTCCAGTTGAAAAGTGATTCATGTGGCCAGAGGTCATGTTTCATGCTATTTATTAAACATCCTGGGATGTTATTAGGGCCATCAATGCAACATTTTTGGCCTTGGAAAGTGTATTAATGACCTGTTCTCTAGTAATGATTGGGAGGATTGTGCAATCTGGTACTTCCTTTGAAGTATCGGGGGGGGGGGGGGATTGAGCTAAGCATTTCAGCCAAAAGGTTGGCAATGGCGTCCTGTTCAGTACCAGTGATACTATTAACAAAAAGTTTTGCACATTGTTAGCTGTAGAAAGCTTTGTGGTCATCCTTTACCTGAGAAGCTATTTTTTCTTCAAATTTAGCCTCTGAAGTATTAGCCCTCCTAGCTGCCTGCTTAGATTGGTAAGGGGGCTTTTGGTAGGTATGACTTTGTTCTACCTACGCTTTGCCAAGATTTTTTTTTTCTTTTGCTGTATAACCGATTAATAGTGCGACTCCACCAGGGTGGCTGGTCCTTTGAGTTTGTCTTATTTTTAATATGACTGAGCACAGCTCAGTCTATACAGCTATCAATATGGCTGTACAGCATTACCTCTCAACTGTAGAAATGTTTGCAGAATGTCCAGATTTTTGACTCCTATTTTTGGTCTATTCTCATAAAATTGTGGTTTTACTGGCAAATAATTAAAAACTGAAGTTAGAAAATAATGCGACATTTGAATTTCAGACTTCACACCCTTTAGAAAATTCATGCTAATGCAAAGCCTGTTATTCTATCAACTTTCTAAGTTTGTAAGAGCAATATTTAAAAATTGTCCCTATTTTTTGGGCTTTTGTCTCACTTTTACTTATGGCTTTGTCCAGATTTTTTGCTCTAAGAGGTTGAGAGGTATGCTGTACAGAGATTTTGTAAACAGCTCAGTTTAATCTATAGTGTTTACTGGATTTGGTGATGCTTGGAATTTAGCTAAGGTGTTGCTTAGTAAAGAGAGGCTAGCACTGGATGTTTTTTAATTTTTCCTGGATCCCCGGATTTCATTTTTATTTAAAGTAATATTGCCTTATGGTCAGATCTGATGAGCAAAGATATTACATTGGGTGAGGAACATTGCCCCCTCCATGTTCATGAGTAGAAGGCCAAGGATGTTTGTACCTTGGTAGGAGAATGGAATAACTGTGCCAGGATGTTGGTATTAAAGTTTAGTAACTGCTGGGCTTATGCATTACAACTGGGGTAGGACTCCCAATTTATAGAGGGGTAGTTCAGATCCCCCATGAATATCATATTGGATTGAACGGTCAGGCACTCTACTACATTCAGATAGGTAGTATGGGTTTCCTGGGACATGGAGGGGGACCTATATTTTGCAAGGATATGGTACGGCAGCCTGTTTATTGTGTGTTGCACATGTATTAGTGGGTCATACACTTTAACTAGCCTGGATGTGAGAATAGTCAATAAAAACGGACACTCCTCCAGCTTTATTTTTATTTATTTAACATTTGTTAACTGGGAAAGTCCAACTTGGAACAAAGCCAATTTTCAGCGGAGGCCCAGGGAGAAAAGCTCCAGATGCATGTCTTTGTAACGTGGGAAGAAACTGGAGCACTAGAGGAAACTCACACAAACGCAGGGAGGACATGCAGACTCCACACACAAGGTACCCCAGCAGAGAATCGAACCGGAGAATCTCTTGCTGTGAGGCGACAACGCTACTGCTGCACCACTGTGCCATCCAAATAAAGGGCCTGTCTTAGTACTGGAACCATGAACTGCTGCATGCAAAGTAGAAACTCTAACCACTACACTATCTCGTTGTTCAGCTCCCTCCTGTACAGTAGCTTGTGTAAAGGTGTAAGAGGCATTATAACCTTGCACTGCTGGGGTACTCAGTCGCTTTAAACTATGTCTCCATTACTACAAAGATGGCTACACTCCACAGAAAGGAAGCCCTGCAGGGATAGAGTTTCTTAAGACTTCTAGCACTAAGCAGTACCACCTTCAGATATTCCTTCATAGGTTCAGTTAAAATCGGTAGGTTTATCAGTTTGGCATTGCCTAAAAAAGACACAATGGGCGCTGAAAAGGTCTTTGCCAATATCCGAAAGCTTACAGGTGATAAGTACAGACCATCCTTGGCAAAGTAGTGTGGGTCTGTCAAATATGTCCTCCCAGACTGTCAAACATTGTACCCCCCCCCCCCCCCAGACTGACACCAGAAGCTAGGCCAGTTTGCTGAAATCAATTTCTGTTGGCAACAAGGAATCATCCTTGGAGAAGGTAGTATACTGCTCAGTGCTAGGCTCAGACCTGGCCGAGACACAGTCAGCAAACTTAATCATGCCTCACTTCATATAGTCAAGAAAGGTACATCTCGGGTCATTATCACCCACATGGACTATGACATAGTCATACTGGTACCTGTGGTTCAATAACCCCAGTGTCTGTGTGACTTGGCTCCTAGCCCAGGAAAGGCAGCTAACTAACTCTCTCCTTACTCAGTCTGGTGTGGGGGACATTGGTGTGTCTCACTATAGAAAATCACCAGTGACAAGGAAATATGGCTGTGTGCTGGTTTGCCTTAAGGGCTTAGCAGCGGAGGAATTGGAAATAGTGTTACTATGTATAGCTGCAGGTGGTGTTTTAATGGAGTGTTTATGTGATGGTTGAGGACCCTTTCTTTCTGCTGTGCAGAAGGTCTTGATGTTTTAAGAAGGTTACCTTGTAAGTGCCTCAGCATAGGTGTAGTGCAGGTGTCATTGACAACCTCCATAGGATTAGTTTTGGTTGTATGAGAACAGTTTTGCCTCCAGCGTACATGTCTCACATACATAGTTTGTTTCATTAAGGATAAGTGGGCTGTCAGTGTACATGAAGCAATTGCTACAGTGCGTCAGAATACCTATCTCAACCAGACTGGCCACAGAGAGAGTAATAAGTGCATATCCATGGTTACTGAACTACTAGGGAGGAGTGAGGGAAACTTAAATATTGAACAAGTCAATAAGACGAGCAACTTGATGAGCAACACTCAGCTATGAGCAAACTAGATGCTCTAGTAGTTAAAAGAAAAATCTGTGTAAACAGTAATTCCACAAGACTGCAGACCACAGACCAGGACAAAGACATTTAGAAGGATGTAAGCTATCTTCTCCACAAACCTTCCTAATGTAAAATAACTGGTTTACAGCCAAAGTGCTTAAATCAGAACCAAGAAACTTAGAAAGTACAGTTGTGTACACTTACCATAAATGTAGATGTGTATTCACTGTTGCAGTCATCACATCTGAGTCATCTGCCTGCAGGTACCCCTCAGCAGGCCTGAATACCCTCAGCAGGCCTGAATACCAGAGTCTTGGATCTCTGCGTCGGATGCTGTCTCTTCTTACATGACATCAGGGGTATAAAACATGCAGCAGACGCCATTACATCAGTTTTTCTTGCCCCAGATGTCAGGTGCCCCCACAAAGGAAAGCAATTATATGTTATGGTACACCTCCATCAAAAAGCAAATACACCAGAAAGATTAATACACCAAACAGGAAGGAAAGGGAGAGCCAATAGAAGTCAGGGGGCTGGAGGGAGGATAACCAGAACTGCAACAGTGAATACACTCAAACATCTACATTTATGGTAAGTGTACACAACTGTACCATGTTCTTCGTGTTTCACTGGTGCAGTCATCACATTTGGGTTGATTCCCAAAGCTACGGAAGGGAGGAGGAAGTTAGACAGCATTAGGGCCAGCTAGCAAGCCCTGCAAGACTGCAGTGGCAAAACCAGCTCTGGATTTAGAAAGAATAGGCATGTGGTAATGCTTGGTGAAGGTATGTACAGAGCTCCAGGTAGCAGCTTCTAGGATGTCCCTGGTAGGGACTCCTCTGGGAAAGGCTACAGAGGTAGATGCAGCCCTGGTGGAGTGTGATCGTATCCCCTGTGGGGTAGGTTTTCCATGGTGCTTGTAGCAGAAATGAATGCAATGGGCTATCCATTTAGAAATGGTTTGCTTCAAAATGGCCTTCCCCTCTGACCCTGCAGCAAAGCCAACTAGCAGCTGTTCAGATTTTCTGAGAGGCTTATTCCTGTCCAAATAAAAATCTAAGTTGTCTGTGCATGTCAAAGAGTGCAGAATTCGTTCTCCATTGTTTTGTGGATTTGGGAAAAAGGTAGGCAAAAGAATGGACTAATTTAGGGTCACACTAGACACCACCTTGGGCATATAAAGGAAGGGATGGTCCTGAATGAAACCCTGTCTGCATGGAAGATAATGAAGGGCTCCACTGCCATGAGAGCCTGTAATTCAGACACTCTTCTAGCTGAAGTGATGGCTAGAAAGAAGGCTGTTTTCCAAGAAAGGAATTTCAACTCTGCAGTTGCAGCTGGCTCAAATGGAGGGAGAGTGAGCTTTTCCAATACAAAACTAAAGTCCCAGGCTGGAGTAGGAGCTCTCCTGGGGGGTTTTAAATTTTTTGCCCCTCTGAGGAATTGCTTTAGCAGGGGGTGAGAGAAGAGGGGTAGTTCAGTATTATAGTGTGCTGAAATGGCAGAGGCATGAATTTTAACTGAGGAAAAGGATAGGCCCTTGTGGAGCATTTCTGTTAAGCATTGAAGAATATGAGGCAAGCTGGGCACTGTTGTGCCCATCCCCCCAGAGTCTGGCTCCAGGAACAGTATCTTTTCCACTTTTCAGCATAGGATTTTCTAGTACTAGGCCTCCTTGCCTCCAGAATGATATCTAGAACCTGCTTACTGAGGGAAGCTATTGGAGAGCTCAAGGAATTAGCGAGGCTGCAAGGTTCAGGGTTTGAAGCTGAGGGTGCAGAATTTGGCCCGCCTGCTGGGACAGCGGGGAAGGGGTCTGAGGCAGGTGCCATGGTTCCAGCAGTGCCATACTGTGTAAGAGGGGGTACCAGTGCTGGCGTGGCCAGTCTGGTGCAATCAGTATTGTCCTTGGCTTGTCCTGTTTGATCTTTAGCAGAACCTTCGAGAGGAGAGGCAAAGGGGGAAAGTCATAAACCAAGAGGCTTTCCCAGGTAAAGGACACGGCATCCACTTTCCAAGCTTGACTATGAGAAGTCCTTGTGCAGAATTTGTCCAACTGGTAGTTCTGAGGGGAGGCAAACAGGTCTATCTCTGGGCTCCCCCATTTGTTCAAGAGGTAGAATATTTTTGGTTCCCGTTTCCATTCGTACGGGTCCATGAGATTTTTGCTTAGGTTATGTGCCAGTGAATTTAGCTTGCCTGGCAGGAACTGAGCTTGCAGGTGCACTTGGTAGCTCAAGGCTGTGTTTCACAGAGCCATGGCTAGTCTGCAGAGAGGGTACAAGTGGATTCCCTCCTGCTTGTTTATGTACCACATAACTATGGTGTTTGTCTGTCTTTACCAATAATTGTCCTGGAAGAATGTGGTCTTTGAAGGCTGTCAGGGAATTCTGTACAGCTAACATTTCTTTTTGACTGATATGCAGGTGCATCTGTCTCGGGTTGCATTTGCCCTAAATGCACTGCCTTGCCAAGTGAGTGTAGGTAAGCTTCCTTTAAGTCTAACGTTGCCAACCAGGCATTTTTGCCTAGCACAGGAAGCAGCTGTTGAAGTGTTAGCATCTTGAATTTTGGGATTAGCAAAAATATTTTAAAATAGACAGGTCCAGGATAGGACGCCAGGAGCGGTCTTTTCTGGTTACCAGGAAAAGTCTTGAATAAAAACCTTGTCCCCTTTTTTCTGCTGGGACAGGTTGAATAACCCTGATACTTAGAAGAGAGAGAGAGAGCCTGCTGTTGAGCCTCTGCCCACAGATTTGGGGGTAGGTCTGGCCAACCATCTGGGGTTGGGTAGGGCGTGGAAGTGGAATCTGTATCCTTGGGAAACTATATTTAAAACCCATTTGTCCTGGGTAATGAGTTCCAAGTTTTTTGCATGCAGGGTGAGCTTTCCTCCTAAGGGAGCAGGCAGTTGAGCAGGGCTTGGAAGGGTTAAGGTTAAGTCATTGTGCCATTTTTCCGTAGGGGGGTGTCTTACTACTCCCTGCTTTGGAAGTAGGAGCCCCCCACTGCTTAGGCCTGTGCGTAGCCTGAGACTGTAACCTAGATGGTCTGTTCCTGGGTTTGGACTGAGAAGGCCTAGAAGAGACTGGAAAGGACCAATTACTTGCAGGCCAATGCCTACTAAATCTGGGAGGCTGTACTTGTAGGAAATATTTAACAGTTTGCATAGATTTAGCTTTTTCCTCCATCTTTTTGAGGACTTCTGCTTTGTTGCCAAACAGGCGGTCTTGGTTTAAGGGAGCATCCAGTAATTTAGCTTTAACATGATCTGGCAAGTTTTCCTCCTTAAGCCAAACATGCCTTCTAAGTACAGACCCAGTGACAGCAGCACTGCAAGATGCTTCTAAAGAGTCAAAACCACATTGCAAAGTATGTTTACCAACTTGTTCTGCAGAATGCATTAAATTCTGTAATTCTTTCTGTTCAGCACAGTCAGGAATCATCATTTTCTGTTTAAGGAGTCCTATAATATGTTGCTGGTACTTTAACATATGAAACGGGCAAATTAAAGCCCTAATGGCCAAAGTAGCAGAAGTGTATACCTTCTTACTCCATCTGTCCAAGGCTCTAGAATCGGTCAGAAGGGGTAGGATTTTTGGCTGCAGTAGCCTTAATGCCCTTTGGTCCTTAGGAAATGGTCTCTGGATCTGCAGTTGGATTCTTGAAGAGGAACGTGTGAGAGTCAGGTACTCTAATACCTGTCAGGTTTTCTGGGAGCTGGAGGTAAAGTGTCTGGGGACAGGCTAGATTCCAAGAAAGCATCATCTACAATATCCAGAACAGGAGGGATAGCTAAAGGCCTATGTTGAGGAACGAGTAAGAATTCCTAAGCCTCTTTTTGGAGTCAGAGTAATCCTGGCTTTCCCAGCGGAAATGCTCCCTAAGAGTGTGCAAGGTTTCACCAAAAGAGAAATCTTCTGGAGGGGAAGCAGAGGAAATGGAATCCTCTGCATCAGAATCCTCATAGATAAGGGCAAATCCTGGTAATCAGAAGAAAAAGAAATATCAGAAGCAAAATCATTTCTACGTCTCTTAGAGGGGGAAGGCTGGCTTCCCCTAATTAAGGTAACAAGGTCTTCAGCCATTCTAAGCATTTGTTTTTTAGGCATATGGGTCTGAGCATGCGGTTTGGACATCGGTTTCCTAGGCGTGGTGCGAGATTTAGGTCTGGATGAAGAAGATGGCATCGGTTTAAAATGCAAGTCTGTAGGCCTGAATACACCCTCAGAAGCCGGTGCTTGCACAGCGGCTTCGGACCCATCCAAGATGGAGACATCCGCAGGTTCCATAGTCGAAGAAGCATCTTGCGGCATACCAAACTCTGAATGGGTCTTCGTAGAGGCCTGTGAATCTGAAGTAGCAGGTATCAGGGGCTGTGAAAGCACCTCACTGAGTACCGACGGACTGGCGACTAGCTTAACGGAACCGTTGTCGGCAGTTTTGGACCTATGCGATCTGTCTCTGTCTGTATCCTTACGTTTTTTCAGAATATCGGTAGTCGGATGGCTTACCAAATTCATTTCGAAGTACAGATACACAGTACCAAAATAATTCGCTGCAAATATAGCCCAACAACGAATAGTTCAGGGGTTGAACAAGGCAGAAAACCGACAGTGAGGGACATCGTGGTCTGGGCCTAAGCAAGGAATGCAGTACGAATGAAAATCTTTATGAGGTATTTGTTTTCCACAGGTAAGACAATTGTTAACTTTTACTGACAATGGTTAGAGCATGAAAAAGGATCCCAAACGGGGTACTTAGCTTTTTTTGAAGACTTCGGTTCTGAAACTCGAAAACGAAAATTTCAGGAGTCTGCCGACCGGCACTTGTGATCTGCTTCAGGCACCGCACAGCAAGAAAGACTGATGTAATGGCGTTGGCTGCATGTTTTATACCCCCGATGACCTGACATCATGGAAGAAGAGACAGCATCAGACGCAGGAATCCAAGACTCTGGTATTCAGGCCGGCTGAGGGCTACCTGCAGGCAGATAACCAAAATGTGATGACTGCAACAGTGAAACACGAAGAACATCAACAGCCACAGTAAGCCTTCACCAGCAATTCCCAGCTCAGAAGGGCAGGGACTACCCTCTCCTCCCACAAGAGTGTAGACCATAAACCTTAATGCAAAATAACTGGCCTGAAGACCAAGCGCTTAAACCACAATTAAGACACTCAGAATAATAGTCACAATAAGCCTTCAAACAGCAATTCCTAACTTAGGAAGATGCCACAAGAGTATAGACCACACACCTTCCTTATGTAAGACAACTAGTCTGAAGCCCAAGTGCTTAAATCAAAACTAAGATGCTTAGAATAATAGTTACAATTTAATTAGGCTACTAACAAGCAGTAATAAATGCGGCAGAAATGCAACTGAACACTTGAACATGCAGCAAAAAGTAAAATACAGTAATAAAGTAGGAAGAAGCACAGATACAGTAAAAGCAACTGAATAAAGTGCATTTTAAAAGCAAGTTGGAAGGGAGGAAACGGAAGCTTAGGTGGGCCTTCCCAACTGATCTCTCAGTACTCAATAGAATGAACTGATGAGATGGGACTGGGAGGAGTGTCACCAATCAAATTTCTACATGGGATGGGCAACTCAAAAGCCACAAAGAGAATAGCAAGGAAGTCAAACAAGCACTCCAGCTAAATAAAGACGCCTCCAAATATTCACGGTCTGCAAAGGAATTCTTTTCTAACTGACCCTAGCCAAGACCTCTTAAAACTCAAAAAGAACAAACAACTTAAAAGAAAAATACAATATAAGAAAAATATAAAAAATTGGTAACCAAACTTTAAACGAAAAACTTCAATTCAAAATCAAATAGAGTTACACATCAGCAATAATCAGACAGAGAACAGCAAGTCAGATAACCAATCCAGCTGAATACCAGGGCTCATTTATTTTTAAATCAAATGCAGTTAAAGCCCCCAAAGAAAATAAGATGAAGAACCCAGAAGTAACAACTGACAGGAGAATGAACCAGTTTAACTTCTGTAAACTACGCACGCTCTCTTTAGCTAACTTTTTCTATGAGTTATTAATAGATACGCATTAAAAATACTTTGGTATACAAATCAGCAGATCAGCTGCAACTTACAAGGGTTTTTATTAATGATAAAATGTTAAACGCATAAATAATGTAGTAACAGTGTATTGCAAACTATAACAAGCAAATTGTGCCAAACATCTGCTGCACTGCTGAAAACTTAAAGATACTAAAAGCAATATTTCAAACAGACTTAAGAATGCCATTTCCTAAGGATTATTGGGGTTGTGTTTCATTCTTTTTAGCAATCAGAGAGATGAAATACCTGAACCCATTACTGAGAACTTCATTTTAGGTGGTAAGATGGGGTTAACTGACAATGTAGTGTAAAGCTGCTGACAAAATGCTTCACTAAAACAAGTCGCCTTTTTAAACAAGTGCTAAACGTATCTGCTCCAGTTTACCTGTGTAATAGGCATGTCTGGGTAGTATGTAATCTAGTGCTAGATGTACCTGCTCCAGCTTATCTGTCTAATAGGCATGTCTGAATAGTATATAAATAGTGCTAGATGTAGCTGCTCCAGCTTACCTGTGTAACAGGCATGTCTGGGTAGTAGGAGTAAGATGTCGAGGAGCCAGTCAAAATATCCAAAACGAGAGGATTGTCAGGATCAGCCACCATGCTGGGGAGAGGAGAGCAAATCGTGAATAAAACAAGGCATACAACTGCCTGCTACTGCAAAAACTTAAAAGGCAATACAAACTTCTGTTACTTAGTTTAACCTTAGTTTATCCTTTATTAAGACTCCATGCGATTTACTGCCCAGTTCATATTGGGCCAGAAGCTTCTGCATAGTAAAAGTATACAAGCAGACTAAGTAGACAAAAAGAATATATCTGGTAATCAGTCCTCCGGTTTGATTCCTGAACTTTGTGCACGACTGAACAAATCACTTTAACCAGTCAGTGCTACTGGGTCACTTCTGAAAGGATGCAATTGAGACTGGTGGGGTTACCTGGTTAACAAATGAATAATCAGACTTTAATACGAAACATGCAATGCAACTGAAATGTACTACCTTATTAGATGTACCTCGCCCTTATTCCTGAAAGTGCTCTGTGCGAGTGTCTTTAAGCATGACAACATACACAGTTTGATTCTCATATGTTGCTTACGTTTTAAGATTCTCATTTTGCCAAATTTCTTAACACACACACATTCAAACTCAAACCCTAAAAAATCTAAACTAATCCTGTTTACCGGTAGCTTTGAAACCACAATGATAGGCAATAAATTATTCCCCTCAATCAGCCAATAACAATACCATTGTGCTAGTCAGAATATTCAACTGTAGCCTAGGAAGGAAAACACAAACTTTTCAAAGATCGCACGCATTTCATTGAACCCCTACTTCATGAAAATTAGAAATCTCTGTGATGGCACTACATTCAAGAAAAAACTACTGAAGCATCTAAAAAACGAGGACAGATATATCTAACAGTAGGCCTCCCTCAGGGATCATTTCTTGTCCACTACAATTTAACTAATTTATAAACAATCTGCTAAAGCCAGTAAGCATGCCACCACTGTGCCATATGCAGATTAAACACAATTGCTGTGCTTCAAACCTATGACACAAGACTCCCTCACTTCTACTGAAACATGGATCAGCAACTCTATTCCACAACACCCAACAATCTAAAAGAAATACTGTTTTAACACCACACTGCAAAACATGCACACTTAACTTCCTTAAATGACACTTTCAAACTTGTACTTCATTCAGAGATGCTGGGAGCCCACACGGAGTTTACCTTGAAACAGGACAATACAAACGTAATTAATAAAGACACCAACAACATGGGGCCCTCAACAGGATTAAACTGCATCTAACCAATACCTTCCTGTGCCCTACTGTTCTTTCTGCTGTAGTCTTTCTAATCCACCTACAAGCTACCCATACCAGCCTTGAGCACCATAATAAAACCGCAAAATTTGCTGCTGTTACCTACAGATCCCACCTCTTGTCTAACTCAAACAACTTTCTTGACTAGCACGGATATATTTACAAACCCACACAATATCCCAGCCCGAACAACTCTCAAAACAAATTGCTTTATTCCAGCGACAAACTCCTCCCCCCAAACAGCAAATCAAACTGCACTGCCAGCACTTCCTTTACTTTACACGCATCTCCAAAATACGAAACGAAATGCCTTCCCTCCTGCTCTTAATCTAATAACTTTCTATCCTTCAAAATTCCAACTCAAACAATATCTGATGGAGTGCTAGACATGCTCCTGTCACACTCCACTTTGAGTAATTTTTGTCCGATATCACTCTGGACCTTAGACCACAATCCACACCATATGGTCATACTCTACTCTCCTCTCTCTCCCTAGGACGCCTTAGTCACATTACCTTCTCCTTTTTGCACATAACCCCTGTACTTCTGACATAAAAACTTATTTGTAACTATACAACAGTTTTCTTCCATGTCCCCTATCTTACTAGCCCCCCAAAAGCCTCACTAACACCATGTCAAAGCCCCAATTCTTGCTAACCACATGTCCTTTTCCTCAGTACTTCTGTTTCCTTTCATTATTATAAATTTATTTTCCACCAACAGTATTTTTCTCCTGCCTAAATGCAGTTCCTTTCTCAGTTCTAACTATGGTGACACCGCTAATATTTCCAAAACCTGATATAATTTCTACATACCATCTATAATTATTGTAGTTGAACACTACACGTATGTGCATTTACTGCACTTCTGTACAAATCTTATACACTGAGACTGCCAAATCCTTTTCTTTTATTAACTTGTATATACCATCTGTAATTATTGTAGTTTAAACACTACATTTTGTGTATGCTTTCATTGTACCTTATCTGTTGTTGTTGTGTCTTTCGGCTTTTCCCGGTTAGGGGTCGCCAGCGGAACTCCGGTCCGCTAATGATTGGCAGTAGATTTTTACGTGCCGAGTTGCTGGCCCTGATGCACAACCTTCAACAAAGGTACGCCCATTCATGCATGTCTCCACACAGAAGACGCAATAGCTGAGAATCGAACGGGACAACGTCTTACTGTGAGGCGACATATGATCCTATATATTGCGTTTGTAATGAAGCTTTTCTCCCTGGCCTCTGTCAAAAATGGCTACTTTCTACACCCAAGTGGACCAGGGTCTATGCTACATGATCGAAACCTTAGGTTATCGAATACCTGAAGGTCGATCACTAAATGTCGAACTCTTAAAATCACAAATGGCTGTTTCCACACAGGGAAACAAGTCATTTGGCCATTAGCCATATTTTGCCCTTTTTACAATGTAGAGCGATCTTGGAGTTGGTATATTTAGTTAGGGGGGATGTGGGGGGCACAGTCCCCCACTTGATTTCTGTTTAAACTTTTTCTTTTTTAGTTTGACCAATGGCATTATTTCCCTGTGTACAAACAGCCATTCGCGGTTTTAAGAGTTCAACATTTAGTAATATACCTTTAGGTATTCAATAACCTAAGGTTTCGATCATGTAATATAGACCCACTGGACCATGCTGGTAAACATATGATAGTTAGCTAATTAAATCAATCTGTCTAAACCTTTGCAAACCAAGTATAACCACGGCAACAAATACCCAAAAATGCACAATTTTAACAACAAAATGGGCCAAGTAAATATGGCGCTACCCCAAAAACTATTTATGCAAAGATAATTCTATTCGCTACATTCTTCAAAACTATGTATACACCTACAACATTGGATTACATAACTGCACTATGCTCATCGATAAAAAAAAATATCCAAAGTTCATAGTTAGATGTAAGGGGGTTTAGGGCCCTATTAAAAACATATCTTTGGGTGGCATGCATATTATGTTGATGCCATTAGTACCCGGGCTGTGGTTGGAAAGAGTGTCCTTGGAAATGCCCACTAATCTGGCTTTCAGAAACAAATGAAAAACTGTAAGTCTTCCATTTTCAGTAGACTGACATGTGCAACAAACTTCCCTCATTCACTCAAATCCTCTGGTTCTTGTGTTGCTTTACCAATTCACATCAAGCCTTATTGCTGTTAGAAATGTTTCCTGTATCTATATGCCTTACACTGTCCTTGTGACCAGGAAGTTACCGGCCAAAACCCTCACCCAGTACTGTCTCAAGGAGCATGGCACAAAAAAGAATGTTACACACACCATGACAGATCCTCAAGATCCACATCCTTCCACTTCAACTGCAGGACTAACTGCCACCAGGCACTACACCTCTGGCATCGAAAAGGCTTTCTCAGGCTTTAACTCCACCCACCAATCCCATAAACGTTCTACTCTTCCCGTCTCTCCAGACTTATCCTGGGCTGGATACCTACTTTTCTACATGTCAGGCACACCTAAAACTTATTCTTCTGCAGTCTCTGCATGTGACTATTACAAAAGAAGAGGAATGATGGGAGAATATGATGAAGTAGACAGATGTGATTGTCTCTATGTAGACACAGAAGTACATTCATCTCTTGCATTTCAGCCAAAAGATAGCCTGACTGGCTGGCCAGACTTACACAGCTCTACCTCATTTTACCACCCCAACCCCATGGCCTTGGCCAAAGTCATTTCCACCACTACACAAGGACGCTGGTAGTAATACAAGATGCATCAACCAAAGCCATCTTAGAGCTTCCTTTTCCTAGGTAAGGCAGGTTAGGAGACCCTGACATGAAGCCCTACTACATCAGAAGTCATCAATTTGGTAAAACAGGTAGGAGTTCAAGTACAGTATTGAGAAGATGATGCAGGTGAAACATTGAAGGAGCCACCCAAGCCAATGTGCCAAGAACAGGAAAGAATCGGGGAGGGGGGGATAGCTGATCTGCAACAGTGAATCTCCTCAAACATATACTCAGAGTCATAGACTGTTACTAACCAAGCCTAGCCAAGTTTTCCTGACAGAATAAAGATGCCCTGTATCCAAATAGGACACTGAGGGTCAGGCAGTTATAAGCTAACTTTGTCCATAAGGGACATGGGTGCCAGGCCCAGGGTAAATTTCCTATTCCCCATCCACTTGTCTAGGTTGTGCTTAAACTGGGTAATAAGACAAGCTCGGCTTTACATGGATGGAAGGAAGTCTGTTCCATAGGACAGGCAGTCTCTGGGACACATCTGTTTTTCCAGCATGTTCTGCTCAAGTCACAGACAAAATTCAGGTCCGCAGACCTTGTATTTCTGGTACTGGTTGTCTTATGAATATGTAGGTGATTCATAAGTGTGGGTTTTGCGGATGCCTTGTAAGCCAGGCATAGATCACCCCTCAGCAGTCTATAGGAGACCGAGTGCAGGGAAATGGCTTTAAGGTGCCATGCATAAGGCGGGTTTGTTACGCCTTGTATTATTTTTGTAGGGAACCTTAGAGATTGCGCTAGTTGCTGCATATTCTTGGTCAGGTACATACCAAAGGGAGCATTGTACACTCTGATTGGTCTGACAAGGGCAGAGTACAGTGGGATAATAACTCTTTGGACCTAGATACCATGCCCTTACTTATAAGCTACACAACATAAAAAAGGATTTCTTCACCACTGTGGCCAAGTGGTGGTCAAAGGTAAGACTATTGTCTATGTACAAACCCATATCCCTAACCACTGGGGTCAACTCTTAGGAGGTGTATTATCAACGGGTCTATATTACGTGATTATCGAATACCTAAAGGTCGATCACTACATATTAAACTGTGAAAATCACGAATGGCCGTTTCCACACAGGGAAACAATGCCATTGGCCAAACTAAAAAAAAAAAAAAAAAAGTTGTAAACAGAAATCAAGTGGAGGCTTTGCCCCCCCCTCAAACTAAATATACCAACTCCAAGATCGTGCTACATTGTAAAAAGGGCAAAATTCTCGTAACGGCCAAATTACATGTTTCCCTGTGTGGAAACGGCCTTTTGCGATTTTCACAGTTCGATATTTAGAGATCGATCTTTAGGTATTAGGCTACCTAAGGTTTCAATCTTGTGATACAGCCCCTTAACATGGTAATTAGCTGGGATGGTTGACTTCCCAAAGGTATTATTATGCATTTCTTAGCATTGACTTTAAGACCATGGATTTGGCACCTTTTGTTAGTCAGAGCTAGACCTTTCTGTAGAACGTTAGTATCTGCAGAGTAGTCGATGATAATCCCAGCTTGCAATCATCTGCCAACTAAGTCAACCATAAACCTTCAGCATTTGCTTCCATTTCAGAGAAATACATGCCAAAAAGGAGCAGGTCCAGTACTGAACCTCAGGGGACTATGCTAGTGACTGGGCTCTTGGTGGAGGTGGCCTCACCTATTTTCACCTCCTGGGTGCTATTAGTGAGCCAGTTGGCTATCCAGGAGGTGATAAAAGTTTACTGGCTCTCGGTTCCAAGTTTCTGTTTTCAAAGTGCGAGAGATAAAATTACGTTGTTACTCAATGTGCAACCATGTTGGAATTGCCTTACGGGCCATTTTAAGTATAGCCAACTTTCCATAAAGGTGAGAATCAAACTCCGTACTTAGTGTCTGTGAGGTTAAGACCTTAACCATTATGCCAACCCTCCAAGTTTATATTAATGGTTTGCTCTTACAGCTATACTATGGTCATCCTGATATTCAGTTATAGTAATGACTCTTGACTCAAAGCATGACGTTATATGATGGCTGGCTGGAGACAGGTAGACACTACAAGGCAGAGTACCGACTCTTGACGACTCAAACATGATGTTATATGATGGCTGGCTGGAGATAGGCAGACACTACATGGCAGAAGCATCACTGCTTCTAGACGCTACACCCACATTTTAATGTTCTGAGATTGCACAGTGAAGCTTGTAAGCTGACTGCTCGAAGTAATCTGGGGTGGCTGCAGCTGCTATTGTAGAATGTAAGAATATACCGTAATGTGCCCAAGAACAGACTCGTCATGAAATACGTAAAAGCAGCAAATGCAAGGCAATAAGCACTTCACTTGGAGAGAATTTGTTTGTTGACTGGTTTCAGTTCTCTTCCTTTCCCTTCGCCAAGGAGACAAACAGACAATCTTTTGGATTCTTTAGTCCTATGCATTAGTAACTGTATTTAGAGCACAACCTAGAGCCGTTTACTGAATTTCCTGTTTGCACTTATTTTTAAAATCGTTTTTTTCTCAAAACTTGCATTTTATCCGTCTTTGGCCCAGCACTCATGTGTGGGGTCATTTACTGCACTGTTATAACTTGTTGATACTTGTGAACCTCTGCTATCTCTGAAAAAAACAAAAAAACAAAAAAAAAATCTTGTTTTTTGCCCCACTTTTCTGAGATTTAAAAAAGTTCAGCTACAGGCTTGCTGTTCTTGAACTGTTTGTAAGTTTCTGTGAGGCCATTTTTTGCTTGGACTAAAGGGAAGTCTCTCTGTTGATCAGTGGCAGTGAAAAACATTGAGCAGCCTGCCTGCCCCTGTGGGAGTGGTTACTGACTTGAAACTGTAGTTTTATTGGCCATTTTGGGTCAATTCCAAAACTCCTTCATCTTCCTCTCTTAAAACCTGGTTGCCTTGTGGTTTTGGCATCTTTTCAGGCTTGTTGGCTGTTGGTGAAGCACCCACCAAGAGGAGAAAACGCTGAGAGAAGAAAGGAGCCACTTATAAGATTTTAAGTATTTTCCTCTGTTTATTTGCTACGTTTTTCTGCATAGCCGCCTATTTTGAGCATTTTCTAGCTTGTTAAACTTGATTTCTGCTTTAGTAACTGTATTTAGAGCACAACCTAGAGCCATTTACTGAATTTCCTTTTTGCACTTATTTTTAAAATAGTTTTTTTCTCAAAACTTGCATTTTATCTGTCTTTGGCCTAGCACTCTTGTGTGGGGTCATTTACTGCACTGTTATAACTTGTTGATACTTGTGAACCTCTGCTATCTCTGAAAAAAACAAAAAAACAAAAAAAATCTTGTTTTTTGCCCCACTTTTCTGAGATTTAAAAAAGTTCAGTTACAGGCTTGCTGTTCTTGAACTGTTTGTAAGTTTCTGTGAGGCCATTTTTTGCTTGGGCTAAAGGGAAGTCTCTCTGTTGATCAGTGGCAGTGAAAAACATTGAGCAGCCTTGCCTGCCCCTGTGGGAGTGGTTACAGACTTGAAACTGTAGTTTTATTGGCCATTTTGGGTCAATTCCAAAACTCCATCTTCCTCTCTTAAAATCCTCTTTTGCGCGGTTTTGCACGTTTTTGAGCATAGCGCAACAGCAGGCAGCGCCACCTAATTGGGTTTAAAGTATTCCTGGCTCCACAAAGTCTGCTCTTCACTTTTTCCCTTAGAACTGCTCTATCTCTCAATTTAAACACCATATTCTCTTATGGACCGTGTCAGGCATACAGGTGCCCGCTCCCTCTAATGAAGGCTTTTATGGACCGTGTTAGGCATACTGATGACTGTATCCTCTAATGTAGGCTCTTATGGACTGTGTCATGCATACCGCTGCCTACTTCTTCTTATAAATGCTCTTATGGACATTGTCAGGCATACTGCTGCCTGCTCCCACTAATAAATGCTCTAATGGGACATGTCAGGCATACTGCCGGCTGCTCCCTCTAATAAATGCTCTTATAGACCATGTCGGGCATATTGCTACTGTTGCTTGCTCCCTCTAATAAATGCGCTTATGGACCATGTCAGGCATACTGGTCCCTGCAGACTCTAATAAATGTTCTTATGGACCGTGTCAGGCATACTGGTGTCTCCTCCCTGTAATAAATGCTTAGCCTAGTACTTACCTATGAACCTATCTGCCAGAGGGCATCTATAAGCCTAATCAGAATGTGTTGATTTTCACCACTCCCTTAGATTAGTGCCCTGTGCCTCTGTCCAGCAGAGCCACTGCAGTGATCCACGGGGTAAATTTTCTGTTTCCCATCCACTCGTCAAGGGTTCTCTTGAAGAGCGTTAGTGAGGAGCTCTCCCTAATGTATACTGGAATCCTGTTCCAAAGCATGGGGGAGTCTCTGGGACAGGAATCTATCCCTCCAGCATGTCCTATTTATCGTTGTGGTGAGGTTTAGATCCCTAGAGCGTGTGGCTCTTGGGGGGGTTTGTTTTTTTTTTTTTTTTAGGTGGCGCATGTCCATCAATTCTGGGTTGGACATGGCCTTGTATGTCAGGCACAGATCACCTTTGAGTAAGCGGTATGCAACAGAGTACAGTTGGAGTTTCTTCAGTCGGGCTGCATAGAGCATTTGTTTCAGGCCAGTAATTCTCTTGGTGAGGTACTTCTGTCGACTTTCCAGCTGTTGCAGGTGTCTTGTAAGGTACATCCCAAATGGGGGTTGTACTTTATGATGAGTCTGATGAGTGATGAGTAGAGGGGCACAATAACCTCTTTTGTTCTAGATGTGAACCCTTTTGTGATTAGGTGGGCCACATAGGATTTTCTAACCACCTTGGCAATATGATTATCAAAACAGAGATTACTCTCTACATGGGTCCCCAGATCCCTTATTAAATTTTCTGTATTTAGGGGATTACCACTTATGTGGTAGTTCGTGGGTACTTTGTTTTTTTCCAAAGGGGATGACTATGCACTTTTTGGCATTTAGCTTGAGGCCATGATTTTGACACCAGGTATCCGTCTCAGCGAGACTGTTCTGAAGGATGTCTATCAGCTGGAGAGTCAATTATGGCCCCCAGTTTGCAGTAGTCTGCGAACTTGGTCAGCCATAGTCCTCCTGTGCTTGCCTGTACCTCTGAGAAGTATATACAGAACAGGAGGGGTCCCAGGACTAAGCCCTGGGGGCCACCACTTGTAACCGGTTTAGAGTCAGACCTACAGCCTGCAACTCACCGTGCGGGTTCTATCCATAAGTCAATTGGCAACCCATCTCGTGACGTAGGTGTTAATGTTCAGGCTGGTGAGCAAAATACTAGAATGGGGAATGGTGTTGAAAGCCTTTGCGAGGTTTAGGTAGGCTGTGTGGAACTCCTTTCCCTCGTCTAAAGCCTTGGTAACTGTCTCAAAGTAGTCCACCAGGTTTAGGAGGCATGATCTGCCCTTAAAGCCAAACTGGGTAGGGTCCAATGTTTGGAAGTTCCCAATATCTCTGTTAAGGATTTCCATGATGATGCGCTGCATAGCCTTGCAGACCAGGCTAGTCAGGCTTCTAGGGTGATGATTCCCGGGGTCCATTGTGACTCCAGCTTTGTGGAGCGGGATAACTGTAGTTGTGTGCCACTCTATGGGTACGTAGCCTGTAGAGAGGCTGAGTTTGAAGAGTGTGTTTAGGTGAGGGGTTAGTTCATTTTGGAGCTTGTGTAAGACACAGCCTAGGACACCGTCCCGTCCCACTGAAGCTGTATTTTTTACTTTGGATAGGGCTGTTTTAACCTGTGTGTCAGTGATTGCCAGGGCTCTACATTCTTCTGGCATGGTTATGGGCCCTTTAGGGGGTGAGAGGGAGTTGAAATTTGCACTAAACCTGTCTAAATGTTGGCAATATAATTCGGTTCAGTGTATTTTGTGCCATTCTGCACCAACTCAGAGCAGATCTGAGAGTTTCCACTTAGGTTCTTAACATAGCTAAAGAATGCTTTGCGGTTATCTTTGGAGTCCATGGCAATTTTTCTTTCGAAGCTCGCCTTGGATGATTTAATGAGGGATCGTAGTTTCTTGCTGATACTGATCAGGGATGTCTTCCCTTCTTGGGATTTTACTCTTTTCTGTACTAGTTTCCTCTTCCTATTGTATAGCTTGTTTTTGGCAGGGGTCCACCAAACTGGTTTCCTTTTCTTGGAGGAGTGAGTCTTGGTTTTGCTTAGGATAGCACGATCCATGCAATTTTGCAGGTGCTCATAGAGTGCCTTTGTAAGGGATTCAGCAGCTTAGACAGTGTTGTCTTTTAGCATGGGGGCTGTGAACCTTTCCACCTCATGAAGTTTGCTTTTGAAAAAATTTTCATGGTTGTTTCCTTGACTGGAGGCAGGGGCGGAATGTGGATATCCAGAGTGATTAGTCTACGATCTGATCTAACCAGCGAGGGGTTGACCTCCGGTGTAGAACACCGGTCGCCCATGTTGGTGATGACTAGGTTCAATATGTTGTCACCTCTGTTGGGGGGTGTTGACCAGCTGATCCAGGGTGTTAAGAGTTATTCTAATAAATGCTCTTATGGACCGCGTCAGGCATACTGTTGTCTGCTCCCTCTAATGAAGGCTCTTATGGACCATGTCAGGCATACTGGTGCCTGCTCCCCTCTGATGAATGCTCTTATGGACAGTGTCAGGCATACTGGTGTCGCTCCCTCTAACAAATGCTCTTATGGACCATGTCAGGCATACTGCTGCTGCCTGCTCCCTCTAATAAATGGGCTGTTCAGGCATACTGCTGCCTGCTCCCTCTAATAAATGCTTTTATGCTGTGTGTTCACACAGACAGAATTAGTAGACCAACAACACCACTGCCATGGACCACAACTGTGCATAAGAAAACTATCTCTGCTGAGAGCAAGAAAAACACTGAGAACTGGCTCACAAATGTAATAAAATGAAACCAGAAAAGCAGCCACTGGAACAAAGAATTTAATTGTTTAAAAGTGTACATCCATCTTTAAATTTAGCAAAATGCAGGACTTTCCACCTCATATTAAAAATCTAACCAGTTAAACCTCAACTTCCACAGTAAATTTATAAAACTAAACCTTAACACAGACTTACAAGCCAACTGGCATCCTCCAAAAAACAAAAATGCTTACTGACTTCAGATTACATCCGGTTTCTAAATGAACACAGACTATTGACTGAAAATGTTTTATTTGCCAATGACTACATACCCAACACCCCTAAAGAGAATGGGGTTTCTAGCAGGTTTCCCAACAATCGTAGTTGCTTTTAACAAGTGCTCAGGATCAGCAACGATGAGGGTGTGCTGTAAGAAGATAAATCAGTGTCACTTAAGTGCAAAAGAAACATTCTGGACAACTCGCGCGCTACAAGCTTAGTCACGTTTAATTGGTCAGTTTGATTAGAAAACCAAAGGAAGACTTCACAAACATAAGAGCAGAAACAATTCCATACAAGTGTACAACCCCTAACTGCAAATCCTGTGACTACAAACATTCACAACTCACTCTAAACCTGTGAAAGGGCTTTACACTGAGGTTTTTCAAACACTCCCAATGTGTGGGGTGGGGGGGGGGGAGATACATCCCGCACACTCCTATAAACTATTATACAGCAACTCCAAGACCACTGCAGCTTGAAGAGGAATACTCCAAGGTAATGAAACCACAGGCTTACTACATATTAAGCAGAATCACATATTCAGGCATGCAGTTCTGAGGACTACAGCTGCAGCTCCTGCAGTTTCAACAGGAACCTCTTGCAGCCTCCTCCCTCGGACAAAACTACTCAATGTAAGACAAAAATATTATCTGCTGCACACGCAAAGAAAATTCATTCACAGCATTCCCTCTCCTCATATCCAGTACAAAAAATAAAGTCTCTCACCTGTCCAGGATCAGAAACATCAAAATTATGATGGTCAATGACTGCAGTCTTCTCTTCATCAAACTCAAGGCCACATTCACTGCCCAGCTCTCGTAAGGGATCACCTAGCAGCAAGAGAGAGAGAAACAACAACTTCAGTGGTTTTACTCCAACGAGCCTAGATAAATTTTCCCAAATGCTCCAAACCACTGCATTTATTTTATTTACTCGCATTTGATTACCAGAAAAGTCTGGCTCAGTACAAGCCCATTTTTCAGTGGAGGCTCGTGAAGAAATGTTCCAAAATGAATGAAACTTAACTGTATCATTAAGTGATTCACTGAAGGTCATACAGTACACAAATGGAGGCTGAAGGAATCGAACCTTGGACCACAGGAATCAGGAAGTTAACAGCTCACTGTCTTATTCCTCAGAATTAGCTGCCAGGCTGAAACGTAAACAAGAGTTATATACTTACCATAACACTAGTTCAGGGTTGTCGTCTTCAGTCATCAACTCATGGGTCTACTGAATCCATACTGATCAGACATTGGCAGCTCTGGACTTCTGGTTCTAAGGGTCAGGCTCCACCCCATACCCACAATCCCCATCTGTAATCTAAACACCTCACACTCTTGTTTGCCTGCCTTACACAGAAATATAAGGGTATCCAGATCAAATCTACTACAGGGATACAGCCCATGAGTATAACAAAGACGGGCTCCTGGTAGGTACAGTGCAGTCGAACTGGAGTCCAAAGAAAGAGTATAAGAGAATTTAAGTACCTTTATCTACACTTTTTGTCAAATACAGTATTTAAATTGATTTAACTGTGTTGCATGATTATTAACTGAACTGGAAGTTTTGACTCTGTTCTTCAGTTAGTGCTGATTTGAATTTTATTATTTGTTAGTAATTGCAGGTGTGGGGGTAGCCACATTCTTTGATTTCCTGTCCTTGCCTATTTAAGTGGTACAGTTTGAAATATTTTCTGCTTAAAAACCTCAGCTTTGGATGGCTAAGATCTAGCTGTATTCAACTGGACATAGAAGAGAATTTAAGTACCTTTATAAATAATACAGTATTTAAATTGATTTAACTGTGTTGCATGATTATTAACTGAACTGGAAGTTTTGACTCTGTTCTTCAGTTAGTTTTCCCACCCACCCTCCCTGTTTCTGTTTTGGTGTTAATCTTAGTGGCTTTGAAACTGCCCGCCCCTCTTGTAAATTTGTGTTTGGATACTCCTTCTAGGCCCATCTCATTTGCTCACTCAACTGAGTGCAGTGAGATCATATTCTGATTTCAAGCACTCCTACTGTGTACAAAGAGAGCACCTCGGAAAGAGAACAAAAAAAAAATTAAGCTTGTTTCCTGCCTTTTCTGTTAAGTGGTCTAGACTGTAGGCTTCTCAGCCCCCAAGCCCTTCTGTGTTGGAGGGAAGCCTTCTAGCTTAGTTTTGTTTCTTATAAACTAGCCAGTTTTCTAGTTTCAGCACTTAAATCCGTTTCTTTGAACTCAGCACTTGTTCAAAAATCACTGTAAGCACTACATAAGCTGCAAATTACTACAGCACTCAACTTTCCTCACTGTCTAGAGGAAAGCAGTTTTTAGTACTTAATAAATAAGCACTTATCCAGGCATGTCTAAGGGTCAGCTCCCAATGATTTCTCCTGTTTACCTGACGAATCTGGGCATCTTGGGGAATGCAGCAATTGCCTCATGTACAGACAACCCTCTCCTCCTACCACCCAACACTACAACCTCTGAGAGATGCACTTATATAGCCAAACTGGAAGCAAAGCTCTCTTCACCCAAGACTGGACTAGACAGTAAAGAGGAGAAGGTAAACACTTGCACCACACCACACTCATCACATAGTCCCTCAAAACCTACACCACCAAAACACACATAGAAACACAAAACACACACCTACATTCGTGGAGGCTCTCAATAAAAACCTGCCCAAGCATCAGGGACATCCAAAGCATAAACGCAAGCAAACTCCACCCCCCAACACAACCCAAATGACATATAGCCCACAAACTCAGTGTGCCACTCAACCACAGCCCAAAAGGCATAACAACATACCCAACACTCTATTCATAGGTGACTCTATAGTCAGGCACACTGATGTTCCACTCACTAGACTAAACAAGGAGTTAGCTGCCTGTCAGGTGCCAGGATCCACCACATAACGCATGCACTCAGGTCACTCTACAATAAGTACAAATATGACACTGTCATTGTCCATGTTGGTGTGAATAACCTGAGGCGTGCCTCCCTGGACTACATGAAAAAAGAGACATGGAGGAGCTCTCCGATCTTGTATCCCAGGCAGGTATGACCCTAACCCTGAGTAGCATTCTGCCATCACCCAGAATGATACCACAGTACAAGGACAAAATGATTGACTAACAATTGGCTAAGCTTCTGGTGTCATTCTAAGGGGATCCAGTATTTGTCTGCCTGGGACGACATGATCGACAGTCCACGATGCTTTGCCAGAGATGGCCTGCACCTGTCGCCCTTAGGATTCCGGATACTGGCTAAGGCTCTTGCCACTTCTATAGTGCCTTTTTTAGGGAAGGTTCAAATGACAAATTCACCACCGTAACAGTTACAAGCAAGCAAAATCTGAGGGTAATGCTACTCAATGCGAGAAGTCTAAACCTCAAAATGCACTCACTCAAGGCACTCCTTAAAATGGAGGACATTGACATCTGTGCAGTGACAGAGACCTGGTTCAAAGCTCCAGAGAGCACACCCCTACATTACCACGCTTCAATTCATACCACACCTTTCAGCCACCTAACCCAGAAAGAAGCACTAAAGGTGGAGGCGTGTCCATATTCATTAAGGATATCCACACTTCCACGCTAGTTGCACAGCATAATGCATCCGAGATTATCCAAGTGCAACTAACTCTGGGCAAGACCGCAATCCAAATTGTAGCTTGCTACAGACCCCCCACCATGCCCCAGGATTCACACTCCATTTATTGATACACTGGAAAGTATTAGGGTACAACCCAACACCCTAATAATGGGCGATTTTAACTACCCCACCATTAACTGGGAAAACTACTCATTTACCAACTATTTTGCTCAACGTTTTCTAGAATTCATAAATTCCAACGCCTTGGATCAAGTTACTCACACCCCCACGAGGGGCAGCAATATCCTAGACCTGGTCATTACCAACATGGGAAACCGGTGTTCCACACCAGAGGTCAATTCCTCGTTGGTCAGATCCGGCCACAAGCTAATCAGCCTAGACATCCACATCCCACCCCCAATTAGGGAAACCATCGTAAAAAACTTCTCCAAAGCCAACTTCACACCTCTTAAGAAAGAAGTGGCAAACTTCATGACACCTATGCAGACAGACAATAGAGGTATGACTGCCGAATCCTACACAAATGCACTTTATAAGCACTTACACGAGTGCATGGATCATGCTATCCCTAATAGAACAAAGATGTTATCCTCCAAAACAGGGAAGCTAATCTGGTGGTCCTCTGCCATAAACAAACTCTACAACAGAAGAAAGAAACTGTTGCAAAAAAAAGAGTAAAATCCCATGACTGGAGGAACTCCCTGGTCAACCTCGGTAAGAAGCTGAGATCTCTCATAAAATCCTCCAAAGCTAGTTACGAAAACAAAATTGCCACTGACTCTAAAGACAACCACAAAGCATTCTATAGCTATGTCAAGAATCTAAATGGGAACACTCAGATCTGCTCTGAGTTACAGCACAATGGCACTACATATACAGAACCAACTGATATTGCCAACATCCTAGCAGATAGATTCAGTGCTAACTTTACCCCCCTCTCACCCCCTAGAGGGCCCATCTCTACACCAGAAGAATGCAAAGTTCCGATAATCATGGCTGCACAGGTAAAAAAAACTCTCCAAAGCCAAGAACACAGCATCCATGGGACATGACAATATCCCAGGCTGCGTTCTACACGAACTACAGAATGAAGTGGCACCCTACCCAAGTACCATGTTCAATCATAGCCTCACCTCAGGCTTTGTACCCACTGAATGGCACACCCCGACGGTTATCCCACTCCACAAAGGGGGAGCCACGACGGACCCCAGGAACTACCGCCCCATTGCCCTGACGAGCCTGGTCTGCAAGGCCATGAATGTATCATCGTGGAACTCAAAGACATTGGTAATGTCCAAACTCTGGACCCTACCCAGTTTGGATTTGTAAAAGGCAGATCGTGTCTCCTAAACCTGATTGACTTATTTGAAGAAGTCACCAAAGCCATAGATGAGGGTAAAATGGTTCACACAGCTTATCTAGATCTTGCCAAGGCTTTCGACACCATCCCCCACTCTGGAATTATAGATAAGCTCACTAAACTAGGTATAAACCCCTATGTCACAAGATGGGTTGCCAACTGGCTCATGGACAGAACACACACTGTGAAAGTAGCGGATTCCAAATCCGACATCAGACCAGTGACAAGTGGAGTACCACAAGGTTCAGTCCTGGGTCCTCTCCTGTTTGGTATCTACTTCTCTGAAGTACAGGCCAACACAAAAGGTCTTTGGCTAACAAAGTTTGCAGATGACTGAAAACTAGGAGCCATAAACGAAACTCCTAACGATGTGGACAAACTACAAAAGGGCCGCACTGAGACAGATACCTGGTGTCAAAGCCATGGCCTGAAGCTCAATGCCAAAAAGTGTATTGTCATCTCCTTTGGTAAAATCTCTGTACCCATGAACTACCACATAGCTAGCCTTGGGACACAGATGGACAGTAGTCTCTCCTTTGATAATCACATCGCCACAGTGGTCAGGAAATCCTTCTACGTAGCTCATCTCATCACAAAAGGATTCTCATCCAGAAAAAAAAAAAGAGGTCATTGTTCCCCTCTACTCATCACTCATTAGACCCATTATAGAGTACAACACCCCTTTTGGTATGTACCTCACAAGACATCTACAACAACTGGAAAGACCACAGAAATACCTCACAAAGAGGATTACTGGCCTCAAACAGATGCCCTATGCAGACCGTCTCAAAAAACTACAACTTTACTCCATCACATATCGCCTACTCAGGGGCGATCTCTGCCTAACATACAAAGCTATGTCAAACCCAAAGCTGTTGGACATGCTCCACTTAAAGAAATCCCAATCCCTCAGAGCTACATGCTCTAGGGACCTAAACCTTGTCGCCACAATAAACAGAACATGGTGGAGGGATAGATTCCTGTCCCAGAGACTTCCCATACTCTGGAACAGATTACCTATCTATGTCAAACAGAGCTCCTCATTAGCACTCAGGAAAAATCTTGATGATAAATGGGAAATTCACCCCGGGGATCACTTCTGTGGCTCTGCTCGACAGGGGCACAGGAAAATAATTTTCTTGGGTGGCGAAAGCCAGGGTACATTTTTTGGCTAGGCTTGTATGGGCCTTAGGGCCAATAGCCTAGTACCTACCTATGAACTTATGAAAATATGGCAGGGGGATGGAAGAAGACAAATACAGATATAGCGTTATGGTAATAATACAACTTTTTTAAACTATGTTGTCTGTTCCATCCTTCCACAATTGATGGATAGAATCCCCAGCTACTACAAACCCTGGGAGGTCTCATGGAAGGATACTGCAGAGGATGGAGGAACCAAAAGAAGTCCTAGACCTGTAAAGTATTTATAGTGGGATATAAAAGTATGCACAGTAGATTAGGTAGCAGCTGCAATGATTTCATCAAAAAGCACCCTTGAGGAATAATCTGTAGAAGTGGCTACTGCCCTAGTAGAATGAGCAGTCAGATAGCTACCTGGATAGAGTCAGTTTAGAAACACCTTTATCCACTTTGACTGGAGAAAAGGAGACCCAGTCAATCTTAGGTTCATAGATTAGTATTAGGCTAATTGCCCTTGTGGGACATTTTAAGCCTAGCCAATTACCCCATGTAAGAATCAAACCCTGCACTTTGGGTCTGCAAGGTAAACACCTTAACCATTCTGCCATCATCCCACCCCTCTGCCATCCCATCTGTTTTCTTTACAGGTTTAGCTCGATGCAGGTAAAATGTCAATGGGCAATGAATATCCTAAAGTAAATTGTACTCCCCTTTATTGGAAAAAATTGGGAAGACAACAGGTAGATTGACAGCCTGATTCAAAGCAAAACTGAAGACACCTTGGGAAGAAATGAAGGTCAGTTTTAAGTCGCAACCTATCTTTATGAAACATCAAGTAAGGTGGCTTACAAGAATGACCTTAGGCTCAAATTCTTCGAATGGAGATAAATGCAAGCAAAAGGGTCTTCCAAGAGAGATACGTTAACTCAGCAGTAGCAGCTGGTTCAGAAGGGGGTTTATCAAGGCCTGAAGTAGAACAGTAAAGTCCCAAGGTGGAATGGGATCTTTTAATGGGGGGGGGGGGGGCAAAGAATAAACATACCCCTAATAAAAAGGTTTAGACAGCTTCAACAAAACAACAGGGGAGTTTGTTTCTCTCACTCGTGAAAATATAAAATGGCAGCCATTTGAACCTTAATGGTGGAACAGCTAGCCCCATCTCAAAAGGAGCTAGCCATAAAATCTAAAATAGCAGGGAGAAGGGCTGAAAAAGTATATGTATCCCTGCTAAATCCCCATCCAGAAAATCTCTTCCACTTGTTTTTGTAAACTTTCCTGATGGAGGGCTTTTGAGTGGATGTAAAAATATGCAAGACTCTAGATGATAGCCTGAACTACCTGGTCATCATGGGAACTGGAGAAACTATGCAGTTAATTTCAAGGATGTTATGTCTGGGTGAGGCTTGCTGGAAGGGTGACTGACGAGGTCTGGAATAAAATCCAAGTGCATCAGGTGAGGCCAAAGATCAGATACCAAACCTGAAGAGGTCAAAAGGGGGCAATGAGAATCAGTCTCACCTTGCACCACATCATCTTCTGCAGAAACGTTGATATAAGGGGAGTAGGTGGAAGTACTGGGGGTTAAGTGTGGACCAAAACATCCCTTGGAACTCCCCCCTTCTGGGGCATCAGGACAAACTTGCTACTGCATTTGATGTTGCAGGAGGAGGCAAACAGGCCACAGCATGGCTGGCAATACTACCCACCATTGCTTGGCTGACGGACAACTTGTGTGGTACAAGGATGGACCCACTCAGCTTGTCCGCTAAGAAACTGGATCTCCCTGGGATGTGTGCTGCTACCAGAAAGTTATGGTAAGATATAATCCAGTGTCAACCCCTCATGGCTTCTCAATACAATGTGCAAGAACCTATTCCCCATTGTTTGTTGATGTCATATCTCTCAAGTGCACCTCGTTATGAAAAAAGTTCCTCCTTTTGACTGTAAAATCTCCATGTGTCTCAAAGTTCCACAATGAAAAGATGTGTCACACATTCAAATAGGAATTTCTTTGACTGACATCCATGGCAAGTAGTGCTGAATCATATTAATTAATCAAAATAACTTTTTAAAGTATAAAGCAACACATTTAACCATTCTGCGAGTTTCCTAATTAACTTGTTAGCAAGTGTTGCACATTTTGGCCATTTGTTCCACATTATGAGAGGTAGAGTTCCACATTTTGGAGATGGAAAATTGAGAGCTATGGTTGATGCACCAGACCACCAGCATGTTGTCGGTCTGATCAAAATCACATCCCCAGGGTGGGAATCCCAAAAAACTGCTATGTAGGAAGATCAGCCCTCAATTCCAGGACACTTATGTGAAGACTACCCTCTGAGGAGGAGCATGTGCCTTGGACTGTCTTTCCCCATGAAATGTCTCCCTCCATGTCAAATGACAACTGCCCATACTCACTATAACATGAAGCGGCAGCAGAATAAAAAAGAATGACCTTGGAAGATGGGGGGATCCAATAACCACTGAACACGTCTGCATAAGTTGGTGAGACAAATGGGAGAGAGCATAATTTGGTAAACCACCGACCACTGAACTGCAAGAATTCACTGTAACATCCTGTAAAACCTGGCCTGAGGAACCAGGGTGACAGTGGCTGCCAAATATCCCAGGAGACACATTATGCACCTAGCTAAGTGATTCTGATGGGAGGTGACTGCTGATGCTTGTTAAAAGGTGAGAATTCTTAACTCTGTTAACTTGGCTATCTGCAATGTCAAATCCAGATGGTGCCAACAAATTCTACTGTTTGGGCAGGAAACAACTATGATGTTTCCATACAGACTGTGATTCCCACATGGGAGCAAAGTTGAAGCAAGGAATCTCTGGCCTGAAGTAACAGATATGAGAAAACACAGAAGCCCTGAAGTATGAGGTGAGCTGCAACCACTGCTATGCACTTGGTGAACATTTGAGGGGCCGTGGTAAGACCAAAGGGCAGGGCTCTGAACTGGAAATGAAAGCCTCACAGCTGAAAGTGAAGGAATCTTCTGGACTACCTGGCTATCTTGATGTGGTAGTATGTGCCCTGACGTCTATATAGCACATCCAGTTGTCCTTCCTTAACAGTAGCAGGACAGACTGCACTGCATCCATCCGGAATGTGTTTTATAAATTGGTTTAGTTACCCATTCTTCTTTGGTACCAAAAAGAGCCCTCAGTGGACTCTGGATGCTTGTTGTTCTGGCAGGACCTCTTGGATAACTCACTTGTCTAGCAGCTTTTTATTTATTTATTTCTCATCTCTTGTGCTACAGCATTCCTTTGCAGGGTAGGATGTCAAGATGTCTTTTTGAGTTGGGGAGAGAGAAAGAAATGGAATTGTGTTACCTCAGGTAAAGATTCTCTGCATCCACATATCTTGAGTGATGGCTACCCAGACTGAAGGATGCAGAGACAAGTGCTCCCTGACTGTTTCCAGAGTGCAGCAGTCGGGCAACCCTTAAGGAGCACTGTAAAGATCCAGTGGAGAAGACCATCACCGAAACCCTTGATTCTGCAGACCATCTCTGCAGTGAGTGCAATTTTCATTGTGATTTTCCCCTCCCTGCCTGCCTTTGTAGGGCCTGTTGCTAAAAGTGTCGGGAGCATACCTTTTTTTTTTTTTTAAACAAAAAACATCTTTATTAAATTATCACATGACAGACAATCTTACATTTACATAAATGAAAAACAAACAATGACACCACTCTAGTTGCAACCATTATACATCACTTATAATCTAACCAGTCATTGCCAGTTAAGCATTATACAGCACACTCAAATCCCGACTTCTTTTAGACCTCATTCCCGCTCTGCATATATTGTTCCCACAATTCCAATTTTTTCATATGTAATTTGCATCTTCCCTTTTCTAAAGATCCCAATTCCAGTTGTTTTATCCCTGTTACTATATTCACTACTTCTAGTAAAGTTGGTTTAGACCGATTTCCATTTTCTAGTAATTGCTTTTTTCGCAGGCACCATAATTTGACTCGGCAAGGGTTTACTATGTCTTGGCAATTCCAAATCTATATAAATCGCTCAAAAATCATCTCCTCAGTCAACCCAATCCACTCACCCAGCATCTCCAACAGAGAGGTCCGCAGGGAATCTTTAAAATCTGCCAACTCACTACACTCCCAAAAACTATGTTCAAACTGCCTCTTTCTTCTCAGTCAACATTTGCTATCCACCTCCAGAAAAAGTATTTGGAGTCTACATAGATATTTTTACACCCAAAGTAAACATGTCCCGGCAAAGATCCTAAATTATTTTAGACAATGTTGCATATTTGGGAGATACACATATCCCCCTCCCCATTGTGTCTCTGTGAATAGCTTATTCAGGTTCTGTTCCCAATCCTAAGCTCCTCTGATTGATTTTTATAGTTATCATGCAATATTTTGTATGCTCTACTAATTATTTCTTTTTTAATGGCAGCTTCTGTTCTAGCTTCTATTAAAAACTCTGCCAGTGCTGGTCTTTCGTTTAACACCCCCCCCCCATTTCCTTTCTATTTACCTATATTCTGATATCAATTCTTGACAGGGAAGGAAATCTCTAACCTGCAGTCAAAATAAATTCTTGGCATCTTTCCATTCTAGTACCTTTCTCTTTCTAGTCATTTGCTCCCAGTACCTTGGTTCCTTTGCCAGTTTTCTCCAATAAATTCCAGCCCCCTCTTTCCTATTGTCTGTATCCCTAACTGCAGTCATCCCTATCAGCAGAGTCTCTTTTCTCCATTCCTGTGCTGGTTTAGTTCTTAAAATACTCCCTGTTACTTTATAAATATAATATTCTGAATGATTGTGATAATTCTTCTTAAGAGTCTGCATCCAAAATCCCAGTCAGTCCTTGTTTCTTGAGCTTCCTCCTGTATGATCATCATCCCTTTCCACTTTGAATTACATTTTTACTGCTTGTGCCATGTACAAGAGACTTAACTGTGTTGCTCTAAATACCGTCCCAATGTAACCCCTGCAAGTACGGCAAGTGCACGGCTCAAAAAGGCATCAAGTCTGGCGTCGTTATTTGGATGACTGTTGGTTAATTTGGAAAGCAGATGTTGCTTATCTACAGGAGTTTATGGACTATATTAACAGTAATAAATGGGGTATTCAGTCCATGTGTAACCATGATATGAATCAAATCACCTTTCTAGATGTTTTGATTACAAGGAATACTGATGATACCCAGGTATTCCGTAAATACCCTCAACACTGTTTATTGTTACATGCTTCTAGTCATCATCCAACCCATATTATACGTAATATCCCAATCACGATTCCTTAGAATTAACCACATCTGTTCCAATCCCAACAAATATGAACATTACAGGCAGGATATGGTTAAAAGATTTAAAACCCGGGGGTACAAGCCAGGTACAGTTACCATGGCGTATTGGGAGGTTTCATCTCTAGACAGGAAAGACCTTTTGACATACAAGGATAAGACCACCCAGGATTCATCACCCATTAGGTTGATAATGTATGGGCGGAATACTCAAGTACTTTCTCATATAGTTCAACATAATTGGAACATTTTGATGTCAGATGACAGACTGACTAATATGCTCCAAGATAGAGGTCTTTTTGGATATAGAAGGGGCAAAACATTAGGGACCCATTTTAATCATTACAAACATGGGACATCTAATTCTAATATGTTATTAGAATCTAGCCTAACGGGGACATCTTTTTGGATGTTTTCTGTGTGGACATTGTTTTTTTTTCCATTCTGGCACAATGAACGCAAACTATTTACTAGCGGAAACCCTGGCAGTTTTGAGCCTGTGGTTAATGTACTCCTTTCCTTCTTTTTCTGCGCTTTTGAAGACATTTATGAAACTAGCATGGCAGATGTACAGTACTAGTTCTGAATTAATTTACATATCATTGTCCAAGATACAAAAACTGGGCTAGGCTAGAAAGAATTTGTATCTCCCAGGAACATTTGCATTTACTTGAAGGTCTTGAAACTCACCAAATAACTATTTCAGATCATGCACCAATAATAACTAAAATAAAAACACGGGTAATGAAATAAAAATGAGACACTGGTGCTTTCCCCACCTCTCTGCTGAAAAGAGAAAATTTTCAGGAATGGGTTTTGGAAGTAGTTCAGCAGCTGTTAGAGGATAGAACTTGCATCTGTAAATATAGCTAGGGAGCGGGATAAAGTTACAAGTGGAGTTTAAAGCTTAGGTGTAAAAAGAAAGGGAGAGATGGTTAAGAAGTAATAAGAATTATTTAGTGACTGACAAATGTTTTGCAAAATATGGTGAGCCTCTCAGAACAAGAGCAGCAACTGCAGAATGCTAAACAGAAGATAAGGGATTATCTCGATAATATGCAAGAATTTACAAAGATAGCTGTTAAGCAAATGCAGAGTTCCTTCCTAACCCAATTCAAGTGCAACTTGGACAATTGGATGGGGAACAGGAAATTCATCCTTGGTTTGGCACCTGCGTCTCTAATGGCATAATGGCAGCCTATAAATGGTTCATCTCCCAGGCCCCTGCTTGTAAATGTTTAGTCTCCAAAGGCCCTGTTTACACTTACCAAGGATATCTGAACTTGTCAGAGATTTGGAATGCATGGCTAGGCTTAAAATGGCCCTTGTGGTCATTGGCCTAGTAAACCTCTATGAACCTGAGTGTTTACTGAAAGCATTCAAGTGTACCAAGGACTTCAGATGCTTTTCTTTCTGGAGAAAAATGCCTTTCTTTTTGGGTAGCCACACAGACTAGAGTTATCACTTTAGAACTTTTGTTCATATTAGGAGTCAAAAACTTCAATATTTGAAGATGGACATAGTTTTACATGTTATTAATAAAGGGTTTTGGGGTGGTAGTGGGGGATTTTTTGGGGTGGTAGTGGGGGATTTTTTTTTTTTGAGCAATAAAACAAAAACAATCTGAGGTCTCGTTCCTCTTCACGGATGAGGTATGGATCAGAGGGTTGGGTCTGACTCAGATCCTAGTCTGAAAAAAAAAAGTCTTGAGCTCCTCCCATTTCCACAGTGCACAGTCTCCTAACTAACTTCCTCAGATCTCGTTTACCGCCACCAGTGTCAGGCGTGGTGACGGAGTCTCGAGCAACTTTTCTTATAAATATTGGTGTTTTTCTCCAGAAAGAAAAGCATATGAAGTCCTTCGTAATCCTCATTGCCCCCTGTTGGCTTGGTCAGATTTAGTTCTCCTTCCTCTGGTCTCACCCGAAATATCCTCCATGGATTCTGGAAGCCAAACAGACCGCCTTTGTCATCCTTGGTTTGATATTCCTTAAAATTGACCACTTGGTTTCTCCACTTCCAGTGACTGTTCTAAGGTCCAGGCTTGCTTCTCTGTCCGAAATACTATTTTAGCCTCCCAAAAACAGCTACTAAGAAAGTCTATGGGTAAAAATGGAAGAGATTTGTATTCTAGGCTTGTAATGAGAGCATTGACCCTTCTTCCAACACCTACTGCAGCTATCCTCTTCCTTGTATCTCATTTTAAAGAAGGAGCCAGCTTCTCTACCATCAAACTTCAAATGGCAGCCATCTCTTAACTTTCATTCTGGAAATATTTTCAATTCCGTGTCAACTTCCAAACTGTGCAATGCCTTCTTGAAAGAGATCTTTCTCCTCAGGCCTCCAGTCAAAGCTCCTTCTCCACCATGGATGGAATCTCACAGTGGTTTTGCAAGGCTTAATTCAAAAACCTTTTGAACCAGCCTATGATAGCGACTTAAAGTTTCTTTCATGGAAGATGTTTTTTTCTCATTGCTGTCACCTCAGAGATTCAGGCTTTGTCTTCTAAGCCTCCTTAAATTGTTTTCTGCAGAGATAGGGTTTCTCTTCATACTGCTCCCTTTTTCATGCCAAAGGTAGCTACAAAATCCAGTCTCAACCAGACCATTCAACTACTAGTTTTCTTCCCAGATATCTCTGAGGGAGAAAATTTGTTGCATCAGCTTGGTGTTCATAGGCAGTTAAGTTTTTATCTGCACGAGACAAAACCTTTTCAGAAATCAGAACAGTTATCTGTGTCCTTCTCTGATAGCTGTTTAGGTTGGGCGAGTTCTAAGGTTACTCTTGCTAAATGGATAACTGACTGTATTGCCTTGATTTATACCAAGAATGGTTTCCGGCTACCTCGTCCTCCCAAGGCTGACTCAACTAGGTCTATATCCACCTCATCCACAATCTCTTCCAGGGCATCTTAAGAGGATACCTGTGCTGCAGCCACCTGGTCTAATGCTCACACCTTTGTCTCGCATTATATATTATACAATGTTTCCAGAAGCAGAGCTTCCTTTGGTTTGGCAGTGTTCCGGCATATCCCAGGAGTTGTACAGCTGGGGCTCTACCCAACCGTGAGGAGGAATGAAACAGACATCAGATTTATTAGTTATGTACTTGCCTTAACTTGCTGTGTTGTCTTCTTTCATTCATCCTCACCTTCTCTCCCACCCATCCCCCTACCCAGTGTTCTAGAAGACCTGGAGAGAACTTAAGAGCTTCCACTACTCTTTCCCATAACTTCATGCTGTGACTGATCAATTTAATCCCTCTGTAGTTACTACAGCTCTGCACATCGGGTTCCTATTACTTTATCGAAGTTCTGCAACTTTGAACACCATAAGGTCGAAACCTTATGTTCGAAGTTGCAGAACATCGAAAATGTAAAAAAAAAAAAAAAACTATTGCAAAACAGGGGGGCAAGCCCCCCTGCACCCCCTCATCCCCCGCTCTTTAAATATCCCAACTCCGAGATCGCACTACAGTGCGGTAAAGGGAAATCTTCCCTTGACGCACTGTACTGCGATCTCGGATTTGCAATAGTTAGATACCTGTTAGGGTTTTTATTTTTTTTTTTATGTTCGAATTCCTGGAACTTCGAACATCTGAGTTCAATGTTCTCAGCTTCGAAGTTTCAGGAATTCAACAACATAATAGGAACTCCTCCACATTACCCTTATTCTTAAACATCGGTACCAAAACACTTTCTCCATTCCTCAGGCATCCTCTCACTTTCCAAGATTTCATTAAACAATCGAGTTAAAAACTCCACTACCATTTCACCTAAACACCTCCATGCTTCCCCAGGTATGTCATCTGGACCAACAGCCTTTCCATTCTTCATCCTCTTCATAGCTATCCTTACTTCCTCCTTGCTAATTCCTTGCACTTCATGATTCACTATCTGCACATCATACAACCTTCTCTCCCTCTCATTCTTTTCATTCATCAGCCCCTCAAAGTACTCTTCCATCTCAACACACTCTCCTCGCATGTGAGTACGTTTCCCTCATTATCCTTTATCACCCTTATCTGCTGCACATCTTTACTAGCTCAGTCCCTCTGTCTAGCCAATCGGTACAGGTCCTTTTCTCCATCCTTAGTGTCCAACCTTTCATACAACTCTTCATACGCCTTATCCTTGGCTTTCACCACCTCGCTCTTTATCATGCACCTCGTCTCCTGTCTACTTTCTTCATCTCTCTGACAATCCCACTTCTTCTTCGCCAACCTCTTTCTCTGTATACTCTCCTGTACTTCCTCATTCCACCACCAGGTCTCCTTGTCCTCCTTCCTCTTTCTCCTTGTCCTCCTTCCTCTTTCCAGATGTCACACCAAGCACTTTTTTAGCCATCTCCCTTACTAGCTCTGCTGCAGTTACCCAGCAATTGGGTAACTCTTCACTGCCACCCAGTGCCCATCTTAACTCTTCCCTGAACTCCAACTCACAATTACCCTTTTTCAATTTCCACCATTTGATCCTTGGTGCTGCCCTCACACTCCTCCTCCTCTTCTTGATCACCAATGTCATCCTACAAACCACCATCCTTTGCTGCCCAACTACACTTTCCCCTGCCACCACTTTACTGTCTTCAATCTCCTTCAGACTGGCCCTTCTACATAAGATATAATCCACCTGTGTGCATCTCCCTCCACTCTTGTATGTCACCCTATGCTCCTCCCTCATGCTAAAATACATATTCACCACAGCCATGGCCATCCTTTTCACAAAATCTACTACCATCTGACCTTCTGCATTCCTTTGCTTAACACCATACCTACCCATCACTTCCTCATCCCCTCTGTTCCCTTCACCAACATGCCCATTGAAATCTGCTCCAATCACTACTCTCTCACCCTTGGGTACACAGTCATCACCACTTCATCCAACGCACTCTAAACGTTTTGCTCTCATCCATTGCACACCCAACTTGTGGAGCATATGCACGAACATTCATCATTACACCATCAATTTCCAGTTTCATAAACATCACTCTGGCACTCTTTTCACCTCCAAAACACTCTTAGCATACTCTTCCTTCAGGATAACCCCTACGCCATTTTTCCTCCCATCCATACCATGATAAAAAATTTGAACCCGCCTCCGATACACCTAGCCTTGATCCCCTTCCATCTGGTCTCTTGCACACACAATATACCAACCTTCCTTCTGTCCATCATATCAGCTAGCTCTCTTCCTACACCAGTCAAACTGCCAGTCAAAGTTCCGAACCTCACTACCACAGTCCTAGCCTTTACCTGCCTTTGGGCATGCCCTCCCCCTCTTCTCCTCCTTCAGCCAACAGTAGCCCAATTTCTGCCAGCACCCTGTTGGCCAACAGTACTGGTGGCGGTCGTTGCTAACTCAGGCCTTGATCGATCCGGTATGTATATCTGTACTGTTGCCCACATGTATGATTAGGCAAAATTTTACGCCGGATGCCCTTCCTGAAGGAACCCTCCCTATTTATCCTGGCTTGGGACCGGCACAAACAAATGCCCTGGCTTGTGCATCCCCAGTGGCTGGGTTCGACATTGCAGTGCCTACATTTCTTAAAACTGAAGACGAAAGAGAGAAGGAAGAAAAAGGAACAGCCACGTCCGTTTACAATCCCCATTACACTTAAAAATAACTGAAAAAAATTACTTTATAGCATATAAAGAAAACATGCCACAAAATTAGTACTAGTTAAGAAAAAAAATCTTTAAAGTTAACTTTCTCCCTCCTCTTTCCCTCCCCAAAGCAGTTTTCCGAACATTAATAACATGAAGTAGAGCATATGCTTTACAGTCTGCCGCAAGTCCAACAAATTCTGAAAAAGTCCAATATTTCCAGATTTTCCTGATCTGTCATATTTCACAAATGTAATTATTGCATTCTAATCCCATATTAAGTTACTGAAAAAAGAGGCTCCCTATGTGGCAGCTGCTACTTCGGCTTTGCAAGGAAATGTGCACTATTTGTCCTATTTCATGTCTAAAAAAAATAAATCAAGGAAGACTTATAATAAGTTAATTTACAGTAGAAATTCTGAAAATTTGATCTTCAAGCTTGCTATACAATAGGCTTAATGAGCTTCTGCCTGTGGGGGTCTGTGAGGGCTACAGCACTTCTCGAAATACAGGAGCTAGAAATCTTCCTCAAACATGGAACAAAATGCCTGGTACGTAAATAACTGACATTTCTGGATCGTGGTAAGAGAAGGAAATGAAAGTGGTGTGAGAGGACATGCAAGAGGGTATCTAGGGCTGGAATTACTGCAAGGCTAAAAGCACATCCCATCAGGCCTGCACTCCCATCCATCCTACTGGAAAAGGTTTGACCACTGAAAAGCAACATGGCCTATATAAGGATGGAATTATCTACACAGAACAAGGTGAGGAAATGCTGTGTGCTTATTTTTTACTGAGACTTGGCTAAACTCTAACATTAATGACAGCGCAGTCTATGTGGAGGGGTATCACTTTTTAGGAGCAGACAGAACACATTCCCTCAGTGGAAAGTTGAGGGGGAGGTGTCTGCATATACATCAATAACAACTGGTGTACCAGGCTGTGAGATAGTATCCTCACTCTGCTCAAACAATCTAAACTTTTTGTCACTAAAATGCAGCCCTTTTTTATCTACCCAGGGAATTTAACAGCATCTGCATCACAGCCGTCTTCAGTCCTCCCAGTGCCAATCCAAATGAGGCAATGCCCTCATTATATCAGGCTATGAATAAACTGCAAAACCAGAATCCAGACTGTGTTCATATAGTGGCAGGTGAATCAGGCCAACTTAACAGTTCTGCTCCACTACTTCCAATATGTGGACTTTGCAATAAGAAGAGAACACACTGAACAAGGTATAAAGCAATGTTAAGCTGGCATTTAAGGCAGTGCCTCACCCATACCCGGGTAACAGACCACCTCTCCATACTGTTACTACTAGCATATAAACCACTGCCAGCTAGAGGGAGACCAACAGTGAAACAAGTAAGAGTATGGCCAGAGGGTGCAGTCTCAGCACTCCAGGACTGTTCTGAGAACACAGACTGGAGCATATTCAAGGAGGCAACTACTGAGAACCAGTGTACCGACCTAGAAGAGTACACAGAGGTGGTGATGGACTACATCTTGAAATGTGTGCATGATGTGTCACCAAAACCATCATCACACGAGTCAACAAAAACCTAGGTTGACGAGAGAGGTGTACAAGCTACTGAAAAGCAAGGAACGCAGCCTTCAGGTCTGGAGACAGGGAAGCCCTCAGAACAGCCAGAGCTAATCTGAAGGGAGTGAGGGAAGCAAAATGCGCCTACGGCTGAAAGATCCAGAGATACTTCTCTGACCAAAAAGACCCTAGGAGCGTATAGTGGGTATCCAGTCCATAGTTTTCTGTTGAAAAATTTGAGGTTTCACAGGTATGTGGTCTCTATTACCAGAAGAACAAAAAGCAGAAACTCCTCCTGTTTCACATCTTACTTTTTGTTGGACAAACGTTTGTATTTCCTCCTTAGCATATACATCATCAAAAATGATTTTGTCCGTCCAGGGAAGAATACCTTGAAGACAGCTGGATACAAGCAGTTTGAATCTTACACTTGTGTCTCGACATTTCCCGAATAGGGGGAAAAAATCTGCTCTTCTGTCTGGTGTACAATGAGTAATCACTCTCTACAAATATTCTGCTATCTCCCAGTTTTAGTACTTGGTCCTTCTGCCACAGTTTTGTCAGTATCAACTCTTTCTGCTGGCAGAATTGTATCTTTACTATTAAAGGTCTAGGTTGGTTTCTTATAGCCAGGTTTGGAGCATATACACGATGTGCCTTTTCAACTAACAACTCCTGCTGCGGAACACCAGTTCAGTTGCTTATTAGTGCTTTCATAAAATTAATGCAGTCTACTCCTTCCAGCTTCTCTGGTATAGCTGAAAATGTTTTTTCCTATGTGCTGTAATTCTATTATTTTCTGAAACATCCCTTCCTGAGCAGTCTCATTCAACCAGCTTCATTTCAACCTCGGATTTTTGCAGATTTATCATCTCGTCTGAATATCTGTTTAAGGCTTCTTCCATTTCTTCCAGCCTTTTGTTGTTTGTGTTGATATACTCCATCAGTGTTTTATTCATTTTAACCAGGTCTGTATGCAGTTGTCTTGCATCTTCCTGTAGGTTACTAGAAGTCATGTCTGAAGGTTGCATTGCTTTTTGCTGAACAGCTGCAGAACTTTCCCCAGTCAGTGTTTCATCCTCACTTTTTGTAGCTGATTTTTTTTCTACATCTTCTATATTTCTTTATTCCCGGCATCTAGACAGTGCACTTACTAGCCAGTTAGTAAAATCTACCCATAAACACAAGTCTACTGGCCTTCTCTGCTGAGTTTGTTTTCATACTAGGGGAGCTAGAAACAAGCAGTTACTCAATGTGCAGCCATCTTGGAAAAGCTGTGTTGGGAGCAAACTCTTGAGATTTATGACAAAAGCGTCTGTGCCCCTTTCTGGTTACTAGAAAATGTCCTGGTGGGGGTAGAGAAGTGGATCATAATAGCAGACAAGGACTTGCCACTCTGCTCACTTACAGACAGTATATTCTTCACTTTTGGTCCCATGGACCTATCACAGGTGGCATGTCAAAGTCTCAGTGAAATTGCAGACATGCATCCAGGCATGCCAGCAAATGGCGATGCTGGTGCCCACTGCTCTCAATGTGCCATTCAGCTGCACTGACACATTTAAGAGGGAATGGAGGATAGCCAGCTGCATACCCATTTTACTGGCTTCCTCAGGTAAGGACCCCAAGAGAAAGCGTCTTGGAAAGCTCCTTCATCAAGTCCCTCTGAAACAGAGTCAAATAAATGAAGTAGTTCAGCACCCTTAACGCAAAGCTAGTGGCCACATAAATCTGCTTTCCAGGCATGTCTAACACCCTGGACTCCCCATTAGGAGGATGGACAGTAGAGCTCTCTTCCAAAAGCCACTGCCATCATGTAATCTACTGTGGGACCCTTGTCCAGAAATGTCTGTACTTAGGGCAGACTAAGACTTTATCAGGTTTATGGGGAAATGGTTCGACCACGTCCAGCTCCTTCTAAGCACACCTTGAATCCAAATCCACAAATTAGTCAGCGAGTGGAACTACCCAGAAAGTAGATGAGCCAGCCCAGCCCAGCCCCAAAAGGCCTTCAGGAATACTAACTCCACCCGAGAAGGGGTGGAGGACCACACCCCCTTCTGACTTAATTCTAGAATCTCACCAAAGGAGACATCCTCTGGGGGAGGGGAGTCCAGAGGAACCTTGCCCTTCAGCAAAAGCAATATTCGCTGTGAAGAATTTCCTTTTGCATGCACACTTCTTGGGTACTTCTGCAGTGGGAGGTTCCAGGAAAATATGGAAGCAGACAGGAGTCCACACCATAGGTTGCCTTGAGACCTCTAGGAGCTGGCTGTCCTGAGGTTGCTGGAGGTGGTGATAAAAGGCCTGAAAAAAGTCAGCAGAGGAGGGACAGCTCCAAGCGTGACAAGACATCTGCTCACTAAACTGAAGAGGACCCGAAGGCTGAAGCAGAGACTGGTCCCAAAACAAACCCTGCAGGATCCAAAGAACCAGACAAGGACATGTTCTGAAAACCAAACTGCCTTGTCTCTGAAGCTGACATCAGAGCAGAACTGTCAACAGTTGAACTAGCATGGGGAAGAGACTCCCCAGCACCTGGACCTGTTGAAGTAACATGCTAGAGTCAACAGAGCTAGAGATACTGCTAGAGTCTAACAGACTCAGATGGCTCCTGGCTCCCTGATAGCTACTGTTGCAGGCAGGACCCCCAGCTGAATCTGGGTTCTTAGGAATTTCCACATCAACCTGTCCACATCTGTTTTGGACTGACACCTGGCAAGGATTTCTGAAATAAAATATGTGAAACATTGGAAGAAATTAAAAGGGTTAAAAAGAGAAAATGCAATAAAGAGTTAAGTGAATACTGAAATAAGTGCTTATTTGGAAAGTAAGATTGCCGAATATAGAAAAAGAAAACAAGCGGTATGAGAATATGAGAGAATGTAATTTGAAACCACAACAGCAATCAAAAAGAAAATTTAAAACAAGACGGTTACATGCAAGGATTTCTTCTGGAGGCCTGATGCTATCAAACTACCTGCTCAAGGTAGGACGCTGTATTAGGCAATGAGAGAAATATTACGTTACGATTGTAAACGTAGAAATTATAGTGCATGTATTTTTGTAGTACGACAGAGTAGAACGGTTACTGGGGAGGTTTTTCAGAGAGAATTGGTGGCACAGCATTAAATATAGAATTTAAGATGATGCACAGTTAGGACTAGGGAAGAAAAGCTGATAATATTGATGACAATTTTTTTTGTATATTGGGAGACCATGTTTTTAAAAGGGGGGAGGCAGAAATTTTTCGAAAAATAAGATAGCTGCGGTAGAAAGAGTATAAAGGATGAAAATTATACTGTCTTTCTTTGAATTACTTCAGATATAATGCAAGATATTTTGAGAAAGATGGGAAATGCATTTGAAATATTTGGCTAAATACTGGACTGAAAGGATACTTTTGTGATGCAAGTGTACAAATAAAGGACCCCTACTCTTTCTGATATATAGCATGAGAATTTATACAACCACCTGAGATACCATCAGCTCAGGTACATGGCATCTCAGTTTGAAGAATCACCCAAAGGAAGGCGCACTCAGGAATGCATCACTCCCCTTAAGCTGCACTACACAGTGTCAGTAATGGAAAATTAATTCAAGCACCTGGTGGGAACAGAACTGTCAGGTCTCCTTAATTTCCAGCAAAAGGGGAGTGTGATAACTACAGAAAACTAGCATTGCTTAGCTAGATTAATCAAAGCAGACTTTAGTTTGACTCACACAGACAATTAAGACATCTTGTACCACAAAGTAACATTCAGAATGTTGCCTCTAAAAGTTAATGCATCAAGAAATTACAAGTGTTTTAAGTATGTTGAAACATCAGCCTACAAGGAACAACTCAACTTGGATGAAAAGGGATTCCAGCCATTAGAGGAGTTATGGAAAACCTAACAGAAACATTCTCTTAAAAAGGGTGGTAACAAATATGGCTTTGTAATTCATGATACATTATCAAATCCATAAAAAAAAAGAAATAAAGCCACCTACAAAACTTCTCAATTTGATTAAAAGCAGGCTACTTACACTTGGCTATAAAAAAAAAAAAAAATCACTTTTTAAAATTAGAAGGGACCACAAAGAACTGCATTTTGTGAGACATGCTAATATTAAAAGATGATTTTGAAATGATATGCAGAACATTAAGTGTGAAAAGACCAAGGAGTAGTACAAGTGCATTACTAAAATAACTGACGAGTACACCTTTCAGCTATTTCTGCCTTAGATCTGGCTTTGTTCCTCCTACAAGTACACACACTGTTATGGGTTCTAGTATCTCAAGACCTTTTTTTCTAAAAATAAGAGGGCATTTCTTTTTCTGACCCTCTATTTATGATTAATGTGCAGAGGCAGAGAAATACATATGAGAAACTAATAATGGATTATCGACTTGACAAAAATGTTGCATGTGCTGAAGAAAATAAAAGAAATAGGGGCATGTGTAAAAATTCAGAACATACTTATTAAAAAAAACAAACAACTTGGTTTATGAAAAATATTCTGACACTTAGCATTAGAACACAGTTTTACAAACTGCTTCTGAATTTAAACATTCTGCTTGTGATTTACCACAAGTAGAGATGCTAGGTCACTGCTGAAGTTAAGCAACTAGAACATAAAAGTACAATGCACAGAATTAGGACTTGCATATTATATGGGGGGGGGCTAAATTAGATTTTTCTCACTGTACCCACCCCAGCCTAAACTTATATTTTATTTTTCTCATGTTAAGCAAACAAACGTTTAATGTGTGAATAACAAGATTCTGACAGCAACACTAATTTCCTGAATTTAACATCACACAAGTGTATACTGTTATGTGCATGAAACAAGGTTTAGTATTTGACATGCGAGTGATACTGTCCTTGTGAAACAGCAACAAACTGCTAGTATACAAGACCATTCAAAGGATAACAGATTCAAAACACAGACAAATAAAAAAGTGCCATCCCCTTGGACATGCACTTTTTCTATGTAAACAAACCTGAGGGAAAATGTTAAACAGTCAATTGATATGCCATTCTTTTGTACGGGTATGTACTGTGCATCTGAACTGCACATGCATTTTTTTTTTTTTTTTTTTAACACGAAAGAACAAGGAACATATGGCAGTTAGAAAGCAGGCCAATACTAAACATCCCTGAGAATTTAACAGAGTGCACTGTAGAATACAGCTTATGCCAGCATCAGTTCTTATCTGAGAAATTGCTTACGAACACCTTGTGCTGAATGAACAAATGGAACACATGACAAGAAACATGGATTTCATCTAACAATGTGACAAGGCAAGTACAGAGTGCATAACAAGGACCATGTACACGTGATGTTCTAAATTGTGAAACTTTTATGGAAATAAACTGATAACATCTTTGCTTCTGACAGATGGTAGACCACTAGAAGGAGGACCTCACTGTATATATTACACTTTACAACGACAGGAAAGTAAGCTGTTCCTTAAGAGTTTAAATTCACTCACTTCCTCACCTAGAATCCAAGCCTGTCATTGCATCCTTTTCTGACTCTATAAACCAACTGCTTATGAATGAAAACACATCTCATCTTGTCTTCTAGTATTGCGTCAATTTCCTACACTGCTACTCTTATCAACAGAGAAATAATACAGAGCAAAAATGTAGGTTGTACCAGAGTTTAAGTGTAGTTCCTTAAACAACTTACTTGGCTGCTACAGTTTTGTAGCCTGTGACTACAGCAAAAGTAACTGCATCCATCATTACTGTTACAGGACAATAAGCAAGAACATGTCTTACCAATATCAGAACTTGCTGCAACAAGGACATTTCCACCCCCATCAATAAATGCAGTGATGGTTTCAACGTTGATATTCCCTCCAAAATCTGAAGAAAAAGCATAGTCATTGTCAGGTTCCATTTACAATGAAAATCAAAAGTCATCCTTCACCCATCTAACAACTTCATTTACATTTTAATTACAAAAAGCAATTAGGCTCGCACGGTTAGTAACTTCACCTTTCATTTCTTGCCCTCACTGTACCAAGACACAGCTCACACTGTGCACTTTTCATTCACCAACCACTGGTGCATTTCCATCGTAAATAGATCCAGCATTTCATTTTAGATGGGCTGAATATGTACATACAGTAGCTGTTACTGTGTCACCTAGTGGACTATTGAGAGACTGCCTTCTGTGTCGTAGTGAAATCCCCAAAAAAGCCACTGTAATACTCAAGACCACCCACGCAGTTCTCATGCAGTGACAACATAATCATATAACAGATACTTGTACAATGCAATAAATCCTTTTGAACTAAGAAAAGAACATGAGTGTCTTCACTTAATGCCGTATCCGAACAGGTCACAATGAAACATGCACCTTTACAGAACACGAATACAAGAAAATTAACTGAACACTGCTTACCCCCCCAAGAACATCCAATTTTACTCTCACTCTGCATTTTACACTGTTGTACTTAATCATCCTGATTTACAATGAACAATGTGTGACACAGCCAAAGTTAAAACAGTCCCGACATAAGGCAGTCTACAGTCCAACTTCCTCCTCTGCAAATTACTGACCTTCATTTGCTCAACTTCTGAAAGATGACATTCCATTTAAATCCCTGCCCCCCATGATGGGTCCAGCCATCCACCTATGCCAATGCCATCAAGAGATCAAGCTGTTACTCGAATCTGGGTCACAGACTGTAGTCAAGCCTTTATCCTTCTACTAAGTTGGAACTGGCTGAAAGTACATTAACTTTGTTCATAATATACAGCAGTCTGCATACCAGCCATTTACAATGCAAGAGTACCCTCCCAAGGGGCATACAGGATAAGCCGTTACTAAGTTACTGCACTGGTGCTTTTACATTAACTGTGTTCATAACATACAGCAGTCTGCATACCAGCCATTTACAATGCAAGAGTACCTCCCACGGGGCGTACAGGATAAGCTGTTACTAAGTTAATGCACTGGTGCTTTTCTTAGTTACCTGAACTTTTACTGTAGAATTATTATAAAATGATGATTATATAGATATAGCCCATTTTATTATTAGGTTGTTCTACAATTACATAACTAACTGAGCTCTACAAGGTGGTCCAGGCCAAATTGGGAGGGAGAGTGCTAAATTAGGGACCAATCGAAAATGCTTCAATTTCATATAGTGATTTTTGCTTTTTAGATTCATAGACTCAGATTACTACTAGGCAAACTTCCCTTTATGGGACATTTTAAGACTGGCCAATTACCTCATGTGAGAAACAAACCCTGCACCTCGTGTTTGTAAGGAAAAACACCTTAACCATTATGCCAACCCTTTAAAAGTTGCTGTACACTTTATACAAATTGAATTATCTGCACTTAATGACTTGTAAACCTTGTTAACTATGTAAAGTCCAGAAGCTATTTATAAACAATGTAAAAGCACTTTGGAACGAGGTACAGTCCTCTTTATGAGAGATGCAATGAAAACAAAATTAGAATCTTCCAAAAGCATGTCTCAGAACAAATACTGCATCTTATATTTTTGGCCTTAGAGAAATGACATGCTTCACTGAGAAGCTGCTTTACAAAAAGTGTTACCTGAAGGAGGAATGACTTTAAAGGAAGTCTAGGCCAAACAAACTGCAATATGTGAAGTGAAAAGGACTACTTAAGTATAGCAAAAGACTCAGAGGCAAACAGTATAAAAAAAAAAAAAAAAAAAAAAAAACACACCTCTTATTGAGCAAACTTACTTAGCAAATGTACAACTAGCAAATGTACAACTAGGGAAAAAAATTAAATTTTGCATCCAAAACCACGACTGAGTAATCGTTTACCACCACCTAAGTCTTCCCCTATTGTTCTATGTGAGGTGGGGTGTGACATTAACTGTCACCAACACTTAATTCACAGCCACTTTTCTACCTTCTTCAGACTTGCCAGACTGTCACAGTCTCCTCTCGCATACAGTTCTTCCATACATTTGGCAGGATAACCTCATCTTCTCTTGCCTTCTTTCCATTTCTCTAAAATCTTCTTCAGCTTCCTAGCACATGACAACCACCATAATCTGCTCACCTTGACCTTCTTTGCAATGGGGCTATTTTGACTTCTAACCTGATGCCATAATCTCTCCATCTTTTCCCTAGTGTGCGCCCTATCGGACAACTCGAGCACTTCATCTCCACCACATCATGCTCCTGGTCTCCTGTTTTTTGTGCCAAACAAAGGTACTCTGCCTGCAGCAGTTTACGCTTTGTAAAGCCCTCTTCAGTGAAATAGTTGCCCAATCACCGATTCTACTCCAGTGTCTTTTCCTTATCAGGTCTACCTGAATTGCACGTTAAACTCTCATATGTGATCTTGTGACTCTTTCTTGCTGAATCATGCACTAACCACCATCAAGCCATTCTCCAGACAGAAGTCTAGAATGGTTTCTCCTTTATACCCACCCATATGGACTTGGGCAGTCCTTGTATCTTGTTCTGTCCAAAAGGGGGCATTCAGGTCCCCCATTATTAACACCAACTCATGTTGTCTTGCTTTAACTAATAGGTCCTGTAACTGCTGTCTGAATGCACTTTATCCATAATCTCAGCCTATGCCTCTTAGGAGGGTTGTGATAGCGATCCCAAGCCATGTGGCTTTGCTGTACTGCCCTTCCATCTTGTATCCCAGAAATAGAGGATGTTCTGTCTCCTCCTTACAGCCATGTCATTCACTTCCAAGCTCTAGTCCATCAGTGAAATTATATGAGTGCAGCAATCCTTAGTCTGTGTTTGGGAGGTTGATTTTGCTACCAACTTTCACTCAAAGCTATCCCAGGTAACATCCATCAGCTCATTTACACAAAGCTGCTGGGCTTTATGACAAGGATTTCCTGGTCAAACAAGGCGTACAGACACCTCCCACTGTTAACATGAGGCCCTGGCACAGCCACAGTTTATATAATGGGGGTGGGGGTTTGGCACAATGGTTAAAGTCTTCACCTCATAGACACAATATACAAAGTTTGATTCTGACCTCAGGATACAGTCTAGGCTTAAAATGACCCTTCAGAGCGGTACTCACCTACGTACGAATCAAGTGTCTATCCCCTAACACAGCATGTATTCTGCAATCCATATCCTCCTATCTAGAAGATACTGAACACCACAGTTAATGCCTAAAGTGGTTGATCTAAACTCTTCCCTTGGCAGACACCACCTACAGCCTGTGCTGCCTCCAATGACTCCATTCTTGGGAGAGTTTGAAGTGAAACACCCAGCATGTTTTCTGGGAGGTGGAAGGGACCCCACAGAGATCTAGGGAGAACATGTAAACTCCACATAGATATCGGCTAGAGATAAAGGTTGAACCTTATAGCTTGTGTATGAGATGCAAAGATCTTTGTGTCTTCCAATATCATATACACTATTTTTGAATGGTCTTCAAGTTTTTACATCCATTATATGACAACACTACAGTCAAAGATATTAAACAAGGGCAGACCCAGTACAGAGCCCTGTTTATATTAAACAAGGCCAGATCCAGTACAGAGCCCTGCTTAGCAGCCCATCAACATACACGTATTGAAACAGCCTCATATTTTTATACAAGATTGTTATCCACAGTCTAAAATCCAATTCACCAAATCATCTGTTAAATGTAAATTGATGACAGTTAAAATGTGCTCCGGATAAGTCAGTATCACATTATGTTTTTCATTGCATTTGTTGATATAGTCAGTTCTACAAAAATAAAGTGGGCATGATCTGTGGAGATTATAGTTTCATAGGTGTATACCAGGCTAACAACTACTAAAGCCCTTTAAGCCCAGCTGTGAAACCCAACTGTGACCCACAAATTTGATTTATATAAGGGGTGATTTACTGACTGCCTCTGTCCATCAAAAACACAGGTGCCAGACCAGGGGGTGAATTTCTTATTACACATCTATCGGTCCAAGTTGAGCTTAAATAGGGCCAGGGCAGATCTCTGCTTCACATGGACAGGGAGGCTGTTCCAGAGAATGGGAATTCTCTGAGAAACGATGAATCAGTTTAAAAGAGGTCTAATCAAGTAGTGAGTGGTCAGTCAGCAAAAGCAAAGACTGCCACTTCTAGCTAGAATTTAACATACTACTGCTACTCTTTCACAGAGAGTAACCATTGTGGATGGTGTCACATATCAGTATGTTATTATCTCCATTTTTTTTGTTTGTTTAAATAGAAGCTCTTTCCACATTCAATAATTTTCCAGCTTTATGCAGCAGATGTTAATGGCATTTCGCTCATGCACATACACATTTAAAGATTCAAAAGAAAGAAAACTTCAGAGGACTCCTTCACCCCCTGACGATAAAATTAATTTACAAGACAATATAATTTATCCACTCAAACGTCAAGGTACCTTGCTGATCAGTCATGAGAGGCAACTCTGTTTCATGACTGTAGAGATGGATTTTTTTTTTTTTGGTATACATACTTTCATGTGCCCGGGCTGTGCAGACAATGGACAAAGTGTGGGGATATCACAACCGCTTGGGAGAATATGCACCTATCAAGTCTCACATTACTCTGGAATACATTAAACAGGATTTATGCACCCATAAGGGGCAAAATAACAAGAGGCAAAGCCTCAACGTTCCCTTTTTATCCTAGCTGGCTTCCTTTAATTGGGCTGCTAGACAAACCCAGGCAATTTACAGTACAGCTTACTGCCCTGATCTTGTACCACTAAGTCAGCCAGAAGACATTCCTTCCACCACTGTATACACAAACAGATTTCAAAGCCTGTACAGAGGTACAGAAATAAAACTACTTCAAAAGTAAAGGGACAGTACCTTCTACTGACGGTGAAAAGATAATCAGGTGTTCATAAAGGAATTCTCCATATTTTATCAAGGACAGCCCTGGATCATCAGCTGTTTTAAACGAGAGTTCAAAGCCTCTATCTGCAAAACAAAATTTAAATAACCAGAAAACATTGAGAGAAGAGCAATACATTCATATTAACAGCATCAAGTCAGTGCATTCCTCTTTTTTCCTAGTTGAATGGGATTATTTGGCACAGACCCCTTGTTCACGATCTACTGTAGAAGTTCAGTCACAAACAAGTGCCTGATTGTAATGTTAATGTGAAACATGTAAAGTATTTTTTAAAATAATTTGCCTGCACCTACAAGGCCATCTAGATACAACAGCCAAAGCAGTATTGGTTGCCAACAAACAGTTCCTTTCATACTGCCTACTATTTTTTTTTTTGGTATACACTAAATTTGTTGCCCTTTTTTCTATGTCAAGGTAAAACCAAAACTGTAAATTAATTCTTGGTGACACAAATGTGCCACTACAATTAGCAGCATCTATTACTGTATTAGTACAGAATTTCTTCACACAGCTGATTTCATTAATCTAAAAATGAACTCTGCTCACAGATACACATCACTATTAATTGTACACTGTAACCGTGTACTTCTGCACAAATGAAACCCTGACTATGCTGACTATACTGCATTCCTTTTGTGAATATTGAAGTTAAGTTTGCACACAGATATCCATCACTGTTTTTGGTATACTGACATGCGAGTGAAACTTTGTATGGAATCATAGCTGAGGTGCCATTATCACTTTTCCAATACGCACTCCTAGGCTTTACTTCCCTCTCACAGACAGGCCAGCCACATCGGAAGTGAGTTTTCCAGTACGCACTCCTAGGCTTTACTTCCCTCTCACAGACAGGCAACCACATCGGAAGTGAGTTTTCCAGTACGCACTCCTAGGCTTTACTTCCCTCTCACAGACAGGCCAGCCACATCGGAAGTGAGTTTATGAATACCTACCCAGTTAGCAAACTCATTTCTAAAGGCAGACGGTATGTTACACTGCTTACTCTGGAAGGGAAGCCTGTTACAGAAAGGGTCGGGGCTGTGCAACAAGTCTATCCCTCCACCTTGTCCTATGTATTTGGTGAAGTAGATTTAGATCTCTGGCTCTGTTATAGTAGGACTGTTTAAATTCTTGGAGGTATAACAGCTCTCTGACTTCTGTATTCCTTACGGTCCTGTAAATAAAGCAAAGATTACCCACAAGGACACACACACACACATACATGAACATTTCAAATATACACACACAC